>NW_028127111.1:0-600000 GCF_965231255.1 Vanellus vanellus | reverse complement strand
AATGTCTTTTTTATTTTAAAGGATATAATGTATTACTCCCAATTATCACTTATGATTAGGATAGAAGCATTCCCTGATTGTTCTGGATACAGGGTGTCCCTTCAGGGGGTCTGGACAGGGAGGAGAAGCAGTCCCTGGAGGTCTGACACTGTAGGACAGCTTTGCTCCTCACCTCCCCGCCCTCCCCATTTCTGACATTGGCCACCTGGGACTGACACCCCTGGTCCTTGCATCAGACTTCTCCACTGAAGTCTGCAGCTGGATGTCACAGCTCCATTGCCCCATCTCCCACCTGCGCTCCTCAGAGCCCTGGCTGCACCCAGGCGCAGGAGAACTTTTCCTGTTTGTAAGACAAGAAAAGTAAAGCATAATCAGATTTCCTAAACAATAACACACAGTCCGCAATCACACGCTCAGGACAAGCTACCTCTAATGAGGCTGCCTTTCTACAAGGGAGTTCTTATGAGAAAGAGTTAATTATCTTCCTAGTAACTTGTATGTTGATAATCCCTCGATGTTTTAGTCATTGCTGAGCAGTGCTTGCACTGCCCCGAGGCTTTTTTTGCACCTCACCCCACCCCACCCCACCAGTGAGTAGGCTGGGGGTGCAAAAGAAGCTGGGAGGAGACACAGCTGGGTCAGCTGAGCCCAACTGACCAAAGGGATTTTCCATACCACGGGGCATTGTACTCAGCAATAAAAGCTGGGCCAAGAAGGAGGAAAGGGATACCCTTCAGAGGGATGGGATTTGTCTTGCCAAGTCACCATTACACATGATGAAGCCCCACTTTCCTGGAGATGGCACCATATCTGCCCGCCGATGGGAAGCAGTGAATGAATTCCCTACTTTCCTGTTCTTGCGGGCACGGTGTTTGCTTCACCTGTTCAAGTGCTCTCATCTTGATGCATGTTTTTCTCACTTTACCCTTCCAGTTCTCTCCCCATCCCTCAGGAGAGGAGAGTGAGCGAGCTGCCGGGTCGGGGCTCAGCGGACATGTTTCCCTTTCCACTCAGTGCTGTAACAGTTCCGTGCACTGAAATTTCTTTTCCATCTTGATGACGACAAATTAAATATCATTCATTTTATTCTTGTCCTTCATTCTTACTTCATAAGACAGCTGTAACTTAAGAGCATTTAGATTCAGGCACGAAGTTTTTAGAACAGCCTTTTTCTCTCATTGCAAACTCGTTCTTATCATTTCATGGTAAGACCTCTCCACGGATGTTGCCCCTAATTTATTTTGGCGGTCTCTCTTTCCTCCATATTTCAAATTTGAGAGGAGTTTATTGTTTTACCAAGCAATGTCAAGGGACAGATCCCCAACTGGTGGAAAGCACAAAGCAGGCCAAATTTTTATGTGGTGGAGCCCAGTACACCACCATTATATTCATTTTGGATCTCTGCAGACCTATCCCTTCAGCAGAGCGCCTGGAAGGGCTGAAGTCCCTCCATCTGCCCTTCATATCAGCATTGAAGGTGAAATTATTCCACTCAGAGGTGGTGTTTTGATTCTCATCACAGCCTAAAACACTACACGGGGCAGGAGATATTCCAGGACACCTCAAGGGGCATCACACTCTTCTGGACCGAAAAGTGGAATCTCTGGGGTCATGGCGTATGAACACTTGTGGTCAGGGATCTGGTCAAATGACCCAGCTCCATTTCTGTAATGGTGGTTGAGTTTGCTCAAGTAACCCCTGAGGTGATCCCCAACCACTGCTGGTTGTCCTCCTCCACGGAAGGGGATCACAGGGTGCATCCCCTCAACACAGGGGACATCCCCTGTACTCATCCTTCCTGCCAGTCTCTCCAGCAGGGCCTGTATTCCTCCCCTGCAGAGCCCCACGTGAGCAAGCTGTCCCACCACATCTCATTGAGTCAGAACCCATCACAGTGGGCTCCAGCTCCTCCTGCCTGCCATCCACCTCCTCCTGGCTGGGCACATTTTGGCTGCAGCAGCTCAGCTGTGGCACAAGGGTGGAGCACAGACTCCTCACAGGAAAGCCTAAGCCCTCCTCCTGACCAGAAGAACCATTGTACATCGAGCAGGGTTGGTTTCTTGTAAGGCTCACACTCTCTCAGAGCCTTTGGATGCAAACCCTCCGGTCCCATGGACTGGTAAGGGTGCAGTTTGCTCAAGCAACCCCTGGCCTGATCCTCATCTACCGCTGGTTGTTCTCCTCCAGAGACCTGCCTCCAAGCACAAAGGCCTGGGAGACCTTGCTGGCGGTAACTGAGGCAAAGAGGATGTCAAATATCTCGATCTACCTGCACCTACTCTTACTAAATTGAACTGTTGTCCCACAATATTTCTGATTCTTCTTTAGCTGTTCCTGAAGTAGAAACAGCTCATCTTGTTGCCTTTGAGTTGCCTTTCAGTTTCAATTGAGTTTTGGCATGAACCATTCCCGTGCTTGGAGGATACTTTCTTTGAAAACAAGACGCCTCCAGGCACACCGTGAAAATGATTTGTCTGTTCCTCGGCTCTGTCATCATTGGTGTGAGCAAAGACCCCGGTGTGATGTGCTTTGTGTCCATGCAATGCCCTCAGCTATTGGGTAGAGAAGGGACAGACCTTGCCTCACTAATGGCGTCTGACAAGGATGCCTCTGACTGAAGGTATCAGTCAATGGCACGCAGGCTCCAAATCTCATTCCTGGCAATGCCATCTGGGGTGTCTGTCGCACACCCACCCCGAATGGGAATTTCTCTGCTCTTGGTTCTGTGCTGTCCCTGCCAGTGTTGGCATCTCAAGTAGCTCTGTGGGCCTCCATTTAAAAATTAAATTGAGCATTTAGTTTTGACAGGCAACGTGGAGATGAGCATGAAGCAACTGCCAATCTAGTGAGTGGAGACCTGGTGAACACAGCTGATGGAGAGAGAGACAGAGAGCCAGAGCTCTCCCTGTGGCACATGACTCCAGTTGTTCAAACGAATAACTCTAAAAGCTGCCCTGAAAATAATGAGTGGGGACATGTTCAGTGGCCATAATTTGGGCATCAGCTCTCCTTCCAGCTGGCCAAAGGAAATTCCCAGCAGCCTTTAAGAGAAGTTGCCCTGTCGCTATGAACTGCTCCAGTAGGGCTTGCAGTTGCCTGCACATATCTTCGTCCAGCCCCGACACCTTAAATGTCACCAGGCGTTGTGTCTGAACAGCCCAACCCTGCCCTCCACCTCCATTAACCAGCAAGGGAGCTGAGGCAAGGAGCTCACGTGTAGCTGTCGATTTTGTGCACACCTGAAGACCTGAGGCAAGAGGAATCCCACCTCCTGTGGGTTTGTGCTGTGCGTGGGAGAGAGCTGAGCCCCCTTCTGGCCCCAGGACTACAAACGGACAAATGAGATGCGCCTATTGACTCATGTGCATCCCTTCCCTCAGCAGGGGTAAAGGAGATCCCTCCCAGTAGCCGATTGGGTGTCCCGTCAGATGATGGGACCAGGAAAGGTGATTCTCAAACGCAAAAATCTTTTCCTAATAGGAGAAATGACAGTGCAGGAAAGAAGAACTTCTGCCCAGCAGAGGGTGGTGACATCAGGGACTCCTTCAGGCTGTTTCCCAGCAGGTTCCCCTGGAGCCCCAGGGACACCTCCAGGGAGCCCAGAGGGGACAGAGAGAGTGCCACCGTGGGCTGGTCCTCTGCTGCCGAGCTGGGCCGGGCTGCTGGGACAGAGGGAGCTCCTGGCAAGCGGGCAGCGCTGCAGAGAGACAGCTCTGCCCAGCAGCAGGGCTGGGGGCGCTGCCTGCAGGCAGCGAGAGGAGAGGAGCGAGTCAGAGGGAACTTAAAGGCAACTGGGAGCAGGAGGACGCTGAGAGCTCACTGAGGGAGAAATCTTCACAGACTTTGACACAGTACATCTCTGGCTGCAGGGCAATGCAGCTCCAGTTCCTGCAAGGATGTCCTAAAACTGGCACATCCCACAGCTTGTGGCATCAGTAAGGACAACTCGGACAGTTTCTCTGTTGTAGAGGAGGATGTGCTGCAGGTCAGCGACATTCCACTGCACCGTCAGAGGGACAAGAACACGATGACTGCCTTCTCCTAATGTCTGCAGGAGTGTAAAGGTGGATGTGCTTGTGTGGTATCCCAGGGCTGTCCTTGCCAGCAGGGTCCCTGCACCCCGGGGGCTGTGTGCCGGCGCAGGGACTCTGCCGCCTGCAAGGGTTAGCTCTCCACCTTCCTGGGGAGCTCCCCACGGCGCTTCTGTGGGGAGAAGATGTGGGTGGAAGGAGCATCCCCCAGCAGGGTAGGGTCCTCCTGCTTTTGAGGGTTGCTGCTCACAGGTCAGGGCTGCTCAAAGATGCAAATCATCCCCAGGATATTTCCAAGGGTTTGTCTCAAAAAGAAGATCAAAGCAGGAATCACTATGAAGATAAGGAGCTTTCCTGACTCTGTCTTTTCAGTTTCCTATTCTGGGAAGGGGATGCGGGAAGAGAAAAGTGTACCTGGAAAAGGAGCTTTCAAGTTTTAACAAGTCCCTGAGACTCCTGAAATTCAACTCTGAGGGCTCATTAGAATCTGCCACAAGCCTCCTAAGGTGCCTTCAGCCACTCCTCTGCTTATGGACAGCACCAACATCCCCTCTGCTGGACCTGTCAGGGTTGTCCTGACCTGCCCTTTTCCACCTGCAAAGAGGAACATGCAAACAGGCAGGTTTCTGCCCAGCCCAGGTGAGCGCACAGAGGTTGGGATGGGATTTGTGAGCACTCACAGGGAAAAGACATGTGACAGGGAAACACCTACCAGGAGGAAAATCTCCAGGCAGCAGGGATATGATCAGGGAATGAGAGGAAACTAAAACCAGAAAGGTGGTGGGAGGGAGAATTCAGAAATCTCCATGTGATTCCCTCCAGTGCAGACCCCTTCCTCTGAGCAAGCCCCCTTGCCTCCTCTCCCACCCAGCAAAGCCTCTGCCCTCAGAGCTGTGGGGTCCAAGGCGTGAAACACCTCCTCTGCAGCCAGAGCTCCAGCAGAGCGCGGTGCAGCTCTCCAGCCGTGTGCCCGCTGCCCTCTGCAGAGCACAGGGGCTGAGAGCGACTGCCGGGCAGTGCTGGTGTCCGGGAGGTGACGTGCCCGGCTGGGTAAGGATAAGGCTATCCTGAGTGCCCGGCTGCCTCTCCCATGGCCTGTCTGAGCTCACTGTGATTTTCCTTCTTCCTCTACTCTTCCTTCTTCCTCTACGGGTCTGTGCTATTGCTATTGTTATCTTGTTCTGGCTGTCAGGCTCTCTGGGGAGGTGGAGTTTCTGCTGCGGACACACACTGATCTTGTGTGTCCTTTCACTCAGCTGTGTCTATGGGAACAAGTGTCCCAGATTTCCTGGCACATGTGGAGATGTGGTCAACGCAGTCTGTAGGGCTGCGATATGAGCCAGCTCTTACTTAATGAAATATCATCATAAGGACAACAGGCTTCCTCCCTGAGGTGTCCTTCCAAGCTGTGACCTTCCCTCAGGATGCAAACCTGTCCTCAGAACACTTCTGTTTTATCTGAAGCCCCAGGTAGAAGCACTGAGATGTTATGATGGAGGAAATGCTGTTGGGTTGGTGAGATGATCCATGTGTGTCCTTAGCTAGAAGTGGGGGGCTGAGACCTTGAGAAAGGGTGAGACATTTAGCGGTCTGCAGTGACCAGTGTCACCAGTGGTGACACCAGTGTCTGGTTGACTTCCAGGGTAAGGTGGGAGTGTGATCAACCTCCATGTGAGAAAGGTGGAAGCCCAAGGCTCTGGGAACAAGATGGAGAGACAGACACGCTCCTCTCACCCTGCACTGAGCCAGAGGCAATCCTCCTGCCTCACAGGACCCGCTCTGTTCTCCCTGAGCACAGCAAAAATGCTGGGGCTTTCTGCCGTCCAATAACACTCCCCATGAGGGATGAGGGAAGCAGTAAAATACCCAAACCTTGCAACATCCATTCTACCATCCTGGTTCCTCAGCACTGGGAGTGCAGACACTGAAAAGCCCTTCTGCGTTAGAAGTAGGTTCCTCTAAGTCAAGCGCCAGGACTGGCTCCTGCCCCCACCATGCCCACACACCCACTGCTGCAGGGCAGGGCTGACTCCTCAGCAGCCAACAGGCAGAGGCCCTGCTCCTCACAGCACACTCAACCAGCACCAACCAGAGCTGCAGGACCAGTGATGAAGGAAGGTCACCTGGAAAAAGAATAGGGTTTGTGTGTAGCCATCAAGGGTTTAAGGGGAAAGGCTTTGCTTTTCATCCAAAAAATCTCCCCTAACTCTTCATTGCCCCTTCCTCTAAGGACAGGACCACATGCCCAGAGGCAGCAAATGTACAACAGCAGCTCCAGCACCTACTTCATCCTCCTGGCATTGGCAGACACACGGGAGCTGCAGCTCTTGACCTTCGGGCTCTTTCTGGCCATCTACCTGGCTGCCCTCCTGGGAAACGGCCTCATCATCACCGCCATCACCTGCGACCACCGCCTCCACACCCCCATGTACTTCTTCCTCCTCAACCTCTCACTTCTGGACCTGGGCTCCATCTCCACCACTCTCCCCAAAGCCATGGCCAATTCCCTCTGGGACACCAGGGCCATCTCCTACTGGGGATGTGTTGTCCAGCTCTTTTTCTTTGTCTTCTTGATTGTAGGGGAGTATTGCCTTCTCACAGTCATGGCCTATGACCGCTACGTTGCCATCTGCCATCCCCTGCACTACGGGACCCTCCTGGGCAGCAGAGCTTGTGTCCGCATGGCAGCAGCTGCCTGGGCCAGTGGGTTTCTCAATTCTCTCCTGCACACGGCCAATACATTTTCACTTCCCCTCTGCCAGGGCAATGCCTTGCACCAGTTCTTCTGTGAAATCCCCCACATCCTCAAGCTCTCCTGCTCACATTCCAACCTCCGGAACGCTGGGCTGCTTGTGTTTGGTTTTTCATTATCTTCAGTCTGTTTTGTTTTCATTGTGGTGTCCTACATGCAAATCTTCAGGGCGGTGCTGAGGATCCCCTCGGAGCAGGGACGGCACAAAGCCTTTTCCATGTGCCTCCCTCACCTGGCTGTGGTCTCCCTCTTTATCAGCACTGCCACATTTGCCTACCTGAAGCCCCCCTCCATCTCTTCCCCATCCCTGCACCTAGTGGTGGCATTCCTCTATTCGGTGGTGCCTCCAGCAGTGAACCCCCTCATCTACGGCATGAGGAACCAGGAGCTCAATGATGCACTGAAGAAACTTCTTCAATCACTTGTCTTTCAACAGTGATAAGCAGCCCATGTCTCTTCAAAAGTGATTTTGAATTCCTATCAGCAACCTCCTGTGCTTTGGGCATTTTACCTGTGATAGTCCTGTTTGCCCAGGAGTGTCTACATCCACTCCACTTCTCCAGAGGTATGAACCCAGCCTGACCAGTCTGACTCAAAGGCCTTATACGTGTGTCTTTCATGATGGTAGAGTTTTTCTCCCATGCCACAGCTTTCTAATAAAAGTAGATTTTCTCAGTCCCAGTGTCTGGAGTTTGAGCTCTTCTTCCAAAGCTGAGGTCAGGAATAGGCTGAAGATTGCAGCCATGAGACCATGCTGCTGAGCTGGGGTTCGTCATGGCCTCAGGGGTGGATGGCACGGGGCGATGTGTTGGGGAATGGGTCTGTCCTGAGCCTTTACATGTGGGCGCCCAGTTCCAATGGTAACGATGAATGACCAACAGGGACCTGCCTGGGACTGTCTCCTTGTGGCTTTTGGGCACCGCAGCCCACTCACCCTGCAGAAGAGCACTGCCAGCTCAGGGTCTTGTGGGGACCATGGGGATGGAGCTGGAGTGGCCAGCCAGGCCAACATGGACGCAGTCCCCCAGGAAAAGGGTCTCTGGGGACAGGGACACCCCTGGACACGAGCAAAGGAGCAACTCCATGCTTCCACAGGGGAGGTAAATGAAAAAGAGACCTGTTTCTGTACGCAGCAGCTCAGGGCAGTTTGCACTGTTGCTGGGGCCGCAGGAGAAGCCTGAGGAGCCCCTGGGTCAGGAGTGCCCAGAGCTCTGCAGCACCCTGTGGTGGGGATTTCTGTAGGGCCGGCCCAGGCTGGACTTCTCTCCTGGGCTGGTCTGGGCAGGAAAGTGTCTGGGAGAGGAAAACTCCCATGTAGAGCTCAGCTGGTTGGGTGTGCAGGGGGAGGGCACCTAACAGGGTGCCCACAGGGCAGAGCCAGGTGACACGGTGAGGCAAACAAGTCAGCAAAGGTGCAGAAGAGAGGGGCCCGGTCTACGCCATGTCCCCTGGACACCCCGGGGAAGCTGCACGAGAGGCATTCTTTCTGACCACTCCACACACCGGGCTTTCCATCTCTGGCCGTACAGCCCAGCTCTGAGGGGGGACCTTTGCTTCATGGTCATCCCCATCCTTTGCAGCTTCGTGATACCCAAATACACTGCAATTATTAATAAAAAGGAAACCAGTTTCCTACTGACACTCATCACACACCAAATCCCAGAAGCTCTTGCCACTGCTGGTCCCTCAGCCAAGCCTGTTGTGAGACAGCTCTGGCTCCATCAGGTGCTCATGGCCTTGTCTTGAGAGATATTGCAAATCTACATTGTTGTAGACTCCGCCAAGTTGCCTAGGTCTGTGCTCCAGTGTATGGCTCTGAGAGATTTCTGGAAAGATAAAACAACAAACAAACATTTCTTACAGCCTTTCCTCGTATATAATGTGCTCCAGGCCTCGCCCATCTTTCTGGCCTTTGCAGGACTTGCTCCCGCCTGTCAGGGTCTTTCTTGTGCTGGGGAGCCCCAGATTGGACACAGCCGTCCTGATGTGGTGGTCCTGTGGTGGGTCAGCCTTGACCAGCTGCCAGACACCCACCCAGCTGCTCCTTCACACCCCAGACTCAAAAGGACAAAAGGAGAAAATAAGATGCGATAGCTCACGAGTCAAGATAAAGACAAGGAGATGACTTACGAATTACTGTCAGGGGCAAAGAAGAGTTGACTTGGGGATGATCAGTTTAATTCATTGCCAATTAAAATAGATTTTGATAGTGATAAAATATAATATAATAAAAATATTAAAGACCATTCTCCTTCCCCACTGCTTTTTCCCAGGCTCAGATTACTCCATCATTCCCAATTCTTCTACCCACCCTGACTCTGAGACATGTGGGGGGTGAGGGTGGTGAATGGGGGGTTATGGTCAGCACAGAACCTCTGCATCTCCTTCCTCTTTACACTTTTACCCTTCCCGGCATGGGTCCTCTCCACAGGATCTCACCCTATTTCTGGTACAGGCTACGTGTTGTTAATTTCCTTCAGTCTTACTTCTCTCCTTTATACTCACAAAATCACAGAAATATGGAGTTTGGAAGAGACCTCTAGATATCACCTAGTCCAGCCTTCCAGCTGAGACAGGCTCAGCTAGATCAGCTTTTTCAGGGCTTGTCTAGGTGGGTTTGGATATTTCCACAGATGAAGACATGCAATACATGTTTCAGAAAGATGGGAAATTACAAAATAAGCACAATTAAAGAGTTTGCTAATAACAGAATTAGACTACTGAAAGATAGACCAGCTTTTAAGTGCCTGAAGCTCAAAGCCACAACTGGATTGTTGAGAGGTGTCTGAATGGTGAAAGAGGAAGGGGAAGGGAAATGTAGAGAGCAATCACAAGTGCTTCTGTGCAGATGCACTGCTGGAAAGGTGCCTTCAGACATGGTCAGTTTAGTTAGGAAATATGTGAAAGATGAGGAAGATTAAATGCGGAGCCTGAAAGAGGGAGTCCTGACAATGCAAGTACGGGGGAAGATCAATAGCTCTCCTCTTCCTATAAAATAAACTCATTTGATCTTATGGGAAAACACTGATATTTATTACGAGTATTCACTTGTTAAGGTGATGAGGTCATGCTCATATGCATGTTAATATTTCTCAGGCTTCCAGGCAGCGCTCTGCTGCCTGACCATCAGTACCCAGTGGTGCCTCCAGAGGGCCCTGTGTCTCTGAAGCACATGCCTGGGCCTGGCCGCTGTCCCAGAGGAGCTGCTGGAGACCAGAGCCCCTGGGAAGCTGCAGCTGGAGCCTGGGCAGAGGGCCTCAGGCACCTACACTGGCACCGCGCACCCACATCCTTGAAACTGCATCCCACACCAGTTTTATGATCACTTGCATTTGCAAACAAAGGCAGCACACAAAATCACTGAGAAATCACTTATTAAAACAAGACAAAACCAAGCAAAGACAATAACAACACCAAAAATGTTTGAAGTTTAGAGTTGCAAGAGGAAATCAACCAAAGCAAAAATACAGGTTGGGTGCAGAGTGGATAGAGAGAAGCCCTGAGGAGAAGGACTTGGAGGTGTTGGTGGATAAGCTCAACATGAGCCAGAAATGTGTGCCTGCAGCCCAGAAAGCCAAGCACATCCTGAGCTTCATTAAAAGTAGCATGGCCAGCAGGTCGAGGGAGGTGATTCTTCCCCTCTACTCTGCTCTTGTGAGACTCCACCTGGAGTACTGCATCCAGCTCTGGAGCCTCCAACAGAAAAAGGACACGGAACTGTTGGAGTGAGTCCAGAGGAGGGTCACAAAGATGATTAGAGGGCTGGAGCGCCTCTCCTCTGAAGACAGGCTGAGAGAGTTGGGGTTGTTCAGCCTGCATAAGAAAAGGCTTCAAGGAGACGTTATAGACCCTTCCAGTACCTAAAGGGGGCCTACAGGAGAGCTGGGGAGGCACTTTTTTCAGGGAGAGGAGGAGTATATAAACATTGCGAGAGTACGTAGGGATGCAACGAGGAAGGCTGAAGCGCACGTGGAAATAAACCTGGCCAGGGATGTCAAGGACAATAAGAAAGGCTTCTCCAAGTACATCAGTAGTAAAAGGCAGACCAGGGAAAATGTGGGCCTGCTACTGAATGAGGTGGGTGCCCTGGTGACGGAGGATGCAGAGAAGGCAGAATTACTGATACCTTCCTTGCTTCAGTCTTTACTGCTAAGGCCGGCCCTCAGCAATCCCAGACCCAGGAGCGAAGAGAAAGAATCTGAGAAAATGAAGACTTTCCCTTGGTCGAGGAAGATCAGGTTAGAGTTCATTTAGGCAAACTTGACACCCACTGCCCTGATGGATCACTCCCAGGGGTGTTGAGGGACCTGGCAGATGTTATTGCGAAGGCGCTCTCCATCATCTTTGAAAGGTCAGGGGGACAGGAGAGGTGCCTGAGGACTGGAGGAAAGCCAAAGTCACGCCAGTTTTCAAAAAGGGCAAGAAGGAGGACCCAGGAAATGGCAGGCCGGTCAGTGAGACCTGGAAAGGCTGGAGAGCTGGGTGGAGAGGAACATAATGAAGTTCAACGAGGGCAAGTGTAGGGTCCTGCACCAGGGGAGGAAAAACCCCATGCACCAGTAAAGGTTGGGGGTTCACTTGCTGCAAAGCAGTTTGCTGAGAGGGACCTGGGAGTCCTGGTAGACAATAAGTTGACCATAAGCCAGCAATGTGCCCTGGTGGCCAAGAAGGCCTATGGTCTCCTGGGGTGCATTACAAAAGAGCATGGCCAGCAGATGAAGGGGGGTCATCCTTCCCCTCTGCTCTGCCCTGCTGAGGCCGAATCTGGAGTAGTGTGGCCAGTTCTAGGTACACCAGTGCAAGAAACACAGGGAACTGCTGGAGAGAGTCCAGTAGAGGGCTACAAAGATGTTCAGGGGACTGGAGCACCTGTCTTATGAGAAACAGCTGAGAGAGCTGCGTCTGTTGAGCCTGGAGAAGAGAAGGCTGAGAGGGGATCTCCTCAATGCTTATCAATATCTAAAGGGAGGGTGTCAAGAAGATGGGGCCAGACTGTGCTGCTCAGCAACAGAACAAGGGGAAATGGGCACAAACTGGAACACAGGAAATTCCATCTGAACACAAGGAAAAATGCATTTACTTTGAAGGCACCAAAGCACTGGAACAGGCTGTTCAGAAAGGCTAAGGAGTCTCCTTCTGTGGAGATATTCAAAAGCCGCCTGGCTTCATTGCTGTCCAGCCTGCTGAAGGTGACCCTACTTTGGCAGGGGGATTGCACTAGATAATCTCCAAGGGTTCCTTCCAACAACTACCATTCTGTGATCCTGTGATTCTGTGACCTTCCATGTTTTCTGTTGGCCAAAGGGATTCCCCACCAGTGCCCACAGATGCTGCCCTGTCTCTCACAATTGCTCCATTAGAGCTTGCAGTTCCCTGCACGTGTCCTGAACCAGCTCTGGCACCTCAAATGTCACCCGGTGTTTGCATCGGAAAAGCTCCCTCCTGGCCTCTGTCTCCATTACTCACAGGGCAGCTCAGAGAAGGAGCTCACTCCGATTTAGGGCAGCTGAGCTGAGGCAAGAGGAATCCCCCCTCTGGTGGGTCTGTGGGGTGCACCGGAGAAGATGAATGTCCCTCCAGCCTCAGGAACACTGCTGAGAGCTGAGATGCCTCATTGACTTGGCTCAATCTCTGCCCTGCACCGGTGGGAATGATCCCTGGCCTGTCACTGCCTCCGTGCCCTTCCTGGCAATGGGGCAGGAATGGGGGTTTCCAGAGGGGAACACAGACACCTCTTGTAGGTCCGCACAATCTGGCAGAGCAATTCCCACCACAAGGATCAGTCTGTCCAGGGTTCAGAGAGGGACAGTCGGTGATGACTGCATTCTGCTTCAAACTCTGCTCCTCAGGAGAGACCCCGCTGCCTTTGAGGAGCTGTCAGCCCTGGAGGCGCAGGGACACCTCGAGGGATTGGGACAGTGCGGGGAGGAGGGAGAGAAAGTCCCAGCAGGTCCTCTGCTGCTGAGCTGGGCCGGGCTGCTGGGACGGAGGGAGGTCCTGGCAAGCTGGCAGCGCTGCAGAGAGACAGCTCTGCCCAGGAGCAGCTCCTCTGCACAGCGCAGCAGGGCTGAGGGCACTGCCTGCAGGCAGCGAGGGCAGAGCAGGGAGGCAGAGAGAGGTTGAAGGCAGTCTGGAGAGGGAGGATGCTGAGGGCGAATGGGGGGAGAACTCTTCCCAAAGCAGAGCAGCTGCAGTAGCTGGAGAGATCTCCAACAGCTGGCACCTCCCACAGCCCGTGGGATCTTTCAGGAGGACGCTCACACTTCTCTGCTGTGGAAGAAGAGGACATTCTCTAGATTGGGGCTTCCCTGCTTCACCATCAGAGGCACAGGGCATGACGGCTGCCTTCTCCCAGGAACGGTCGAAGGGCTGTGAAGGTGGGTGTGCAGGCAGGGGTGGGCAGGGCTGTCCTTGCCAGCAGGGTCCCTGCACCCCGGGGGCGTTGTGCCAGGCAGGGACTCTGCCGCCTGCCAGGGTCAGCTCTCCGCCTGCCCAGAGAGCTCCCATGTAGCTTCTGTGGGGAGAAGCTGTGGGTGGAAGGAGTGACCCATGGCTGGGCAATGTCCTTCTGCTTTGAAGAGGGTGCTGTGTGGGTCAGGGCTCTTTACACCTCCAGATGACCTCTGGTCATTCCTGGAGGGACTTTTCAAGATATACCCTTAATGAGTTCCCTTAATGTGAAGGTAAATTTCTTTTGCTGTTTCTTCTCTTGGTTGTCTGGGTGGGCAGTGGCACATGACCAAGAGGACTTTCAAATGAAAGATCAAAGGAGGGATCCCTGTAGAGATAAGGATAAGGAGCTTTGCTGAGTCTGTGTCTTTGGTTTCCAGCTCTGGGGGCTACAGAGAGAATCAGCATCCCTGTTCCAGTCTCAGCGGGATCTGTGGCACCTGCTCTTTAGCCCCTGCTAAATCTCTCACTGAGATCCCCAAAATTGGGTAAGTCCTTTGGGTGTCCATGGAAGCTGTGAGCTGCCCTCCAGGATGCCAACCTGTCCCATAGCACCTTTGTGTTATCGAAAAGCCTCACAGAGAAACACAGAGACTCTGTGACTGAGGAAATGCTGTTGGGTGGGTGAAATGAGCCGTGGGTGTCCTTGGCTAGAGGTGGGGTGCTGAGACCTTGAGAAAGGGTGAGACATTTCATAGTCTGAGATGGATCCTTCTGCTCTCAGCACTATCTGATTGCATAATAGAAGAGGGTACTCCCCCTCCATCTCATGACGGTGCAAGATGGAGGGACAAACCATCTCCCCTGACTCTGCTCTCTGCCCCAGGAAATCCTCATGTCTCACAGCACTCACTCTGTTCTCCTGGAGTGCAGCAGAAATGCCGAGGGTTTCTGACATCCCAGAACAGTGCCCAGGTGAGATGGGGGAGCTTTAAAATACCCCAAACCTCTCCAAATGCCTTCTGCCATCCCTGTTCCATAGCAGTGAGTGTTCAGATGTTGAAAAGCCCATCTGCATTAGGTGTGGGTTCCTCAGCCAAAGCAGAACACCAGGACTGGCTCCTGCCACCACCCTCCCTATGAACTCCCTGCTGCAGAGCAGGGCTGACTCCTCGGCAGCCAGTGGGCAGCGCCCTGCTCCTCACGGCACAGGCAGCCAACGCCAAATAGAGCTCCAGCCATGGACGTGAGGAAGGTCTCCTGGAAAATGAAAAGGGAGTGTTTGCAACAGAGACAGAGCCTACGGGAAATGGCTTTCATTTTCCTTACAGAAGTCTCCATTGACTTACTCTGTTTCCCTCCTTGGACAGGTGCCGCTGCCCAGAGGCAGCAAATGTCCAACAGCAGCTCCATCACCTACTTCCTCCTCACGGAGTTCGCAGACACACGGGAGCTGCAGCTCTTGACCTTCGGGCTCTTCCTGGGCATCTACCTGGCTGCCCTCCTGGGAAACAGCCTCATCATCACTGCCATCACCTGCAACAACCACCTCCACAGCCCCATGTACTTCTTCCTCCTTAACCTCTCCCTCATAGACCTGGGCTGCATCTCCACCACACTCCCCAAAGCCATGGCCAATTCCCTCTGGAACACCCAGGATATCTCTTACTTTGGCTGTGCTGTCCAGCTCTTTTTCTTTTTCTTTTTTATGTCAACAGAGTGTTCTCTCCTCACAGTCATGGCCTATGACCGCTACGTTGCCATCTGCCAACCCCTGCACTACGGGACCCTCCTGGGCAGCAGAGCTTGTGTCCGCATGGCAGCAGCTGCCTGGGCCAGTGGGTTTCTCAATTCTCTCCTGCACACGGCCAATACATTTTCACTCCCCCACTGCCAGGGCAATGCCCTGCACCAGTTCTTCTGTGAAATCCCCCACATCCTCAAGCTCTCCTGCTCACACTCCTACCTCAGGGAAGTTGGACTTCTTGTCATTAGTGCCTGTTTAGCCTTTGGGTGTTTTGTTTTCATTGTGGTGTCCTATGTGCAGATCTTGAGGGCGGTGCTGAGGATCCCCTCGGAGCAGGGACGGCACAAAGCCTTTTCCACGTGTGTCCCTCACCTGGCTCTGGTCTCCCTCTTTATCAGCACTGGAACATTTGCCCACCTGAAGCCGCCCTCTATCTCCTCCCCATCTCTGGACCTGGTGGTGTCATTTCTGTACTCGGTGGTGCCTCCAGCAGTGAACCCCCTCATCTACAGCATGAGGAACCAGGAGCTCAAGGATGCCCTGTGGAAACAGGCCCAATGGACGCTGTTTCACCGACAATAACCTGCCGCCCCTTCCATGCACATTGCCCAAGGCTTATCTTAGGCTGTGATTATGCTTTTTTCTCTTGCGATAATCCTACTTATAGATAATTTTCTGAGTTTACGCTGCTTGTCTTGAGGCTTGATCCGACTGTGTTTGACCCTTGCACAACACTGTGTCAGGTGTGGCCTGACAGATAACAGCTCTTCAATAAAAGGGCACCTCCCAAGTGCAGTGCCTGAAAGATGGGCTGTTCCTCCAAAGTTCCTTCCAAGAACATGTTCAAGGAATCAATATTTTAAGGAGTCTCTTCTCCTTGTGTTTTCAAAGTTTCTGGAGCTAAGCTCATGGTATAATTGGTTTCCACTTCACCAAATATTCTGGATTTAAAAGCGCTCTTCTTGGTGCCCAATAGAAGGGGAGACGGTCCATGAGCTCCCATTCTCTCCTCAGTCTTCTTCATGTATAACAGGACTGATGGCATATACTGGACGTTCTGGAAATGTATGTCTTAGGCGAGAAGAGAGGCGGGATTAGGGACTCAACACTTGCCCTTGGGATGGAACGGATGGAGACTCTGAAGGTGAAACACCCTCAAATGTCAAGTCCACTAATATAAAGCACTGAATCAATGTGTCCACGCACAAGGACGCTGCAGTGCCGAGGGAGTCAGCAGGGCCTCATCAGGCACAGGGAGGGGAGAGTGGGGAGACACAGGAGGTGCCTGAGGGAACCCCAGGGCCAGGTCTGCTGTGCTGTCCTGGGGCGTGGGGCTGACTGGGGAGAGAAGGGGGCAAATTCAGTCAGGGCTTGGAATGAGGCACAATATGAATTCCGGAGAGGCCGAGAGTGACCAGCCTCTTTTTCCTCATTCCCTGAGCACCAGCACGAGCCCTGGGGCTGATGGGCAGGCTGACCTCCTTGTCTGCCCCCCAGGAGCTGCTGTGCCCTTGGGAGGAGCTGGGGCTGTGCGGTGAGTGCCCAGAGCTCTGCATCAGCCTGCGGTGGGCAGTGCTGTGGGGCCAGCCCAGACTGGGCTGCTGGGCTGTGTTGTCCTGGGGAGAGGGCAGGGGAGGTGGGCAGAGCTGGGCAGGGGCTGGGGAGTGCTGGGAAGTGCCTGGGAGAGGACAACGGCAGTGTTAGAGCCCTTTCCAGGGAAGACTGAGGCAAAGAAGTCGTTGAGTACCTCAGCCTTCTCCATGTCCCGGGTGACCAGGTCTCCCAGTTCCTTCCCGAGTGGGCCCACGTGTTCCCTAGTCTTCCTTTTGTCACCCACATACCTATAGAAGGCTTTCTTGTTGCCCCTCATGCCCCTGGGCAGATTCACCTCTACCTGGGCTTTAGCTTTTCTAACCTGATCCCTGGCTGCTCGGACAATTCCTCCCAGGATACCTGTCCTTGCTTCCACCCTCTGTAGGCTTCCTTTGTTTATTTGAGATTGACTAGGAGCTGCTTGGTCATCAACGCAGGCCTCCTGGCGTCTTTGTCTGACTTCCTCTTTGCTGGGATGTATCGCTCCTGAGCTTGGCAGAGGTAGCCCTTGGAGATTAGCCAACTCTCTTGGGCCTCTCTTCCTTCCAGGGATTTGTCCCAATGTAGTCCAGCAAGCAGATCCCTGAAGAGGCCAAAGTCTGATCTCCTGAAATCCAGAGTTTACTGTGTGCCCTCCTGGCTACCTTAAAGATCTCAGAATCTGCCACCTCAAGGTCACTGCAGCCAAGGCTGCCCTTGACCATGACATTCCCCACCAGACCCTCTTTGTTGGTCAGGACAACGTCCAGCATGGCACCTCTTCTCATTGGCTCCTCTGTCACTTGGAGAAGGATGCGTTCCAGGTACCTCCTGGATTGCCTGTGCTCTGCTCTGCTTTCCTTCCAACAGCTATCAGGGTGGCTGAAGTTCCCTCTGAGGACCAGGGCTTGTGAATGTGAGCCTACTCCAATCTGTCTATAGAGGACCTTATCCACTCGGTCTTCTTGGTACCCCCATGTACTTCTTCCTCTTCAACCTCTCTGTTCTTGACCTGGGCTCCATCTCCACCACTCTCCCCAAACCCATGGCCAATTCCCTCTGGGACACCAGCGTCATCTCTTATGCAGGACGGGCTACACGGGCCTTGCTGTTTGTCTTTTTCATTTCAGCAGAGTTTTCTCTTCTCACCATCATGGCCTATGACCGCTACGTTGCCCTGCACTATGGGACCCTCCTGGGCAGCAGAGCTTGTGTCCGCATGGCAGCAGCTGTCTGGGGCAGTGGGTTTCTCAATGCTGTGCTGCACACGGCCAATACATTTTCACTGCCCCTCTGCCAGGGCAATGCCCTGCACCAGTTCTTCTGTGAAATCCCCCACATCCTCAAGCTCTCCTGCTCACATTCAGACTACCTCAGGGAAGTTGGGCTTCTGGTGCTTAGTGTCTTACTAGCATTCGGGGCTTTTGCTTTCATTCTCTTTTCCTATGTGCAGATCTTGAGGGCTGTGCTGAGGATCCCCTCGGACCAGGGATGGCACAAAGCCTTTTCCACTGGCATCCCTCACCTGGTTGTGATCTCCCTGTTTATCAGCACTGCCATGTTTGCCTACCTGAAGCCCCCCTCCATTTCCTCCCCATCTCTGGACCTGTTGGTGTCATTTCTGTACTCAGTGGTGACTCCAGCAGTGACCCCTCTCATCTACAGCATGAGGAACCAGGAACTCAAGGATGCCCTGTGGAAACTGATGACTGGTATCTTGTCAGAAGCAGCAATGAACTGCCCATCTTCTGCATATCACACATGATGTAACTCATTACAGGCCCAGATTGTCTTTAGTACTTTTTTTCCTTTCCTTTGTTTGTTTTTTAGCTTTTCTGGGGTTTGTTAATGCTGTCAATAAAAGTGAAGAATCATCCTTTATCCTATTGCTATGTCAGGATCTGTCTGTGTTGTGGGAGCCACAGACTTTGTGTAAATAAGAAACTGTTCTCTCTTTGTTTTTAAAAAACTGAAGGGCCCTGCACTGACTTGTTTGTCTGAGATCCTTTCTCCGAGAACTTCTCTGGAGGTGCAGGGGCCACGTCTGTGTGCTGAGGTGGAGGGGGCAGGAGCCACCCAAGCTGGGTCTGCCTCCCAGCCTGACCAGCATGGCCCTGGGCACCACAGCCCCCGGCTCTGCAGAGCTGCACCACCAGCTCGGGGGCTGTGGGACGCCTGGGGAGGGGTCCAGGAACGGATGGCCAGGCCAGCACGGATGAGCTCTCTCGGGAAGAGGCTCTGAGGGGAGATGGGCTGTGGTGGGAGAAGAGCAGGGAGGGTCTGGGCTGGCAGGGCTGGCAAGTGCCCTAGAGAAGAGAACCCCAGGGAAGAGCTGAAGTGTGGGAATGTGCAGGGTGGGGGCACATAGCAGTGTCCTGGCACAGCCGGGCTCCTACAAGGGACATGAGGGACCAGCAGAGCAGGGTCTGGGCTGTGCCTGTGCTCACTGGACACCCCGGGGAAGTTGTCCCAGGGCCATCATCACAGAATCACCGTATCACAGAATTTCCTAGATTGGAGAAGACCTGTAAGATCACATAGTCCAATCATTACCCTAACACTGACAAGCCCATCACTAAACTATGTCCCTCAGCACAATAACTACATGACCCTTAAACACCTGCAGGGATGGGGACTCCACCACTGCCCTGGGTAACGCATTCCAATGCCTGATGACCCTTTCAGTAAAGAAATTCTTCCTAATACCCAGTCAAAACTTCCCTTGGCTCAACTTGAACCATTTCTTCTTGTTCTAACACCCGTTACCTGACAGAACACGTCGACACCCACCTCTCTGCAACCTCCTTTCAGATATGTTTAGAGAGCGATAAGGTCTCCAATCAGCCTCTTTTTCTCCAGGCTAAACCACCGCAGTTCCCTCAGCCGCTCCTCATAAGACATGTGCTCCAGACCCCTCACCCATTTCGTTGCCCTTCTCTGGACACTCTCTGGTGCCTCAATGTCCTTTTTGTGGTGAGGGGGCCGAAAGTGAACACAGTACTCAAGATGCGGCCTCCCCAGTGCCCAATACAGGGGGAAAATCACATCCCTGGTCCTACTGGCTACACTAGTCCTGATACAGGCCACGATGCCGGTGGGCTTCTTGGCCACCTGGGCACACTGCTGGCTCATGTTCAGCTGCTATCAACCAACAACAGAGGTCCCTCTCTGTGAGCAGCTTTCCAGACACTCCTCCCCAAGCCTGTAGCATTGGCGGGGGTTGTTGTGGCCAAAGTGTGAGACGCAGCACTTGGCCTCATTGAAACTCCTACAGTCTGCCTTGGCCCATGGGTCCAGTCTGTCCGAATCCCTCTGCAGAGCCTCCCTACCCTCAGGCAGATCAACACTCCCACCCAGCTTGGTGTCATCCGCAAACTGACTGAGGGAGCACTCCATCCCCTCATCCCGATCATTGATAAAGAGGTTAAACAGGACTGGCCCCAGCACTGAGCCCTGGGGGACACCACTCCTGACCGCCCGCCAACTGCAATTAACTCCGTTTACCACCACTCTCTGGGCACGGCCTTCCAGACAGTTTTTTACCCAGCAAAGCGTGTGCCCATCCGAGCCATGAGCAGCCAGTTTCTCCAGGAGAATGCTGTGGGAAACAGTGTCAAAGGCTTTACTAAAGTCCAGATAGACAACATCCACAGTCTTTCCCTCATCCACTGAGCGCGTGACCACGTTGTAGAAGGAGATCAGGTTAGTCAAGCAGGACCTGCCTTTCACAAATATCTTTGATAATGTGGCACTGAGTTCCACCTGTCTGTATCAGATTTTATCCCACAGTGAGGGTCTGCAAAACTAGAAAGGGCTACTGCGAATGTGTCAAGAGAATTAGAAAAAGCCATTAATGAGGGCAGGCAGTATGACAGCCTTAGAGGAAGAAATCAAATTTTTGTCAAAAATGGTAATATAGAAAGTCTTAGCTCTAGAGCACCCTTTAGAAGTACAGGACAGAGTAGGTGCGTTCTTGAATAAGAGCTGCTGGGGTTTTTATGTCAGTCAAGACCAGAAAAACAAAACTGAGAGAAACAAGAGAAAGACTCATTTAAAAATATTACACAAAATAGGGCAGGGATCTCCCCTAAATCTCTTTGGGTGGCTAACCTCTTGGCTCCCAGACTTAGGAACAGGACTGTGAACTGAAAGGATTTGGGTTGTTGTATTCACTCTCTTGTTTTGCTTTCTAATTAGATGGGTGTGTATTACCTTATGAACTTGATTTACGACTTAAATAATGAAGAGTATAGTGTGACCCTGACGGTGAAAGGAAAAGGAGGGACTGTTAGGAAAATCTCATTCCCGAACTATTGTAACAATTACTCTTTAGAGTATGAAATTGTATGAACTTTCTTAAGATATACAGCATTTCTATTGTGTACTGCATAGCCGTGGTTCAGTCAGCATGACTACAGGACCCAGCTCATTGTCGGGAGCAGAAGACAGCCCCCAGCCTGAAGAAGAAAGGATACTCCAGCACTGCCCGGATGACGCCAGCCTCCCAGCCCCTCTGACACCCCTGTGACACCCTCCCCTCATCTGGCATCAGAGATAAGGAACTGCAGCAAGACCGACGCCAGGGACGTCTCCATTAGGAGAGCAGCAGGTGGATGATGATGCCACAGCATGAGAGTTGCTTTGCCAAACAGCAGCCTGTGTGTGCGTGTTAAGTAGCGATCACTCAAATTGTGTTGTACCTGAATGCTCTAAAGGTATAAGAACCATGTGTGAAACTGCATTTGGGGTGTCCCAATTTGACTGGGACCACTCGTGCTCGTGAACAGAGAATCACTCGTGTAATTCCATACTTTGTGTCCCAGTCTCTCTCCTGGGACAGCATGGGCAGTTGGAAAGTTTTCATGATGTTATCCTCGAAGGCCGAGAATTGTCCCCAGGGGTGGCCCAGAAGGCACTTGACTGCCTTTATGGTGCTGTCCTCCCAGGCAATGATCGTTCAGGAAGGACTCTGACTGAAACCATGACTCGAATAGGACTGCCTCAAGAACATGAGAGCGATGTGCCATCCTCCCCTATGCAAGATGGTCCCCCTTTCGAGCCCAGTCGAAAGGAACAGGTGGTTTGCAAACTCTTTTGGGCAAGGATTTCAGATGCTTGTGCAATGCCTCACACAACTGTGGCCTGGGCACTCATAGACAACACATACCTGATCATTTCCATAGTGTCAGTGTCAGTGTGTGTGCCTTCGGAAACCATGCACGTGCTAACAAGCAATGGGATTTGGGTGAGTGGCGTGTATGTACAGTGAATATGAACTACAAATTTATACCCTTGTGAAGGCAGGATTTCAAAAGTTTCAAGCAAAGTCCTTACTGTCAAAAATGCTGAGTTTATTTTTTCTAAGCTAAGAATAACCTAGACTTTCTTTCTTTTAAATAAATGCCCTTTGTCCCCCATTCCACTCTTCCTTGCCCAGCAAGACTGCAACCTGCTGCCTCCTGTTCTGCGGGCCCTGAGCCATCCATTGCATAACGGCCTTGAACATGGCCCCCTCTTTCCCACAGAGCTGCTCCTTCTGCAGGACGCGCTGGAGCTCGTTGACGGAGAGCTCCAGAAACTCTCTCGACACCCTGGTCACCCCCTCCAAGTGATGGGGGATGAAAGCATGGGCGTCTTCTCGCAGGTCAATAATAAAGTCAATAATAAAGGCAGTAGTAATACTCGGTGAATCTCCAGATGCCGACACAGTTCTCCAAGCACAGCTGGGACTTTAAGAACTCGCAGCACAGTCTGACGATGCCCATGATGTTGACCTGCTCAGCCGCTATCAGCAAACATTCAACGTTGATGGCCTTGATCGGTACTGTGCCGGTGTAGGCGTACTTGGTAATGAGCCGCATCATTTCAGGTGAAGTGCCGGGGATTTTATAGACATCGTTCCCGGCATTGCTCCAGCGGGTGGAAAACAAAGCCCTGAAAAAAGCAAAGCAGTGCTGGGGAAAAAGCAGCTTTGCTGCATTAAACCCAGACCCTATTATCCCCTGTGCCTCCTTCCTGGGGCACCAATTTGGGCACATGCAGTAGCCACGCTGGGAGGCCATGGGGTTTATTAATTCATGTGTTACGAGCTGGTTGTTTTAACAAGGAGTCACCGCCTCCGGCTGTGCACAGAGAACCACAAGGCCAGTGCTTCCCTTGCTTCAACAAGACCACCAGAGAATGGCGCTGTGTGGGGAAGGAACACCTCCTGCCCCACGGCAGACAAGCCCGGCTGGCCACGCTCCAGCCCTGCACCGCATCGGGGGGTTCGTCAGACACCGCTTCCAGCGCTGCTGTGAGATCTTGGGTTGGGGATGAATTCCGGTGTCCAGGGAGGCACCAGGACTGTGGGGAAGTGCTGGAAAAGAGGTTCAGTGCCGAGGGAAGCGCTGGAGAGACACTAAGGCAGCGTGACACAGCCTGGGAAATGCTGTGTGTCCCCATCCCCTCTTGTTCCAAGCACTGACCTGAACTATTGACTGCAGCTACAGAGGATGTTCTTGTGAGCACTGAACTCAATGCCATCCACGCTGATAACCACATCGCAGAGTCTCTCCTCCAGGCAAAGCTCACTGAAGACGGTGCAAAGCACAGCACTCGTCTTCCTCTCCCTGGGTGAGGATGAGTGTCGCTGGGAGCCAAGCTATCGCTCACGTCACAGCCTGTGGCAGTGGAAGGTGCTTCTCCTGGAGGTGCTACAGCGCTTTGTCTGTGCCCTCCCTCCAATATCGTCTCCCAACCCCTGCCTGTCTGGTGGCTCTGGAATGTGCCCCAAAGTGAAATCACAGGCGCAGGGGTGACCTGGGACCGGCTGTGAGCCCCCTTGCAGCTGGTGCTTTACCTCCACATTGACTCATGGGTGGTGGCAAATGCTCTGTGGGGGTGGTTACAGCAGTGGGAGCAGAGCAACTGGCAGTGCAGAGGTAGACCCATCTGGGCTGCTGAACTGTGGCAAGACATTGCTGCCCAGATAGAGAATCTGGTTGTGAAAGTACATCGTGTAGATGACCACGTACCCAAGGGTCAGGCCACTGAGGAACATCAAAACAACAAGCAGGTGGATCAGGCTGCTAAGGTTGAAGTGGCTCAGGTGGACATGGACTGGCAACGTAAGGGTGAACTATTCATAGCTTGGTGGGCCCATGACGCCTCAAGCCATCAAGGAAGAGATGTGACATATAGATGGGCTTGTGACCAGGGGGTGGACTTGGCCACATTCACTATTGCACAGGTTATCCACGAATGTGAAACGTGTGCTGCATTTAAGCAAGCCAAGCTGTTAAAGCATCTTTGATATGGAGGACGTTGGCTGAAATATCAATATGGGGAGGCCTGGCAGATTGGTTCTATCACACTCCCTCAAACCAGCCAAGGCAAGAACCACATGCTCACAACGGTGGAAGCAAACACCTGATGGCTGGAAACACACCCTCTGCCCCATGCCACCGCCCTGAACAACTATCCTGGGCCTTGAAAAGCAAGTCTGATGGCGACGTGGCACCCCAGAGAGAATTGAGTCAGACAGTGGGACTCATTTCCAAACAGCCTCATAGACACCTGGGCCAAAGAGCATGGCATTGGGCGGGTGTATCACATCCCCTACCATGCACGAGCCTCTGGGAAAATGAAACAATACAACGGACTGCTATAAACTACGCTGAGAGCCATGGGTGGTGGGACCTTCAAAAGTCGGGATACACATTTAGCAAAGGCCACCTGGTTAGGGAACATTTGAGGATCTGAATATGTTCGGGAAGACAGTCTGGGTTATTCCTGACACAAGCAAAGGCAAAACTATCTGTGGGATTGCTTTTTTTAAGGCCCTGAGTGCACTTGGTGGATGATGCAGGAGGATGGGGATGATCGATGTGTTCCTCAAGGGGATTTGATTTTGGTGAGAATGGCCAATGAATCAAATGATATGATATTTATTGTTAAATTACCACTATATGTCATCACTGATACGGTTGCTATATGCTCTATCTATGGCATTGCAGTGAAAGTGACCTAAATTAACAAAGAATGAACTTTGATGAAACTGAGCAAAGTGCAGAAGTGATGGAACCAGAAGTGGCTGCAGTAACTGGCACTCGGGAATTGTCTTGAGATCGACATCTTCAACCCACAGATGATGGGCATGGGCCCTGCCGGCTACACCAGCTGCGAGCTCCAGATGCAGCACGCAACAATTCAACATCACACACCACGTCTTCTGCCAGGAAAGACAGTTACAAGAGATGGAGCCCAAAGTCATGGACTAAATGAACTCAAGGGACATTTCAGTGGGATGGGCCATGGACTAAGGGAATGATATCTGTGTGCATATATACATATATGAAAGACAGGAAAATGGTGGTGATTTATGGAAAAGTGTAAGACCTGGGCATGAGGTAGATGGTATAGAATAAGGGGCGGACGCTGTCCTGGTTTTGCCTGGGATAGAGTTAATATCCTTCCTGGTAGCTGCTGTGTTTTGGATTGACTATGAGAATAACATTGTTAACTCATATTGTTTTAGTTGTTGCTGAGTGATGCTTATATTAAGTCACGGACATTTTCAACGTCCCGTAGAAGGTGGGGGGGCACAGACAAGACAAGCTGGCCAAAGGAATGTTCCATCCCATAGCCGTCATGCTCAGTATATAAATGGGAGTTGGCTTGGGGGAAGGAATCGGTGATCACTTCTCCAGACAGGCGGGGCAAATGATCATTGGGTGGTGACTGTAATATATTTTACATCACTTTTTTCTATATATACTTATACTTATACTTATACTTATACTTATACTTATTATTATTGTTGTTGTTACTGCTACTGCAACTGCTTTTATTTTCTGTTACTGTTCTATTAAAAAATATTTATCTCCGCCAATGTTTTGTTTTTCTCTGTTTTTCCCTTTTCTCGCTATTCTACCTGAGACATCCTGTTTCATATAAGAGCTGTTAC
Source organism: Vanellus vanellus (assembly GCF_965231255.1). Taxonomy (NCBI): domain Eukaryota; kingdom Metazoa; phylum Chordata; class Aves; order Charadriiformes; family Charadriidae; genus Vanellus; species Vanellus vanellus. Next base: position 574,561 of record NW_028127111.1, on the reverse strand, counting down.
CTGACCGGCCACATCTGACTCAGTGTTGTGCAAGGGTCAGACCCAGTAGGATCAAGCCCCAACACAAGTAGTATAAACCCAGAAAAATATCAATCAGCAGGGTTATGACAAGAGAAAAATTAGGGTCATGATCTAAGATATGCCCTGGGCAATGTGCAGCGAAGGGGTGGCAGGTTATTGTCGGTGAAACAGCGTCCATTGGGCTTGTTTCGATAGGGCATGCTTGAGCTCCTGGTTCCTCATGCTGTAGATGAGGGGGTTCACTGCTGGAGGCACCACCAAGTACAACACTGCCACAACCAGGTCCAGAGATGGGGAGGAGATGGAGGGGGGCTTCAGGTGGGCAAACATGGCAGTGCTGAGAAAGAGGGAGACCACGGCCAGGTGAGGGACACACGTGGAAAAAGCTTTGTGCCGTCCCTGCTCCGAGGGGACCCTCAGCACAGCCCTCAAGATCTGCACATAAGACACCACAATGAAAACAAAACACCCAAAGGCTAAACAGACACTAACCACAAGAAGCCCAACTTCCCTGAGGTAGGAGTGTGAGCAGGAGAGCTTGAGGATGTGGGGGATTTCACAGAAGAACTGGTGCAGGGCATTGCCCTGGCAGAGGGGCAGTGAAAATGTATTGGCCGTGTGCAGGAGAGAATTGAGGAACCCACTGCCCCAGGCAGCTGCTGCCATGCGGACACAAGCTCTGCTGCCCAGGAGGGTCCCGTAGTGCAGGGGTTGGCAGATGGCAATGTAGCGGTCATAGGCCATGACGGTGAGGAGAAAATACTCAGCTGAAATAAAAAAGAGAAAGAAAAAGAGCTGGACAGCACATCCTGCATAGGAGATGGCCCTGGTGTTCCAGAGGGAATTGGCCATGGGTTTGGGGAGAGTGGTGGAGATGGAGCCCAGGTCAAGAACAGAGAGGTTGAGGAGGAAGAAGTACATGGGGGTGTGGAGGTGGTGGTCGCAGGCGATGGCGGTGATGATGAGGCCGTTTCCCAGGAGGGCAGCCAGGTAGATGCCCAGGAAGAGCCCAAAGTGCAAGAGCTGCAGCTGCCGTGTTTCTGCAAACTCCATGAGGAGAAACTGTGTTATGGAAGTGCCGTTGGACATTTGCTGCCTCTGGGCAGGGGGACCTGTCCAAGGAGGAAAAGGCAGTGACAAACCGGGAGAGACTTCTCTGTGGAAATCCCCATGCCATTCCTCACAGAAATCCCCCTCCCACAGCTGAATGAGGAATGACCCAGCTCATTCCCAACCCCACAAACTCAATGACACACTCCCTTATCAGGGAAAATACTACTCCCTCACCTACATTCCATGAGGACATGTCTGGGGCAGGACTCCCAGAGTCAGAGGCAGAAGAGAAGCTGACCCGCACCCCCACCCCAACTCCTGAGATGCAGAGTTCAACAGAGGGGTGGGGAAACGAGGAGAAATGCGTCTGAGCTCTGAAAAAAGGAAGTAAGGAGAGCGATTCAGACAGGCGTGCGGTGAAGCCTTCTCCTCAGTGACAGTGTCTCCAGACAGAGACACTGCAGGGCACTTGCTTTTATGTTGTGCATCACTTGTAGGACACAAACACTTCTCCTGGACTGGAGGTGCAGCTGCCGAGAAGGCATCTCGGGCTCTGGACCCTGTGGCTGTGAGGCGGGCGGGAGAGGAGAGCAGAGGCTTCCTGCCGAGAAGTTGTCTGAAGGTCAGGGGGCGGCAGGAGGTGCCGGGATCCCCCCTGCCTGAGCACTTCTGGCAGCAGCTCCCTCTCTGTCCCTGCCTGTGTCTGGGCTGCCAGGAGCTGCCCCTGCCTGGAGCTGCTTCTCTGCCGCCGGGTCTCCTCCCTGCCAGTGCCCCAGAGCCCATCCCACCCGCTGTGTGCTCAGCTCTGCCCTGCAGACCCCTCCTGGCAGCACAGCGCTGCACGGGGGCATCTCTGGGTGTGCGGGGGCTCAGGAGGGGTTCAGGGAAGTACTATCGAGAACGGGAGTCTCTGTGCCTTCTCCACAAAGGAGAAATCCATTCCCACCACCCACTGCCCACCCAGCAGCAAAGAGGAGAAATCCCACAGCACAGACTTGTTCCCCTTCAGGGGAAAGGTGCCTCAAAGTCCGTCTTCAAAAGGACTCTGTGCAAATGTCCTGGGAGTGATGTGGATCTGGGAGCAGCCCTGACCCACACAGGTCCATCTCAGCAACAGAAGGCATCTGCCTTGCTGGCAGTCACTCCTTCCACCCACTGCTTCTCCCCAAAGAAGCTCCGTGGGAACTCCCTCGGCAGGCGGAGAGCTGACCCTGGCAGAGTCCCTGCCCCGGCACACAGGCCCCGGGGTGCAGGGACCCTGCTGGCAAGGACAGCCCTGCCCACCACTGCCTGCACACCCCTACGCACACCTCCACAACCATCCCCGGCAGAAGGCAGCCCTCGGGCCCAGTCCCTCTCACCGGGCAGCAGGGAAGCCCTGCTCTGGAGCACATCCTCCTCCTCTACAGCACAGAAACTGAGAGAGTCCTCCTGAAAGAGCCCAGCAGCTCTCAGATGGACCAGTTTGAGGAGATCCCTCCAGGAACTGGAGCTGCATTGCCCGGCACCCCGAGACTTACCACGCAGAGGGCGGTGAAGATTTCTGCCCCAGTAAGCTCTCAGCACCCCCTACTCAAGACTGCCTTTAAGCTCTCCCTGCCTCGCAGGTCTCCCCTCTCTGCCTGCAGGCAGTGCCCCCAGCCCTGCTCCTGGGCAGAGCTGTCTCTCTGCAGCGCTGCCTGCTTGCCAGGAGCTCCCTCCGGCCCAGCAGCCCGGCCCAGCTCAGCAGCAGAGGACCAGCCCACGGTGGCACTGCCTCTGTCCCCTCTGGGCTCCCTGGAGGTGTCCCTGGGGCTCCAGGGGAGCCGCCTGTGAAAAAGGCTGATGCAATTTCTCATGTTCCCTCCCTCAGCTGTGCAGAGACACTTACTTTCAGCAGTGTTATTTCTCCCAGCAGAAGAAGTGCTGGGCATGAGCACCCCGTCTTCTTGTCCCAGCAGTAGCACACACGGGTTCTTGGACTCTTAGTACCAGGAGTCCTTATGGCAAGTCACCGCTTGCCTGGTGCCACAGCTGGGGGGCTTCAGCCCAAATGAGCAGTAATGATCTCAGACAGGGGCACAGACAGGACGAGCTGGAGCCGTTCCTGTGGCAGACAGAGCTGTGACATGGTGGCAGAGCTCAGTCCAGCTGGTCTTCAAGGACAGCCTCCTCCAAGCTCTGCTATAGTCCAAATCGCAATTCAATCTAACCCCGAAAGGCAATTCAAGGGCACCAGAATGAGTGTTTACTCCTTCAGGAACAGTTTGAAGAGAAACAAAGCCACTGTGTGGCCACTGCTGAGTTTCAGAGAGCAGGTTGAGCTATATGGGAGATTCTCTACATCCTCTTTGCCTCAGTCTGCCCCAGCAAGGTCTCCCAGAGCTCTGAGACTCGGGGCAGGAATCTGGAGGAACGCCACCAGCAGTGGATTGTTCCCAAGTCACCTTAACTAAGACAATCCTTACCAGTCTATGGGACAGGAGGGGTGGCAGCTGAGGGAGATGACAGGGTAAGCCAATGTCCCAGCATGTCCAATGACACTCCGTAATCATTGAAAGGCCATGGAGGTTGAGGGAGGGAACTCCCTGATGACTGGCAGCATCCAAATATTGCATGCTCTTTTAAAAATTGGCCAACGGATAAGCAGGGGAAGTCAAGGCTGTGCCCCAGAGTGTGTCCGCTCAGAACCCATTTGTGGGTGTCTGTAACCCTGGATTTACCCAGGACAGCTTGTGTCCCACCGTTCTCTGCTTCCTGTGGTGGAAGAACAGGATTGCTCAGAGCAGGGAGAGCAGTGCTGGTCTTTTAAGTTGGAAGTCAGCAAAGTTTTCAACATCTTCCCCCACAGTATGCTTGTGCCCGAATTAGGATGTCATGGCTTGCATGGGTGCATAAGGAGATGGGTAACTAACCAGACGGCTGTTTGGGCTCAGAGGTCTGTGGTCAGTGTGTGGTACTCTTCCTTGAGGCATCTAGCTTGAAAGCTCCTGCAAGGGTCTGTCCTGCCACCTGCCCTGTTTATCATGTTTTTAAGGACCTGGAGAAGATGCAAGTGTTCTTTTTCATAGGATTTGAAGACACTACTCTGGCGGGAAGGGCTGGCATGCCAAAGGACATAGACAGGCCAGAGGGATGGGCCAAAAGTAATATCATGATGTCCGATAAAGAGAACTCTGAAGTTCTGCCCTTGAGGTGCACTAACCCCGTGCAATGACAGAAGGCAGGGGCGGTGTGGCTGGGTGGCAGTTTTGCGGGAAAGGCTCTGCTGGTCCTTCAGTTTCATTAGGCAAAACAGGAGCCGGGGGCAAAGAGGGCCAACAGCATCCTTTGCTTCTCGTTCCATTCCCTGAAATCTCGAGTGCTTCTCTTTTATTCTCCTAATACCCTCCCAAAAGAACAGCCCACCTGTGCTGGTTTGAGGTGAAACAGAACCCATTTTCTGTTCAGTAATTTGACTTTGCAGCCAAGCCTCCACGAACTAACTGAACTCTCTGAAATTTAATGCATATTGTCCATAAGCTGTTGGCTCTCAGAGTGACAAAACCTGATCATCTATAATTTATGCCAAGGCATGGTATGCAGAGAGGCTCTTGCTTAGACTTTTTGCTATAACAACCAAGGGCAGCTCACTTTGTTATATGCCCCGTTGGAGGGTCGGAAGCCATAAAGTGTAGAGGGGTCACACCTTTGGATAGGAGCGGAGATGAGAAGTGACCCAAAACTGACTAACTTATCTAAACTGACAAGTCCTTTCTCTCTCTCCCTCCTCTCCTTGGAAAGAGAGGTGAGGGAGAGCATCTGTCGTTTGTCGCAGTGGCCAGGCCGGCCCAAACCACGACAAGGGTGAAGGAACTGCACTGTTGGACTGAAGGCAGTCCTTGCTCCTGCACACAGAATTCCAGCCACAAGTAGCTCTGTGCTCATTTAATATTTGGTTGGCTGCCTCGAGAAATTGTCCCTGACACACCCTTGGCTGGGCTCAAACAGCATTTTGTCTGGGAAGCTCTCCTAATGAACAGCCTCATCCCAACTTCACTGCGTGGTCTGTAAACGGAGAGGCAAGCCCTGCAGTCAAAGTGGAAGGTTTGTGGGTGATGGTGGTGACTGAAATGACCCACAATGCATCTTTGGTGTGGCTTTCTGGATGCTCAGAACCAATGGACCTCTGAAGGAAAGTCAATCTGGAATTGGAGCTTACGGAAAACACATTTAAAACTCTTTTCTACTGAGTCGCTTGGAGCAGCAAAATTCCTGTTAGTGTTTGCCTGTGTAAAGGCTGTATGGGAAGTGCACAGCATAAAACAGACCATGCAGCTTGAGCTAAAATATACGTTAAGGAGGAAAAGGATGTTACAAACTCAATAAGCAGGTGATTGAACCAGGGAAATGCCCTAGGAGATCCCACTGTCTTAAAGTAGCAGATCCCACTTCTCCAACCTGTCAAGTTTACGTTAGTCATTGCAAAGTGAAAAAGGAAGCCGGTGCCATTGGAACCCTGTGGTGTGCCATGTATGATTCACAGGATCTCCTGAGAGAAATGGATGAGAAGGTAAAGAATGTGCAAAAAAAAGCCATCTGTAAATTGAAGGAGGAGGAATTTCCCAAAATAAAGACAATCATCATCTTAATCAAAATTTGAGAGGAAGATCTCAAGGTAAACAGACATAGACCCTGGTTACAAATCAAACAGCTGGACTTAGAAGTTGGACAAGCACAAGATTTAGAAACAGAACTAAAGGTTTTAGAAAATGAGCTACAGAAAGCTGGAACAGCAGCTCAGCTTCCAGCAGAGTAACATATAGTCACGAACAGAAGTCACAACCAATCTTGACCCAAGGTGGGAAAATGTCATCTTCCAACCAAGGCAATGAAATGTGAAAAGACCCATCAGGTCAGCCTGCATAGTAAAGGGAAAGCAATATTTATTACGCTGTAGATGCAGAAGGCAATAAGCATTGGATTTTGCCTCAGAATATTCAAGGAGAGTTTATCGAAGTTCATGCGTGAGCTCAGACAAACACTCTGAGCAGCGGGTGGGGGCCTAACTTGAAGAAGGATGTATATCTCTGGTGTAGGAACTGCCTTTCTTGTGCCATGACCCATGCAGACAACCCTGGATCAAAAGCCCAACTCCAGCACTAACATATTGGAAGCCCACGGGCAAAACTGCAGATCAGTTTTGTGGGACCTCTGTAAGTGACAGCTTGAAACACCAAACACATCTTGGTAGTAGGAGATCCTTTTAGTATATAGACAGAAGCCCCCCCTTGCAAAACCAACATGATGGCCATCACTGTCAATCTGCTCTTTTAACTGCTCCACACCATAGAGTCTGATCTCAGCACTCACTTTATCACAAGAATTATGCATGAGCACTGCAAAGCTTAAATGTAAGATGTGCCACCCTGTCTCTGGCAACCCGTGCGGCAGAGGAGAGGCAAAAGCCAGTAACGGGGTTTGGATGTTGAAGGTGGGGTCCAGCAGAGATGAGGAGTCAAGGGAGTGGATGGGGAGAGATAGACAAAGGTGAGACAAGTTCTGATTTGATTGTGAGGCCACTACTGTTGTAGGAGCATGACTGTGCAGCAGCTGGCCCCAGCAGTTTGGGGACAAGAGGTTTATCACAAAACCGCTCTTCCCAGCAGAACCAAGATAGGGGCAGAGGGAAAGGGGAGTGGCAGGCCAAGGGGAGATGGCTGGCATGGTGATGATTCTGAGGGCACTTCCACAGCAGCAGCCTGGTTGGCCCTCAGGAGACATGCTGGCCAGCAGGCATGCTGAGGTCATCCAGCACATCAGAGACCCCACCCAAGAGGAATTCCGTCCTTTGGGAGGGGAGGGGGTGAGGCAGGTGGAAGAGGCCCACCTGGGTTCTGATCCTGGGGGCACCTCTGTTACAGCAACCTGACCAACCATGGCAGACAGAAGGGCAGATGGGGCTCATGGCCACCCGGCTCAGGACAAGCCCTGACACTGGCGGAAAATCTTCTCCTTATCTCCAGGTTGAACATCCCCTCTTTCACCCAACACTAGTCTTTCATCCTCCTAATATGCACCGTGGTGGAGAGCCTATCTCCGCATTTTTATGACCTCCTCCTAGGTTCTGACAGGCTGCAAGGAGGTCCCCCTAAGCCTTCTTTCTGCTCTTGACCTTCCTTGCAACCACTGGCTCAAGGGGATCTTTGCCTTCCTAAAGACAATGACGTCAAAAGAGATAAGTTTCTTCCTTGTCATGTCCTTGCTGTCACCTCTGGGCAGCTGCTTCATGGCCCCTGTCAGAGCCAGCCTCGTCCCTCTACTCACCCAGCCTCCCTGCCCCCCCCCCCCCCAAATGCATCCTCATCATGGGAAGACCCGTGGTACACAAAGAGGTTTCTAGGGCAATCAAAACCACGCTCAGTGGAGAGAGGGAAACAGGGTGGGCTCTTTGTGTGCTGTATTATGTTAGTGTAAGATATCTACCCATATAGACACACAGCATAAACGGATCCTTCCAAGAGCTGGTCTGACACCTTCCATCTATCCAGAACCTGTCCCCGGGATCCCCTCGTCCCCCTGCTCCCCCCAGGCACAGACAAGCACACGCTCACGCAAATGGCTCTCTCCAGCACAGAGTCAAAGAATCATTGAGGCCAGAAGCCAGTCAGCGTCCACCTTCTCTGGGCTGCCCCTTCATGCTTCATTTTAGTCAGGACCTCCTTTCTCACCCTTGCCAGGCTACTGCCAGCTTTGACAGACTTCCTGTATGATGGGGTGGACTGTTCTGGAGCTGCAAGAGTCCATCCTTGACTAGCAAAGAGTTCTCTGCCCCACTCTTCTCCGCAGGGCCCTATCCCATGGGATTCTTCTGATCAGGGCCCTCAGAAGGCCAAAGCCTGCTCTCCTGAAGTACTGCTCTTGGCCTTGTTCCCTTCTTTCAGGAGCCTCAACTCTACCTTCTCACCCCTGACTGTGACATCCCTGACAGTGGGACATGTGAAATTTTTTTCTCCACTCTGGAGCAGGCACGGAGACCCCAGTTCTCGTTAGCGTTTGTCTGAGCCTCTTCTTATCCCCTTGGCATGCAGAGATGTCCCTGGGCAGTGCCCTGCTGCCAGGAGGGATCTGCAGGGCAGAGCTGAGCACACAGCGGGAGGGATGGGGTCAGTGAGCACTGGCAGGGAGGAGATGTTGGGACAGAGAAACAGCTCCCGGCAGGGACAGCTCCAGGCAGCCCAGACGTGGGCAGGGAGTCGGAGGGACCTGCTCCCACAAACACCTTGGGAGAGGGGACTTGGGCACGCTCCCTGCTATCCCCTGCAGTGCAGACACCCACTCTGAAGGAACGCCCAGGTCTCCTCTTCCACCCAGCACAGCCCAACCCTCTGTCCCTCTCTTTCCTCCTCACAGCAACACTCATGGCATTTCTCCACATTTCCCCTTCTGCCTCTGCTCCCCTTGTTGGTATCACCGGAGTTTCTGTGGTGGGTTTGCGTTCAGCCATGAACAATACCTGTGGTTACTGCCATGCAGATGTTTCCATGGGAGTAAAATGTCCAAGCGCCCCCCTAATCTGCAGGGTCAGGGTGATACAAATGAGCTAATTTGCCCTTCAGGACATCCCATATTTAGGACATTCCACTCTTTCCCAGTGAGGTCCTACTGGGCTGAAGCCAGCTGGGCTCCAGAAGGGCACAGCTCACCCATGGCATCTCTGTGATATCCAGCAGCCCCATGACAAAGGGAATAGAGAGAAATGAGAAGTCTGTCCAAATGTATTGATGCGTTTTCCTCTATGAAGAGCCCTCCATGTCCTGATGGACCAAAGTGCAATGGAAATTCCATGACAGATTCCATCTTCTTGACATTCCTGAACACACAGAAACTGCAGCTCTTGACCTTTGGGCTCTTCCTGAGCATCTACCTGGCTGCCCTCCTGGGTAACGGCCTCATCATCACCATCATTGACTGTGACCACCGCCTCCACACCCCGATGTACTCCTTGCTCCTCAACCTCTCTGTTCTGGACCTGGGATCCATCTCCACCACTCTCCCCAAAGCCATGGCCAATTCCCTCTGGGACACCAGGGACATATCCTACACAGGATATTCTAGTCAAATCTTTCTTTTCAGTTTCTTCATTTCAGCAAAGTTTTTTTTTTTCTCACAGTCATGGCATATGACCGCTATGTTGCCATCTGCCAACCCCTGCACTATGGGACCCTCCTGGGCAGCAGAGCTTGTGTCCGCATGGCAGCAGCTGTCTGGGGCAGTGTTTTTCCCTATGCTGTGCTGCACATGGCCAATACATTTTCACTGCCCCTCTGCCAGGGCAATGCCCTGCACCAGTTCATCTGTGAAATCCCCCACATCCTCAAGGTCTCCTGCTCACGTTCCTACCTCAGGGAAGTTGGGCTTATTCCTTTTAGTGCCTTTCTATTTTTGGTGGCATTTTTTTTTCCCCTCATGCTTTCTTATGTGCAGATCTTGAAGGTGGTGCTGAGGATGCCCTCTGAGCAAGTGCGACACAAAGCCTTCTCCACATGCCTCCCTCACCTGGCTGTTTGTCTGTCACTACTGTCATGTTTGCCTGAAGTCCCCCTCCATCTCCTCCCCAGCCCTGCATCTGGTGATGGCTGGTTGTCATTTGGTGGTACCTCCAACACTGAAGCCCCTCATCAACAGTGTGAGGAACCAGGAGCTCAAGGATGACCTTAGGAAACTGATTGGAAATTTTTCGGTAACCACAGAGTACTTACGTGCTTCTGCAAAGGAGTCCCACTGTATGTCATGACCAAACAATACTGTTTATATTGTTTTTCCACTTGTGATGATTTTGTCTTCAAAGAAATGTCATTATTCATCTCTTCCTACTTAAGTATCCACACATCTTGTTTGACCCAGAGACTTCTGTAAATGGGGATCCAGTGTCTCAATGCATTTAATAAAAAAAAAAAAAAAAATCTTGCATCAACTTCTTTGCCTATGTTGGACATTGTGCATAATTACACCTTGGGTTATATTATGGGCCATTTAGCAAGAGGGGGGATGTCTCTTGAGTCTTTGTATGTGCCAGTGGCATCAATAGCAACAGTTTTTGAAAGTCTGGAGTACCCTTGGAATGTTTTGGTTATTGTGCTTGGGTAATTAAATTTTGCGGGCTCTTTCTTCTTCATTGGCATATCTGCAGTATAGGGAAGCGTCCAGCGGCAACCCCCCGGCCCCCACAGCCGACATCATACCTGCACAGCCCCCACCTGTCCCTGTGACAGACATCGCGCCTGCACAGACCCTGCCGTCCCCTGCGACACTCAGACCCTGCCAGCCCCCATGGCAGGCATCCATCCGATCCAGACTCCGCTGGCTTAGACCCCGCCGGCTCCTATGTCAGGCACTGCACGGTATTTCTCCTGCACAGCACCCGCCAGCCCCCATGACGGACATTGCACCTCTCCAGACCCCGCTGGCTACCATGACAGGACCCGCAGCTGCAACAAGTATTACACCTACTCCGACCTTGGTGATGGATGATGCAGCTGAACTACAGACCCAGTCAGTGCCGGTATCAGTCAACTCTGTGCGTAAGACGAGATGTGCAATAGGACCAGATAGCAACGGGCAGTCAGGGACATCACACAATGAAGAAACAGAGGAAACCACTCCATCATTATCCCTAAGTGAGCTGCGAGACATACGTAAGCATTACGGCTGTCAGGAAGGCGAGCAAGTGATTATTTGGCTACTCGATTGCTGGGACACTGGAGCTGATAGTTTGGACTTAGATGGTAGAGAAGCCAAGCGGTTGGGACCATTGACTAGAGAATTGGGTATTGACAGGGTTTTTGGATGACCACCACAATCCCTTAGCCTCTGGAGATGACTCCTGTAAAGCGTGAGGAGCAAGTATCCCTATAGGGACGCTATCCCATACCACCCATCCAAGTGGACAACTATTGAGAGAGATGTTCAGAATCTGAGGGAAATAGCTGTGCGGCAGATGATTTTTACTGATTTGGACAACCTGAAGACACCATTAGATCCAGATGCACTCAAAATTACCGGACCCACTTGGTGCATGTGGGTACGGAGAGCACCAGCGGCACGTGCTCATGGATTGGTATTATTTTGCTGGAAAGTGGATGAGGCACCGACGGTGGGTCATGTGGATACTGACATGCAGCATTATGCACATAATCTTTTTCTGCCCCACAGGACAGTGTCCCAGCATTGGACAGGTCATGTGACCAGGCCGCTGTCTCAGTTGAGGAAAAACCATAAATCTGCGGTAGCATGTGGCAGTGTATTGGACAACTGGTTAGATGATGTCCCTCGGCAGGTCAACACCTCAGCCATGGAAAAATCGTCTGAAAAAGCTAGGTGGGAACTTGATGAGATGTTGCAGAAACTGCGGAGTGTTTCTCTGCAGGCTGATGTCTCAGCTGTGAGAAACGCACCTGGTAACTTGATAACCTGATTATCGTTTCATAGAGTGCTCAACCAAATATCCCAGCTGGTAAATAGTGTGGACTCCCAACCTGTACTGACCAGCGTTTTGGCAATTGAAGAAAAACGCTTTCCTAATAAACCTGTTTGAGAGAAACAATACACACCTGTCCTGGTGTGAGGTAAAACAGAACCAATTTTGTTCAGTACCTTTACTTCTTAGCCGGGCCTCTTCTAACTACTGAAATTAACAGTATATTGTGCAGACAGTGTGCACTCTCTCAGAGTGATCAGACCTATGGTCACAGCGGATGCCCAGGCACGGTGTGCAGAGAGGCTCTTGCTTATACTTATTGCTATAACACCCACGGCCAACCAACTTTGTGATTTCCCCCTTGGACGGTTGGAAGTGGAAAAGCATAGTGGGGTCCCACCTGCGGGGAGGAGTGGACAGGACAGGTGACCAACGGGGTATTCCATCCCATCTGCCTCATGCTCAGTATAAAAGCTGAGGGATCAAAGGGTCAGCTCGCTTCCTTCAATGACCGGTGTCTGAGGAGGACTCTGTCTGTTCATCTGCCTGTGATCCCGATCCTGAATCCTTATCTGGTATCCAGTTCCCATCCATCACTGAGTCCAGTCTGGGACTGCCCCAGCGCCAGCCAGTGACGTGATCATCATCCTGGGAGCTTGATATGGTTTTGTATATATTTCATTTTTTTTATTTTATTATTAATATTTCATTAACAGAGTTTAGGTCCTTCTAAACTCATAAGTCCCTTTTTCTCTCTCCTGCCTCTCCTCGGTAGGGGAGAGCATCTGCTGTTCTGCCTGAGTGGCCAGTCCAGCCCAAACCTCAATACCTACACATTCACCCTCCATTTGGAGAGGTCCAGTTTCAATATCATTTGGAAATTGCTGATATCACTTAATGCGTAAGCAGATAAACAAAGACAAGTGGAAGAAAAAGGAAACTTTTTTCTTTTCTTTTCTTTCATTTTTAAAATCATTTCACTTCTGAAATCTCTCAAATAAGAATTGTAAAATGAAGAAAATTATGCTCAGAGCCTTGGCTTGTTAGGGCATTTTGCATGTTAATGAACTGGCCTCTTGAGAAGTAAAAGGCAGCAGCAAAGCTCCAAGTTTCTGAGCATGTCAGTGGGCTGCACTGAGGGCCACCCCTGAAAAGACCTTGGAGGGAATGACCAGAAAAGGGACTGTCCCTGGAGGCTGGTGAAGCAGGAAGTCAGAGGCACTGCTTACAGGTTGAAAATCAAACATGGAAGTGGTTGTGAAAGCCCTTGACCTGTCTCATCAAGCGGGATGTCCAAGCACTGACCCGCACACCCTGGGAATGGGGATCCTTTCCCACACGGGAAGCTCAGGGCTCTTCCTGGGAGCAGTGAGATGAAGGGGTGTGTGATGCCAAGGGCAAGACAGTGGTAGGACACCTCTCAGGCCCTCTGGAGGGTGGGGTGGAGGCAACAAGGCCCCATTGATGTAAGGAACTGGAGTGCTCTCAGGGGCCTCAGTGGAAGAGACCGCAGCCGTAGTCAAAAGGACAAGGATTTCAGTTCTGTTGGGGGGTCCCAGCCCCATCAGAACAGATGCAGATGCCAACCCCTGCTTCCCCACCCCACTCTGACCCCATGCTGTCCCAAGCTCTACTGATGACTCTGTCTTCACTATTTCTTCAAACACAAGGCTGTCGTTTTCTGAGGTTTTCCTAATGGCTGTGAGTTCCCCATAACCTGTGCGGCTTCTTCCAAAGCCCTCCTAATGCTCCTCAGATGCCAAAGATGTCTCATCCCATAGACTCATTTGAATCCTCTACTTAGCTCCATGTCATTGCACGGAACTGCACATCCTTCTGCTGCTGCCTCAATGACAAAACTAGATCTATTTCACTTCAGTATGACACCCTCCTGATATCCCAAATCTGGGTTTATTACACGGTGTGCAAGCCAATAACACACAGAGCAGAGGTATTTCCAAGTTTATTCCATTAATGCGCAGAAATGGGGTGCTCAGCCCAAAACGGGAGCACAAATTAGCTTCAAAAGACTCCACTTCTATGCATTGATGTTTACATATTCAAACAATTCATATATATATTCACAGTTACTCATTGTTATTCTCTTCAAGGATTGGTTGAGATTTCTTTGCTTCCCATGTAAATTAGTGCACAGACTCTGTCTTCTTCTTCCATTGTTCTCTTTTGAGTAGGTGGTATCATTTGGGTAGGTGGTCAGTGAGTCAGTGGTCGCGATCTCCCCCTGGCAGAATTACCTTTTACCACTTCTCTGATCTTGGCAGTTCCAAGAGGTTTTCTGGGTTCGCTGACCCGCCCTACAGTTCATCACTCTCTTGACAGGAATCCCCTGCTTCTCAACAATGCTACATTGTCTGGTGGTAGTTCCTTAACTGAATCATAGATAAATCATGTCTAGTTACTCTTTCTCTATTTTCATATTAGGTAAATTATTAAATAGGGTTGGGGCAGTACAGAGGACTTGAGCAGCAGCAGGTGTCCTTGGTTGCTTCAATTACAATGACATTTTACATTTCATTTTCCTAGTTTATGTCAATTTTCCTGCAAAAGAGAGAGCTGCCCTGTTATTACGGAGATGCTCCTCAGGAAGGCAGTTCTGATGCTGTGATGACACATTTACCGAAGGCCTCACTATTATCCAGCACAGTAGGGACAGCCTGTGAGGAGACATGGGCAGCTTACTGCTGCTGAAGGTGAACCCATTGAACTCCTTTCTTCAATGCTTCTTTGAGCTCCTGGTTCCTCATGCTGTAGAGGAGGGGGTTCACTGCTGGGGGCACCACCGAGTACAACACTGCCACCACCAGGTCCAGGGATGATGAGGAGATGGAGGGGGGCTTCATGTAGGCAAACATGGCAGTGCTGATAAAGAGGGAGACCACGGCCAGGTGAGGGAAGCATGTGGAAAAGGCTTTGTGCCGTCCCTGCTCAGAGGGGACCGTCAGCACAGCCCTCAATATGTGCACGTAGGACACCACAATAAAAACAAAACACGCAAAGAAGAGACAGGCACTAACCACAATCAGCCCAACTTCCCTGAGGTAGGAGTGTGAGCAGGAGAGCTTGAGGATGTGGGGGATTTCACAGAAGAACTGGTGCATGGCATTGCCCTGGCAGAGGGGGAGTGAAAATGTATTGGCCGTGTGCAGAAGAGAATTGAGAAAACCACTGCCCCAGGCAGCTGCTGCCATGCGGACACAAGCTCTGCTGCCCAGGAGGGTCCCGTAGTGCAGGGGTTGGCAGATGGCAACGTAGCGGTCATAGGCCATGGCTGTGAGAAGAGAAAAATCTGCACCAAACAAGAAGGAAAAAAAAAAGACCTGTGCAGCACATCCTGCATAGGAAATGTCCCTGGTGTCCCAGAGGGAATTGGCCATGGCTTTGGGGACGGTGGTGGAGATGCAGCCCAGGTCAAGAACAGAGAGGTTGAGGAGGAAGAAGTACATGGGAGTGTGGAGGCGGTGGTCGCAGGCGATGGCGGTGATGATGAGGCCGTTTCCCAGGAGGGCAGCCAGGTAGATGCCCAGGAAGAGCCCGAAGGTCAAGAGCTGCAGCTCTCGTGTGTCTGTGAATGCCAGGAGGAGGAACTGTGTGATGGAGCTGTTGTTGGACATTTCCTGCCTCTGGGTATCTCTTATTCTTAACTGTGACTATCTGTTAAGGAGGAAAAGACAGTACTAAGTCAGAGCAGACTTCTCCCGGCAAGATGGATTGCATATGTCTTTGCAGCCCCACATTCAGACCCTCTTTTCAGGAGCACCTGTCTGCAGCTCCCTCACTTGAGCTCCGGCTTTTGCTGGCTGAGGCTGCCACTGGGAGCAGGGTAATGGGCTCCGGAGGAGTCCTCCTTGCTGTGCAGCAAGAGGGAACTAGGACGGCAGGGCTATCTCCAATTAAATGTAATTGTGTTATATCAAAGAGCTTTTCAGTGTTGTTGTCGGCAATTTGCCCAACTGCACAGCAGAGGAGAGGGGATTTTGTTTTCTCTGTTTTGTTCTGGTTGTACCTGCCACATTTCGGAGCGGTTTGGGATGGCTGAAATCCCTGACATTTCTAATGCACTCCAGGTGAAGTCTTGTGGGTCCTGAGAGGCAAAGGGAGAGTCCCTTAGTGCAGAGAGAGGAGAGCAGCTCTGCCCATCAGTCCCCTTTACCACTGCCCTGTGCTGGCAGCTTGCAGCTGGAGGAGGATCCCTCTCAGGTGTTGCCATCAAAAGAAGCAGGACACTGCGGAGAAGAGAGGAATGCAGGTTCAAAGGGCAGATATACAGGCTCATTGCCTTTTCTCATCTCTCCCCTCCCGGACTGGGACTAGGAGGGATCACTGCAGCCACCCACGTACAGCTGCCCAGCAGCATTTCCATGGCCTGAGCACCAAGATGTCTTCTCCATGTGGATCCGAGGGAGCACAGAGATACTATGGGAGAACTGTGCCCTTCTGGAGAGCACCCTGCAGCCCCACAGGACTCCTCAGGGAAATAGTTAATGCCCTGAAGTTGCCTGGAGGAGACCTGGGCACATTGCTCCCACAGACACGAGTGCAGAGCAGGACCCAAAGGGTTGGCATCTGAACGGGAGCTGAATCTGCCACCCGCAACCCCCACCCCCCGCACTGACTCAGTTTATCCTCAGTTTATCCAACGGTGAGAACAAGGGCAGCTCAGGCAGGAGGGGACGGCAGTGAAATGCCACAACTCTCCTGACAAGGGAGGAGGGACATGCTAGGCAGACGGCAATCCGGGGTTCGTCCTTTGCTGGGCTCTGGCTGCTGCAGGGTCAATGCGTGCCCAAGACCCCGTGGGCTGGAGGGCAGAGCTGTGCCCCGGCTGGGAATGGAGACCAGGCAGGAGCTGCCCAAGGGAAGGTGTCTGTGCTGCAGGGACAGCACGGACGGGACCACATGCCCCTCGCCAGTGTTTCAGGCAGCAGCTCCCTCTCACTCCCTGCCCGTGTCTCTGCTGCCGGCAGCTGTCCCCCTGTCCCCGGCTCAACTCCTGCTCAGGGCTCACAAACCCCATCCCACTGCTGTGCGCCCACCTCTGCCTGCCAACACCTCCAGGGACGGGGCACTGCCCAGGGGCATCTCTGAGTGTGTGGGGGCTAAAGACCAGTTCACAGCGAACCTGATGTGGCTGCTAACGGGAAGATGTTGCTGAGTTGGTGTGCTGCTGAAGAGGTCCTCCGAAAAATATCATGAGGTAGAGCTCACCTGTGCTGCTGCACTCTCTTGAGAGCAGAAGCACCATGCCCTGACCTGCTCATCCCTACCCTACCATGCTGGGGTCACTCCTTCCACCCACAGCTTCTCCCTACAGCGCCGTGGGAGCTCCCTGGGCAGGCGCAGAGCTGAACCTGGCAGAGTCCCTGCCCCAGCACACAGCCCCCAAGGTGCGGGGACCCTGCTGGCAAGGACAGCCCTGCCCACCCCTGCCTGCAAACCGATCTGCAAACCCCGGAGCCATCCCTGGGAGAAGGCAGCTGTCCGTCATTGTCTCTCTGAAGGTGCAGCAGGACATCCATGCTCTGAAGCACATCCTCCTGCTCCACACCAGACAAGCAAGGAGAGCCGTCCTGACAGCTCCTATCAGCCATGGCATGTGCCAGCTCTAGGAGACACTGCCAGGAACTCATCTGCATTGCCCCACAGCCAGAGACTTACCATGTGAAAGGCTGCGAAGGTTTCTCCCCCGGTGAGCTCTCTCCTGTCCTCCCACCCCAGACTGCCTTTACGTCTCCTCTTCTCTTCTCTTCTCTTCTCTTCTCTTCTCTTCTCTTCTCTTCTCTTCTCTTCTCTTCTCTTTCTCTTCTCTTCTCTTCTCTTCTCTTCTCTTCTCTTCTCTTCTCTTCTCTTCTCTTCTCTTCTCTTCTCTTCTCTTCTCTTCTCTTCTCTTCTCTTCTCTTCTCTTCTCTTCTCTTCTCTTCTCTTCTCTTCTCTTCTCTTCCCTCACTGCCTGTAGGCACTGCCCTCAGTCCTGCTTCTGGGCAGAGCTGTCTCTCTGCAGCGCTGCCCGCTTGCCAGAAGCTCCCTCCGGCCCAGCAGCCCGGCGCAGCTCAGAAGCAGAGGACCAGCCCACGGTGGCACTGCCTCTGTCCCCTCTGGGCTCCCTCAGAGATGTCCCTGGGGCTCCAGGGGAACCACCTGGGAAACAAGCTGAAGTCATCACTGATCTTTTCTCCCTCTGCTGGGCAGAGAAACTTCTTCCCTGCAGTGCCATTTCCCCTTTCGGAGACAGAGTTATGTCCAAGAATCCCCTCTTCTTGCCCCACTAGGAGACAGCACACCCAGGCAGTGAAAGGCAGGAGTCTCCTGTACCTCCTGTACCCATGCAAAGCACAGGTGACACATGAGGTGCCAGAGGTGGTCTAAGACACGTGCTCGTAACTGATGGAAATATTAAGAGGGACAGGGCAGTGTCTGGAGTCATCATTTTGAGGCTGGTGGGGCATGGTGGTGACACTCTCTCTCCTCCACCAGCTGTCTTTACCTCATCTCCTTTGGCACCCATGGCCCGTTTCTCACAGACACCCCTACAGTGCCCAACCTCATTCAGGGCAGCTGCGCCATTGGAAGGTGACCTACACCCTGTGTGCTACGGGAGGTGCCAGGGCTCTCCTGCACAGCCACATGCAGCCAGCAGGGACAGCACAAGACCTGCAGGAACACGATCGGCATTCAGAGCAGCCGTGTAACACACCCCAAGAGAACCTCTGGGACATTCAGTGCTTTTTTTGAGGCAGCTGCAGTGAAGCCAGTCCTGTTCCATCTCCATCCAGTAGATGTCGGCAGTGCTTCTCCCACAGCCTTTTAGTCACCCCTTTTTGATGCAATCAAGAAACAGAGAAATGATTTTCCCAGTGTTGTTGGATCACCATTGCTGAGGACATTTTCCAAAGCACTGCGTCCTTCCTGGAGATCAGCTTCCCCTGCACCACAGGCCCTGCAGGGCTTCAGAGACGTCCCAGAGAGCAAAGCCCTCTCCTGCCAGGGCTGCACAGCCCAGCCCTGCTTCTCTCTGGTCCTGAGGGTTTGCTCTCCTTCGGATCACCTCATTTCCTCTTTCCATTGCCATCTGCCATCCACCCCTGCATGCTCGGAACAAAACCTCTGCCTTGCATGGGACCTTGGGCACTTGGTACTGCCTTTCTTTGTTACACATCTGAACGTGGTTCTGGTGCTTGGCTGAGGTCCAGTGTATCTGCTCTGATTTATTAATTAGGCAGGACATGATAGGATGAGGGGGAATGGCTTCACACTGGAAGAAGGTAGATTTAGATTAGTTTTTAGGGAGAAATTTTTCACTTTGAGAGTGATAAGGCACTGGAACAGGTTGCCCAGAGAAATTGTGGGAGGTCTTGCCAGCACATCCAGCAGCTCCTTCAATACCCTGGGATGAACCCCATCAGGCCCCATGGACTTGTGAACATTCAGCTGATACAGCTGTTCTCTGACAATTTCCGTCCCACAAATGGAAAGTCTTTGTTTCCACACTCGTGGTCCTCCGATTCAGGGGACCGGGCAGCCCAAGCTCTAGATGCATGATTAACGAGTGAGGCAAAAAAAAAGCATTGCACACTGCTGCTTTTTCTTCATCCCTATCAGTCAGTTGACCACCTTCAACAACTATCGGTCCAACGTTTTCTTTAGACCTCCTCTTGCTATTAATGTACTTAAAAAAGCACTTCTTGTTTTATAGAATGCTTTAGGTTGGAAGGGGCCTTGAAGATCATCAAGTTTCAACCCCCCTGCCATAGGCAGGGACACCTCCCACTAGACCAATTTGCTCAAAGCCCCATCCAGCCTGGCCTTAAACACCTCCAGGGATGGGACCTCAACAACTTCTCTGGGCAACCTCCGCCAGTGCCTTACCACCCTTAAAGTCAAAAATTTCTTCCTAATATTTAACCTAAATCCACCCACTTCCAGTTAAAAGCCATTCCCCCTCATCCTATCACTACATGCCCTAGTATAAAGTCCTTCCTCAGCTCCCCTGTAGGCACCCTTTAGGTACTGGAAGGGGCTATAAGGTCTCCCCGGAGCCTGCTCTTCTCCAGGCTGAACAACCCCAACTCTCTTAGCCTGTCCTCATAGGAGAGCTGCTCCAGACCGTTGATCATCTTCAGGGCCTCCTCTGAACCTGCCCTAACACATCCGTGTTCTTCTTATGTTGAGGGTATCAGAGCTGGATGCAATATTGCAGGCTTGGTCTCACGAAAGCAGAGTAGAGGGGCAGAATCACCTCCCTTGACCTGCTGGCCATGCTGCTTTTTATGGACACCAGGATCTGCTTGGCCTTCTGGGCTGCAGTCTCACATTGCTGGCTCATGTTGAGCTTCTCGTCAATCAGCACACCCAGGTCCTTCTCCTCAGGGCTGCTCTCCAGCCATTCCCCGCTGAGCCTGTATTTGTGCTTGGGATTGCCCCAACCCAGATATAGGACCTTGCACCGGCCTCGTGGAACTGCATGAGGTTGGCTTGGGCCCACCTCTCCAGCCTGTCCAGGTCCCTCTGGATGGCATCCCTCCCCTCCAGCGTGTCAACCTCGCCAAACAGCTTGGTTTCATCAGCAAACTTGCTGAGGGTGCACTCGATCTCCCTCTCCATGTCGCTGACAAAGATGTTGTACAGCACTTGAGGAACGCCACTAATCACTGCTCTCCATTTGGACACGGAGCAATTGACCACAACACTTTGAGTGCGACCGTCCAGCCAATTCTTTATCTACTGAGTGGTCCATCTGTCGAATCCATGTGTCTCCAATTTAGAGACCAGGATATTGTGTGGAACAGTGTCAAACACTTTGCATAAGTCCAGGTAGATGACATCAGTTGCTCTTCCCTTGTCCACTGCCGCTGCAAGGCCTTTCGTAGAAGGCCTCCAAATTTGTCAGGCATGACTTGCCCTGGCTGAAGCCATCTTAGTTGCTACCAATCACCTCCTTATTTTCCATCTGCCTCAGCAGAGTTTCCAGGAGGATCTGCTCCATGATCTTGCCAGGCACAGAGGTGAGACTGACTGGCCTGTAGTTCCCTGGGGTTTCATTTCTTTCCTCTTTGAAAACAGGGGTTATTCTTCCAATTTTTCCAGTCAGCGGGAACCTCACCAGACTGCCACGACTTCTCAAATATGAGGGACAGTGGCTTAGCAACTTCATCTGCCAGTTCCCTCAAGACCCGTGGATGTGTCTCATCAGGTCCGATGGACTTGTGCACCTTCAGGTTCCTCAGGTGGTCTTGTACTTGATCTTAACCTACAGTGGGCAGTTCTTCATTTTCCAGCTCCTTGCCTTTGCCTTATGCATCATGGGTAGTGTGGCTGCAGTCTTTGCCAGTGAAGACTGAGGCAAGTAAGTCACTGAGGACCTCAGCTTTGTCTCTGTCCTGGGTGACCAGTTCTTGCATTTCCTTCCGGAGAGGGCCCACATCTTCCCTAGTCTTTCTTTTCTCAGCGACATACTTAAAGAAGGATTTTTTGTTTGTCTTGATGCCCCTGGCCAGATTTAGTTCAATCTGGGCATTAGCTTGCCTAACCCAATCGCTGGCTGCTTGAACAATTTCTCTGTATTCCTCCCAGGCTTCCCGCCCCTGTTTCCACCCCCTATAGGCCTCCTTTTCACTTGTGAGCATGTCCAGGAGCTCCTTGTTCATCCATGTAGGCCTCCTGGCTTTTCTGCCTGCCTTCTTCTTTGTAGGGATGCATGACTCCTGAGCTTGGAGAAGGTGAGCCTTGAATATTAACTGGCTTACTTGGGCCCTTCTTCCCTCCAGCGCTTCATCCAAGCTTGGCACTATACCAAACAGATTCTTCAAGAAGCCACAGTCAGCTCTGCTAAAGCCCAGGGTGGTCAGCTTGCTGCGCACCTTCCTCGCTGCCTTGAGGATCTCAAACTTGACCATTTCATGGTCACGGCAGCCCAGGCTGCCCTTGAGCTTGACACTGCCTACCAGCCCCTCCTTGTTGGTAAGGACAAGGTCCAGCAGAGCTCCTCTCCTCGTTTGCTCCTCTACCACTGGGAGAAAGATGTTGTCAATACAATCCAAGAACCTCCTGGACTGCCTATGCCCTGCTGTGTTACCCTTCCAACAGATGTCATCAAACTTGCTGAGGGTACACTCTGTGCCCTCATCCAGGACGTTGATTAACATGTTGAACAAGACTGGCCAGTACTGACCCCTGGGGAGCACTGCTACTTACAGGCCTCCAACTAGACTCTGCGCCGAACACTATGCTATCAGCCTCATTCCCCACAGTATTCTTGTGTCCAGTTAGGACATTATGGTCTGATTGGGTGGATAAGTAGATGGGTAATAACTGAGATCAGTAGTCGGGCTTGGAAGAACGTGGTGAACGCATACCCAAAGGAGATGACAAAATGCTTTTTTTATACCATTTGTAGATGACACCTCATTGAGGAGAGCAGACACTATATTAGAGGGCAGGGTTGCCATCCCAAGGGACCTAGACAGGCTTGAAGGACAGGCCAACAGTAACATCATGTTATCCAACAAGGACAGATCTAAAGTTCTTTTGCTGAGGTTGACTAAGGGCCTGAAGTGACAGAGGGCAGGGACTGCCTAGGTTGGTATCAGCACTGCAGGAAAGGCTCTGGTGGTCCTTTGGTTTCATTAGCCAAAACATGGAGCCGTCAGCAAAGGCCAAAAGCATCCTGGGTGGTAGGAACAGGAGCACAGCCAGTGGGAGTGATTACCGCCCTGGGCTCAGCACATTTGAGAACAGATCCAGAACACTCCCCCAGGTTCTGACCCCCTGCAATGCCTGAGAGACACTGGTAAACTGGAGCCTGTACAGTGGAGGGACACCAAGGTGGTCAGGGTTGGAGCATTTGTGCTGTGAGAAGAAGCTGAAAAAGCTGGGCTTGTCCAGCTGGAAGAAAGGAAGATCTTGGGGGAACATGCAGCAGCATGTCCCAGTGGACAACAGGATGCCCATGAGCCAGCAATGTGCCTTGGTGGCCGAGAAGGCCAATGGCATCCTGGGGTGCACCAAGCAGAGTGTGGCCAGCAGGTCGAGGGAGGTCATCCTCCCCCTCTACTCTGCCCTGGTGAGGCCGCATCTGGAGTACTGTGTCCAGATCTGGGCTCCCCAGTTCAAGAAGTACAGGGAACTGCTGGAGAGGGTCCAGCAAAGGGCTACGAAGATGATGAGGGGATTGGAACATCTCTCTTATGAGGAAAGGCTGAGGGACTTGGGGCTTTTTAGTCTGGAGAAAAGGAGACTGAGGGGGGACCCTATCTATGCTTATATATACTTAAAGGGAGGGTGCCAGGGGGATGGGAACAGTCTTTTGTCAGTGGTGCCCAGTGATAGGACTATAGGGAACAGGCACAAACTTGAATGTAGGAAGTTCCATCTTAACATGAGGAGGAAGTTCTTTCTTTTGAGGGTGGCAGAGCACTGGCACAGGCTGCCCAGAGAGGTGGGGGAGTCTCCCACTCTGGAGACATTCCAAACTCGCCTGGATGCTATCCTGTGCAACCTGCTGTAGGTGACCCTGCTCTGGGAGGGGGCTTGGACTAGCTGATCTCCAGAAGTCCCTTCCAACCCTGACCACTCTGTGATTCTGTGAAACTAGAGAGACGTGGATTTGAAGGGTGGACTGTTCAGTGGATGAGGAACTGTTTGGATCGTCCCATCCAGTAGTGGTCAACGGCCTCATGTCCAGATGGAGACTTGTGCTGATGACACCACCCTGAGTATTGCGATTGACACTCCCAGGGAACAGGATGTCATCCAGAGGGACCTGGACAGGCTCAAGAAGTGGGCCCGTATGAACAGCATGAGGTTCAACAAGGCCAAGTGAAGGGTCCTGCACCTGGGTCGGGGCAATCCTTGATATCAATACAGCCTGGGGGATGACAGGATGGAGAGCAGCCCTGTTGAGAAGGACTTGGGTATACTGGGGGATGAAAAGCTGGACATGAGCTGGCAATGTGCGCTCGCAGCCCAGAAAGCCAAAAGAAGCATCACCAGCAGATCGAGGGAGGGCATTCTGCCCCTCTGCTCTGCTTTGGTGAGACCCCACCTGCAGTGCTGCTCCATCTCTGGATCCCTCAGCACAGGAGAGACATGGACCTATTGGAGTGGGTCCAGAGGAGGCCACAAAGATGATCCGAGGGCTGGAGCACCTCTGCTTTGAGGAAAGGCTGAGAGAGTTGGGGTTGTTCAGCCTGGAGAAGAGAATGCTCTGGGGAGACCTTATTTTGGCCTTCCATTACCTAAAGGGGGCCTACAGGAGAGCTGGGGACAGAGTTTTTAGCAGGGCCTGTTGCGATAGGACAAAGGGTGAGGGCTTTAAACTAAAAGGGGGGGAATTTACTCTCGATATAAAGAACCTTTTAACAATGAGGATGGTGAGACACCGGCCCAGGTTGCCCAGAGCGACAGGAGATGCCCCATCCCTGGAAACATTCCAGGCCAGGTTGGCCGGGGCTTGGAGACAGCTCATCCAGTTGAAGGTGTCCCTGCTCATGGCAGGGGGGTTGCACTAGTTGGCCTTTAATGGTCCCTTCCAACCCAAACCATTCCATGATTCTAAACAGAGCTCGTTTTTACTGGGAGGGGACCAAGTCTGTACTGGAAGGGTTTAATGAAATCCAGTTTGAAATGGCACAGTGCCCAGTCGTACTGGGAGGGGATGAGAGGATGCAGTTTATACTGGGAGTGTGCTCAGCCTGTACTTGGAGGGGTGAAAGAGGAGTAGTTTGTAGTGGGAGGGGCCAAGTTTGTACTGGCAGGGGTTAAAGCAACCCAGTTTGTACTGTGACAGAGCCCAGACTGTAGTGGGAAGGGGCCAGGGGCTCCAGTGTGGACTGGGAGGGTGGCCCAGTGTACCCTGGGAGGGTCTACAGGGATAAAGTTTGTACTGGGACAGGGCCCAGTCTGTTTGTACTGAGACGAGGCCCAGACTCTGCTGGGATTGGCTCAGAGGATCCCGTTTCTACGTGGAGAGGGCCCAGTCTGTACTGGGAGGAAAGTGGGGGATCCAGTCTGTACTGAGATGAGGCCCAGTCTGTACAGGGCAGTGTTAAAGCGATCCATTTTGTACTGGTACACAGAGCAGTCTGCACTGGGAGCTGGGCTGGGATCCACTTTGGACTAGGAAGGGGCTCTTTCTCCACAGGGAGGAATTAAAGGGATTCTCTTCATACTGGGACAAGGCCCCTTCTGTACTGGGAGGGAATCAGGGGATGCAGTTTGGACTGGGACAGGGCCCAGTCTGTCCTGGCATAAGTTAGAGGATCCAGATTGTATTGGAGGTGGCCAGTTGGTAGTGGGTGGGGACCGGGGAGTCCATTTTGGACTTGGCATTGGCCCAGTCTGTACTTGGAGGGGTTAAATGGAGTAATCTCTATTTGTTGACAGTCTGTTCTGTATTGGGAGAGGAGCAAGAGATGCAGTTTGTACCAGGAGGGAACCCAGTCTGTACTGGGAGGGGACCACAGCATCTAGTTCGTACTGCCACGGGGATCAGTCTGTAGTGGGAGGGGTTAAAGGGGTGCAGTTTATACTGTGAGAAGGCTCAGTCTGTACTGGATTGGGGATCCAGTTTGTACAGGGATGGGGCCCAGTCTTCTTGGGCTTGGTTCAAAGGGACCCATTTTGGACTTGAAAGGGCCCAGTCTGTGCTGGGAGTTTGCCAGGAGATGCAGTTTGTACTTGGATGGTGCCCAGTCTGCATTCCGAGGGGATCAGGGGATCCCACTGCTACTGGGATGGGGCCCAGTCTATACTGGGACACGTTAAAATAATCCACTTTGTACTGAGACAGGACCCAGTCTGTACTGGGAGGTGTTAAACACCAAGAAGGCAGATATCATAGTGGGAGTCTGTTATAGACCACCCAACCAGGATGAAGAGACAGTTGAAATATTCTAGAAGCAGCTGGGACAAGTGTCACGATAGTCAGCCCTTGTCCTCGTGGGGGACTTCAACTTACTGCATGTCTGCTGGAAATGCAATACAGTGGAGAGGAAACAGCCCAGGAAGTTCCTGGAGTGTGTTGAGGATAACTTCCTGACACAGCTGGGGAGGGAGCAGAGGAGGGAAGCACCCCACTGGACCTGTTGTTTGCCAACAGAGAAGGGCTTGTGGGGGATGTGAGGATTGGAGGCCATCTTGGGCATAGTGATCATGAAATGACAGAATTTTCAATTCTTGGTGAAGTCAGGAGGGGGGTCAGCAGAACTGCCACCTGGGACTTCCGGAGGGTGGGCTTTGGCCTGTTTAGGGGTGTGGTTAACAGAGTCCCTTGGGAGGAAGTCCTGAAGGGCAAAGGAGTCCAGGAAGGCTGGACATTCATCAAGAAGGAACTTTTAAAGGCACGGGAGCAGGCTGTCACCATGTGCCGAAAGACGAGCCATCAGGGAAGAAGACCTGGCTGAACAGAGAGCTTTGGCTGGAACTGAGGGGAAAAAAGGAGTTTATGACAGTTGGAAGAAGTGGCAGGCAACTCAGTTGGACTGCACGGATGTCATGAGGTTATGCAGGGAGAAAATTAGAAGGACTAAAGCCCAACTAGAAATTAATCTGGCCATGCCATAAAAGACAATGAAAACACTGTTTCACCATGAACAAAAGGAGGGCCAAGAAGAATCTCCATCCTTTATTGGATGTGGAGGGAAAGACGGTGACCAGGGATGAGGAAAAGGCTGACATACTTAATGCCTTCTTTGCCTCAGTCTTTAAGAGTAAGACCAGTTGCTCTCTGGGTACCCAGACCCCTGAGCTGGAAGACAGGGTTGGGGAGCAGAATGAAGCCCTGCAATCCAAGGGGAAATGGTGAGGAACCTGCTACATCACTTAGAAATACACAAGTCTATGGTGCTGCTTGAGATCCACCCAAGGGTACTGAGGGAACTGGCGGGTGTGCTCAGCAAGCCACTTTCCATCATTTATCAACATTCCTGGCTAACTGGGGTGGTCCCAGTTGACTGGAAGATAACAAACGTGGTGCCCATCTACAAGAAGGACCAGAAGGAGGACCTGGGGAATTACAGGCCTATCAGTCCGACCTCGGTGCTGGGGAAGGTTACGGAGGAGATCATCCTGAGTTCCATCATGCAGCACATACAGGACAACCAGGCGATCAGGCCCAGCCAGCATGAGTTTATGAAAGGCAAGTCCTGCCTCAGAAACCCGACCTCCTTCTATGACAAAGTGACCAGCTTAGTGGATGAGGAAAAGGCTGTGGATGTTGTTTACCTGCGCTTCATTAAAGCCTTTGACACTTTTTCCCACATCATCCTCCTGGAGAAACTGGCTGCTCATGGCTTGGACAGGTGTACACTCTGCTGGGTAAAACACTGGCTGGACGGCCGGGACCAAAGAGTGGTGCTGAATGGAGTTCAATCCATTTGGCGACCGGTCACAAGTGATGTTCCCTGGGGCTCAGTACTGGGACCGGTTGTCTTTAATATCTTTATCAACGATCTAGACAAGGGGGTAGAGTGCCCCCTCAGTAAGTTCGCAGATGACACCAATTAAGGTGGGAGTGTTGATCTGCCTGAGTGTCGGAAGGCTCTACAGAGGGATCTGGACAAGCTGGATCCATGGGCCCAGGCAAATGGTGTGGGGTTCAACAAGGCCAAGAGCCGGGTCCTGCCCTTGGGTCACAACAACCTCACGCAGCGCTACATACTTGGGGCAGAGTGGCTGGAAAGATGCCCAGCAGAAAAGGACCTGGGGGTGTTGGTGGCTGAATATGAGCTGGCAGTGTGCCCAGGAGGCCATGAAGGCCCACAACATCCGGGCTTGTACCAGTAAGAGTGAGGTGAGCAGGACTAGGAAAGTGATCGTCCCCCTGTACTCTGCACTGGTGAGGCCCCACCTCGAGTACTGTGTTCAGTTTTGGGCCCCTCATGACAAGAAGGACATTGAGGTGTTGGAGCGTGTCCAGAGAAAGGCAACGAAGCTGGTGAGGGGTCTGGAGGACAAGTCTTGTGGGGAGCGGCTGAGGGAACTGGGGTTGTTCAGACAGGAGAAGAGGAGGCTGAGGGGAGACTTTCTCGCTCTCTACCGTTCCCTGGAAGGACGTTGTAGTGAGGTGGGGGTTGGTCACTTTTCCCAAGTAATGAGAGAGAAGACTTGAGGAAATGGCCTCAAGTTTCTCCAGGGGAGATTTACATTGCGTATTAGGAAAAAATTTCTTCAGCTAAAGGGATTTCGAGTACTGGAACAGGCAGCCCAGGGAAGTGGTTGAGTCACCATCCCTGGAGGTATTTAATGGATGTGCAGATGTGGCACACAGGGACATGGTTTAGTGGTGGACTCGGCAGTGTTAGGTTTACAGTTGGACTCTATGATCCTAAAGGTCTTTTGCAATTCTCAATGATTCTTTGATTCTTTTGGGACTCTGGATTTTGTTTTGTCCTTGCCCCTTTTTGGGAGGGCAGGAGTTGTCACAGAATTTTCCTACACTCAGCCTCGCTCACCCTCACACCCCACGGCCACCAGGAAGAGCCCTGAGCCACCAGTGTGCAGGACTTGCCTTCCCAGGGCCTGAGGGTCAAGGTTTGGCCTTTCTGCTGCATCAAACCAACCAAGGGGTTCCTCAGCATTACAGCCACCTGCACAGTGTCTTTGCCTACCTGCAGCCACAGCCTCCAGTTATCTCCTCTAACGAGTCCCTGGGGAGGCTTTGGCAGTAACGACCCTCCGTGGGGCCAATCAAGGCTTCAAGGTACTTTGCTTCTGACTTGGACTTCTGGAGCACTTTGTTCAATCTTCTCTCAGTGCCTGAGGCTCATGGACTCAGCACCAAATACACCGTGGGGCTCATTAAAAGACAGAAAGCCCTAACAAGGTGTTCATCGTTCTTGTAATTTTCTTCAAATCTTCAAGACTTGTACAGCCAATTAGAGAGGTTTCAGAGTGTAATTAAGGAGGAGATTTCAAAGTGCACCTAATAAAAATGTCTTTTTCATTTTAAAGGATATAATGTATTACTCCTGATTATCACTTATGATTAGGATAGAAGCATTCTCTGATTGTTCTGGATACAGGCTGTCCCTTCAGGGGGTCTGGACAGGGAGGAGAAGCAGTCCCTGGAGGTCTGACACTGTAGGACAGCTTTGCTCCTCACCTCCCCACCCTCCCCATTTCTGACATTGGCCACCTGGGACTGACACCCCTGGTCCTTGCATCAGACTTCTCCACTGAAGTCTGCAGCTGGATGTCACAGCTCCATTGCCCCATCTCCCACCTGCGCTCCTCAGAGCCCTGGCTGCACCCAGGCGCAGGAGAACTTTTCCTGTTTGTAAGACAAGAAAAGTAAAGCATAATCAGATTTCCTAAACAATAACACACAGTCCGCAATCACACGCTCAGGACAAGCTACCTCTAATGAGGCTGCCTTTCTACAAGGGAGTTCTTATGAGAAAGAGTTTAGGAAGGTAGATAGACAAGACAGATATAAACACAATTAAGGAGTTGGCTGAGGAGACAATTAGATTGTTGAAAGACAGGCAAGCTTTGAACTCCTTGAAAGTCAAAGCAGCAGCACAGGTGAGAGGTATCTGAGTGAAGAAAGAGTAAGGGGAGGAGAAAACTGGCGAAGAATGGAAAGGGCCTTTGCCCAGAGAGTCTGCATCTGCAAAGATGACTTTAGAAATGAACATTGTCTCAGGAAAAAGGTTAGAATCTGAAAGATTAGAGAAAGTACACACAGTGTGTACCAGGGAGAAGAGTGGTAATGAGGTTACAGGGGAAGATCAATATTTCTTTGGAATATCCCTTTTGAAAGGTCATGGGATTGGCAGAGCTCTCTGGTGAGAGAGGACAAGCAAGTGTAGCACCTGTCTTTGAAAGAGTCCAAATGTGCAACCAAGGGAGCCACTGGCTGTCCAAGGTCACTTTGGTGAGGAGTGTTGTGCCATCAGTCAGAGCCCTCCTTGGTGGCATTTCTGGACACCGATAACAGAAGAATGTGTCGAAGAACCATCAGCATGGATTTCATAGAATAGAATCATAGAATCATAGAATTGTTGAGGTTGGAAGGGACCTTTAAGATCATGAAATCCAACCATTAACCTACCCTGGCAGAACCACTTCTAAACCATGTCCCCAAGTACCACATCTACCCCCTTTTAAACACCTCCAGGCATGTTGAATCCACCACCTCCCTGGGCAGCCTATTCCAAAGCTTGATAACCCTTTCAGTGAAACAAAAATTCCTAATATCCAATCTAAACCTTGCCTGGCATAACTTGAACCCATTTCCTCTTGTCCTATCACTTGTCACCAGGGAGAAGAGGTCAGCCCCCACCTCTCTACAAGCTCCTTTCAGGGAACTGTAGAGAGCAATAAGGTCTCCCCTCAGCCTCCTCTTCTCCAGGCTAAACAACCCCAGTTCCCTCAGCTGCTCCTCATAAGATTTGTCCTCCAGACCCCTCACCAGCTTCATTGCCTTTCTCTGGACATTCTCCAACACCTCAGTGTCCTTCTTGTCATGAGGGGCCCAAAACTGAACACAGTACTCGAGGTGGGGCCTCACCAGTGCCCAGTACAGGGGTATGGTCAGTTCCCTAGTCCTGCTGGCCACACTATTCCTGATACAGGCCAGGATGCTGCTGGCCTTCTTTGCCACCTGGGCACACTGCCGGCTCATATCTGCCGGTCCTTTTCTGCTGGGCATCTTTCCAACCCCTCTGCCCCAAGCATGTAGCGTCCGTGGGGTTGTTGTGACCCAAGTGCAGGACCTGGCACTTGGCCTTGTTGAACCTGAAACCTTGTTGAACCTAAAGCCTTGTTGAACCTGGTCTTACGGAAATAAGAACAAATGAAGAGATGTCCTAAACCCAGAATTCAACAGACTACTGAAAGACAAATTTTAACTGCCTGAAGCTCAAAGCAGCAGTGTGATTGTTGAGAGGTGTCTGAATGATGAAAGAGGAAGGGGAAGGGAAATGTAGAGAGCAATCACAAGTGCTTCTGTGCAGATGCATGGCTGGAAAGGTGCCTTCAGACATGGCCACTTCCTTTAGGAGAGGTGGAAATACGTGAAAGGTGAGGGAGATTAAATTCAGAGGCTGAAAGAGAGAGTCCTGACAATGCAAAGAGAGGGAAAGGTCAGTAGCTCTCGTCTTGCTGTCAATGGACATCCTGAAAACTCCTCATCTACATCTCATGGGAGAACACCAAATGTTTATTAAAAGTATTCTCTTGTTTTAGCTGATGAGGTGATGCTCATACACATGTCAAAATGTCTCAGGCTTCCAGGCAGCGCTCCGCTGTCTGACCATCAGTACCCAGTGGTACCTCCAGAGGACCCTGTGTCTCTGAAGCACCTGCCTGGGCCTGGCCGCTGTCCCAGAGGAGCTGCTGGAGACCAGAGCCCCTGGGAAGCTGCAGCTGGAGCCTGGGCAGAGGGTCCCAGGCACCTACACTGGCACCGCGCTCCCGTGTCCCTCTCACTGCATCCCACCCCAATTTTATGATCACTTGCCTTTGCAAACAATGGCAGCACACAAAATCGCTGAGAAATCACTTATTAAAACAAGACAAAACCAAGCAAAGAGAATAATAACACCAAAAATGTTTGAAGTTTAGAGTTGCAAGAGGAAATCAACCAAAGCACAAATACAGGCTGGGTGCAGAATGGATAGAGAGAAGCCCTGAGGAGAAGGACTTGGAGGTGTTGGTGGATGAGAAGCTCAACATGAGCCAGAAATGTGTGCCTGCATCCCAGAAAGCCAAGCACATCCTGAGCTTCATTAAAAGCAGCATGGCCAGCAGGTCGAGGGAGGTGATTCTTCCCCTCTACTCTACTCTTTTGAGACTCCACCTGGAGTACTGCATCCAGCTCTGGAGCCTCCAACAGAAAAAGGACACGGAACTGTTGGAGTGAGTCCAGAGGAGGGTCACAAAGATGATTAGAGGGCTGGAGCGCCTCTCCTCTGAAGACAGGCTGAGAGAGTTGGGGTTGTTCAGCCTGCATAAGAAAAGGCTTCAAGGAGACGTTATAGACCCTTCCAGTACCTAAAGGGGGCCTACAGGAGAGCTGGGGAGGCACTTTTTTCAGGGAGAGGAGGAGTATATAAACATTGCGAGAGTACGTAGGGATGCAACGAGGAAGGCTGAAGCCCACTTGGAATTAAACCTGGCAAGGGATGTCAAGGACAATAAGAAGGGCTTCTCCAAGTACATCAGTAGTAAAATGCAGACCAGGGAAAATGTGGGCCTGCTACTGAATGAGGTGGGTGCCCTGGTGACGGAAGATGCAGAGAAGGCAGAATTACTGATACCTTCTTTGCTTCAGTCTTTACTGGTAAGGCCGGCCCTCAGCAATCCCAGACCCAGGAGAGAAGAGAAAGAATCTGAGAAAATGAAGACTTTCCCTTGGTCGAGGAAGATCAGGTTAGAGATCATTTAGGCAAACTTGACACCCACCGCCCTGATGGGTCACTCCCAGGAGTGTTGAGGGACCTGGCAGGTGTTATTACGAAGGCGCTCTCCATCATCTTTGAAAGGTCAGGGGGACAGGAGAGGTGCCTGACGACTGGAGGAAAGCCAAAGTCACGCCAGTTTTCAAAAAAGGGCAAGAAGGAGGACCCAGGAAATGGCAGGCCGGTCAGTGAGACCTGGAAAGGCTGGAGAGTTGGGTGGAGAGGAACATAATGAAGTTTAACGAGGGCAAGTGTAGGGTCCTGCAACCAGGGAGGAAAAACCCCATGCACCAGTAAAGGTTGGGGGTTCACCTGCTGCAAAGCAGTTTGCTGAGAGGGACCTGGGAGTCCTGGTGGACAATAAGTTGACCATAAGCCA
Organism: Vanellus vanellus; assembly: GCF_965231255.1. Lineage (NCBI taxonomy): Eukaryota > Metazoa > Chordata > Aves > Charadriiformes > Charadriidae > Vanellus > Vanellus vanellus. The sequence continues at coordinate 542,253 of NW_028127111.1, read as the reverse complement.
GCAATGTGCCCTGTTGGCCAAGAAGGCCTATGGTCTCCTGGGGTGAATTACAAAAGAGCGTGGGCAGCAGGTGAAGGGGGGTCATCCTTCCCCTCTACTCTGCCCTGCTGAGGCCGAATCTGGAGTACTGTGGCCAGTTCTAGGTACACCAGTGCAAGAAAGACAGGGAACTGCTGGAGAGAGTCCAGTAGAGGGCTACAAAGATGTTCAGGGGTCTGGAGCACCTCTCTTATGAGAAACAGCTGAGAGAGCTGCGTCTGTTGAGCCTGGAGAAGAGAAGGCTGAGAGGGGATCTCCTCAATGCTTATCAATATCTAAAGGGAGGATGTCAAGAAGATCGGGCCAGACTCTTTTCTGTGCTGCCCAGCAACAGAACAAGGGGAAATGGGCACAAACTGGAACACAGGAAATTCCATCTGAACACAAGGAAAAATGCATTTACTTTGAAGGCACCAAAGCACTGGAACAGGCTGTTCAGAAAGGCTATGGAGTCTCCTTCTGTGGAGATATTCAAAAGCCGCCTGGCTTCATTGCTGTCCAGCCTGCTGAAGGTGACCCTACTTTGGCAGGGGGGTTGCACTAGCCGATCTCTGAGGGTTCCTTCCAACCCCTACCATTCTGTGATCCTGTGATTCTGTGATCTTCTATGTTTTCTGTTGGCCAAAGGGATTTCCCACCAGTATCCAGGACAATGCCCGCAGATGCTGCCCTGCCTCTCAGAATTGCTCCATTAGAGCTTGCAGTTCCCTGCACGTGTCCTGAACCACCTCTGGCACCTCAGATGTCACCCAGTGTTTGCATTGGAAAAGCTTCCTCCTGGCCTCTGTCTCCATTGCTCACAGGGCACCTCAGAGGAGGAGCTCACACCGATTTAGGGCAGCTGAGCTGAGGCAAGAGGAATCCCCCCTCCGGTGGGTCTGTGGGGTGCACTGGAGAAGCAGACTGTCTCTCCAACCTCAGGAACACTGCTAATAGCCTAGATGCCTCATTGACTTGGCTCAATCCCTGCCCTGCACCGGTGGGAATGATCCCCGGCCCGTCACTGCCTCTGTGCCCTGCCTGGCAATGGGGCAGGAATGGGGGTTTCCAGAGGGGAACATGGACACCTCCTGCAGGTCTGCATAACCTGGCAGAGCACTTCCCACCACAGGGATCGATCCGTCCAGGGTTCAGAGACGGACAGTCAGTGATGACTTCATTCTGCTTCAAACTCTGCTCCCCAGGAGAGACCCCGCTGCCTTGGAGGAGCTGTCAGCCCTGGAGGCGCAGGGACACCTCGAGGGATTGGGGCAGTGCGGGGAGGAGGCAGAGAAAGCCACAGCTGGTCCTCTGCTGCTGAGCTGGGCCGGGCTGCTGGGACGGAGGGAGGTCCTGGCAAGCGGGCAGCGCTGCAGAGAGACAGCTCTGCCCAGGAGCAGCTCCTCTGCACAGCGCAGCAGGGCTGAGGGCACTGCCTGCAGGCAGTGAGGGCAGAGCAGGGAGGCAGAGAGAGGTTGAAGGCAGTCTGGAGAGGGAGGATGCTGAGGGCGAATGGGGGGAGAACTCTTCATAAAGCCGAGCAGCTGCAGTAGCTGGAGAGATCTCCAACAGCTGGCACCTCCCACAGCCCGTGGGATCTTTCAGGAGGACGCTCACAACTTCTCTGCTGTGGAAGAAGAGGACATTCTCTAGATTGGGGCTTCCCTGCTGCACCATCAGAGGCACAGGGCATGACGGCTGCCTTCTCCCAGGAATGGCCAAAGGGCTGTGAAGGTGGGTGTGCAGGCAGGGGTGGGCAGGGCTTTCCTTGCCAGCAGGGTCCCTGCACTCCGGGGGCTATGTGCAGGGCAGGGACTTTGCCACCTGCCCGGGGAGCTCCCACGTAGGTTCTGTGGGGAGAAGCTGTGGGTGGGAGTAGCAACCCCTGGTGGGGAGGGGTCATTCTGTTTTTTAGAGGGACATGTGTGGGTCAGGACTGTTTACACCTCCAGATCACCTCTGGGCATTCCTGAGGGCACATTTCATGTTTGAGTTCCCTGAACAGTAGAGGGTCTGTCTTTTGATGTTTCCCATCTTGGTTGGCTGGGTGGGCAGTGGCAGATGTACAATGGGACTTTAAAAGAAAGCTCAAAGGAGGGATCCCTGTACAGATAAGGAGCTTTCCTGAGGCTTTGTCTTTGTTTTCTAGCTCCGGGGGCTACAGACAGCACCAGCATCCCCTTTCCAGTCTCACCAGGGTCTGTGGCACCTGCTCTTTAGCCCCTGCACACACGCAGAGGCTGCAGGGCAGAGCTGGGCACACGGGGGCTGCCATGGGGTCTGTGAGCACTGGCAGGGAAGAGACGTGGGGGCAGGGAAAGAGCTGCTGGCAGGGAGAGCTCCAGGCAGTGGAGACGGGCAGGGAAGGAGGGAGCTGCTCCTGTAAGCCCTGCTGCAGGGGAGATAGGGGCACCTCCAGCCACCCCTGCAGTGCAGATGCCTTCCCTGAGCCACCCATCACAGCCCTCAGCCCTCACGGCCATGGGCTCTGGGGTGGGAGTCAGCTCTGTGCCCGGCAGAGCAGCAGGAGAGGCGAGGGGCATCCCTCCTGCCACGTGCCCCATTGCTGCTGCCCAGCGGTGGGGCTGAGGGCACCTGCCCTGCATGATCAGTGTCATGGCGGTGGCGTGCCCAGCAGGGTGAGGGTAATGCTGACCTGAGTGCCCGGCTGCCTCTCCCCGTGCCTCTCCCAGTCAGACCCTCATGGGATGTCTCCTGATTTCTTCATGTGTCTCCTTTAAAGTTATCTTTTTATTGCTGTCAGCGTACTTGGGGATGGGAATTTCAGCTGCAGAGTCCCACACTGATCTTCTTCCACTCCTGCCGGTGTGTCCATGGGAACCAGTGTCCCAGCTTTCCTCTGACCTGTGGGGCTGTGGGCAATGCAGGCCGTGGGGGTGGGGAAGGAGTCCAGTTTCTCTCACTGAGATGCCAAAAACTGGGTATGTCCTTTGGGTGTTCATGGAAGCTGTGAGCTGCCCTCCAGGATGCCAACCTGTCCCATAGCACCTTTGTGTTATCACAAAGCCCCACAGAGAAACACAGAGTCTCTGTGACTGAGGAAATGCTGTTGGGTGGGTGAAATGAGCCGTGGGTGTCCTTGGCTAGAGTGGGGTGCTGAGACCTTGAGAAAGGGTGAGACATTTCATAGTCTGAGATGGATCCTTCTGCTCTCAGCACTGTCTGATTGCATAATAGAAGAGGGGAATCCCCCTCCACCTCATGAAGGTGCAAGACGGAGGGACAAACCATCTCCCCTGTCTCTGCTCTCTGCCCCAGGCAATCCTCATGTCTCACAGCACTCACTCTGTTCTCCTGGAGGGCAGCAGAAATGCTGAGGGTTTCTGACATCCAAGAACAGTGCCCAGGTGAGATGGGGGAGCTTTAAAATACCCCAAACCTCTCCAACTGCCTTCTGCTTTTCCTGTTCCATAGCAGTGGGGGTTCAGATGTTGAAAAGCCCATCTGCATTAGGTGTGGGTTCCTCAGCCAAAGCAGAACACCAGGACTGGCTCCTGCCACCACCCTCCCTATGAACTCCCTGCTGCAGAGCAGTGCTTACTCCTCGGCAGCCACTGGGCAGCACCCTGCTCCTCACGGCACAGGCAGCCAACGCCAACCAGAGCTCCAGCCATGGAGGTGAGGAAGGTCTCCTGGAAAATGAAAAGGGAGTGTTTGCAACAGAGACAGAGCCTACGGGAAATGGCTTTCATTTTCCTTACAGAAGTCTGCTTTGACTTACTCTGTTTCCCTCTTGGACAGGTGCCGCTGCCCAGAGGCAGCAAATGTCCAACAGCAGCTCCATCACCTACTTCCTCCTCATGGAGTTCGCAGACACACGGGAGCTGCAGCTCTTGACCTTTGGGCTCTTCCTGGGCATCTACCTGGCTGCCCTCCTGGGAAACGGCCTCATCATCACCGCCATCGCCTGCGACCACCGCCTCCACACCCCCATGTACTTCTTCCTCCTCAACCTCTCCCTCATAGACCTGGGCTCCATCTCCACCACGCTCCCCAAAGCCATGGCCAATTCCCTCTGGAACACCCAGGATATCTCTTACTTTGGCTCTGCTGTCCAGCTCTTTTTCATGCTCTTTTTTATGTCAACAGAGTGTTCTCTCCTCACAGTCATGGCCTATGACCGCTACGTTGCCATCTGCCATCCCCTGCACTACGGGACCCTCCTGGGCAGCAGAGCTTGTGTCCACATGGCAGCAGCTGCCTGGGCCAGTGGGTTCCTCAATTCTCTCCTGCACACGGCCAATACATTTTCGCTGCCCCTCTGCCAGGGCAATGCCCTGCACCAGTTCTTCTGTGAAATCCCCCACATCCTCAAGCTCTCCTGCTCACACTCCTACCTCAGGGAAGTTGGGCTGATTGTGGTTAGTGCCTGTTTAGCATTTGTGTGTTTTGTTTTCATTCTGCTGTCCTATGTGCAGATCCTGAGGGCGGTGCTGAGGATCCCCTCTGAGCCGGGGCAGCACAAAGCCTTTTCCACGTGCCTCCCTCACCTGGCTGTGGTCTCCCTCTTTATCAGCACTGGAGTGTTTGCACATCTGAAGCCCACCTCCGTCTCCTCCCCATCTCTCGACCTGGTGGTGGCAGTGTTGTACTCCGTGGTGCCTCCAGCAGTGAACCCCCTCATCTACAGCATGAGGAACCAGGAGCTCAAGGATGCCCTGCGGAAACAGGCCCAATGGACACTGTTTCACTGACAATAACCTTCTGCCCCTTCTCTGCACATTGCCAAAGGCTCATCTTAGGCTGCAATTCTGATTTTTTCTCTCGTGATAATCCCGCTTATAGATAATTTTCTGAGTTTACGCTGCTTGTCTTGAGGCTTGATCCTACTGTGTCTGACCCTTGCACAACACTGTGTCAGCTGTGGCCTGACAGATAACAGCTCTTCAATAAAAGGGCAGCTCCCAAGTGCAATGCCTGAAAGATGGGCTGTTCATCCAAAGTTCCTTCCAAGAACACGTTCAAGGAATCAATATTTTAATGAGTCTCTTCTTGTGGTTTCAATGTTTCTGGAGCTAAGCTGATGGTACTATTGGTTTCCACTGCACCAAATATTCTGGATTTAAAAGCGCTCTTCTTGGTGCCCAATAGAAGGGGAGACGATCCATGAGCTCCCATTATCTCCTCAGTCTTCTTCATGTATGACAGGACTGATGGCATATACTGGACGTTCTGGAAATGTATGTCTTAGGCGGGAAGAGAGGCGGGATTAGGGACTCAACACTTGCCCTTGGACTGGAACGGATGGAGACTCCGAAGGTGAAACACCCTCCAAGGTGAAGTCCACCAATATAAAGCACTGAATCAATGTGTCCACGCACAAGGACGCTGCAGTGCCGAGGGAGTCAGCAGGGCCTCATCAGGCACAGGGAGGGGAGAGTGGGGAGACGCATGAGGTGCCTGAGGGGACCCCAAGGCCAGGACTGCTGTGCCCTCATGCGCCTGGCCAGATTCACCTATACCTGGTCTTTAGCTTTCCTAACCTGATCTCTCGCTGCTCGGACAATTCTTTCCAGGATACCTGTCCTTGCTTCAACCCTCTGTAGGCTTCCTTTTCCTTTTTGAGATTGACCAGGACCTACTTGGTCATCCACGCAGGTGTCCTGCTGTCTTTCCCTGAGTTCCTCTTTGCCGGGATGTATTGCTCCTGAGCTTGGCTGAGGTAGCCCTTGGATATTAGCCAACTTTCATGGGTCCCTCTTCCTTCCAGGGCTTTGTCCCAATGTAGTTCACCAAGCAGATCCCTGAAGAGGCCAATGTCTATCTCCTGAAGTCCAGGATAGCGATCTTACTGTGCGCTCTCCTAGCCACCTTAAAGATCCCAGACTCTGCCACCTCAAGGTCACTGCAGCCAAGGCTGCCCTTGACCATGACATTCCCCATGGGGCCCTCTTTCTTGGTCAGGACAAAGTCCAGCATGGCATCTCTCCTCATTGGCTCTGCTGTCACTTGGAGAAGGATGTAATCGTTAATGTGTTCCAGGAACCTCCTGGATTGCCTGTGTGCTTTCCTTCCAACAGCTATCAGAGTGGCTAAAGTTCCCTCTGAGGACCAGGGCTTGTGAATGTGAGCCTACTCCAATCTGTCTATAGAGGACCTTATCCACTCGGTCTTCTTGGTACCCCCATGTACTTCTTACTCTTCAACCTCTCTGTTCTTGACCTGGGCTCCATCTCCACAACTCTCCCCAAAGTCATGGCCAATTCCCTCTGGGACACCAGGGTCATCTCTTATGCAGGACGTGCTACACGGGCCTTGCTGTTTGTCTTTTTCATTTCAGCAGAGTTTTCTCTTCTCACCATCATGGCCTATGACCGCTACGTTGCCATCTGCCAACCCCTGCACTACGGGACCCTCCTGGGCAGCAGAGCTTGTGTCCTCATGGCAGCAGCTGTCTGGGGCAGTGTTTTTCCCTATGCTGTGCTGCACATGGCCAATACATTTTCACTCCCCCTCTGCCAGGGCAATGCCCTGCACCAGTTCTTCTGTGAAATCCCCCACATCCTCAAGCTCTCCTGCTCACATTCAGACTACCTCAGGGAAGTTGGGCTTCTGGTGCTTAGTGTCTTACTAGCATTTGGGGCTTTTGCTTTCATTCTCTTTTCCTATGTGCAGATCTTGAGGGCTGTGCTGAGGATGCCCTCGGACCAGGGATGGCACAAAGCCTTTTCCACGGGCATCCCTCACCTGGTTGTGATCTCCCTGTTTATCAGCACTGCCATGTTGGCCTACCTGAACCCCCCCACCATTTCCTCCCCATCTCTGGACCTGTTGGTGTCATTTCTGTACTCAGTGGTGACTCCAGCAGTGAACCCTCTCATCTACAGCATGAGGAACCAGGAGCTCAAGGATGCCCTGTGGAAACTGATGACTGGTATCTTGGCAGAAGCAGCAATGAACTGCCCATCTTCTGCATATCACACATGATGTAACTCATTACAGGCCCAGACCGTCTTTAGTACTTTTTTTCCTTTCCTTTGTTTGTCTTTTAGCTTTTCTGGGTTTTGTTAATGCTGTCAATAAAAGTGAAGAATCATCCTTTATCCTATTGCTATGTCAGGATCTGTGTTGTGGGAGCCACAGACTTTGTGTAAATAAGAAACTGTTCTCTCTTTGTTTTTGAAAAACTGAAGGACCCTGCACTGACTTGTTTGTCTGACATCCTTTCACCGAGAACTTCTCTGGAGCTGCAGGGGCCACGTCTGTGTGCTGAGGTGAAGGGGACAGGAGCCACCCGAGCTGGGTCTGCCTCCCAGCCTGACCAGCATGGCCCTGGGCACCACAGCCCCCGGCTCTGCAGAGCCGCACCACCAGCTCGGGGGCTGTGGGACACCTGGGGAGGGGGTGCAGGAACGGCTGGCCAGGCCAGCACGGATGAGCTCTCTCGGGAAGAGGCTCTGAGGGGAGATGGGCTGTGGTGGGAGAAGAGCAGGGCACCGTGTGTGTGCAGGGCAGCCATGGCAAGAGGAACCCTTTGCTCTGGTGGGACAGCTCGGGGCAGGCTGCCCTGTCCCTGGGGCCAAAGGACCTTCCTGAGGGTGCCCTGGGCCAATTCTCTCATGCCATCCTGGGAAGGATGTTTGGCAGGTGGGGCTGCAAGCTGCCTGGGGCAGAGATCTCCTCATCATGCCGGATGGGTGGAAATTCTCACTGGCCTCTGTGTCCTGCTGTGGGACCAGTCCCAATGGGGCTGCTCTGCTGGTCTGTGCTGGGAGAGGGCAGGAGGTGGCCAGATTCAGGGAGGGTCTGGGCTGGCAGGGCTGGCAAGTGCCCTAGAGAAGAGAACCCCAGGGAAGAGCTGAAGTGAGGGAATGTGCAGGGTGGGGGCACACAGCAGTGTCCTGGCACAGCCGGGCTCCTACAAGGGACATGAGGGACCAGCAGAGCAGGGTCTGGGCTGTGCCTGTGCTCAATGGACACCCCGGGGAAGTTGTCCCAGGGCCATCATCACAGAATCACCGTATCACAGAATTTCCTAGATTGGAGAAGACCTGTAAGATCACATAGTCCAATCATTACCCTAACACTGACAAGCCCATCACTAAACTATGTCCCTCAGCACAATAACTACATGACCCTTAAACACCTGCAGGGATGGGGACTCCACCACTGCCCTGGGTAACGCATTCCAATGCCTGATGACCCTTTCAGTAAAGAAATTCTTCCTAATACCCAGTCAAAACTTCCCTTGGCTCAACTTGAACCATTTCTTCTTGTTCTAACACCCGTTACCTGACAGAACACGTCGACACCCACCTCTCTGCAACCTCCTTTCAGATATGTTTAGAGAGCGATAAGGTCTCCAATCAGCCTCTTTTTCTCCAGGCTGAACGACCGCAGTTCCCTCAGCTGCTCCTCATAAGACATGTGCTCCAGACCCCTCACCCATTTCGTTGCCCTTCTCTGGACACTCTCTGGTGCCTCAATGTCCTTTTTGTGGTGAGGGGGCCGAAAGTGAACACAGTACTCAAGATGCGGCCTCCCCAGTGCCCAATACAGGGGGAAAATCACCTCCCTGGTCCTACTGGCTACACTAGTCCTGATACAGGCCATGATGCCGGTGGGCTTCTTGGCCCCCTGGGCACACTGCTGGCTCATGTTCAGCTGCTATCAACCAACAACAGAGGTCCCTCTCTGTGAGCAGCTTTCCAGACACTCCTCCCCAAGCCTGTAGCATTGGCGGGGGTTGTTGTGGCCAAAGTGTGAGACGCAGCACTTGGCCTCATTGAAACTCCTACAGTCTGCCTTGGCCCATGGGTCCAGTCTGTCTGAATCCCTCTGCAGAGCCTCCCTACCCTCAGGCAGATCAACATTCCCACCCAGCTTGGTGTCATCCGCAAACTGACTGAGGGGGCACTCCATCCCCTCATCCCGATCATTGATAAAGATGTTAAACAGGACTGGCCCCAGCACTGAGCCCTGGGGGACACCACTCCTGACCGCCCGCCAACTGCAATTAACTCCGTTCACCACCACTCTCTGGGCACGGCCTTCCAGACAGTTTTTTACCCAGCAAAGCGTGTGCCCATCCGAGCCATGAGCAGCCAGTTTCTCCAGGAGAATGCTGTGGGAAACAGTGTCAAAGGCTTTACTAAAGTCCAGATAGACAACATCCACAGTCTTTCCCTCATCCACTGAGCGCGTGACCACGTTGTAGAAGGAGATCAGGTTAGTCAAGCAGGACCTGCCTTTCATAAATGCCTTTGATAATGTGGCACTGAGTTCCACCTGTCTATATCAGATTTTATCCCACAGCGAAGGACCGCAAAACTAGAAAGGGCTACTGCAAATGTGCCAAGAGAATTAGAAAAAGCCATTAATGAGGGCAGGCAGTATGACAGCCTTAGAGGAAGAAATCAAATTATTATCAAAAATGGTTATATAGAATGGCTTAGCTCTAGAGCACCTTTTAGAAGTACAGGACAGAGTAGGTGCGTTCTTGAATAAGAGCTGCTGGGGTTTTTATGTCAGTCAAGATCAGAAAAACAAAACTGAGAGAAACAAGAGAAAGACTCATTTAAAAATATTACACGAAATAGGGCAGGGATCTCACCTAAATCTCTTTAGGTGGCTAACCTCTTGGCTCCCAGACTTAGGAACAGGACTGTGAACTGAAAGGATTTGGGTTGTTGTATTCACTCTCTTGTTTTGCTTTCTAATTAGATGGGTGTGTATTACCTTATGAACTTGACTTACGACTTAAATAATGAAGAGTATAGTGTGACCCTGACGGTGAAAGGAAAAGGAGGCACTGTCAGGAAAATCTCATTCCCGAACTATTGTAACAATTACATTTTAGAGTATGAAATTGTATGAACTTTCTTAAGATATACAGCGTTTCTATTGCGTACTGCATAGCCATGGTTCAGTCAGCATGACTACAGGACCCAGCTCATTGTCGGGAGGAGAAGACAGCCCCCAGCCTGAAGAAGAAAGGATGCTCCAGCACTGCCCGGATGACACCAGCCTCCCAGCCCCTCTGACACCCCTGTGAAACCCTCCCCTGATCTGGCATCAGAGATAAGGAACTGCAGGAAGACCGACTCCAGGGACGTCTCCATTAGGAGAGCAGCAGGTGGATGATGATGCCACAGCATGAGAGTTGCTTTGCCAAACAGCAGCCTGTGTGTGCGTGTTACGTAGCGATCACTCAAATTCTGTTGTACCTGAATGCTCTAAAGGTATAAGAACCATGTGTGAAACTGCATTCGGGGTGTCCCAATTTGACTGGGACCACTCGTGCTCGTGAACAGAGAATCACTCGTGTAATTCCATACTTTGTGTCCCAGTCTCTCTCCTGGAACAGCATGGGCAGTTGGAAAGTTTTCATGATGTTATCCTCGAAGGCCGAGAATTGTCCCCAGGGGTGCCCCCGAAGGCACTTGGCTGCCTTTATGGTGCTGTCCTCCCAGGCAATGATCGTTCAGGAAGGACTCTGACTGAAACCATGACTCGAATAGGACTGCCTCAAGAACATGAGAGCGATGTGCCATCCTCCCCTATGCAAGATGCTCCCCCTTTCGAGCCCAGTCGAAAGGAACGGGTGGTTTGCAAACTCTTTTGGGCAAGGATTTCAGATGCTTGTGCAATGCCTCACACAACTGTGGCCTGGGCACTCATAGACAACACATACCTGATCATTTCCATAGTGTCAGTGTGTGTGCCTTCGGAAACCATGCACGTGCTAACAAGCAATGGGATTTGGGTGAGTGGCGTGTATGTACAGTGAATATGAACTACAAATTTATACCCTTGTGAAGGCAGGATTTCAAAAGTTTCAAGCAAAGTCCTTACTGTCAAAAATGCTGAGTTTATTTTTTCTAAGGTAAGAATAACCTAGACTTTCTTTGTTTTAAATAAATGCCCTCTGTCCCCCCTTCCACTCTTCCTTGCCCAGCAAGACTGCAACCTGCTGCCTCCTGTTCTGCGGGTCGTGAGCCATCCATTGCAGAACAGCCTTGTACACGGCCTCTTCTTTCCCACGGAGCTCCTCCTTCTGCAGGACGCGCTGGAGCTCATTGACGGAGAGCTCCAGAAACTCTCTCGACACCCTGGTCACCCTTTCCAAGTGATGGGGGATGAACGCGTGGGCTGCTTCCCGCAGGGCAATGATAAAGTCAATAATAAAGGCAGTAGTAATACTCGGTGAATCTCCAGATGCCGACGCAGTTCTCCAAGCACAGCTGGGACTTTAAGAACTCGCAGCACAGTCTGACAATGCCCATGACGTTGAACTGGTCGGCCGCTATCAGCAAACGTTCAACGTTGATGGCTTTGACCGGTACTGTGCCGGTGTAGGCGTACTTGGTAATGAGCCGCATCATTTCAGGTGAAGTGCCGGGGATTTTATAGACGACGTTCCCGGCATAGCTCCAGCGGGTGGAAAACAAAGCCCTGAAAAAAGCAAAGCAGTGCTGGGGGAAAAGCAGCTTTGCTGCATTAAACCCGTACCCTATTATCCCCTGTGCCTCCTTCCTGGGGCACCAATTTGGGCACATGCAGTAGCCACGCTGGGAGGCCGTGGGGTTTATTAATTCATGTGTTACGAGCCGGTTGTTTTAACAAGGAGTCAACACCTCCGGCTGTGCACAGAGAGCCACAGGGCCAGTGCCCTCCTTGCTTCAACAAGACCACCAGAGAATGGCGCTGTGTGGGGAAGGAACACCTCCCGCCCCACGGCAGACAAGCCCGGCTGGCCACACTCCAGCCCTGCACCGCATCGGGGGGTTCGTCAGACACCGCTTCCAGTGCTGCTGTGATATCTTGGGTTGGGGATTAATTCCGGTGTCCAGGGAGGCACCAGGACTGTGGGGAAGTGCTGGAAAAGAGGTTCAGTTCCAAGGGAAGCGCTGGAGAGACACTAAGGCAGCGTGACACAGCCTGGAAATGCTGTGTGTCCCCATCCCATCTTGTTCCAAGCACTGACCTGAACTATTGACTACAGCTACAGAGGATGTTCTTGTGAGCACTGAACTCAGTGCCAGACATCACAGAGTCTCTCCTCCAGGCAAAGCTCACTAAAGATGGTGCAAAGCACAGCACTCATCTTCCTCTCCCTGGGTGAGGATGAGTGTCGCTGGGAGCCAAGCTATCGCCCACGTCACAGCCTGTGGCAGTGGAAGGTGCTTCTCCTGGAGGTGCTACAGCGCTTTGTCCGTGCCCTCCCTCCAACACCGTCTCCCAACCCCTGCCTGTCTGGTGGCTCTGGAATGTGCCCCAAAGTGAAATCACAGGCGCAGGGGTGACCCGGGACCGGCTGTGAGCCCCTGCGCAGCTGGTGCTTTACCTCCATATTGATTCATGGGTGGTGGCAAATGCTCTGTGGGTGTGGTTACAGCAGTGGGAGCAGAGCAACTGGCAGTGCAGAGGTAGACCCATCTGGGCTGCTGAACTGCGGTAAGACATTTCTGCCCGGATAGAGAATCTGGTTGTGAAAGTACATCATGTAGATGACCACGTACCCAAGGGTCAGGCCACTGAGGATCATCAAAACAACCAGCAGGTGGATCAGGCTGCTAAGATTGAAGTGGCTCAGGTGGACATGGACTGGCAACGTAAGGGTGAACTATTCATAGCTTGGTGGGCCCATGACGCCTCAAGCCATCAAGGAAGAGATGTGACATATAGAATCGCTTGTGACCAGGGGGTGGACTTGGCCAAGTTCGTATGGGGACACATTTAGCAAAGGCCACCTGGTTAGGTAACATTTGAGGATCTGAATATGTTCAGGAAGACAGTCTGGGTTATTCCTGACACAAGCAAAGGCAAAACTATCTGTGGGATTGCTTTTTTTTAAGGCCCTGAGTGCACTTGGTGGGTGATGCTGGAGGATGGGGATGATCGATTTGTTCCTCAAGGGGATTTGATTTTGGTGAGAATGTCCAATGAATCAAATGATATGATATTTATTGCTAAATTACCACTATATGTCATCACTGATACGGTTGCTATATGCTCTATCTATGGCATTGCAGTGAAAGTGACCTAAATTAATGAAGAATGAACTTTGATGAAACTGAGCAAAGTGCAGAAGTGATGGAACCAGAAGTGGCTGCAGCAACTGGCACCCGGGAATTGTCTTGAGATCGACATCTTCAACCCACAGATGATGGGCATGGGCCCTGCCGGCTACACCAGCTGTGAGCTCCCGATGCAGCCCGCAACAATTCAACATCACACACCAGGTCTCCTGCCGGGAAAGACAGTTACAACAGATGGAGCCCAAAGTCATGGACTAAATGAACTCAAGGGACATTTCAGTGGGATGGGCCATGGACTAAGGGAATGATATCTCTGTGCATATATACATATATGAAAGACAGGAAAATGGTGGTGATTTATGGAAAAGTGTAAGACCTGGGCATGAGGTAGATGGTATAGAATAAGGGGCGGACGCTGTCCTGGTTTTGCCTGGGATAGAGTTAATATCCTTCCTGGTAGCTGCTGTGTTTTGGATTGACTATGAGAATAACATTGTTAACTCATATTGTTTTAGTTGTTGCTGAGTGATGCTTATATTAAGTCACGGACATTTTCAACGTCCCGTAGAAGGTGGGGGGGCACAGACAAGAAAAGCTGGCCAAAGGAATGTTCCATCTCATAGACGTCATGCTCAGTATATAAATGGGAGTTGGCTTGGGGGAAGGAATCGGTGATCACTTCTCCAGACAGGCGGGGCAAATGATCATTGGGTGGTGACAGTAATATATTTTGCATCACTTTATTCTATATATACTTATTATTATTATTGTTGTTGTTACTGCAACTGCTTTTATTTTCTGTTACTGTTCTATTAAACGATATTTATCTCAGCCCATGGTTGTTTTTTTTTTTTTTTCCCTGCTTTTCCCTTTTCTCGCTATTCTACCTGAGACATCCCGTTTCATTTAAGAGCTGTTACCTGACCGGCCACATCTGACTCAGTGTTGTGCAAGGGTCAGACCCAGTAGGATGAAGCCTTAGAACAAGTAGTATAAACCCAGAAAAATATGAATAAGCAGGGTTATGACAAGAGGAAAATTAGGCCCATGATCTAAGATAAGCCCTGGGCAATGTGCAGAGAAGGGGTGGCAGGTTATTGTCGGTGAAACAGTGTCCATTGGGCCTGTTTCCGCAGGGCATCCTTGAGCTCCTGGTTCCTCATGCTGTAGATGAGGGGGTTCACTGCTGGAGGCACCACCGAGTACAGAAATGACACCACCAGGTCCAAAGATGGGGAGGAGATGGAGGGAGGCTTCAGGTGGGCAAACACTCCAGTGATGATAAATAGGGAGACCACGGCCAGGTGAGGGAGGCACGTGGAAAAGGCTTTGTGCCGTCCCTGCTGTGAGGGGATCCTCAGCACCACCCTCAGGATCTGCACATAGGACACCACAATGAAAACAAAACACCCAAACACTAAACAGGCACTAACCACAAGAAGCCCAACTTCCCTGAGGTAGGAGTGTGAGCAGGAGAGCTTGAGGATGTGGGGGATTTCACAGAAGAACTGGTGCAGGGCATTGCCCTGGCAGAGGGGCAGTGAAAATGTATTGGCCGTGTGCAGGAGAGAATTGAGGAACCCACTGCCCCAGGCAGCTGCTGCCATGCGGACACAAGCTCTGCTGCCCAGGAGGGTCCCGTAGTGCAGGGGATGGCAGATGGCAACGTAGCGGTCATAGGCCATGACGGTGAGGAGAAAATACTCAGCTGAAATAAAAAAGAGAAAGAAAAAGAGCTGGACAGCACACCCTCCGTAGGAGATGGCCCTGGTGTTCCAGAGGGAATTGGCCATGGCTTTGGGGAGAGTGGTGGAGATGGATCCCAGGTCAAGAACAGAGAGGTTGAGGAGGAAGAAGTACATGGGGGTGTGGAGGCGGTGGTCGCAGGCGATGGCAGTGATGATGAGGCCGTTTCCCAGGGTGGCAGCCAGGTAGATGCCCAGGAAGAGCCCGAAGGTCAAGAGCTGCAGCTCTCGTGTTTCTGCAAACTCCATGAGGAGGAACTGTGTGATGGAACTGCCATTGGACATTTGCTGCTTCTGGGCAGGGGGACCTGTCCAAGGAGGAAAAGGCAGTGACAAACTGGGAGAGACTTCTCTGAGGAAATCCCAATGCCATTCCTCACAGAAATCCCCCTCCCACAGCTGAATGAGGAATGACCCAGCTCATTCCCAACCCCACAAACTCAAGTACACACTCCCTTATCAGGTAAAATACTACTTCGACACCTACTTTCCATGAGGACACGTCTGGGGCAGGACTCCCAGAGTCAGAGGCAGAAGAGAAGCTGACCCGCACCCCCTCCCAACTCCTGAGATGCAGAGTTCAACAGAAGGATGGGGAAAGAGGAGAAATGTGTCTGTGCTCTGAAAAAAGGAAGCGAGGAGAGGGAGTCAGACAGGCGTGCAGTGAAGCCTTCTCCTCAGTGACAGTGTCTCCAGACAGAGAAACTGCAGGGCACTTGCTTTTATGTTGTGCATCACTTGTAGGACAATCACACGTCTCCTTGACTGGAGGTGCAGCTGCCGAGAAGGCATCTCGGGCTCTGGACCCTCTGGCTGTGAGGCGGGCGGGAGAGGAGAGCAGAGGCTTGCTGCGGAGAAGTTGTCTGAAGGTGAGGGTATGGCAGGAGGTGCCGGGATTCCCCCTGCTTGGGCATGTCTGGCAGCAGCTCCCTCTCTGTCCCTGCCCATGTCTGGGCTGCCAGGAGCTGCCCCTGCCTGGAGCTGCTTCTCTGCCAACGGGTCTCCTCCCTGCCAGTGCCCCAGAGCCCATCCCACCCGCTGTGTGCTCAGCTCTGCCCTGCAGACCCCTCCTGGCAGCACAGCGCTGCCCAGGGGCGTCTCTGGGTGTGCGGGGGCTCAGGAGGGCTTCAGGGAAGTACTATCGAGAACGGGGGTCTCTGTGCCTTCTCCACAAAGGAGAACTCCATTCCCACCCCCCACTGCTCACCCAGCAGCCGAGAGGAGAAATCCCACAGCACAGAATTCTTCCCCTTCAGGGGAAAGGTGCCTCGATGTCCTTCTTCAAAAGGACTCTGTGCAAATGTCCTGGGGGTGATGGGGATCCGGGAGCAGCCCTGACCCACACAGGTCCATCTCAGCAACAGAAGGCATCTGCCTTGCTGGCCATCACTCTTTCCACCCACTGCTTCTCCCCACAGAAGCTCTGTGGGAGCTCCCCGGGCAGGTGCAGAGCTGACCCTGGCAGAGTCCCTGCCCCGGCACACAGCCACGGGGTGCAGGGACCCTGATGGCAAGGACAGCCCTGCCCACCGCTGCCTGCACACCCCTATGCACACCTCCACAACCATCCCCGGCAGAAGGCAGCCCTCAGGCCCTGTCCCTCTCACCGGGCAGCAGGGAAGCCCTGCTCTGGAGCACATCCTCCTCCTCTACAGCACAGAAACTGAGAGAGTCCTCCTGACAGAGCCCAGAGCTCTCAGATGGACCAGCTTGAGGAGAACCCTCCAGGAACTGGAGCTGCATTGCCCGGCACCCTGAGACTTACCACGCAGAGGGCGGTGAAGATTTCTGCCCCAGTGAGCTCTCAGCGCCCCCCACTCCAGACTGCCGTTAAGCTCTCTCTGCCTCGAAGGTCTCCCCTCTCTGCCTGCAGGCAGTGCCCCCAGCCCTGCTCCTGGGCAGAGCTGTCTCTCTGCGGTGCTGCCCTCTTGCCAGGAGCTCCCTCCGGCCCAGCAGCCCGGCCCAGCTCAGCAGCAGAGGACCAGCCCACGGTGGCACTCTCTCTGTCCCCTCTGGCCTCCCTCAGAGATGTCCCTGGGGCTCCAGGGGAACCGCCTGTGAAAAAGGCTGATGCAATCTCTCATGTTCCCTCCCTCAGCTGCGCAGAGACACTTACTTCCAGCAGTGGTATTTCTCCCAGCAGAAGAAGAGCTGGCCATGAGTAACCCCTCTTCTTGTCCCATCAGTAGCACACACGAGGTCTTGGACTCTTGGTACCAGGAGTCCTTATGGCAAGTCACCGCTTGCCTGGTGCCACAGCTGGGGGGCTTCAGCCCAAACGTGCAGCAATGATCTCAGCCAGGGGCACAGACAGGACGAGCTGGAGCCGTTCCTGTGGCAGACAGAGCTGTGACATGGTGGCAGAGCTCAGTCCAGATGGTCTTCAAGGACAGCCTCCTCCAAGCTCTGCTATAGTCCAGATCACAATTCAATCTAACCCCGAAAGGCAATTCAAGGGCACCAGTATGAGTGTTTACTCCTTCAGGAACAGTTCAAGGAGAAACAAAGCCACTGTGTGGCCACTGCTGAGTTTCATAGAGCGGGTGGAGCTATATCGGAGATTCTCTACATCCTCTTTGCCTCAGTCTGCCCCAGCAAGGTCTCCCAGGGCTCTGTGACTCGGGGCAGGAATCTGGAGGAACGCCACCAGCAGTGGATTGTTCCCAAGTCACCTTAACTAAGACAATCCTTACCAGTCTATGGGACAGGAGGGGTGGCAGCTGAGGGAGATGACAGGGTAAACCAATGTCCCAGCATGTCCAATGACACTCCGTAATCATTGAAAGGCCATGGAGGTTGAGGGAGGGAACTCCCTGATGACTGGCAGCATCCAAATATTGCATGCTCTTTTAAAAAAATGGCCAACCGATAAATAGGGGAAGTTGTGCCCCAGAGTGTGTCCGCTCAGAACCCATTTGTGGGTGTCTGAAACCCTGGATTTACCCAGGACAGCTTGTGTCCCACCGTTCTCTGCTTCCTGTGATGGAAGAACAGGATTGCTCAGCGCAGGGAGAGCAGTGCTGGTCTTTTAAGTTGGAAGTCAGCATAGTTTTCAGCATCTTCCCCCACAATATGCTTGTGCCCGAATTAGGATGTCATGGCTTGCATGGGTGCATAAGGAGATGGGTAACTAACCAGATGGCAGATTGGGCTCAGAGGTCTGTGGTCAATGTGTGGTACTCTTCCTTGAGGCATCTAGCTTGAAAGCTCCTGCAAGGGTCTGTCCTGCCACCTGCCCTGTTTATCATGTTTATAAGGACCTGGAGAAGATGCAAGTGTTCTTTTTCATAGGATTTGAAGACACTACTCTGGCGGGAAGGGCTGGTATGCCAAAGGACATAGACAGGCCAGAGGGATGGGCCAAAAGTAATATCATGATGTCCGATAAAGAGAACTCTGAAGTCCTGCCCTTGAGGTGCACTAACCCCGTGCAATGACAGAGGGCAGGGGCGGTGTGGCTGGGTGGCAGTTTTGCGGGAAAGGCTCTGCTGGTTCTTCAGTTTCATTAGGCAAAACAGGAGCCGGGGGCAAAGAAGGCCAACAGCATCCTTTGCTTCTCTTTCCATTCCCTGAAATCTCGAGTGCTTCTCTTTTATTCTCCTAATACCCTCCCAAAAGAACAGCCCACCTGTGCTGGTTTGAAATGAAACAGAACCCATTTTCTGTTCAGTAATTTGACTTTGCAGCCAAGCCTCCTCGAACTAACTGAACTCTCTGAAATTTAATGCATATTGTCCATAAGCTGTTGGCTCTCAGAGTGACAAAACCTGATCATCTATAATTTATGCCAAGGCATGGTATGCAGAGAGGCTCTTGCTTAGACTTTTTGCTATAACAACCAAGGGCAGCTCACTTTGTTATATGCCCCGTTGGAGGGTCGGAAGCCATAAAGTGTAGAGGGGTCACACCTTTGGATAGGAGCGGAGATGAGAAGTGACCCAAAACTGACTAACTTATCTAAACTGACAAGTCCTTTCTCTCTCTCCCTCCTCTCCTTGGAAAGAGAGGTGAGGGAGAGCATCTGTCGTTTGTTGCAGTGGCCAGGCCGGCCCAAACCACGACAAGGGTGAAGGAACTGCACTGTTGGAATGAAGGCAGTCCTTGCTCCTGCACACAGAATTCCAGCCACAAGTAGCTCTGTGCTCATTTAATATTTGGTTGGCTGCCTCGAGGAATTGCCCCTGACACACCCTTGGCTGGGCTCAAACAGCATTTTGTCTGGGAAGCTCTCCTAATGAACAGCCTCATCCCAACTTCATTGCGTGGTCTGTAAACGGAGAGGCAAGCCCTGCAGTCAAAGTGGAAGGTTTGTGGGTGATGGTGGTGACTGAAATGACCCACAATGCATCTTTGGTGTGGCTTTCTGGATGCTCAGAACCAATGGACCTCTGAAGGAAAGTCAATCTGGAATTGGAGCTTACAGAAAACACATTTAAAACTCTTTTCTACTGAGTCGCTTGGAGCAGCAAAATTCCTGTTAGTGTTTGCCTGTGTAAAGGCTGTATGGGAAGTGCACAGCATAAAACAGACCATGCAGCTTGAGCTAAAATATGCGTTAAGGAGGAAAAGGATGTTACAAACTCAATAAGCAGGTGATTGAACCAGGGCAATGCCCTAGGAGATCCCACTGTCTTAAAGTAGCAGATCCTACTTCTCCAGCCTGTCAAGTTTACGTTAGTCATGGCAAAGTGAAAAAGGAAGCCGGTGCCATTGGAACCCTGTGGTGTGCCATGTATGATTCACAGGATCTCCTGAGAGAAATGGATGACGAGGTAAAGAATGTGAAAAAAAGACACCCGTAAATTGAAGGAGGAGGAATTTCCCAAAATAAAGACAATCATCTTAATCAAAGTTTGATAGGAAGATCTCAGGGTAAACAGACATAGACCCTGGTTACAAATCAAACAGCTGGACTTACAAGTTGGACAAGCACAAGATTTAGAAACAGAACTAAAGGTTTTAGAAACTGAGCTACAGAAAGCTGGAACAGCAGCTCAGCTTCCAGCAGAGTAACATATAGTCATGAACAGAAGTCACAATCAATGCAGCGCACTCCCCTCAGTCTGGGAATTCAAGAGTATGTCTTGGACAAGATCCATAGGGTCTACTGGGAAGGCCCAGGTTCTTGTGGGCTGGCACCAGGGATCCTGGAGTGCTTGCCAGCAGATTCTTGGGGATAACGCACAGCTGAAGTGGCCATTGGGAATAGGAGAAACTTGGCCCTATTATTAGAGGACGCATGAACATGCACGGACCCTCTTCATGTATGGCAAACTCAGGCTAAATAACTCCAGAGTAGAGTCACTTTGTTATAGTCACTTTGAGTGGCTATGAGAGAGCCCATCGTCTTGACCCAAGGTGGGAAAATGTCATCTTCCAACCAGGGCAATGAAAGGAATTAATGTGAAAAGACCCATCAAGTCAACCTGCATCATAAGGGAAAGCAAATTTTCCTTTTCTAAAACAGACAGAAGCCCCCCCTTGCAAAACCAACATGGTTGGTCACCACTGCCAATCTGCTGCTTTAACTGCTCCACACCATAGAGTCTGATCTCAGTACTGACTTTACCACAAGAATTATGCATGAGCACTGCAAATCCTAAATGTAAGATGTGCCACCCTGTCTCTGGCAACCCGTGGGGCAGAGGAGAGGGAAAAGCCAGTAACGGGGTTTGGATGTTGAAGGTGGGGTCCAGCAGAGATGAGGAGTCAAGGGAGTGGATGGGGAGAGATAGGCAAAGGTGAGACAAGTTCTGATCTTGATTGTGAGGCCACTACAGTTGTAGGAGCATGACTGTGCAGCAGCTGGCCCCAGCAGTTTGGGGACAAGAGGTTTATCACAAAACCGCTCTTCCCAGCAGAGCCAAGATAGGGGCAGAGGGAAAGGGGAGTGGCAGGCCAAGGGGAGATGGCTGGCATGGTGATGATTCTGAGGGCACTTCCACAGCAGCAGCCTGGTTGGCCCTCAGGAGACATGCTGGCCAGCAGTCATTCTGAGGTTATCCAGCGCATCAGAGTCCCCACCCGAGAGGAACCCCATCCTTGGGGAGGGGAGGGGGTGATGCAGGTGGAAGAGGCCCACCTGGGTTCTGATCCTGGGGGCACCTCTGTTACAGCAACCTGACCAACCATGGCAGACGGAAGGGCAGGTGGGGCTCATGGCCACCTGGCTCAGGACGAGCCCTGACACTGGCAGAAAATCTTCTCCTTATCTCCAGGTTGAACATCCCCTCTTTCACCCAACACTTCTCTTTCATCCTCTTAATATGCACCAGAGGTGGAGAGCCAATCTCTGTATTTTTTTGACCTCCTCCTAGGTTCTGACAGGCTGCAAGGAGGTCCCCGTAACCCTTCTTTCTGCTCTTGACCTTCCTTGCAACCACTGGCTCAAGGGGAGCTTTGCCTTCCTAAAAACAATGACGTCAACAGAGATAAGTTTCTTCCTTGTAATGTCCTTGCTGTCACCTCCGGGCAGCTGCTTCATGGCCCCTGTCAGAGCCAGCCTCGTCCCTCTACTCACCCAGCCTCCCTGCACCCACCCCCGCCCCCAAATGCATTATCATCACGGGAAGACTTGTGGTACACAAAGAGGTTTCTAGGGCAATCAAAACCATGCTCAGTGGAGAGAGGGAAACAAGGGTGGGCTCTTTGTGTGCTGTATTATGTTAGTGTAAGATATCTACCCATATAGACACACAGCAAAAATGGATCCTTCCAAGAGCTGGTCTGACACCTTCCATGTATCCAGAACCTGGCCCCGGGATCCCCTCGTCCCCCTGCTCGACCTCAGGCACAGACAAGCACATGCTCACACAAATGGCTCTCTCCAGCACAGAGTCAAAGAATCATTGAGGCCAGAAACCAGTCAGCGTCCAACTTCTCTGGGCTGCCCCTTCATGCTTCATTTTAGTCAGGACCTCCTTTCTCACCCATGCCAGGCTCCTGACAGCTTTGACAGACTTCCTATATGATGGGGTGGACTGTTCTGGAGCTGCAAGAGTCCATCCTTGACTAGCAAAGAGCTTTCTTCTCCACAGGGCCCTATCCCATGGGATTCTTCTGATCAGGTCCCTCAGAAGGCCAAAGCCTGCTCTCCTGAAGTCCCCATCTTGGCCTTGTTCCCTTTTTTCAGGAGCCTCAACTCTACCTTCTCATCCCTGACTGTGACATCCCTGACAGTGGGAGATGGGAATTTGTTTTCTCCACTCTGGAGCAGGCACAAAGACCCCAGTTCTCGTTAGCATTTGTCTGAGCCTCTTCTTATCCCCTTGGCACGTAGAGATGTCCCTGGGCAGTGCCCTGCTGCCAGGAGGGATCTGCAGGGCAGAGCTGAGCACACAGCGGGAGGGATGGGGTCAGTGAGCCCTGGCAGGGAGGAGATGTTGGGACAGAGAAACAGCTCCCGGCAGGGACAGCTCCAGGCAGCAGAGACGTGGGCAGGGAGTCGGAGGGACCTGCTCCCACAAACACCCTGGGAGAGGGCACTTGGGCACCCTCCCTGCCATCCCCTGCAGCGCAGACACCCACTCTGAAGGAACGCCCTGGTCTCCTCTTCCACCCAGCACAGCCCAACCCTCTGTCCTTCTATTGCCTCCTCACAGAAACACTCCTGGCATTTCTCCACATTTCCCCTTCTGCCTCTGCTCCCCTTGTTGGTATCACCGGAGTTTCTGGGGTTGGGTTGGATTCAGCCGTGAAAAATATCTGTGGTTGCTGCTATGCGGATGCTTCCATGGGAGTAAAATGTCCTCCTAATCTGCACAGTCAGGGTGATACAAATGAGCTAAGTCGCCCTTCAGGACATCCCATCTTTAGGACATTCCACTCTTTCCAATGAGGTCCTACTGGGCTGAATCCAGCTGGGCTCCTGAAGAGCACAGCTCACCCATGGCATCTCTCTGATATCCAGCAGCCCCATGACAAAGGGAATAGAGAGAAATGAGAAGTCTGTCCAAATGTATTGATGCGTTTTCCTCTATGAAGAGCCCTCCATATCCTGATGGACCAAATGTGCAATGGAAATTCCATGACAGATTCCATCTTCTTGACGTTCCTGAACACACAGAAACTGCAGCTCTTGTACTTCTGGCTCTTCCTGGGCAGCTACCTGGCTGCCCTCCTGGGAAACGGCCTCATCATCACCGCCATCACCTGCGACCACCGCCTCCACACCCCCATGTACTTCTTCCTCCTCAACCTCTACCTCATAGACCTGGGTTGTATCTCCACCACTCTCCTCAAAGCCATGGTCAATTCCCTCTGGAACACCAGGGCCATCTCCTATGCAGGATGTGCTGATCAAACCTTACTTTTCAGTTTCTTCATTTCAGCTGAGTATTTTCTCCTCACCATCATGGCCTATGACCGCTACGTTGCCATCTGCCATCCCCTGCACTACGGGACCCTCCTGGGCAGCAGAGCTTGTGTCCACATGGCAGCAGCTGCCTGGGGCAGTGTTTTTCCCTATGCTGTGCTGCACACGGCCAATACACTTTCACTGCCCCTCTGCCAGGGCAATGCCCTGCACCAGTTCTTCTGTGAAATCCCCCACATCCTCAAGCTCTCCTGCTCACGTTCCTACCTCAGGGAAGTTGGCTTATTGCTTTTAGTGCCTTTCTATTTTTGGTGCCTTTTTTTTTTTCCCCCTCATGCTTTCTTATGTGCAGATCTTGAGAGTGGTGCTGAGGATGCCCTCTGAGCAAGGGCGACACAAAGCCTTCTCCACATGCCTCTGTCACCTGGCTGTTTGTCTGTCAGTACTGCCATCTTTGCCTGAAGTCCCCCTCCATCTCCTCCCCAGCCCTGCATGTGGTGATGGCTGGTTGTCATTTGGTGGTACCTCCAACACTGAAGCCCCTCATCAAGAGTGTGAGGATCCAGGAGCTCAAGGATGACCTTAGGAAACTGACTGGAAATTTTTCGGTAGCCATAGACTACCTATGTGCTTCTACAAAGGATTCCCACTGTATGTCATGACCAAATAAGACTGTTTCTTTATATTTTTTTTCCACTTGTGATGATTTTGTATTCAAAGAAATGTCATTATTAATCTCTTCCTACTTACGTATCCACACATCTTGTTTGACCCAGAGAGTTCTGTAAATGGGGATCCAGTGTCTCATTGCATTTAATAAAAAAAAAATAATAATTACCTTGCATCAACTTCTTTGCCTAAGAACCCTTCTTAACACAGCAGGAAGGAATGGGAAGTGAAAACACCTTTCTGGCTGTACCAGCCTGGGGAAGGCTGCCCTGTCCCTGGAGCAGTAAGAGCATCCCCCAGACATTCAAGCTCTCCTGCTCAGACTCCTGCCTCAGGGAAGTTTTGGTACTTGTGGATGGCCTCTGTATGGCCTTTGGGTGTTTTATATTCATTCTTTTCTTCTGTATGCAGATCTTGAGGGATGTGCTGAGGATCCCCTCTGAGCAGGGACGGCACAAAGCCTTGTACAGGTGCCTGCCCCACCTGGTCGTGCTCTCTCTGTCAGCACTTTGCTGACCAGAAGGCCCTCCCCATCCCTTGATTTGGTGGTGGCAGTCCTGTACTCTGTGGTACCTCCAGCTGTGACCCCCTTTTCTACAGCATGAGGAATGAGAAGCTGAAGCAGGGCAGTAGGAAAGTGATTTCACGGATGTTTGTCAAGAGTGGTAACATTTCACCCACAGTCCAGGAATGAATCCTGGGTTATCCCATTCCAGACCTGTTTGTTGTTTGTGTGGCTTATCCTTTCCCTTATCTACCTTGCCATTATTGGCATCATTTTCATTATCATTATCAGCATTTTTATTTTTGCCATGAATAATCTTTTGTGATAATCGGTGGTTATGATGATCCCCCACAATTGTTTAGATTCAGCGTACTTCTAGCAAGGAATGAACCCACGCTGTCTCACCTGGAGCCCATATATATGTACATCTAACACTGTGGAAGAGCTGAAGTTCTCTTCGTTGGTCTGTAATACAACGTGATTTCCCAAGTGCACTGCCTGAAATCTCAGCTCTGCTCTCAAAGCTGGTGCCAAGAAGAGGCTCACCTCAAATAGGCCTCTTTCTCCTTGGATTAAGCAAAGAGGTCAACCTTGTGATCCGTTCTCCTGGTTTGAGTGAGACAGGACTAAATTCTCTTTTAATACTTGGGAAGACTGCACTTTTAGAAGGCTCTGGGTTCTGAATTTGTCAATATATATACTTTATAGCCAACTATGGTGTGTGGGTTTCAAGGTCTCAATGTTTTCGAGCTTGCCAGGTGCAGGGATGAGGAGGAGCGAGTCCCGAGCACTTGACCCGAGCTGCCAACAGGATTATTTCATACCATGAGCATTGTCACATTCAATATAAAGTTTGTTGTGAAGTGCCCTCTCTCCCTTGATGGCTGCCATCCTGAGAACTTCATGCCCTGGTGCCAGAGCCCTGAGCCCTTCCCTTCCTCCTGAAGCCGCAGCGCCCACAGTGTCCCACATTTGCTGTCCACTGCTGGGAGTGCACAGCTTCCTACGGTTATAGTTGGCTGAGTATAATCCTGGTATATTTTGTATTGGTATTGGTATATTTGGTTGGACCCCACCGCGCTTTTCCACTTCTGACCCTCCAACGGGGCAAATAACAACGTTGGTTGGCCTTGGTTGTTATAGCAATAAGTATAAGCAAGATCCTCTCTGCACACCATGCCTGGGCATCAACTATAAAGGTCTGATCACTATGAGAGCAAATAGTGTCTGCACAATACGCTGTTAATTTCAGCAGTTAGAAGAGACCCGGCTAAGAAGCAAAGTTACTGAAGAAAATGGTCCCTGTTATACCTCAAACCGGGACACCAGCTCTCTCTGGGTGACCTCTTGCATCACAGCTCTACCTTTCCAGGGAAATTGCTTCTTCCTTATGTCCAGTCTCCACTTTCCCAGCTGCACTTTGTAGCAGTTTTGCTCTCTCCTGCTTTGTCCCACTTCCAAGGA
Organism: Vanellus vanellus; assembly: GCF_965231255.1. Lineage (NCBI taxonomy): Eukaryota > Metazoa > Chordata > Aves > Charadriiformes > Charadriidae > Vanellus > Vanellus vanellus. The sequence continues at coordinate 516,537 of NW_028127111.1, read as the reverse complement.
AAGCTCAAAAATCTGAGGAAGCACCCTCCAGGCAGGTGACCTCACTCATCAGCCTTCTTGTGGCCTTTCACTTGACCAGACAGAAGTAACCTCACCATGATCTTCTAAACCATGTGACTACTGCTGGCCTTTCAGCTTCTTGGAAAGACACAAACAAGCCATCTGCCTGCTGCTGTCCCATCAGGTACTCAGGCAGAAGGGACATGCCAGCCCACATCCACGTCCTCTTCTTGGATGGGGCTCCACCGTACAGGGGGATTATAAGGACATTCAACAACGTTGGCCCAAATGCTAATCACTGAGGGATTCTTGTTATGACTGGCTTCAGGCAGGACTTTGTACCGCTGTTGACTTTTGTGCCTGATCATCTAGCCAACTTCCCTCCTACCAGACCATCCACTGCTTCAGTCCAGAGAGCATCAATCTGGCCATAAGGAGACTGTGGGAGATGATGTCAAAGGCCGTGCACAAGGCCAGGTACACAACATGCCCTTGTTTCCCCTAACCATCCTGGTCCAGCAATGCCTTTCTTCTCCTTCCAGTGCCTGGAGACGGCTGCGGGAGGACATACCCCACCACCTTCTAAGGGACTGAGGAAGGCACACCACCTTGTAATTCTCCCAATCCTCACCCCTGCCCTTCTTGAAGATGGGTTTGACATCTGCTTTTTCCAAGGACCCCAGAACCTGTCTGGCTGCTCTGGCACTTTTGAGGGCACAATCCAGAGTCACAGGACAGGGTGATGGAGCAGAGAGGAGCACTTGCAATGAGCCTGTCCACGGCAGCTGAGATGACTGTCCCTGGGACAGTGGGGATTTGTTTGTGAGGTCACACACAGAAATGTCAGAGCTCTGTCGGGTGCCCACACCTCAGCTGGCCTCGGGCACTTCTCATACACACATGGGTGATCAGAGACACGAGTCCTTCCCTTGCCCGTGCAGAAGCAATGCACTGCAGAGGTCACAGTGTCTCTCTGACCTCCTGCAGTCAACCCTAGAGGCTGGGAGGCACCACAGCCCTGCAGTGTGTCGCCATGCTCTGCACTCCTCATGAGGAATGGACACGGGGACCTCGGTTCAAGGAAGCACATCCCAGTGCTGCATCCAGCTGTTTCCCCAGGGGATGTTACACTCCAAGTGAAGTGACCTCGTCTGTCCCACACGCCTTCATGGCAGCCCCAGGAATAGCTGATGGCATTTGTGCTCACACGTGTCCATCTCCCCACACGCACAAGATGTGCATGCTTAAGTCTCATCTGTACAATGCAAAGATGGACCTTGTCTTTGGTGTCCCTCTGTGGAGGGACAAAGAACCTCTCTGAGGTGGGATGAGAGTCCAGTGCTGGAAATGGAGGTTGTTTTTGGCTGGCCCATGATGGTGGCCCTGGGGCAACTTCCCCGGGGCGTCCAGTGGGCACAGGCACAGCCCAGACCCTGCTCTGCTGGTCCCTCATGTCTCGCGCAGGAGCCCAGATGCGCCAGGACACTGCTGTGTGCCCCCACCCTGCACACTCCCACACTTCAGCTCTTCCCTGGGGTTTTCCTCTCTGAGGCACTTGCCAGCCCCGCCAGCCCACACCCTCCCTGAATCTGGCCACCTCCTGCCCTCTCCCCAGCACAGACCAGCAGAGACAACCCCATTGGGAATGGTCCCACAGCAGGATGTGCAGGCCAGTGAGACTGTCCACCCAGCCGGCATGCTGAGGAGACCTCCACCCCAGGCAGCTTGCAGCCCCAGCTGCCAAACGTCCTCCCAGGATGGCATGAGAGAATTGGCCCAGGGCACCCTCAGGAAGGCCCTTTGGCCCCAGGGACAGGCAGCCTGCCCCGAGCTGCCCCACCGCAGCAAAGGGTTCCTCTTGCCATGGCTGCCCTGCACACACGTGGTGCCCTGCTCTTCTCCCACCACAGCCCATCTTCCCTCAGAGCCTTTTCCCGAGAGAGCTCATCCGTGCTGGCCTGGCCAGCCACTCCTGCACCCCCTCCCCAGGCGTCCCACAGCCCCCGAGCTGGTGGTGCGTCTCTGCAGAGCCGGGGGCTGTGGTGCCCAGGGCCATGCTGGTCAGGCTGGGAGGCAGACCCAGCTCAGATGGCTCCTGCCCCCTCCACCTCAGCACACAGATGAGGCCCCTGCAGCTCCAGAGAAGGTCTCAGAGAAGGGATCTCAGACACAAAACTCAGTGCAGAGTCCTTTATTTTGTTTAAACACACAGAGAGAGGAGCTCCTTATTTATACAAAGTCTCTGGATCAAACAAGACAGGCAGATCCTGACATAGAAATAAGATAAAGGATGACTCTGTTCTTTTGTTGACAGCATTAGTATAGCCCAGAAAAGCTAAAACCCAAAGAAATGAAAGGAAAAAAACCTAGCAAAGAAAGTCTGGGCCTGTAATGAGTTACATGATGAGTGATATGTAGAAGAAAATGTGCAGTTCATTGCTGCTTCTGAAAAGAAACCAGTCATCCATTTTCTTAGAGCATCCTTGAGTTCCTGGTTCCTCATGCTGTAGATGAGGGGGTTCATAGCTGGAGGCACCACTGAGTACAGGAATGACACCAACAGGTTCAGGGATGGGGAGGAGACAGAGGAGGGCTTCAGATAGGCAAACATGGCAGTGATGAGAAAGAGGGAGACCACGGCCAGGTGAGGGAGGCACGTGGAAAAGGCTTTGTGCCTTCCCTGCTCAGAGGGGATCCTCAGCACTGCCCTCAAGATCTGCACATAGGACACCACAATGAAAACAAAACACCCAAAGGCTAAACAGGTGCTAACAACAAGAAGCCCAACTTCCCTGAGGTAAGCATCTGAGCAGGAGAGCCTGAGGATGTGGGGGATTTCACAGAAGAATTGGTGCAGGGCATTGCCCTGGCAGAGGGGGAGTGAAAATGTATTGGCCGTGTGAAGGAGAGCATAGAGAAACCCACTGGCCCAGGCAGCTGCTGCCATGCGGACACAAGCTCTGCTGCCCAGGAGGGTCCCGTAGTGCAGGGGTTGGCAGATGGCAATGTAGCGGTCATAGGCCATGATGGTGAGAAGAGAAAACTCTGCTGAAATGAAAAAGACAAAGAAAAAGAGCTGGACAGCACATCCTGCATAGGAGATGGCCCTGGTGTCCCACAGAGAATTGGCCATGGCTTTGGGGAGAGTGGTGGAGATGCAGCCCAGGTCCAGAACAGAGAGGCTGAGGAGGAAGAAGTACATGGGGGTGTGCAGGCGGTTGTCACAGGCGATGGCGGTGATGATGAGGCCGTTTCCCAGGAGGGCAGCCAGGTAGATGCCCAGGAAGAGCCAGAAGGTCAAGAGCTGCAGCTCCCGTGTGTCTGCGAACGCCAGGAGGAGGAAGTGGGTGATGGAGCTGCTGTTGGACATCTGATCCCTTTGTTCATGAGGTTCTGCCAAAGGAGGAAAACACACTCACAGGTTAGGACTGCTCTGAGCACATCTCTTCACATTCCTGTGTCCCATTCTCCTCTGTCCTTCCCAAACACACATTGCCTTCCTCCTTCCTTTCAGCACCTTTGGACTTCCCCAAGTTCTGAGCTCTGCTTTGTGCTGGCCAAACATGACACGAGAAGGAGGCTTCTGCCCATGGGCTCCCGAGCAGTCACCCCTGCTTGACAGCAGTGGGCATCTGGGAAAGGTGGGGCAGCTTCTGAAAGTCACCGTTTGCCTCATCAGTAATCCCTGTGTCATGAAGACAAGCTGGTCAGCATTTTCCAGCAGGAGAATGCCAGGGAAATTCCCACAAGTGCTCAAAGTGCAGTGATCTCAGCAGAGCCAGCTCACCCCCCAGCTCCACACTGCATTTTCCACAGCCCCACAGGTTTGGGTGGTTTGAAGGACTTTGGTCCCACGGACACAGCTGCATGGCAATGTTGGCGTGTGAGCCACACCTGAACCCCCTCTTACTAGAGAGTATGGATGTAAGAACAAGAGCAGCATGGACAGGAGGGGAAGGTGGAGAAATGCTCCTGCTGAGAGAAGACAGAGACCCATAGAACTAAGGAGTTTCTCCTCCTTGGTGTGTGGCTGCTGAGGAGGCACCTCAGCCAGAAACCCCACAGCCTTGATGTCAGAAGCTCTGCTGGGCGAGAGAGGAGGCCAGTAGAAGGCGCCCTCATTACAGGAGATGGCAGGAAGGTGCCCGAATCACCCTCCCAAGGCACATGGGAGCTGTTCCCTCTCTTTCCCAGCCCAGGGCTCTGCTGCCTGGAGCTGTCCCTGCTGGGAGCTCTTTCTCTGGCAGCGCGTCTCCTCGCCGGCAGTGCACACAGAACCCATCACAGATGCTGTGTGCTCAGCTCTGTCCCGCAGACACCTCCTGGCAGCAGAACACTGCCCAGGAGCATTTCTGTGGGTGCAGGCTCTGACAGGAACATCTGACCAACGCTGATAAGGCTGGAAAGGTGATGCTGGGTGCTCTCTGTAAGCTGTAGCATATGGATTTTTCTTACTCCCTGATTTATTCACCTCTAAGTGAAAAAGATTTGGAGGCTCTGTGCCTTCTGAAGAACGGGGAGACAAATCTCCACGTCTCACTCCCCACACAAAAAAAAAAAAAAAAAAAGCAGAAGACTGAAAGCACAAACTCCTTCGCTTTCAGGTAGCCCCTGCCTTGAGGTTCTTCTTGAAAAGTTTCCTCTGCCACTGCCCTTCAGCTGTGAGCAGCCCTGACCCACGCAGTTCTCTCTCGGCAACACCAGGACCCTGCCATGCAAGGAGTTGCTCCTTCCACACACACCTTCTCCCCACAGCACCTCCGTGGGAGCTCCCTGGGCAGGCGGAGAGCTGACCCTGGCAGGCGGCAGAGTCCCTGCCCCAGCACAAAGCCCCTGGGGTGCAGGGACCCTGCTGGCAAGGACAGCCCTGCCCACCCCTGCCTGCACACCCACCATCACACATGGCAGTGGTCCTAAGGAGAAGGCAGCCGTCGTGCCCTCTCCCTCTGAAGGCACTGCAGGGCATTCCTCCTCTGGAGCACATTCTTCACCTCTACACTAGAGGAAGTGTCAGAGTCCTCCTGAAAGATCCCATAGGCCATGGGAGGAGCAGCTTTTGGACATCTTTCCAAGAACTGCAGCTGCAATTGCCCTAACCCAGAGACTTACCATGTCAAGGGCTATGAAGGTTTCTCCCGCAGTAAGCTCTCAGCATCCTCCCTCTCCAGACTGCCCTTAACCTCTCTCTGCCTCCCTGCTCTGCCCTCGCTGCCTGCAGGCAGTGCCCTCAGCCCTGCTGTGCCGTGCAGAGGAGCTGCTCCTGGGCAGAGCTGTCTCTCTGCAGCGCTGCCCGCTTGCCAGGAGCTCCCTCTGGCCCAGCAGCCCGGCCCAGCTCAGCAGCAGAGGACCAGCCCACGGTGACACTCTCTCTGTCCCCTCTGGGCTCCCTGGAGGTGTCCCTGGGGCTCCAGGGGAACCGCCTGTGAAAAAGGCTGATGCAATCTCTGATGTTCCCTCCCTCAGCTGCGCAGAGACACTTACTTCCACCAGTGGTATTTCTCCCAGCAGAAGAAGACCTGGCCATGAGTAACCCCTCTTCTTGTCCAATCAGTAGCACACACGGGTTCTTGGATTCTTGGTACCAGGAGTCCTTATGACAAGTCCCCAGCTGACTGGTGCCACAGCTGGGGGGCTTCAGCCCAAACGTGCAGCAATGATCTCAGCCAGGGGCACAGACAGGACGAGCTGGAGCCGTTCCTGTGGCAGACAGAGCTGTGACATGGTGGCAGAGCTCAGTCCAGCTGGTCTTCAAGGACAGCCTCCTCCAAGCTCAGCTATAGTCCAGATCACAATTCAATCTAACCCTGAAAGGCAATTCAAGGGCACCAGAATGAGTGTTTACTCCTTCCGGAAGTGTTCAAGGAGAAACAAAGCCACTGTGTGGCCACTGCTGAGTTTCAGAGAGCGGGTGGAGCTATATGGGAGATTCTATACATCCTCTTTGCCTCACTCTGCCCCAGCAAGGTCTCCCAGGGCTCTGAGACAAGGGGCAGGAATCTGGAGGAACGCCACCAGCAGTGGATTGTCCCCAAGTCACCTTAACTAAGACAATCCTTACCAGTCTATGGGACAGGAGGGGTGGCAGCTGAGGGAGATGACAGGGTAAGCCAATGTCCCAGCGTGTCCAATGACACTCCGTAATCATTGAAAGGCCATGGAGGTTGAGGGAGGGAACTCCCTGATGACTGGCAGCATCCAAATATTGCATGCTCTTACCTAGTCTTTCTTTTCTCGCTGACATACTTAAAGAAGGACTTTTGTTTGTCTTGATGCCCCAGGCCAGATTTAGTTCAATCTGGGCTTTAGCTTGCCTAAACTGATCCGGGGCTGCTTGAACAATTTCTCTGTATTCTTCCCAGGCTTCCCGCCCCTGTTTCCACCCCCTGTAGGCCTCCTTTTCACTTGTGGGCATGTCCAGGAGCTCTTTGTTCATCCATGCAGGCCTCCTGGCTTTTCTGCCTGCCTTCTTCTTTGTAGGGATGCATCACTCCTGAGCTTGGAGAAGGTGAGCCTTGAATATTAACTGGCTTACTTGGGCCCTTCTTCCCTCCAGCACTTCATCCCATGGCACTATACTGAGCAGATTCTTCAAGAAGACACAGTCAGCTCTGCTAAAGACCAGGGTGGTCAGCTTGCTGCGCACCTTCCTCGCTGCCTTGATGATCTCAAACTTGACCATTTCATGGTCACGGCAGCCCAGGCTGCCCTTGAGCTTGACACTGCCTACCAGCCCCTCCTTGTTGGTAAGGACAAGGTCCAGCAGAGCTCCTCTCCTCGTTTGCTCCTCTACCACTGGGAGAAAAACGTTGTCAATACAATCCAAGAACCTCCTGGACTGCCTATGCCCTGCTGTGTTACCCTTCCAACAGATGTCAGCAAACTTGCTGAGGGTACACTCTGTGCCCTCATCCAGGACGTTGATTAACATGTTGAACAAGACTGGCCAGTACTGACCCCTGGGGAGCACTGCTACTTACAGGCCTCCAACTAGACTCTGCGCCGAACACTATGCTATCAGCCTCATTCCCCACAGTATTCTTGTGTCCAGTTACAACATTATGGTCTGATTGGGTGGATAAGTAGATGGGTAATAACTGAGATCAGTACTCGGGCTTGAAGGAACTTGGTGGACGCATAGTGTTCTGCCCAGAGGGATGTATCTAGTCGGGTTCCACCATGTTTCAAGGGCTTTTAATTACCCAAAGGAGATGAGAAAATGCTTTTTTTATACCATTTGTAGATGACACCTCAATGAGGAGAGCAGACGCTATATTAGAAGGCAGGGTTGCCATCCCAAGGGACTTAGACAAGGACAGGCCACTAGTAACATCATGTTATCCAACAAAGACAGATCTAAAGTTTTTTTGCTGAGGTTGACTAAGGGCCTGAAGTGACAGAGGGCAGGGACTGCCTAGGTTGGTATCAGCACTGCAGGAAAGGCTCTGGTGGTACTTCTGTTTCATTAGGCAAAACATGGAGCCATCTGCAAACGCCAAAAGCATCCTGGGCAGTATGAGCAGGAGCACAGCCAGTGGGAGTGATTATCGCCCTGGGCTCCGCACATTTGAGAACTGATCCAGAATACTCCCCCAGGTTCTGACCCGCTGCAATGCCTGAGAGACACTGTTAAAAGAGCCCGTTCAGTGGAGGGCCACCAAGGTCATGGTTGGAGCACTTGTGCTGTGAGAAGAAGCTGAAAAAGCTGGGCTTGTCCAGCTGGAAGAAAGGAAGATCTTGGGGGAACATGCAGCAGCATGTCCCAGTGGACAACAGGATGCCCATGAGCCAGCAATGTGCCTTGGTGGCCGAGAAGGCCAATGGCATCCTGGGGTGCACCAAGCAGAGTGTGGCCAGCAGGTCGAGGGAGGTCATCCTCCCCCTCTACTCTGCCCTGGTGAGGCCGCATCTGGAGTACTGTGTCCAGATCTGGGCTCCCCAGTTCAAGAAGTACAGGGAACTGCTGGAGAGGGTCCAGCAAAGGGCTACGAAGATGATGAGGGGATTGGAACATCTCTCTTATGAGGAAAGGCTGAGGGACTTGGGGCTTTTTAGTCTGGAGAAAAGGAGACTGAGGGGGGACCCTATCTATGCTTATAAATACTTAAAGGGAGGGTGCCAGGGGGGTGGGAAGTCTTTTGTCAGTGGTGCCCAGTGATAGGACTATAGGGAACAGGCACAAACTTGAATGTAGGAAGTTCCATCTTAACATGAGGAGGAAGTTCTTTCCTTTGAGGGTGGCAGAGCACTGGCACAGGCTGCCCAGAGAGGTGGGGGAGTCTCCCACTCTGGAGACATTCCAAACCCGCCTGGTTGCCATCCTGTGCAACCTGATGTAGGTGACCCTGCTCTTGGAGGGGGCTTGGACTAGATGATCTCGAGAAGACCCTTCCAACCCTGACCACTCTGTGATTCTGTGAAACTGGAGAGATGTGGATTTGAAGGGTGGACTGTTCGGTGGATGAGGAACTGGTTTGATGGTCCCATCCAGTAGTGGTCAACGGCCTCATGTCCAGATGGAGACTGGTGACAAGCGGTGAACCTCAGCAGTCCGTACTGGGACCAGTACTGTTCAATATCTTCATCAATGACATAGGCAGTGGGATCGAGTGCACCATCAGCAAGTATGCTGATGACACCACACTGAGTGGTGCAATTGAAACTCCCAGCGGACAGGATGTCATCCAGAGGGACCTGGAAAGGCTCAAGAAGTGGGCCCGTATAAACAGCATGAGGTTCCACAGGGCCAAGTGAAGGGTCCTGCACGTGGGTTGGGGCAATCTGTGATATCAATACAGCCTGTGGGATGAAGGGATGGAGAGCAGCCCTGCCGAGAAGGACTTGGGTATACTTGGGGATGAAAAGCTGGACATGAGCTGGCAATGTGCGCTCGCAGATCACAAAGCCAACGGTATCCTGGGATACATCAAAAGAAGCATTACCAGCAGGTCGAGGGAGGGGATTCTGCCCTTCTGCTCTGCTTTGGTGAGACCCCACCTGCAGTGCTGCTCCAGCTCTGGAGCCCTCAGCACAGGACAGACATGGACCTATTGGAGTGGGTCCAGAGGAGGCCACAAAGATGCTCCGAGGGCTGGAGCACCTCTGCTGTGAGGAAAGGCTGAGAGAGTTGGGTTTGTTCAGCCTGGAGAAGAGAATGCTCTGGGGAGACTTTATTTGGGCCTTCCAGTACCTAAAGGAGGCCTACAGGAGAGCTGGGGACAGAGTTTTTAGCAGGGCCTGTTGCGATAGGACAAAGGGTGAGGGCTTTAAACTAAAAGGGGGGAAATTTACACTCGATATAAAGAACCTTTTAACAATGAGGATGGTGAGACACCGGCCCAGGTTGCCCAGAGAGACAGGAGATGCCCCATCCCTGGAAACATTCCAGGCCAGGTTGGCCGGGGCTTGGAGACAGCTCATCCAGTTGAAGGTGTCCCTGCTCATGGCAGGGGGGTTGCACTAGATGGCCTTTAATGGTCCCTTCCAACCCAAACCATTCCATGATTCTAAACAGAGCCTGTTTTTACTGGGAGGGGACCAAGTCTGTACTGGAAGGGTTTAATGAAATCCAGTTTGAAATGGCAGTTCCCAGTCGTACTGGGAGGGGATGAGAGGATCCAGTTTATACTGGGAGCGTGCTCAGCCTGTACTTGGAGGGGTTAAAGAGGACTAGTTTGTAGTGGGAGGGGCCAAGTTTGTACTGGCAGGGGTTAAAGCAACCCAGTTTGTACTGTGATAGAGCCCAGACTGTAGTGGGAAGGGGCCACGGGCTCCAGTTTGGACTGGGAGGGTGGCCCAGTGTACCCTGGGAGGGTCTAAAGGCATAAAGTTTGTACTGGGACAGGGCCCAGTCTGTTTGTACTGAGACGAGGCCCAGACTCTGCTGGGATTGGCTCAGAGGATCCCGTTTCTACGTGGAGAGGGCCCAGTCTGTACTGGGAGGAAAGTGGGGGATCCAGTCTGTACTGAGATGAGGCCCAGTCTGTACAGGGCAGTGTTAAAGCGATCCATTTTGTACTGGTACACAGAGCAGTCTGCACTGGGAGCTGGGCTGGGATCCACTTTGGACTAGGAAGAGGCTCTTTCTCCGCTGGGAGGAATTAAAGGGATTCTCTTCATACTGGGACAAGGCCCCTTCTGTACTGGGAGGGAATCAGGGGATGCAGTTTGGACTGGGACAGGGCCCAGTCTGTCCTGACATAAGTTAGAGGATCCAGATTGTATTAGAGGTGGCCAGTTGGTAGTGGGTGGGGACCGGGGAGTCCATTTTGGACTCGGCATTGGCCCAGTCTGTACTGGGAGGGGTTAAAGGGATCCAGTTTCTATTTGGACGGAGCCCAGTCTTTACTGTCAGGTGTTTAAGGGATCCAGTTTATAAAGGGACAGAACACAGTCTGTACTTGGAGGGGTAAAATGGAGTAATCTCTATTTGTTGACAGTCAGTTCTGTACTGGGAGGGGAGCACGGGATCCAGTTTGTACCAGGAGGGGACCCAGTCTGTACTGGGAGGGGGCCACAGCATCTAGTTCGTACTGCCACGGGGACCAGTCGGTAGTGGGAGGGGTTAAGGGATTTGGAGTGTACTGGGAAGGGCGCAGTGTATACCAGGAGGGTTTAAAGGGATAAAATTTCTAGTGGAATGGGGCCCAGGGGTTACAGGGAGGGGGCCATGGGATCCAGTTTGTACTGGCACCTGACCCAGTTTCTGTGTGGAGGGGGTGAGGTGGTGGAGTTTGTACTGGGACAGGAACTAGTTTTTACTAAGAGGGGATCGAGTGATCCAGTTTGTACTAGGAGAGGGCCCCATCTGTTCTGGCAGAGGTTGAGGGGATCCACTTCATACTGGGTCAGGGCCCAGTCTCTGCTGGGAGGGGTTGAGGAGATCCACTTTCTAGTGGGACAGGGACCAGTCTGTCATGGGAGGGGTTAAAGGGGTGCAGTTTATACTGTGAGAAGGCTCAGTCTGTACAGGATTGGGGATCCAGTTTGTACAGAGACAAGGCCCAGTCTTCTTGGGCTTGGTTCAAAGGGACCCATTTTGGACTTGAAAGGGCCCAGTCTGTGCTGGGAGGTTGCCAGGAGATGCAGTTTGTACTTGGATGGTGCCCAGTCTGCATTCTGAGGGGATCAGGGGATCCCCCTGCTACTGGGATTCGGCCCAGTCTATACTGGGACACGTTAAAATAACCCACTTTGTACTGGACAGGACCCTGTCTGTACTGGGAGGTGTTAAATAAAGGCTGACAAGGCAGATGTCATGGTGGGAGTCTGTTATAGACCACCCAACCAGGATGAAGAGACAGATGAAATATTCTAGAAGCAGCTGGGACAAGTGTCACGATAGTCAGCCCTTGTCCTCGTGGGGGACTTCAACTTACTGGATGTCTGCTGGAAATGCAATACAGTGGAGAGGAAGCAGCCCAGGAGGTTCCTGGAGTGTGTTGAGGATAACTTCCTGACACATCTGGGGAGGGAGCAAAGGAGGGAAGCACCCCACTGGGCCTGTTGTTTGCCAGCAGAGAAGGGCTTGTGGGGGATGTGAGGATTGGAGGCCGTCTTGGGCATAGTGATCATGAAATGACAGAATTTTCAATTCTTGGAGAAGTCAGGAGGGGGGTCAGCAGAACCGCCACCTGGGACTTCCGGAGGGCGGGCTTTGGCCTGTTTAGGGGTCTGGTTAACAGAGTCCCTTGGGAGAAAGTCCTGAAGGGCAAAGGAGTCCAGGAAGGCTGGACATTCATCAAGAAGGAACTTGTAAAGGCACGGGAGCAGGCTGTCACCATGTGCCGAAAGACGAGCCATCAGGGAAGAAGACCTGGCTGAACAGAGAGCTTTGGCTGGAACTGAGGGGAAAAGAGGGGTTTATGACAGTTGGAAGAAGTGGCAGGCAACTCGGTTGGACTGCAAGGATGTCATGAGGTTATGCAGGGAGAAAAGTAGAAGGGCTAAAACACAACTAGAAATTAATCTGGCCATGCCATAAAAGACAATGAAAAATGTTTCGTAAATACACCATCAACACCAGGAGGGCCAAGAAGAATCTCCATCCTTTATTGGATGTGGAGGGAAAGACGGTGTCCAGGCATGAGGAAAAGGCTTACGAACTTAATGCCTTCTTTGCCTCAGTCTTTAAGAGTAAGACCAGTTGCTCTCTGGGTACCCAGCCCCCTGAGCTGGAAGACAGGGTTGGGGAGCAGAATGAAGCCCCCACAATCCAAGGGGAAATGGTGAGGAACCTGCTACATCACTTAGAAATACACAAGTCTATGGCGCCGCATGAGATCCACCCAAGGGTACTGAGGGAACTGGCGGGAGTGCTCAGCAAGCCACTTTCCATCATCTATCAGCATTCCTGGCTAACTGGGGTGGTCCCAGTTGACTGGAAGATAACAAACGCGGCGCCCATCTACAAGAAGGACCAGAAGGAGGACCTGGGGAATTACAGGCCTATCAGTCCGACCTCGGTGCTGGGAAAGGTTACAGAGGAGATCATCCTGAGTTCCATCATGCAGCACATACAGGACAACCAGGCGATCAGACCCAGCCAGCATGAGTTTATGAAAGGCAAGTCCTGCCTGAGAAACCTGACCTCCTTCTATGACAAGGTGACCAGCTTAGTGGATGAGGAAAAGGCTCTGGATGTTGTTTACCTGCGCTTCATTAAAGCCTTTGACACTTTTTCCCACAGCGTTCTCCTGGAGAAACTGGCTGCTCATGGCTTGGACAGGTGTACACTCTGCTGGGTAAAACACTGGCTGGACGGCCGGGACCAAAGAGTGGTGCTGAATGGAGTTCAATGCATTTGGCGGCCGGTCACAAGTGATGTTCCCCGGGGCTCAGTACTGGGACCGGTTCTCTTTAATATCTTTATCAACGATCTAGACAAGGGGGTGGAGTGCCCCCTCAGTAAGTTCGCAGATGATACCAATTAAGGTGGGAGTGTTGATCTGCCTGAGTGTCGGAAGGCTCTACAGAGGGATCTGGACAAGCTGGATCCATGGGTCCCAAATAGTGTGGGGTTCAACAAGGCCAAGAGCCAGGTCCTGCCCTTGGGTCACAACAACCTCACGCAGCGCTACATGCTTGGGGCAGAGTGGCTGGAAAGATGCCCAGCAGAAAAGGACCTGGGGATGTTGGTGGCTGAATATGAGCTGGCAGTGTGCCCAGGTGGCCATGAAGGCCCACAGCATCCGGGCTTGTACCAGTAAGAGTGTGGTGAGCAGGACTAGGAAAGTGATCGTCCCCATGTACTCAGTACTGGTGAGGCTCCATCTCAAATACTGTGTTCAGTTTTGGGCCCCTCACTACAAGAAGGACATTGAGGTGTTGGAGCGTGTCCAGAGAAAGGCAATGAAGCTGGTGAGGGGTCTGGAGGACAAGTCTTGTGGGAAGTGGCTGAGGGAACTGGGGTTGTTTAGCCTGGATAAGAGGAGGCTGAGGGGAGACTTTCTCGCTCTCTCCGGTTCCCTGAAAAGACGTTGTAGCGAGGTGGGGGTTGGTCTCTTCTCCCAAGTAATGAGAGAGAGGACTTGAGGAAATAGCCTCAAGTTTCTCCAGGGGAGATTTACATTGCGTATTAGGAAAAATTTCTTCAGCTAAAGGGCTTTCGAGCACTGGAACAGGCGGCCCAGGGAAGTGGTTGAGTCACTATCACTGGAGGTATTTAATGGATGTGTAGATGTGGCACACAGGGACATGGTTTAGTGGTGGACTTGGCAGTGTTAGGTTTACAGTTGGGCTCTATGATCCTAAAGGTCTTTTGCAATTCGAAATGATTCTATGATTCTTTTGGGACTCTGGATTTTGTTTAGTCCTTGCCCCTTTTTGGGAGGCCAGGAGGTGTCACAGAATTTTCTTACACTCAGCCTCGCTCACCCTCACACCCCACGGCCCCCAGGAAGAGCCCTGAGCCACCAGTGAGGGGCAGGACCTGCCTTCCCAGGGCCTGGGGGTCAGGGGTTGGCCTTTCTGCTGCATCAAACCAAGCCAAGGGGTTCCTCAGCATTACAGCCACCTGCACAGTGCCTTTGCCTACCTGCAACCACAATCTCCAGTTATCTCCTCTAACGAGTCCCTGGGGAGGCTTTGGCAGTAACGACCCTCAGTGGGGCCAATCAAGGCTTCAAGGTACTTTGCTTCTGACTTGGACTTCTGGAGCACTTTGTTCAATCTTCTCTCAGTGCCTGAGGCTCATGGACTCAGCACCAAATACACCGTGGGGCTCATTAAAAGACAGAAAGCCCTAACAAGGTGTTCATCGTTCTTGTAATTTTCTTCAAATCTTCAAGACTTGTACAGCCAATTAGAGAGGTTTCAGAGTGTAGTTAAGGAGGAGATTTCAAAGCGCACCTAAGAAAAATGTCTTTTTTATTTTAAAGGATATACTATATTACTCCTGATTATCACTTATGATTAGGATAGAAGCATTCCCTGATTGTTCTGGATACAGGGTGTCCCTTCAGGGGGTCTGGACAGGGAGGAGAAGCAGTCCCTGGAGGTCTGACACTGTAGGACAGCTTTGCTCCTCACCTCCCCACCCTCCCCATTTCTGACATTGGCCACCTGGGACTGGCACCCCTGGTCCTTGCATCAGACTTCTCCACTGAAGTCTGCAGCTGGATGTCACAGCCCCATTGCCCCATCTCCCACCTGCGCTCCTCAGAGCCCTGGCTGCACCCAGGCGCAGGAGAACTTTTCCTGTTTGTAAGAAAAGAAAAGTAAAGCATAATCAGATTTCCTAAACAATAATACACAGTCCGCAATCACACGCTCAGGACAAGCTACCTCTAATGAGGCTGCCTTTCTACAAGGGAGTTCTTATGAGAAAGAGTTTAGGAAGGTAGATAGACAAGACAGATATAAACACAATTAAGGAGTTGGCTGAGGAGACAATTAGATTGTTGAAAGACAGGCAAGCTTTGAACTCCTTGAAAGTCAAAGCAGCAGCACAGGTGAGAGGTATCTGAGCGAAGAAAGAGTAAGGGGAGGAGAAAACTGGCGAAGAATGGAAAGGGCCTTTGCCCAGAGAGTCTGCATCTGCAAAGATGACTTTAGAAATGAACATTGTCTCAGGAGAAGGGTATACATCCGAAAGATTAGAGAAAGTACACACAGTGTGTAACAGGGAGAAGAGTGGTAATGAGGTTACAGGGGAAGATCAATATTTCTTTGGAATATCCCTTTTGAAAGG
The DNA here is from genome assembly GCF_965231255.1 of Vanellus vanellus. Lineage (NCBI taxonomy): Eukaryota > Metazoa > Chordata > Aves > Charadriiformes > Charadriidae > Vanellus > Vanellus vanellus. Next base: position 501,350 of record NW_028127111.1, on the reverse strand, counting down.
TCATGGGATTGCAGAGGTCTCTGGTGAAAGAGGACAAGCAAGTGTAGCACCTGTCTTTGAAAGAGTCCAAATGTGCAACCCAGGGAGCCACAGGCTGTACAAGCTCACTTTGGTGAGGAGTGTTGTGCCATCAGAGTCCTCCGTGGTGACATTTCCGGGCACCAGCAGCAGAAGAATGTGTCCAAGAACCATCAGCATGGATTTCATAGAATAGAATCACAGAATCATAGAATTGTTGAGGTTGGAAGGGACCTTTAAGATCATCAAATCCAACCATTAACCTACCCTGGCAGAACCACTTCTAAACCATGTCCCCAAGTACCACATCTACCCTTTCTTTAAACACCTCCAGGCATGTTGAATCCACCACCTCCCTGGGCAGCCTATTCCAATGCTTGATAACCCTTTCAGTGAAAAAAAAAAAAAATCCTAATATCCAATCTAAACCTTGCTGGCATAACTTGAACCCATTTCCTCTTGTCCTATCACTTGTCACCAGGGAGAAGAGGTCAGCTCCCACCTCTCTACAAGCTCCTTTCAGGGAACTGTAGAGAGCAACAAGGTATCCCTTCAGCCTCCTCTTCTCCAGGCTAAACAACCCCAGGTCCCTCAGCCGCTCCTCATAAGGCTTGTCCTCCATACCCCTCACCAGCTTCATTGCCTTTCTCTTGACACGCTCCAACACCTCAATGTCCTTCTTGTAGTGAGGGGCCCAAAACTGAACACAGTACTCGAGGTGGGTCCTCACCAGTGCTGAGTACAGAGGGATGATCACTGCCCCAGTCCTGCTCACCACACTATTTCTGATACAAATCAGGATGTCATTGGCCTTCTTGGCCACCTGGGCACAATGCTGGCTCATATTCAGGCAGCTGTCAACTAACAGCCCCAGGTTCTTCTCCCCCAGGCAGCTTTCCAACCCCTCTGCCCCAAGCTTGTAGTGTCCATGGGGTTGTTGTGACCCAAGGGCAGGACCCGGCACTTGGCCTTGTTGAACCTGAAACCTTGTTGAACCTAAAGCCTTGTTGAACCTGTTCTTATGGAAATAAGAACAAATGAAGAGTTTCCTAAAACCAGAATTCAACAGACTACTGAAAGTCAAATTTTAACTGCCTGAAGCTCAAAGCAGCAGTGGGATTGTTGAGAGGTGTCTGAATGATGAAAGAGGAAGGGGAAGGGGAATGTAGAGAGAATTCGCAAGTGCTTCTGTGCACGTGCATTGCTGGAAAGGTGCCTTCAGACATGGCCACTTCGTTTAGGAGAGGTGGAAATACGTGAAAGATGAGGGAGATTAAATTCAGAGGCTGAGAGAGAGTCCTGACAATGCAAAGAGAGGGAAAGGTCAGTAGCTCTCGTCTTTCTGTCAATGGACATCCTGAAAACTCCTCATTTACATCTCATGGGAGAACACCAAATGTTTATTAAAATTATTCTCTTGTTTTAGCTGATGAGGTCGTGCTCATACACATGTCAAAATGTCTCAGGCTTCCAGGCAGCGCTCCGCTGTCTGACCATCAGTACCCAGTGGTACCTCCAGAGGACCCTGTGTCTCCGAAGCACATGCCTGGGCCTGGCCACTGTCCCAGAGGAGCTGCTGGAGACCAGACTCCCTGGGAAGCTGCAGCTGGAGCCTGGGCAGAGGGTCCCAGGCACCTACACTGGCACTGCGCTCCCGTGTCCCTGCCACTGCATCCCACCCCAATTTTATGATCACTTGCCTTTGCAAACAAAGGCAGCACACAAAATCGCTGAGAAATCACTTATTAAAACAAGACAAAACAAAGCAAAGAGAATAACAACACCAAAAATGTTTGAAGTTTAGAGTTGCAAGAGGAAGTCAACCAAAGCACAAATACAGGCTGGGTGCAGAATGGATAGAGAGAAGCCCTGAGGAGAAGGACTTGGAGGTGTTGGTGGATGAGAAGCTCAACATGAGCCAGAAATGTGTGCCTGCAGCCCAGAAAGCCAAGCACATCCTGAGCTTCATTAAAAGCAGCATGGCCAGCAGGTCGAGGGAGGTGATTCTTCCCCTCTACTCTGCTCTTGTGAGACTCCACCTGGAGTACTGCATCCAGCTCTGGAGCCTCCAACAGAAAAAGGACATGGACCTGTTGGAGTGAGTCCAGAGGAGGCTCACAAAGATGATTAGAGGGCTGGAGCACCTCTCCTCTGAAGACAGGCTGAGAGAGTTGGGGTTGTTCAGCCTGTATAAGAAAAGGCTCCAAGGAGACCTTACTGTGGCCTTCCATTACCTAAAGGGGGCCTACAGGAGATCTGGGGAGGCACTGTTTTCAGGGAGTGTAGCGATAGGATGAGGGATAATGGTTTGAAACTGAAAGAGGGGAGACTGAGATTAGATATTAAGAACAAATTCATTACTCCAAGGGTGGTGAGACACTGGAACATGTTGCCCAGGGAAGTGGTGGATGCCCCATCCCTGGAGGTGTTCAAGGCCAGGCTGGATGGGGCTTTGAGCAACCTGGTCTAGTGGGAGGTGTCCCTGCCTATGGCAGTAGGGTTGGAAGTAGATGGTTTTTAAATTCCCCTCCAACCTAAACCATTCTATGATTCCATGAAATATAGAGATGACATAAGCTCTCTGAGAGATCTCCTCCAGTGCTTGACTATCTTGATGGGGAGAAAGATTTTCTTCATGTTTTTCAGCTGATGCCCATTGGCCTTCCTCCTCCCATCATGCACAACAAGGAAGAGCCTGGCAGCCTTTTAATGCAAGAAGATACGGGGCAAGTCATGAAAGAGGATGAAGAGATTTGTCAAAGTGTTGGTGATGTTCCCCATTTGCAGGAGGGGAAACTGCATCAAGGAGGTTTGATTGTCCCCCTTCCCTTTCTTGGCCAGAAAGCCAAGGAGGGATAACATAGCAGACAGAGGAATTGGTAATGAGCCTGTCCAAGGCAGGTGAGATGAACCTCACTGGGATAGTGGGGGTTGTTCCTGAAGTCAGTCACACAAATGTCAGGGCTGTGAGGAGTCCCCACCTCATTTGGCCTCGTGCACTCCTCGTACACACAGGGCTGTTTAGAGACACGAGTCCTTCCCTTCCACAGGCAGAGGCAGAGCATTGCAGCAGTCGTAGTGTCTCCCTGGCCTCCTGTTGCCAGTGCCAGAGGCTGGCCGGCACCTCAGCCCTGTGGTGTGTCCTCCTGCTCTTCACTCATCTGAGATGCCCCAAATCGTGAAGAATGAACAGGGGGACGTCAGTTCAAGGATGCACATTCCAGTGCTGCATTATGGGGGTTTCCCAGGGGACCTTACTCTCCAGGTGAAGTAACCTCAGGACACCGTCTGTCCCACAGTCCTTCATGGCACCCCTAAGAACAGCTGATGGCATTTGTGCTCACTTGGGTTCATCTTACCACCCGCACGCAATGTGTATGCTTCTGTCTCCTCTGTACAACGCAAACATGGTCTTCACACCTCGTCTTTCAATGTCCCTCTGTGGAGGGAAGAACAACCTCTCTGAGCTGGGTGAGAGGGCAGTGCTGGAAACGGTGCTTGTTAGTGGCTGCCCTGTGACGATTGCCCCAGGGCAGCTTCCCTGGGGTGTCCCATCAACAAAGGCAGAGACATCACCCTGCTCTGCTGCTCCTGTGTGTCCCTCCCAGGAGCCCGGGCTGTGTGAGGACACTGCTGTGTGCCCCTACCCTGCATGCTCACACACTTTAGCTGTACATTGGTGTTTCTTCCTCCCCAGCGTTTCCAAGCCCAGCCGTCCCAGCCCCTTCCCAGCAATCCCCACTCCTCTACCTTCTCCCCAGCCGAGCAGAGCAGCCCGGTCTGGTTGGGCCTTGCAGCAAGGAGGAAACGGAGGTAAGTGGCAGTGTCTCTTCTGCTGTCATGTCCTGGAGATCCCATCCCAGGAAGCGTGCAGCCCCCGTTACCAGTGGCGCTCCCCAGGAAAGCACAGAGTCCTGGCCCCGGCGCTCCTCTGGCAGCTTCAGCTGTCCCAGCCGCAGGGCAACCTGGCCCAAGCTGGCACTCACAGCCAAGTGTTTCTCTTTCCATGTCTCCCCTGCACACACACCGTTCCCTGCTCTTCTCCCAGGACATCCCACCTGCCCACAGAGCCTTTTCCCACGTCTGTGCTGGCTCAGCCAGTCATTGCTGCGCCCTGTCCCCATGGTCCCCACAGCCCTCGAGCTGGTGATGCTGCTCTGCAGAGCAAGTGGGCTGTGGTGCCCAGGACCAATGGGCTGATTCTGCTGGGCTGTGCTGGTCAGGCTGGGAGGCAGAGCCAGCTGATGGTGGTCACTGCCACTGAGCACCTCCCACACAAGCTCTTAGGTGGCCATGGAAGGTGCTCAGAGGTACCCTGCCTTACTCCAGTGCTGTGAGATGTGTTTGGGTTCTGCGCTGGATCCAGTCTGTGAAAGTTCACTGAGGGTAAAATGAATCACTTGCCAGACTCCTTTCCCTGGGCCAGCTGTCTCCCTCGCGGCTGCAGAGCTCTCATTTGCAGGCTCATACACAGACTTGGTGTGTTGTCTGTGGGTGACACCACAATGGACAGGCTCGTGCTCAGTCGGCACCATTCGCTGCTGACTCCCTGGCACACGCTGTCCCTGCAGATCCCTTGTGCTCTTCTGGCAGCTCCCAAGTCCCTCCAGAAAAACGCTGCTCTGCCATCAGCCCTATGAACTGCTGCAGAGCCCCAGGCAGGTTCGTTGGAGACCATTCACTGTCTGCATGGGCCCTGGCCACCAACAAGCAACACCTGAACCAGCCCTAAGTCCCTAGAAGGCCATTCTGGGACCACAGTCTCATCGCACTGAGCCCACAGAGAACAAACAAAGCAACAAGGCTCTTTAGAGTCTATTCCTTGGGCATGTTCCTGAGAGCAACTTTGGAAGAAGACCGAAGCCTTCAAGCACTGTGCTGAGGACATCCCCTGTCATGATGGAGATGCCGTTATAGAGGTCAGCTGTGTCACAGAAGTGCTCATGGCCTGTCCCTGCCTGCAGTCACAGGACTACCACACAGCAGGACTGTGACCCCTGAGGCTTACACCTACACAAGGGCTCCAAAGGAGAGCGTGGGAGTGGCAAGAGAGCAGCTCTGGCAAGACCGAGGCTGGTGCGCCCTGGCAGTGCTGCTGTGCTGGGACTCGTTCCCCTCCACCTCTGCACGCAGGCACTGCCCTGTGTCTTTACAGAGGTCTCAGAGGAAGGATCTAAGACAAACAAGTCACTGCAGGGTCCTTTCTTTTGTTTGAATACACAGAGAGCACTGCACCTGATTTACACAGTCTGTGGGTCAAATTCTACAGGTACACAATGAATTAGAAGTGGGAAGACTAATAAAATTTTGCTGAGCACAACATTATAACAAGAAAAACAAAGAAACACACACACACACACAGCAAAAACCTGAGAAGACAGGCTGGGCCTGTAATGAGTTACACTCTGAATGCTGTGCAGAAGAAAACAGGCAATCTATTGCTTCTGAAAAACATCCAACCATCATTTTTTTGAGCATCCTTGAGCTCCTGGTTCCTCATGCTGTAGATGAGGGGTTCACTGCTGGAGGCACCACTGAGTACAGCACTGACACCACCAGGTCAAGGGATAGGGAGGTGAGATAGACAGGGGCTTCAGGTGGGTAAACGCTGATGTGCTGACAAAGAGAGGCCATGAGGAGGTGAGAGAGGAACATGGAAAAGACTTTGTGCTGCCCCTGCTCCGAGGGGATCCTCATCACAGCCCTGAAGATCTGCACATAGGACACCACAATGAAAACAAAACATCCCAATGCTAAACAGATACTAACTACAATCAGCCCAACTTCCCTGAGGTAGGTGTCTGAGCACGGGAGCTTGAGGATGTGGGGGATTTCACAGAAGAACTGGTGCAGGGCATTGCCCTAGCAGAGGGGCAGTGAAATGTATTGGCCGTGTGCAGCACAGCATAGGGAAAAACACTGCCCCAGACAGCTGCTGCCATGCGGACACAAGCTCTGCTGCCCAGGAGGGTCCCGTAGTGCAGGGGATGGCAGATGGCAACGTAGTGTTTGTAAGCCATGACAGTGAGAAGAGAAAACTCTGCTGCAACACAGAAAAAAAAAAAAAACCAAAAACAACCAAACACCTGAAGAGCACATCCTGAGTAAGAGATGGCCCTTGTGTCCCACAGAGAATTGGCCATGGCTTTGGGGAGAGTGGTGATGGAGCCCAGGTCAAGAACAGAGAGGTTGAGGAGGAAGAAGTACATGGGGGTGTGGAGGCGGTGGTCGCAGTCGATGGCGCTGATGATGAGGCCATTTCCCAGGAGGGCAGACAGGTAGATGCCCAGGAAGAGCCAGAAGGTCAAGAGCTGCAGCTCCCCAGTGTCTGCATATGCCAGGAGGAGGAAGTGGGTGATGGAGCTGCTATTGAACAGCTACTCTGGGCATGGCGCACTGCTGAAAGAGAAGACATTGACAAGTTAAGGGAGACATATTTGAGCCCATCCTGTGCTCTTTCCCAACAAATCCCCTGATAATTTTTTCTTTGGCATACTTTCCTCCATTTCTGGGAGGAGATGTGTTGAAGGACATTTGTCTGAGCAACATGTGTATGGTACAAGGACTAAAGGACAGCAGTAAAATGATGAGGCTTCAGGGTCAATACTTCCTTCAGTGAAAACCCTGACACAGTGTCCCAGCCTTCCTTTCCACAAAACCCATCCGGAGGGGATGATGGCCACAGGGCCATGGTCTCATTGCAATTACAGAGACATGGTGGGATAGCTCGCAGGACTGGAATGCTGTCACGGACGGCTATGTACTGTTTCGGAAAGACAGGCCAGCAGGGTGAGATGGTGGAGTTGCTTTCTACAAGACAGAGCAACTGGAATGTCTTGAGCTCTGCCTGCAGCTGGATGAAGAACGTGTTGGGAGCTTATCGTTAAGAATTAAGGGACAGGCGATGTGGGAGACACTGCTGTGGGTGTTTACTACAGACCACCAGATCAGGAAGAGGAAGTTGATGAGGCCTTCTACAGAGAGCTGGAAATAGCCTCCTGGTCACAGGCCCTGGTTCTCACGGGGGACGTCAGCCACCCCGATATTTGCGGGAAAAGACACAGCCAGGCACACACAGTCCCGGAAGTTTCTGCAGAGCATTGATGAGAACTTTCTGACACAGTTGGTGGGGAAACCAACGAGGAGAGGTGCACTGCAGGACGTATTACTGACAAATAAAGGAGGACTAGTTGGGGATGTGAAGGCTGGGGGTAGCCTTGGCTGCAGTGACCATGAGATGGTGGAGTTCCGGATCCTGTGTGGAAGAAGCAGGGCAAAAAGTAGAATTACAAGCCCGGACTTCAGGAGAGCTGACTTTGGCCTCTTCAAAGACATACTTGGAGGAATCCCATGGGCAAAGACTCTAGCAGGAAGGGGGGTGCAGGAGAGCTGGTTAATAGAAAAGCTCCACTTCCTCCAAGCTCAACATCAGTGCATCCCTATGAGTAATAAATCAGGCACAGGAGGCAGGAAATCTGCATGGATAAGCAAGGACCTTCTGGAAAATCTCAGGTGCAAGAGGGAAGTTTACAGAATGTGGAAGAAGGGACTGGCCACTTGGGAGGAGTATATAAACATTGCGAGAGTATGTAGGGGTGCAACGAGGAAGGCTGAAGCGCACGTGGAAATAAACCTGGCCAGGGATGTCAAGGACAATAAGAAGGGCTTCTCCAAGTACATCAGTAGTAAAAGGCAGACCGGGGAAAATGTGGGCCTGCTACTGAATGAGGTGGGTGCCCCGGTGACGGAGGATGCAGAGAAGGCAGAATTACTGATACCTTCTTTGCTTCAGTCTTTACTGGTAAGGCCAGCCCTCAGCAATCCCAGACTCTGGAGTGAAGAAAAGGATCTGAGAAAATGAAGACTTTCCCTTGGTTGAGGAAGATCGGGTTAGAGATCATTTAGGCAAACTTGACACCCAGCGCCCTGATGGGTCACTCCCAGGAGTGTTGAGGGACCTGGCACATGTTATTGCGAAGGTGCTCTCCATCATCTTTGAAAGGTCAGGGGGACAGGAGAGGTGCCTGAGTACTGGAGGAAAGCCAAAGTCACGCGAGTCTTCAAAAAGGGCAAGAAGGAGGACCCAGGAAATGGCAGGCCGGTCAGCGAGACCTGGAAAGGCTGGAGAGCTGGGTGGAGAGGAACATAATAAAGTTCAAGGGTAAGTGTAGGGTCCTGCACCTGTGGAGGAAAAAACCCATGCACCAGTAAAGGTTGGGGGTTCACTTGCTACAAAGCAGCTTTGCTAAGAGGGACCTGGGAGTCCTGGTGGACAATAAGTTGACCATAAGCCAGCAATGTGCCCTGGTGGGCAAGAAGGCCTATGGTCTCCTGGGGTGCATTACAAAAGAGCGTGGGCAGCAGGTGGAGGGAGGTCTTCCTCCCCCTCTGCTCTCTCCCTGCATCTGGAGTACTGTGTCTAGTTCTAAATACCCAAGTTCAAGAAAGACAGGCAACTGTTGGAGAGAGTCCAGTAGAGGGGGAGCTGAATGTCCCTCCGGCCTCAGGAACACTGCTGAGAGCTGAGATGCCTCATCGACTTGGCTCCATCCCTGCCCTGCACCGGTGGGCATGATCCCCGGCCCGTCACTGCCTCCGTGCTCTGCCTGGCAATGCGGCAGGAATGGGGGTTTCCAGAGGGGAACACGGATACCTCCTGTAGGTCTGCACACCCTGGCAGAGCAATTTCCACCACAGGGATCAGTCTGTCCAGGGTTCAGAGAGGGACAGTCGGTGATGACTTCATTCTACTTCAAACTCTGCTCCCCAGGAGAGACCCCGCTGCCTTGGAGGAGCTGTCAGCCCTGGAGGCGCAGGGACACCTCGAGGGATTGGGGCAGTGCGGGGAGGAGGCAGAGAAAGCCACAGCTGGTCCTCTGCTGCTGAGCTGGGCCGGGCTGCTGGGACGGAGGGAGCTCCTGGCAAGCGGGCAGCGCTGCAGAGAGACAGCTCTGCCCAGGAGCAGCTCCTCTGCACAGCGCAGCAGGGCTGAGGGCACTGCCTGCAGGCAGCGAGGGCAGAGCAGGGAGGCAGAGAGAGGTTGAAGGCAGTCTGGAGAGGGAGGATGCTGAGGGTGAGTGGGGGGAGAACTCTTCCCAAAGCAGAGCAGCTGCAGTAGCTGGAGAGATCTCCAACAGCTGGCACCTCCCACAGCCCGTGGGATCTTTCAGGAGGACGCTCATAACTTCTCTGCTGCGGAAGAAGAGGACATTCTCTAGATTGGGCTTCCCTGCTTCACCATCAGAGGCACAGGGCATGACTGTTGCCTTCTCCCAGGACCAGCCAAAGGACTGTGAAGGTGGGTGTGCAGGCAGGGGTTGGCAGGGCTGTCCTTGCCAGCAGGGTCCCTGCACCCCGGGGGCTGTGTGCCGGGGCAGGGACTCTGCCGCCTGCCAGGGTCAGCTCTCCGCCTGCCAGGGCAGCTCCCCACAACGCTGTGGTGAGAAGCTGTGGGTGGAAGGAGTGACTACTGGCAGGGCAGGGTCCTTCTGCTTTGAAGAGGGTGCTGTGTGGGTCAGGGCTCTTTACACCTCCAGATGACCTCTGGTCATTCCTGGAGGGACTTTTCAAGATGGAGTTCCCTTAATATGAAGTTAAATTTCTTTTGCTGTTTCTTCTCTTGGTTGGCTGGGTGGGCAGTGGCACATGTCCAAGAGGACTTTCAAATGAAAGATCAAAGGAGGGACCCTGTAGAGATAAGGAGCTTTCCTGAGTCTGTGTCTTTGGTTTCCATCTCTGGGGGCTACAGACAGCATCAGCATCCCTGTTCCAGTCTCACCGGGATCTGTGGCACCTGCTCTTTAGCCCCTGCAAAATCTCTCACTGAGATCCCCAAAATTGGGTAAGTCCTTTGGGTGTTTATGGAAGCTGTGAGCTGCCCTCCAGGATGCCAACCTGTCCCATAGCACCTTTGTGTTATCGGAAAGCCCCACAGAGAAACACAGAGACTCTGTGACTGAGGAAATGCTGTTGGGTGGGTGAAATGAGCCGTGGGTGTCCTTGGCTAGAGGTGGGCTGCTGAGACCTTGAGAAAGGGTGAGACATTTCATAGTCTGAGATGGATCCTTCTGCTCTCAGCAGTGTCTGATTGCATAATAGAAGAGGGTGATCCCCCTCCATCTCATGACAGTGCAAGATGGAGGGACAAACCATCTCCCCTGACTCTGCTCTCTGCCCCAGGCAATCCTCATGTCTCACAGCACTCACTCCGTTCTCCTGGAGTGCAGCAGAAATGCTGAGGGTTTCTGACATCCCAGAACAGTGCCCAGGTTAGATGGGGGAGCTTTAAAATACCCCAAACCTCTCCAACTGCCTTCTGCCATCCCTGTTCCGTAGCAGTGGGTGTTCAGATGTTGAGAAGCCCATCTGCGTAAGAAGTGGATTCATCAGCCAAAGCAGAACACCAGGACTGGCTCCTGCCGCCACCCTCCCTATGAACTCCCTGCTGCAGAGCAGGGCTGACCCCTCGGCAGCCAGTGGGCAGCGCCCTGCTCCTCACGGCACAGGCAGCCAACGCCAACCAGAGCTCCAGCCATGGACGTGAGGAAGGGAGTGTATGCAGCCGGGACTGAGCCCACCGAAAATGGCTTTGATTTTGCTTACAGAAGTCTGCATTGACTTACTCTGTTTCCCTCCTTGAACAGGTCGCCCTGCCCAGAGGCAGCAAATGTCCAACAGCAGCTCCATCACCCACTTCCTCCTCCTGACATTCTCAGACACTCGGGAGCTGCAGCTCTTGACCTTCGGGCTCTTCCTGGGCATCTACCTGGCTGCCCTCCTGGGAAACGGCCTCATCATCACCGCCATCGCCTGTGACAACCGCCTCCACACCCCCATGTACTTCTTCCTCCTCAGCCTCTCTGTTCTTGACCTGGGCTCCATCTCCACCACTCTCCCCAAAGCCATGGCTAATTCCCTCTGGGACACCAGGGACATTTCCTATGCAGGATGTGCTGCACAGGTCTTTTTTTTTTCCTTCTTGTTTGGTGCAGATTTTTCTCTTCTCACAGTCATGGCCTATGACCGCTACATTGCCATCTGCCATCCCCTGCACTACGGGACCCTCCTGGGCAGCAGAGCTTGTGTCCGCATGGCAGCAGCTGCCTGGGGCAGTGGGTTTCTCAATTCTCTCCTGCACACAGCCAATACATTTTCACTGCCCCTCTGCCAGGGCAATGCCCTGCACCAGTTCTTCTGTGAAATCCCCCACATCCTCAAGCTCTCCTGCTCACACTCCTACATCAGGGAAGTTGGGCTGATTGTGGTTAGTGCCTGTTTAGCCTTTGGGTGTTTTGTTTTCATTGTGGTGTCCTATGTGCAGATCCTGAGGGTGGTGCTGAGGATCCCCTCACAGCAGGGACGGCACAAAGCCTTTTCCACATGCTTCCCTCACCTGGCTGTGGTCTCCCTCTTTATCAGCACTGGAGTGTTTGCCCACCTGAAGCCCCCCTCCATCTCCTCCCCATGTCTGGATGTGGTTGTGGCAGTGTTGTACTCGGTGGTGCCTCCAGCAGTGAACCCTTTCATCTACAGCATGAGGAACCAGGAGCTCAAGGATGCCCTGTGGAAACTGGCCCAATGGACACTGTTTCACTGACAATAACCTGCCGCCCCTTCTCCGCACATTGCCAAAGGCTTATCTTAGGCTGTGAGTCTGCTTTTTTCTCTTGTGATAATCCTGCTTATAGACGTTTTTCTGAGTTTACGCTGCTTGTTTTGAGGCTTGATCCTACTGTGCCTGACCCTTGCACAGATAACAGCTCTTTAATAAAAGGGCACCTCCCAAGTGCCGTGCCTGAAGGATGGGCTGTTCCTCCAAAGTACCTTCCAAGAACATATTCAAGGAATCAATATTTTAATGAGTCTCTTCTTGTGTTTTCAATGTTTCTGGAGGTAAGCTCACGGTACTATTGGGTTCCACTGCACCAAATATTCTGGATTTAAAAGCACTCTTCTTGGTGCCCAGTGGAAGGGGAGATGGTCCATGAGCTCCCATTATCTCCTCAGTCTTCTTCATGTATGACAGGACTGATGGCATATACCGAATGTTCTGGTAATGCATTTTTTAGGGGGAGGAGAGGCGGGATTAGGGACTCGACACGTGCCCTTGCGCTGGAACAGATGGAGACTCTGAAGGTGAAACACCCTCAAAGGTAAAGTCCACCAATATAAAGCACTGAATCAATGTGTCCACGCACAAGGACGCTGCAGTGCCGAGGGAGTCAGCAGGGACTCATCAGGCACAGGGAGGGGAGAGTGGGGAGACGCAGGAGGTGCCTGAGGGAACCCCAGGGCCAGGACTGCTGTGCTGTCCTGGGGCGTGGGGCTGACTGGGGAGAGAAGGGGGCAAATTCAGTCAGGGCTGGGGATCATGTACAACATGAATTCCAGAGAAGCAGAGAGTGACCAGCCTCTTTTTCCTTGTTCCCTCAGCGCCAGCACGAGCCCCGGGGCTGATGGGCAGGCTGACCTCCTTGTCTGCCCCCCAGGAGCTGCTGCGCCCTTGGGAGGAGCTGGGGCTGTGCGGTGAGTGCCCAGAGCTCTGCATCAGCCTGCGGCGGGCAGTGCTGTGGGGCCAGTCCAGACTGGGCTGCTGGGCTTGGCTGTCCTGGGGAGAGGGCTGGGGAGGTGGGCAGAGCTGGGCAGGGGCTGGGGAGCTATCAGGGTGGCTGAAGTTCCCTCTGAGGACCAGGGCTTGTGAATGTGAGCCTACTCCAATCTGTCTATAGAGGACCTTATCCACTTGGTCTTCTTGGTACCCCCATGTACTTCTCCCTCCTCAACCTCTCTGTTCTTGACCTGGGCTCCATCTCCACAACTCTCCCCAAAATCATGGCCAATTCCCTCTGGGACACCAGGGTCATCTCTTATGCAGGACGTGCTACACGGGCCTTGCTGTTTTTCTTTTTCATTTCAGCAGAGTTTTCTCTTCTCACCATCATGGCCTATGACCGCTACATTGCCATCTGCCAACCTCTGCACTACGGGACCCTCCTGGGCAGCAGAGCTTGTGTCCACATGGCAGCAGCTGTCTGGGGCAGTGTTTTTCCCTATGCTGTGCTGCACACGGCCAATACATTTTCACTCCCCCTCTGCCAGGGCAATGCCCTGCACCAGTTCTTCTGTGAAATCCCCCACATCCTCAAGCTCTCCTGCTCACATTCAGACTACCTCAGGGAAGTTGGGCTTCTGGTGCTTAGTGTCTTACTAGCATTCGGGGCTTTTGCTTTCATTCTCTTTTCCTATGTGCAGATCTTGAGGGCTGTGCTGAGGATCCCCTCGGAGTAGGAATGGCACAAAGCCTTTTCCACGGGCCTCCCTCACCTGGTTGTGATCTCCCTGTTTATCATCACTGCCATGTTTGCCTACCTGAAGCCCCCCTCCATTTCCTCTCCATCTCTGGACCTGTTGGTGTCATTTCTGTACTCAGTGGTGACTCCAGCAGTGAACCCTCTCATTTACAGCATGAGGAACCAGGAACTCAGGGATGCCCTGTGGAAACTGATGACTGGTATCTTGTCAGAAGCAGCACTGAACTGCCCATCTTCTAACATATCGCACATGATGTAACTCATTACAGGCCCAGATTGTCTTTAGTACTTTTTTTCCTTTCATTTATTTGTTTTTTAGCTTTTCTGGGTTTTGTTAATGCTGTCAATAAAAGTGAAGAATCATCCTTTATCCTATTGCTATGTCAGGATCCGTCTGTGTTGTGGGAGCCACAGACTTCGCGTAGATAAGAAGCTCTTCTCTCTTTGTTTTTAAAAAAATGAAGGACCCTGCACTGACTTGTTTGTCTGACATCCTTTCTCCGAGAACTTCTCTGGAGCTGCAGGGGCCACGTCTGTGTGCTGAGGTGAAGGGGGCAGGAGCCACCCGAGCTGGGTCTGCCTCCCAGCCTGACCAGCATGGCCCTGGGCACCACAGCCCCCGGCTCTGCAGAGCCGCACCACCAGCTCGGGGGCTGTGGGACGCCTGGGGAGGGGTGCAGGAACGGCTGGCCAGGCCAGCACGGATGAGCTCTCTCAGGAAAAGGCTCTGAGGGGAGATGGGCTGTGGTAGGAGAAGAGCAGGGCACCGTGTGTGTGCAGGGCAGCCATGGAAAGAGGAACCCTTTGCTCTGGTGGGACAGCTCACGGCAGGCTGCCCTGTCCCTGGGGCCAAAGGACCTTCCTGAGGGTGCCCTGGGCCAATTCTCTCATGCCATCCTGGGAAGGACGTTTGGCACGGGGGGCTGCAAGCTGCCTGGGGTGGTTATCTCCTCAGCATGAAGGCTGGGTGGACCATTGCCAATGAGGCTGCTCTGCTGGTCTGTGCTGGGAGAGAGCAGGAGGTGTCCAGATTCAGGGAGGGTGTGGGCTGGCGGGGCTGGCAAGTGCCCCAGAGAGGAAAAACCTCAGGGAAGAGCTGAAGTGGGGGAGTGTGCAGGGTGGGGGCACATAGCAGTGTCCTGGCACAGCCGGGCTCCTGCGAGAGACATGAGGGACCAGCAGAGCAGGGTCTGGGCTGTGCCTGTGCTCACTGGACACCCCGGGAAAGTTGTCCCAGCGCCATCATCACAGAATCGCACTATCATGGAATTTCCTATATTGGAGAAGACCTGTAAGATCTAATCATAGTCTAATCATTAACCTAACACAGACAAGCCCACCACTAAACCATGTCCCTCAGCACAATAACTACATGACCCTTAAACACCTGCAGGGATGGGGACTCCACCACTGCCCTGGGTAACGCATTCCAATGCCTGATGACCCTTTCAGTAAAGAAATTCTTCCTAATACCCAGTCAAAACTTCCCTTGGCGCAACTTGAAGCCATTTCCTCTTGTTCTAACACCCGTTACCTGACAGAACACGTCGACCCCCACCTCTCTGCCACCTCCTTTCAGATATGTTTAGAGAGCGATAAGGTCTCCAATCAGCCTCTTTTTCTCCAGGCTAAACCACCGCAGTTCCCTCAGCCGCTCCTCATAAGACATGTTCTCCAGACCCCTCACCCATTTCGTTGCCCTTCTCTGGACACGCTCCAGCGCCTCAACGTCCTTTTTGTGGTGAGGGGGCCGAAAGTGAACACAGTACTCAAGATGCGGCCTCCCCAGTGCCCAATACAGGGGGAAAATCTCCTCCCTGGTCCTACTGGCTACACTAGTCCTGATACAGGCCACGATGCCAGTGGGCTTCTTGGCCACCTGGGCACACTGCTGGCTCATGTTCAGCTGCTATACCAACAACAGAGGTCCCTCTCTGTGAGCAGCTTTCCAGACACTGATCCCCAAGCCTGTAGCATTGGCGGGGGTTGTTGTGGCCAAAGTGTGAGACGCAGCACTTGGCCTCATTGAAACTCCTACAGTCTGCCTTGGTCCATGGGTCCAGTCTGTCCGAATCCCTCTGCAGAGCCTCCCTACCCTCAGGCAGATCAACACTCCCACCCAGCTTGGTGTCATCCGCAAACTGACTGAGGGTGCGCTCCATCCCCTCATCCCGATCATTGATAAAGACGTTAAACAGGACTGGCCCCAGCACTGAGCCCTGGGGGACTCCACTCCTGACCGCCCGCCAACTGCAATTAACTCCGTTTACCACCACTCTCTGGGCACGGCCTTCCAGACAGTTTTTTACCCAGCAAAGCGTGTGCCCATCCGAGCCATGAGCAGCCAGTTTCTCCAGGAGAATGCTGTGGGAAACAGTGTCAAAGGCTTTACTAAAGTCCAGATAGACAACATCCACAGTCTTTCCCTCATCCACTGAGCGCGTGACCACGTTGTAGAAGGAGATCAGGTTAGTCAAGCAGGACCTGCCTTTCATAAATGCCTTTGATAATGTGGCACTGAGTTCCACCTGTCTGTATCAGATTTTATCCCACAGCGAAGGACCGCAAAACTAGAAAGGGCTACTGCAATTGTGCCAAGAGAATTAGAAAAAGCCATTAATGAGGGCAGGCAGTATGACAGCCTTAGAGGAAGAAATCAAATTATTATCAAAAATGGTAATATAGAATGGCTTAGCTCTAGAGCACCTTTTAGAAGTACAGGACAGAGTAGGTGCGTTCTTGAATAAGAGCTGCTGGGGTTTTTATGTCAGTCAAGACCAGAAAAACAAAACTGAGAGAAACAAGAGAAAGACTCATTTAAAAATATTACACGAAATAGGGAAGGGATCTCCCCTAAATCTCTTTGGGTGGCTAACCTCTTGGCTCCCAGACTTAGGAACAGGACTGTGAACTGAAAGGATTTGGGTGGTTGTATTCACTCTCTTGTTTTGCTTTCTAATTAGATGGGTGTGTTTACAGTGTAATATTACCTTATGAACTTGACTTACGACTTAAATAATGAAGAGTATAGTGTGACCCTGACGGTGAAAGGAAAAG
This sequence comes from Vanellus vanellus, assembly GCF_965231255.1. Classification (NCBI taxonomy): domain Eukaryota; kingdom Metazoa; phylum Chordata; class Aves; order Charadriiformes; family Charadriidae; genus Vanellus; species Vanellus vanellus. Next base: position 484,965 of record NW_028127111.1, on the reverse strand, counting down.
GAGGGACTGTTAGGAAAATCTCATTCCAGAACTATTGTAACAATTACTTTTTAGAGTACGAAACTGTATGAACTTTCTTAAGATATACAGCGTTTCTATTGTGTACTGCATAGCCATGGTTCAGTCAGCATGACTACAGGACCCAGCTCATTGTCGGGAGGAGAAGACAGCCCCCAGCCTGAAGAAGAAAGGATACTCCAGCACTGCGCGGATGACGCCAGCCTCCCAGCCCCTCTAACACCCCTGTGAAACCCTCCCCTCATCTGGCATCAGAGATAAGGAACTGCAGCAAGACCGACTCCAGGGACGTCTCCATTAGGAGAGCAGCAGGTGGATGATGATGCCACAGCATGAGAGTTGCTTTGCCAAACAGCAGCCTGCGTGTGCGTGTTACGTAGCGATCACTCAAATTGTGTTGTACCTGAATGCTCTAAAGGTATAAGAACCATGTGTGAAACTGCATTTGGGGTGTCCCAATTTGACTGGGACCACTCGTGCTCGTGAACAGAGAATCACTCATGTAATTCCATACTTTGTGTCCCAATCTCTCTCCTGGGACAGCATGGGCAGTTGGAAAGTTTTCATGATGTTATCCTCGAAGGCCGAGAATTGTCCCCAGAGGTGGCCCAGAAGGCACTTGACTGCTTTTATGGTGCTGTCCTCCCAGGCAATGATCGTTCAGGAAGGACTCTGACTGAAACCATGACTCGAATAGGACTGCCTCAAGAACATGAGAGCGATGTGCCATCCTCCCCTATGCAAGATGGTCCCCCTTTCGAGCCCAGTCGAAAGGAACGGGTGGTTTGCAAACTCTTTTGGGCAAGGATTTCCGATGCTTGTGCAATGCCTCACACAACTGTGGCCTGGGCACTCATAGACAACACATACCTGATCATTTCCATAGTGTCAGTGTCAGTGTGTGTGCCTTCGGAAACCATGCGCGTGCTAACAAGCAATGGGATTTGGGTGAGTGGCGTGTATGTACAGTGAATATGAACTACAAATTTATACCCTTGTGAAGGCAGGATTTCAAAAGTTTCAAGCAAAGTCCTTACTGTCAAAAATGCTGAGTTTATTTTTTCTAAGCTAAGAATAACCTAGACTTTCTTTGTTTTAAATAAATGCCCTCTGTCCCCCCTTCCACTCTTCCTTGCCCAGCAAGACTGCAACCTGCTGCCTCCTGTTCTGTGGGTCGTGAGCCATCCATTGCAGAACAGCCTTAAACACGGCCTCTTCTTTCCCACGGAGCTGCTCCTTCTGCATGACACACAGGAGGTCTTTGACGGAATGCTGCAGAAACTCTCTCGACACCCTGGTCACCCCCTCCAAGTGATGGGGGATGAAAGCATGGGCGTCTTCTCGCAGGTCAATAATAAAGTCAATAATAAAGGCAGTAGTAATACTCGGTGAATCTCCAGATGCCAACGCAGTTCTCCAAGCACAGCTGGGACTTTAAGAACTCGCAGCACAGTCTGACGATGCCCATGACGTTGAACTGGTCGGCTGCTATCAGCAAACGTTCAACATTGTCGGCCGTGACCGGTACTGTGCCGGTGTAGGCGTACTTGGTAATGAGCTGCATCATTTCAGGTGAAGTGCCGGGGATTTTATAGACATTGTTCCTGGCATTGCTCCAGCGGGTGGAAAACAAAGCCCTGAAAAAAGCAAAGCAGTGCTGGGGGAAAAAGCATCTTTGCTGCATTAAACCCGGACCCTATTATCCCCTGTGCCTCCTTCCTGGGGCACCAATTTGGGCACACACAGTAGCCACGCTGGGAGGCCGTGGGGCTTATTAATTCATGTGTTACGAGCCGGTTGTTTTAACAAGGAGTCACTGCCTCCGGCTGTGCACAGAGAGCCACAGGGCCAGTGCCCTCCTTGCTTCAACAAGACCACCAGAGAATGGCGCTGTGTGGGGAAGGAACACCTCCCGCCCCACGGCAGACAAGCCCGGCTGGCCACGCTCCAGCCCTGCACCGCATCGGGGGGTTCGTCAGACACCGCTTCCAGTGCTGCTGTGAGATCTTGGGTTGGGGATGAATTCCGGTGTCCAGGGAGGCACCAGGACTATGGGGAAGTGCTGGAAAAGAGGTTCAGTGCCGAGGGAAGCGCTGGAGAGACACTAAGGCAGCGTGACACAGCCTGGGAAATGCTGTGTGTCCCCATCCCCTCTTGTTCCAAGCACTGACCTGAAGCATTGACTGCAGCTACAGAGGATGTTCTTGTGAGCACTGAACTCAATGCCACCCATCACAGAGTCTCTCCTCCAGGCAAAGCTCACTGAAGACGGTGCAAAGCACAGCACTCCTCTTCCTCTCCCTGGGTGAGGATGAGTGTCGCTGGGAGCCAAGCTATCGCCCACGTCACAGCCTGTGGCAGTGGAAAGTGCTTCTCCTGGAGGTGCTACAGCGCTTTGTCTGTGCCCTCCCTCCAATATCGTCTCCCAACCCCTGCCTGTCTGGTGGCTCTGGAATGTGCCCCAAAGTGAAATCACAGGCGCAGGGGTGACCTGGGACCGGCTGTGAGCCCCCGTGCAGCTGGTGCTTTACCTCTATATTGATTCATGGGTGGTGGCAAATGCTCTGTGGGAGTGGTTACAGCAGTGGGAGCAGAGCAACTGGCAGTGCAGAGGTAGACCCATCTGGGCTGCTGAACTGTGGCAAGACATTGCTGCCCGGATAGAGAATCTGGTTGTGAAAGTACATCATGTAGATGACCACGTACCCAAGGGTCAGGCCACTGAGGAACATCAAAACAACCAGCAGGTGGATCAGGCTGCTAAGATTGAAGTGGCTCAGGTGGACATGGACTGGCAACGTAAGGGTGAACTATTCATAGCTTGGTGGGCCCATGACGCCTCAAGCCATCAAGGAAGAGATGCGACATATAGATGGGCTCGTGACCAGGGGGTGGACTTGATCACGTTCACTATTGCACAGGTTATCCACGAATGTGAAAGGTGTGCTGCATTTAAGCAAGCCAAGCGGTTAAAGCTTCTTTGATATGGAGGACGTTGGCTGAAATATCAATACGGGGAGGCCTGGCAGATTGGTTCTATCACACTCCCTCAAACCCGCCAAGACAAGCACCACGTGCTCACAACGGTGGAAGCAAACACCGGATGGCTGGAAACACACCCTCTGCCCCATGCCACCGCCCTGAACAACTATCCTGGGCCTTGAAAAGCAAGTCTGATGGCGACATGGCACCCCAGAGAGATTTGAGTCAGACAGTGGGACTCATTTCCAAAACAGCCTCATAGACACCTGGGCCAAAGAGCATGGCATTGGGCGGGTGTATCACATCCCCTACCATGCACGAGCCTCTGGGAAAATGAAACAATACAACGGACTGCTATAAACTACACTGAGAGCCATGGGTGGTGGGACCTTCAAAAGTCGGGATACACATTTGGCAAAGGCCACCTGGTTAGGTAACATTTGAGGATTTGAATATGTTCAGGAAGACAGTCTGGGATATTCCTGACACAGGCAAAGGCAAAATTATCTGTTGGATTTCTTTATTTTAAAGGCCCTGAGTGCACTTGGTGGGTGATGCGGGAGGATGGGGATGATCAATGTGTTCCTCAAGGGGATTTGATTTTGGTGAGAATGGCCAATGAATCAAATGATATGATATTTATTGCTAAATTACCACTATATGCTCTACCTACGGTATTACAGTGAGAGTGACCTAAATTAATGAAGAATGAACTTTGATGAAACTGAGCAAAGTGCAGAAGTGATGGAACCAGAAGTGGCTGCAGCAACTGGCACCCGGGAATTGTCTTGAGATCGACATCTTCAACCCACAGATGATGGGCATGGGCCATGCCGGCTACACCAGCTGTGAGCTCCAGATGCAGCACGCAACAAGTCAACACCACACATCACGTCTCCTGCCGGGAAAGACAGTTACAAGAGACGGAGCCCAAAGTCATGGACTAAATGAACTCAAGGGACATTTCAGTGGGATGGGCCATGGACTAAGGGAATGATATCTGTGTGCATATATACATATATGAAAGACAGGAAAATGGTGGTGATTTATGGAAAAGTGTAAGACCTGGGCATGAGGTAGATGGTATAGAATAAGGGGCGGACGCTGTCCTGGTTTTGCCTGGGATAGAGTTAATATCCTTCCTGGTAGCTGCTCTGTTTTGGATTGACTTTGAGAATAACATTGCTAACACATATTGTTTTAGTTGTTGCTGAGTGATGCTTATATTGTCACGGACTTTTTCAACTTCCTGTGGAAGGTGGGGGGCCACAGACAAAACATGCTGGCCAAAGGAATATTCCATCCCATAGATGTCATGCTCAGTATATAAATGGGAGTTAGCAGAGGGGCAGGGATCGGTGATCACATCTCCGGACAGGCTGGGGAGTTAATCATTGGGAAGTGTCAGCAATTTGTGTTGCATCACTATATTTTATTATTATTATTATTATTAGTAGTAGTAGTAATAATATCTTTTCTGTTACTGTTCTTTTAAACAATATTTATCTCAGCCCATGTCTTTTATTTCTGTTTCTCCCTTTTCTCCCTATTTTACCTGGGACATCCCATTTCATTTAAGAGCTGTTATCTGACCAGCTACATCTGACTCAGTGTTGTGCAAGGGTCAGACCCAGTAGGATCAAGCCTCAAAAAAAGTAGTATAAACCCAGAAAAATATCAATAAGCAGGATTATCACAAGAGAAAAATTCAGGCTCGTGGTCTAAGATCAACTCTGGGCAATGTGCGGAGAAGGGGCGGCAGGTTATTGTCGGTGAAACAGCGTCCATTGGGCCTGTTTCCACAGGGCATCCTTGAGCTCCTGGTTTCTCATGCTGTAGATGAAGGGGTTCACTGCTGGAGGCACCACCGAGTACAACACTGCCACCACCAGGTCGAGAGATGGGGAGGAGATGGAGGGGGGCTTCAGATGTGCAAACACTCCAGTGGTGATAAAGAGGGAGACCACGGCCAGGTGAGGGAGGCATGTGGAAAAAGCTTTGTGCCGTCCCTGCTCAGAGGGCATCCTCAGCACCGCCCTCAGGATCTGCACATAGGACAGCAGAATGAAAACAAAACACACAAATGCTAAACAGGCACTAACCACAATCAGCCCAACTTCCCTGAGGTAGGAGTGTGAGCAGGAGAGCTTGAGGATGTGGGGGACTTCACAGAAGAACTGGTCCACGGCATTGCCCTGGCAGAGGGACAGTGAAAATGTATTGGCCGTGTGCAGGAAAGAATTGAGAAACCCACTGCCCCAGGCAGCTGCTGCCATGTGGACACAAGCTCTGCTGCCCAGGAGGGTCCCGTAGTGCAGGGGATGGCAGATGGCAACGTAGCGGTCATAGGCCATGATGGTGAGGAGAGAATACTCAGCTGAAGTAAAAATGAGAAAGAAAAAGAGCTGGACAGCACATCCTGCATAGGAGATGGCCCTGGTGTTCCAGAGGGAGTTTGCCATGGCTTTGGGTAGAGTGGTAGAGATGGAGCCCAGGTCAAGAACAGAGAGGTTGAGGAGGAAGAAGTACATGGGGGTGTGGAGGCGGTGGTCGCAGGTGATGGCGGTGATGATGAGGCCGTTTCCCAGGAGGGCAGCCAGGTAGATGCCCAGGAAGAGCCCGAAGGTCAAGAGCTGCAGCTCCCGTGTGTCTGCGAATGCCAGGAGGAGGAAGTGGGTGATGGAGCTGCTGTTGGACATTTGCTGCCTCTGGGCAGGGGGACCTGTCCAAGGAGGAAAAGGCAGTGACAAACTGGGAGAGACTTCTCTGAGGAAATCCCAATGCCATTCCTCACAGAAATCCCCCTCCCACAGCTGAATGAGGAATGACCCAGCTCATTCCCAACCCCACAAACTCAGTGACACTCTCCCTTATCGGGTAAAATACTGCCTCGACACCAACTTTCCATGAGGGCACCTCTGGGGCACGAGTCAGAGGCAGAGTCAGAGGCAGAAGAGAAGCTGACCCGCACCCCCTCCCAAACTCCTTAGATGCAGAGTTCAACAGAGGGGTGGGGAAACAAGGAGAAACACGTATGTTCTCTGAAAAAATGAAGCGAGGAGAGGGAGTCAGGCAGGCGTGCAGTGAAGCCTTCTCCTCAGTGACAGTGTCTCCAGACAGCGACACTGCAGGGCACTTGCTTTTATGTTGTGCATCACTTGTAGGACACACTCACTTCTCCTGGACTGGAGGTGCAGCTGCTGAGAAGGCATCTCGGGCTCTGGACCCTGTGGCTGTGGGGCGGGCGGGAGAGGAGAGCAGAGGCTTGCTGCCGAGAAGTTGTCTGAAGTTCAGGGGGTGGCCGGTGGTGCCAGGATCCCCCCTGCCTGGGCACTTCTGGCAGCAGCTCCCTCTCTGTCCCTGCCTGTGTCTGGGCTGCCAGGAGCTGCCCCTGCCTGGAGCTGCTTCTCTGCCCCCGGGTCTCCTCCCTGCCAGTGCCCCAGAGCCCATCCCACCCGCTGTGTGCTCAGCTCTGCCCTGCAGACCCCTCCTGGCAGCACAGCGCTGTCCGGGGGCATCTCTGGGTGTGTGGGGGCTCAGGAGGGGTTCAGGGAAGTGCTGTTGAGAACGAGGGTCTCTGTGCCTTCTCCACAAAGGAGAAATCCTTTCCCACCTCCCACTGCCCACCCAACAGCCGAGAGGAGAAATCCCACAGCACAGACTTGTTCCCTTTCAGGGGAAAGGTGCCTCGATGTCCTTCTTCAAAACGGGCCCTCTGCAAATGTCCTGGGGGTGATGGGGATCTGGAGCAGCCCTGACCCACACAGGTCCATCTCAGCAACAGAAGGCATCTGCCTTGCTGGCAGTCACTCCTTCCACCCACTGCTTCTCCCCACAGAAGCTCCGTGGGAGCTCCCCGGGCAGGCGCAGAGCTGACCCTGGCAGAGTCCCTGCCCCGGCACACAGCCCCTGGGGTGTAAGGACCCTGCTGGCAAGGACAGCCCTGCCCACCCCTGCCTGCACACCCCTACGCACACCTCCACAACCATCCCCAGCAGAAGGCAGCCCTCGGGCCCTGTCCCTCTCACCGGGCAGCAGGGAAGCCCTGCTCTGGAGCACATCCTCCTCCTCTACAGCACAGAAACTGAGAGAGTCCTCCTGACAGAGCCCAGCAGCTCTCAGATGGACCAGCTTGAGGAGATCCCTCCAGGAACTGGAGCTGCATTGCCCGGCACCCCGAGACTTACCACGCAGAGGGCGGTGAAGATTTCTGCCCCATTGAGCTCTCAGCACCCCCCACTCCCAACTGCCTTTAAGCTCTCTCTGCCTCGCAAGTCTCCTCTCGCTGCCTGCAGGCAGTGCCCCCAGCCCTGCTCCTGGGCAGAGCTGTCTCTCTGCAGCGCTGCCCGCTTGCCAGGAGCTCCCTCCGGCCCAGCAGCCCGGCCCAGCTCAGCAGCAGAGGACCAGCCCACGGTGGCACTCTCTCTGTCCCCTCTGGGCTCCCTGGAGGTGTCCCTGGGGCTCCAGGGGAACCTACTGGTAAACAGCCTGAAGGAGTCCCTCGTGTTCCCACCCTTAGATGTGGAGAGAGACTTATTTCTAGCTGTTGCAAATTTAAGTCTAAGAGTAACTGTTTTGTTTTAGTATTAGACATGACAGCAGGATAATGCCAGGGAGCAATCTCCTTTTCTTCTTTGGAGGGAAGGGATTCAGCTGAGTCAATGGAGGCTTCTCAGCCTGGGTTTGTAGTCCCTGGGGCTACAAGAGCTCCATCCCATGCCCACCACAAACCCCCAGCAGGTGGCATTCCTCTGGCCTCACTTCACATGGGCACAAGAGCAGCTCCTGCATGAGAGCTCCTGGTCTCAGCTCACTTGTGAATGAGTGGAGAGGGAGGGCAGGAGGAAGATGTTCGGACACAGACACCTGGGGACATCTGTGGTGCCAGAGGTGTCCAAGAGGCATGTTGGGAACTGCAAGCTCTATTGGAGCAGTTCAGAGAGACAGGGCAGCATCTGGGGGCATCTTGGTGGAGGCTGGGGGGAAATCCCTTTGGCCAACTTCAATGACAGAAGGTGTCCACGTGGAGGACAAGTGCCCCTGTAACTCTTCCTTCTGCCCAGGGCAGCCCATAGAGGGATTCAGCTGACCAAATGGAGTCGTGCGGCACAGGCAGAGTTAAGTTTCTCTCTTCTCCATCAGTTGTCTTTTCCACATGTCCCTGGAGTAGAATGGCAGGTGTCTCACGTGCATCCCTTCATTGCCTGACCTAATTCAGGGCAGCTGAACCTCAATTTAGTTTACAAATTCAGGGCTGTAGTGGTAGGGGAGGTGCCAGGGCTCTCCAGCACAACTGCATGTGCCTGACAGGGACAGCCGAGGTCCTGTACAGGAACCCCGTCCCCATCCAGCCTGGCTGTGTGACAGCCATCACCCAGAGCATCTCAGACAGAGTGGGTGCCTTTGGGCCACTGACTGAGTCCCACCCCTGCACTGGCACAAGCTCTGTCCCTTTCTCTCTCCAGAGAAACTGGGCAGCGCCTGAACAGCAAGCACATCACACCAGGGTCTCCTCTCATGCTCCTTCACTCTCAAACTATGCTGGTTCTTCTCTCCTGAATTGTTTAGCCATCCCCTTGATGATAGAATCATGGATCAGGCCAATGATTTTCACAGTGGGCCTGAATCACAGCATGTTCACACCAAGGACATTTTCAACACCATCTTGTTCTTCCTCAGACCAGCTTCATCTCCACCACAGAGTTTGCTCCCTTTGTGTGCACCTCAGTTCCTCTTCACACTGCCCTTTGCCATCCACTCCAGCATGTCTCTGCTCTGAAGCAAATCCTTTGTGCAACTGAGGTCTTGGGGCCTTGGAAGCAGGTCTTGTGAGTCTGCTCTCAGCCCAAGTGTGCCACAGCTCAGGTGCCGCAGCCCAGCCATGCCCCAAGGTCTTCAGCCTGGGCACAGAGAGGAGGGGCTGGAGCTGTGTGTGCCATCTCTTCATTCCACTTGGAGGGAAGAAGAGCTGAGGGGTGTTTGGACATCTCCCATGACTGGGGTGCTGTGATGGGTGGGTGCAGGATGATCAGGAGGCCAGAAATTTTGAGAGAGGCTTGCCCTCAGGGTGAAGGACCTGCTTAGATTTGTGGAGCTCCTCTAGGTGATAAATAAACTGGGTGAACCAGTAAGGGTCAGAAAAGAGACTGGTAAGGGTTACATTGTGGTGGGAGACAACAAACCTATTTACATCACCCTGTCAACTTTAATTGCCCTGGCATTCACTGGAAGGGGACCACAACTGCATGCAAACTGTCCTGGAGGCTTCTCGAGAATATTGGTCAAGACACAGCTGAGGACCCCAGTCTTTATAGCACAGCTGCCAGATCGGCCAACAATGGTAATGCTCATCTGCATCTGTTAATTTCCATGAAGGTAGAGCTGGACATGGACGTCTAAAGAATGTCAGTTTTGGCTATCATGTCCATGAAATAGTGGGGCCTGTCCCCCCAGAGGGAAGGAGAATAGAAGAATGTAGATGCTAGACCTCAGAGGAGCAGCCTTTGGCCTCATCTTGTGACTTTTAGTCGGGGAGCCCATGTGAGCAGCACAGAAGGGCAGCAGAGCTCAGTATACCTCATCTGCAAGGACAGCATGTGTCAAGTATGAGAGTGTAGTCATACCAATAGTCAGAAAAAAACAAGCCCAGCTGTCAGGAGAGGAGCTTGGGGAAACAGAAAATTCATGGGGAAGCTCTATAGAGAAAATGAAGCATGTGAGATGAGGAGGCATGTGTTAAAACAAAGGAAGAATTCAGAAATACGGTTGGTTTTAGAAAAGCCACAGGTCCTATAGAGCTGACACTTGCACGGAAGTTCAAGGGCATAAGGATAAGCTGTTACTACTCCAGGAACTTTGAAAGAAGAATTGAACATCGTGTGTGACCACTGCCGAATTCGCTAAGAGCATGTGTAGATCCAAGTTTTTCTCTGTTCTCTTCTCTCCTCCTTCTTCACCAGCAAGGCCTCCCAGTTCCATGTGCCTAAGAGGCAAAACCCCATGCAAAACCCAGCAGTGGATGGAGATCAAGTCTGGGGATACTTAGCTAAGGTCAACCCTTAGTAGTCCATTGGACCAGATGGGATGAATCTAAAGATGTTGGGAGAGCAGCCCAATGTCACAAGAGGGCTGCTGTGATACATTTTGGAAGGTCATCATGACTGAAGAATCCACATGCATTGTCGGGAAATCACAGGCATTGGCATAGCCCCAGAAAACCCCAGTGCTGGCAGGAAGGAAGCAGGCACAGGAGTAGGAGTGTGTAGCTGTGGTGGGGACGGCCAAGGACCTTGGTGGGGCTTTGACACCCAAACAGAACTGAGAGCCTTGTCTGCTCAGCTATGGCTTCTGTCTCTTCCACTGTGTGCCACGAGAGGACACCAGATTCTGACAGCTCCAGTGCATTTTTTCTCCTCACCTGCCCTCCACAGAGCCTGGGACGTGCGCTACTGCTGATCTGCACCTGGTGTTACACATTCCCACATTGCATTGCCCCCACAAAGTGACCAGAGTATTTTAAGAGGCCAAGGATACCCCTTCCCAGGGGCTGGGGCTCTGGGCTTGACCATTCTGCTTGGTAAAGCACATCAAGGGTTTTCACAGGGGTCTTCACATTTAAATTTCCTCCTGTACCAAGTGCCTTCGACTTCCTGCTTTACCAGTCCCCAGAGACAGGTGCTTTGCCTGCTCATTCCCTCCATGGTCTCTTCAGTGAGGGACGTCAGCAGGGCCTGCCAACACCCTCAGAAACCTCCAGGTTTGCTGCTTCTCCAGAAGCTTGGTCAGCCTTTCAGGAGCTGCAGTTCAGGAACTCGGCACCAGAGGGCTCATTCCCACAAAAAAAACCACCCGAAGGAACCAAGTTGGGGCAAAATTTTCCTTTAGTCTTCAGGTCTGATGTGGCTCATTAAAGAGATTTTGGGAGTGCAGTCAAAGTGAAAAGATGTCAAAGCAGAGAGACAAAGGGAATAACATGTTTGATTTTAACTAGCCCCTTTGGCATTAATGCCAATGCGTTTGGCTTAGAGGAATGACTTCAAGTAGAGTCGGCACCATCCAGAGCCATATGGATGGACTGGCACAGACCCCGCACCATCCCTTGCAGGAGGCACCCCCCTCTCCTAGGCTGAGGCATGCATTCAAGATGCAAACCTCTGCAGTGCCCACTTGTCACAGGCCTCCTGGCAGAGGCTGACTCATTCCCCATGACCCTCCAAGCCTGCATCAGCTCATTGGGCTTTTGCTCCCCAGCACTGCAACGCTCCAGCCCATGGCAGCTTTGGCTTTGACACCCTCCCTCCATGCTGGGCCAAGGCTTCTCAGTTCCTCCTTGGCAGCTGCCCCCTGCTTCCACCTCCTGCCTGCTGCCTTTTGGCCCTGGCGCTCACTCACTTTACACCAGCAGCCTCCTCAGAGGGATGTTTCTCTTCATGGCTATTCAGAGAGATCCTTCCTGCCCTTGGAGGATGCTGTCCTGTAAGGCCTATGAGATTCCCTGAGCTCCTTCACCCTTCAGAGCTGCTTCCCAGGGCACCGCTTGTATCAGTCTCCCACACACATCAAAGTCGTCTTCTCTGGAGCCCGCCCATCTGTGCTCCGCTGCTGGCCTTCCTCACTCCTCTTTGGCACCTGGGACACCACTATTTCCTGGTCACGACAGCCAGGGCTGACACTGTTGATCACATCCTGACCAGCTCTTCCATGTTGGCCAGTACCTGGGCTAGGTGAGCACCACCCTTCCTGGCCCACCTGGCAGCTGTGTTAAGAAGTCATCCCAAGATCCTCCAGACTGTTGGCACCCTGTTGCTTTGCCTGGCCACTGAATGCCAGGATACTTACGGTTCTTCACGGGAACCTGCTCATGAACCTGGAGGCTTCTCTGGGTAGATGTCAGAAGAGTTTCAAAGGTCCCTTATGGAGGCTGAGTGCCTTTCTTGCTGGGATCATCACAGACCAGCACCTCCTGGTGAAAAAAAACACCCTTGGATGCAAACTCTCTGGTCCTACGCACTGGTAAGTGTGTAGTTGGCTCATGTGAACCCTGGCTTGTTCCCCATCCACTGCTGGTTGTTCTCCTCTGGAATCCTGCCTCAAAGCACAAAGGCCTGGGAGACCTTGCTGGTGGTAACAGAGGAAAAGAGGACATCAAGTGTCTCAGATCTATCTACACCTACTCCTACTAAATTCAGCAGTGCTGCTACATTATCCCTTGGGCTTCTTTAACTGTTCCAGAAGTAGCAAAAGCTCATCTTGGTGCCCTGGAATTCCTTTTGAGTTTCAATTCAGTTTTGATATGGACCATTGCTGCGCCTGGACAGTGCTCTCCTTTAGGGCAAGATGTATCCAGGCACACTGTTCAAGTTATTGGTCTTTTCATTGACTGTATCACCAAGGGAGTGAGTGAAGATGCCTGTGCGATGTGCTTCATGGCCATGCAACGCGTGTCACTGTGGGATAGAGAGGGGTCAGACCTTGCCTCTGAATAGACCTGGTGACTGATGCCTCTGACTGATGCCTCTGAATGATGGCATCACACAACAGAACAGACACCAAATAGCACTCTCTGCGATGCTGTCTGGGGCATCTGTGATGCATCCACCCTGAATGGGAACTGTTTTCTCGTAGGTCCCGTGTGGTCCATGCCAGCCTTGGCATCTCATGTAGCTCTCTGGGCCTAGGTTTGAACATGAAATTGAGTAGCTGCCCCAAATTCTGTCAGGCAATGTGGGGCTGAACAGGGGAACAATGCCATTATTGTCACTGCAGATCTCTATGATTAGAGAGAGAACACAGAAAAGAATATAGGAGTTCTCTATCATAGGTTCTATGATTCTGTGGTTCTGTGAAAGGGCGGTCGATTGGAAGCTTGCTGAACACCTGGGGTCAGAAGGTTGTGTCCAGAGATACGCAATCCAGCTAGAGGTCATTTACTACGTCTGTACGTGGGGAGTCGACACTGGGACCAACACTCTTTAACAACTAGGTTAATGGCCTGGATGGTGGGGCAGAGTTCACCCTCAGCGGGTTGCAGATGATATGAAACTGAGAGGAGCTGCTGCTACACAAGATGGTTGTGCTGCCCTGCTGAGGGACCTCAGCAGGCTGGAGAAAGGAGCAGAGGGGAACTTCACCGAGTTCAACAAGGGGAAATGCCCAGGCAGCAGTAACACCATTCAGCAGTACATGTTGTAGAATCATAGAATCATAGAATTGCTGAGGTTGGAAGGGACCTTTAAGGTCATCAAGTCCAACCATTAACCTACCCTGACAAAAAACACTTCAAAACCATGTCCCTAAGTACCAAATCTGCCCTTTTTATAAACACCTCCAGGGATGGTGAATCCACCACCTCCCTGGGCAGCCTATTCCAATTATAAAAACCCGTTCAGTGAAAAAGTGTTTCCTAATATTCAATCTACACCTCCCCTGACATAACTTGAACCCATTTCCTCTGGTCCTATCACTTGTCACCAGGGAGAAGAGGTCAGCCCCCACCTCTCTACAACCTCCTTTCAGGTAGTTGTAGAGGGTGATAAGGTCTCCCCTCAGCCTCCTCTTCTCCAGGCTAAACAACCCCAGTTCCCTCAGTCGTTCCTCATAAGATTTGTCCTCCAGACCCCTTACCAGTTTCGTTGCCCTTCTCTGGACACGTTCCAACACCTCAATGTCCTTCTTGTAGTGAGAGGCCCAAAACTGAACGCAGTACTCGAGTTGGGGTCTCACTGGGCCGAGTACAGGGGGATGATCATTGCCTCAGTCCTGCTCGCCACACTAGTCCTGATACAGGCCAGGATGCTGTTGGCCTTCTTGGCCACCTGGGCACACTGCCGGCTCACATTCAGCCGGCTGTCCACCCGGGTCTTTTTCTGCCGGGCAGCTTTCCAGACACACCGCCCCCATCCTGTAGTGCTGCAGGGGGTTGTTGTGACCCAAGTGCAGGACCCGGCACTTGGACTTGTTGAACCTCACACCATTGGCCTCGGCCCATTAGTCCAGCCTGTCCAGATCCCTCTGCAGAGCCAACCTACCCTCAAGCAGATCAGCACGCCCACCTAGTTTAATGTCATCTGCGAACTTACTGAGGGTGCATTCGATCCCCTCATCCAGACCATTGATAAAGATATTAAAGAGAACCGGCCCCAGCACCAAGCCCTGGGATACAACACTTGTGACCGGACACCAACTGGATTGAACTCCATTCACCACCACTCTCTGGGCACGGCCATCCAGATGGTTTTTTACCCAGCGAAGAGTACACCTGGTCCAGGCCATGAGCAGCCAGTTTCTCCAGGAGAATGCTGTGGAAAACGGTGTCAAAAGCTTTGCTACAATCCAGGTAGATTACATCCACAGCTTTTCCCTCATCCACTAAGTGGGTCACCTTGTCATAGAAGGAGATGAGGTTTGTCAGGCATGACCTGCCTTTCACAAACCCATGCTGACTGGGCCTGATCACCCTATTCTCCTGCATGTGCCATGTAATGGCCCTGAGGATGATCTGTTCCATGACCTTCCCAGGCACCGAGGTCAGACTGACCGGCCTGTAGTTCCCTGGATCCTCCTTCCTGCCCTTCTTGTGGATGGGTGTCATGTTTGCCAACCTCCAGTCAGCTGGGACCTCCCCGGTTAGCCAGGACTTCTCATAAATGATGCAAAGTGGGCTGGTGAGCACTTCCGCCAGCTCCCTCAGTACCCTTGGGTGGATCCCATCTGGCCCCATTGATTTGTGTACCTCCAGGTGCTGAAGCAGGTCCCTCACCATTTCCCCTTGGATTACAGGGGATGCGTTCTGCTCCCCATCCTTGTCTTCCATCTCAAGGGTCTGGGCACTCAGAGAACAACTGGTTCTACTGCTGAAGACTGAGGCAAAGACGGCATTAAGTACCTCAGCCTTTTCCTCATCCTTGGTCACGATGTTACTGGTCCCATCTACTAGAGGATAGAGATTATCCTCAGTCTTCTTTTTATTGCTAATACATTTATAGAAACTTTGTTTGTTGCCCTTGACAACAGAAACCAGGTTTAGTTCTAGCTGGGCTTTGGCCCTTCTGATTTTCTCCCTACATAGCCTCTCTACCTCTTTGTAGTCCTCATGAGTGGCCTGCCCTTCCAAAGGCCATAAATCCTCTTTTTCTCCTTAGGTTGCAACCCTAGCTCCCCGTTCAGCCAGGCCGGTCTTTTTCCCAAACGGCTTGTCTTTTGGCACAGGGGGACAGCCTGCTCCTGCGCCTTTAAGACTTCCTTCTTGAAAACCATGCAGGCTTCCTGGGCTCCTTTGCCCTGGAGGACTGCCTCCCAGGGGACTTTGTCAACCAGGCTCCTGAAAAGCCCCAAGTCTGCCCCCCGGAAGTCCAGGGTAGCAGTTCTGCTGACAATTACGATAGATGGGACTCCTCGTTTTGAACTACAGAAATTCAACAGACCTCGTAAAGGAATAGTTCATCACTTTAGAGAATTATATTTTTTTGTGTGTGTGTATATATACATTAGAAGACAAATACAACAGTAATTTGAGTGAGACTGCACTTTTAGAGGACTCTAGTGTCTGAATTTGTGACTATATTTACTTTATAGCCAGCTGTGGTGTGTGGGTTTCGATGTCTCAGCGTTTTCGAGCTTGCCCGGAGCGGGGACCTCAGGAGGGAGACCTCAGCACTCGACCCAAGCTGCCACCACGGTTATTTCATACCATGAGCGTCGTCACATTCAATACAGATTAGAAAGTTTGCTGCAAAGTTCATTCTCTCCCTTGATGGCTGCCATCCTGAGAACTTCTTCCCCAGTGCCAGATCCCCCAGCCCTCCCCCTCCTCCCGAAGCCGTAGCGCTCGCAGTGTCCCACATTTACTGTCCACTGCTGGGAGTGCACAGCTTCTGACTGATATCGTTGGCTGAGTGTAGTCTTTGTATATTTTGTATTGGTATCTGGATCCCTATTGGTTCTTTAGTGTTATTAATGTAAATTATCCAATCTTTGTCTATTAAATCTGTTGACATTTCCACCCATGTGTTTGCTTGGTTTTTGCCTGATTCCCCTTCCTGGGTGGGCAGGGGTCATCGGGTGACAGAGTGATTGTCTAAAGGACAATAAATTGTGAGGGATTTCTCAAACCATAACACAGGCACAACTTTATGGTGAGGCTCTGGACTTGGTTTCTTCTTCCCCATTGCTCGGGGAAGCCGGGAGGTGGTGTGCGGTTTTCCTACACTCAGCCTCGCTCACCCTCAGACCCCACCACCCCCAGGAAGAGCCCTGAGTCACCAGTGAGGGGCAGGACCTGCCTTCCCAGGGCCTGGGGGTCAGGGGTTGGCCTTTCTGCTGCATCAAACCAACCAAGGGGTTCCTCAGCATTACAGCCACCTGCACAGTGCCTTTGCCTATCTGCAACCACAGCCTCCAGTTATCTCCTCTAACGAGCCCATGGGGAGGCTTTGGCAGTAACGACCCTCAGTGGGCCCAATCAAGGCTTCAAGGTACTTTGCTTCTGACTTGGACTTCTGGAGCACTTTGTTCAGTCTCCTCTCAGTGTCTGCGGTTAATGGAGTCAGGGCCAAATACACCATGGGGCTCGTTAAAGTACAGAAAGTCCAAACGAGCTATTTCTCTCCCTGTAATATTCTTCACGTATTCAATAAAGCTAATTGGAGATGTTTCATACTGTAATTTAGAAGGAAGATTTTAAAGAGAACCTAACAGAAAATATTAATTTTTTTTTATTTCAAAGGGTTTTTTTATTAACAGTTCAGTTAGAGAAGAGGCGATAGAAGCAGTCAGCAGTTGATATTGATGCAGAGGGTCTCCTCAGGAGGTCCGGGCAGCCAGGAAAAGCAGTCCCCTGAGGTCTGAGACTGTATGGACAGCCTTGCTCCTCACCTCCCCTTCCTCCCCATCCCTGTCATTGGCCAACTGGGGTTTGCATCACTTTTCCTTACCTCAGACTTCTCCACTGAACTCTGCAGCTGGGTGTTACAGCTCCATTGCACCATCTCCCTCCTGCGCTCCTCAGAGACCTGGCTGCACCCAGGCGCAGGAGGAGTTTTCCTCTTCGCAAGCAGAGAAAAGTAAAGCATGATCAAGTTTGATAAACAATAAAACACCCTCTGCAACCAGATGCTCAGGACAAGCTGCCTCTAATGCGGTTGCTTTGCTACAAGGGATGATCTTATCAGAAATGCTGTAGATGGACAGGTACAAAAAGAGAGATATAAACGTAGTTACAGACTTGGCTAAAGGAGATAATTAGACGACGGAAAGACAGGCAAACTTGTAACTCCCTGAAGCTCAAAGCAGCAGCTGGATAGGTGACAGGAATCTGAATGACCAAAGAGGAAGGGCAGGAGAAAAGTGGAGTGCAATAGAAAAGGCCTTTGTCGAGACAGTCTGCATCTGAAAAGCTGACTTTAGAAATGGTCATTGTATATAAACAGGTGATACATGTCTGAAAGTTGAGGGAAATTAAAACCACTTTATTAACAGGCAGAATAGTGGCAATGAAGTCACAGGGGAAGATCTATAATTCTGTGGAATGTAATTTTTGAAAGGTCATTGGATTTGTAGAGGTCTTGTGAGAGAGGACGATCAAGTGTTGGACCCAACTTTGAAGGAGGCCAAAAGTGCAGCTCAGGGAACTACTGGCCCAGAAAGCCAACCACATCCTGGGCTGCATCAAAAGGAGCGTACCCATAATGTGTCCTACAGCCCTAGGCAACAATCCCCGTAGTCCAAATGGTGATCCAGAGAGCTGCTCTCTGTGATTCATCTTGATGGGTTTACACCCCTGACATTGCTTGTGCCTTCTTCAGTTGCAGATGAGCTTCTTATCACTCAACCTAAAACAATCCAATGAGAACATAAATCTCCTGAGACATCTGCGTTTGGAGGTTATATGCATATTCATTGGTATTATTTAACATAGGAGAGCAGATCATTGGAGTTGCTGTCCAGAAAGGCATCATGATTGAGGGAAAAGCTATCGTGTTGCACGGGCAATGGCTTCATTCAGGGCCAGTATCACAGCCTTGTTTCTAAGACTGTAGATGAATGGATTTAAGAATGGGTACAGGACAGTGTTCAGCAAAGCTACCATTCTGTTTGCCTCCAAGGAAACATCTCCTGAAGGATGCACATAGAGAGCAATGCAGCTCCCGTATACAATGGCCAAGGTGGTGAGATGAGAAGAACATGTAGCAAAGGCCTTCTTCCTGCCGGAGGCTGCTGGGAGGTGTAGAATACAGGGAAGGATGCCTATGTAAAATGTCAGAGTTAAACATAAGGAACTGAGAACAACAAACGATAATAAAACCGAGTCTATTTTCCAAATCAGGCTGGTGTCAGAGCAGGACAATTTGAATAAGGGGGAGTTGTCACAAAAAAAATGATGGATCTTGTTTGAGCCACAGAAAGTCAGCTTGTAGAGGAGGACCGGACGGTAAGTCAAGAGTGTGATGCCCATGACCCAAGCAGCAAGAACCAGGTGGATGCAGAGCTGAGGCTTCACGATGGCAGTGTAACGCAAAGGCTGGCAGATGGCAACATAGCGGTCAAAGGACATGACAACAAGTAGAACAAACTCTGTACAGCCCAGGGCAAAATAGAAATAGGATTGGGCAAAGCAGCTGCTTAGTGAGATTGTTCTCCTACCAGAACCCAGGATCACAAACAATTTGATGCTCGTGGAGGACGTAAACCAGATTTCCAGGAAGGACAGGTTGCTGATGAAAAAGTACATGGGGGTTTGCAGGCGGTGATCCACACACACGAGGAAAATGATGGTTGTGTTCCCCATCACTGTTGTCAGGTATATGAGCAGAAGGACCAGAGAGAGAAATAGCTGTAGTCTTTGATCAAGCCCCGAGAAACCCTCGAGGATGAACTCAGTAACTGCAGTTTCATTTTCTGGTCCCATGCTGAATTTCAGTTCATCCTGCCGAGACAGGAACACGGCACAAAGCCAAGTGTGATAATTTCATGGTCTGGATGACCAGGTCTGTCCTTCCTCTTCTACGCCTTTGTTTTCCTGCAGTCTTACATTTCAGTTAGAGTCCCCAGAGTATTTGTCATCTTCTTTCTACCTTTTTCAAACACTCACAAAGGGTTCTTTCTGCAGAACAGAAGATTTTAAAGAGGCTTTTAGCCATTTCAGCCCATTCCTGGGAAATTCCAAATTCACTCAGACCTATTGCAAACATCTGTCATACCTATGTGCCAAACTCATCTCTTCTATTGCACAAATGCTAAACCATCAAATCAAATCAAATCAAATCAAATCAAATCAAATCAAATCAAATCAAATGTGTATGTTGAAAGCTCTTTTTTGTACTTTTCAGTACTTGCCTTTTTGGGCTAGGAATCCCTGAGGATTTGTTGATTTCAAACCAAGTAATATCAAGCACCTCTTTTGTAATCCCCTGCTCTCCTCCACAGATTCTGGCTCTCTTCTTGCTTTCTTCAGGAAAGGGGGAGTGGGTGGAATAGGGACCACATAGAACTTGTCTTCTTCCGTATTCTAAATAATGATTGAAATTTACCATGGTTCCACACACTCTGTCACACGGTCTCCTCTGACATTTGTCTGTGCCGAAATGCAGTGCTTTCCAAACAGCGGCTCATTGCTATTACTACCAAATGTCCTGACCTAAATGCAGGGCAAGAGAAGAGTGTCTGGAAGAGATTTGTAATCTTTCTTTGGCATGCCAGTTATGGGTTGGGAGGACCCAGCCTCTAGCATTTTCTTGTGTCTCCATTGACTGTAGAGGGAGCCTTGGGGAAACAAGTTCTCATAGGCACCTGCAACGAAGTACATGAAACTCATTATTCAAGTCTCAAATCTCTGACTCATTAACTTACTGTTGTTTTTTACATCAAAATACACATCTAACAGAAGGAAGCACAAGAAAAAATACATGCAATAAAGACTGATGTTTTTCCCTTCATCTTTGCATTTGCTTTTAGACATAGAAAGAAGCAGAGCAGATGACCCCCCCAAATTAGGATGATTCAAAATGGAAGGGGAGGAGAGGGAGGGGAGGAGACGGTGGGTTTGAAGCAGGGATGCAAAGCTTCTCCACAGCCTGTGTTGTCCCCGCAGGCTCTGTCCAGGGCAGAATGGGTAGCACTCACCCAAGGAGTAAAATGGGAAGTTCAGTATAGGGCGGTGCCCCATGCTTGCATGGACATTTGAGCTTAGGGCTCAGGCTTGTCTTAGAACCCAATCGCCCGGCTTGTTCTTTGCCTCTAGTCTGGCACAGGGGAATTTCTGCACTGGCTCTTGCCTGGAAAACTTTCTGAGGTTAAACCACTGGCTGGATGCGGCTCAGGCTCAGTCACCTACAGCAGGATGAGCATAGTGAGTCAGTGCAACAGAGGTCACAGTCCCAGTTTCCATTTTCTGGGTCAGTTCAAACACCCAAAGGGTTGTGTGTTCTTACTCTGTTGGGTGACACCTAAATTATCTGAAAATAAGAGGAGAGAGCAACGCTCATGTTTCATAGTAGCTGGAGCCCACGCGGGCTGCTCCCGGCAAAGGGACAATGCCGCAGAAGAAGCAGTCTCTACACTGGGCACAGAGGGTCCGATGGCATACAAGTTGGTGGGCTGAGCATGGATAGAGTTGTCATTGCCCAGCAGCTAAAGATAAGCATGGAGCACAACCAGGAGTTCGTAAGGACAGAATAGTATGAGGGGTTGCAAATGGCGCTGCAGCAAAGGAAACACATCCCAGCACATAGGTTAAACTCAGCTGGGCCCAGGAAGACAGAGGAGAAGGTCTGTGACTTGTAAGCAGCCACAGAGACTGCCAAACATGTTAGGGGAATGACCAAAGTGAATTAAATGGCCAAGAAGGACAAGATGCTGAGGAAGGGATCCATGGGGGTGTGGTATAGCGGCAGAGTCAAATGACGGCAATGGTGACTGCATTCCCCGTGACAGTGAGCAGATAAATCACCAGCAGCAGTGTGAAAAGGAGGACTTTCCACTCTGGAATGACTGGAAAGGTCTTCAGGAAAGATGTGGTATGGTTGTGAGGATCCATTTCTGTACCCAGTCAGTTGAACGCATGACAAGGGTAACTAATACCATGTTGTGTTTTTGACCCTTCCTTCCCTTTTCTTGGGCTTCCTCTTCCTTCTTGAAATGGGACACCAGAACTGCCCTCTGTAAGGATTCTGCTTTTCTCTGTGTTTTTACCCAGTGGCATGAAACAAATATTGATCCAGCCCACTTGTCTTCAGACTCAGGAAATGCCTCTCCAGCCTTGCTGGCTTGCATGGGTATTCTGGACTGCCAGCTAGGAACTGATATTTCTGGCAAAAGCTGTATGAATTCTGTTACATTTCTCATGGTGGTGTAGCTGGGCATCAAGCCTGTGCAAGTGTGCAGCCAGAGCTCTTCAGTCATTAATCCCCTGGGTGGTCCAGGGACCCTCCCAACTCATCATCTACATCGACAAGAGGAGACACTGGTCTGAGAGAGGGGATTGACATGGAACCAAAGGATTGAGTTGAGTCACCCCCTTCAAAATTAACCAGCTCCAAAATGAGCCAAAATGAGTCACCTTCAAAATTAACTGCTGGACTTGGCAGTGTTAGGTTCACAGTTGGACTCGATGATCTTAAAGGCTTTTTCCAACCTCAATCACTCTATAATTCTATGATCATTTCAGAAGCATCTCTTCTACAGACCCACGCAGCCATTGCAAAAGTCTCCTTGCAATTTCCCTTTAAGCCTTCCCTTGACTAGGATGCCTACAGCACCATAATCCGTGTGTTGCTATATACGTACTGAAATCGGCACTCTCGGATAAGTCCCTGTTGTGTGTAGCCCTGGAAAACTCCTTTTGAGTGTAAAGGAAAACAGAACCAGCAGGAAAGTGGTTTGGCAACAAAATAGGAAAACAGAGCAAAGGGGGAAAAAGGGACCGTGTGAGTGGAAACAGGTTTCTAGTCAGCAGGCTTCTCTGATGGAGCCCTGCAGTAGCCTGTGTCCCGTGTTCTCATTGGAGCCGATTTCCAACTACCTTCTGTGCGGGCGCATCCTCTGTTCTTAGTGGGCATGTGTGAATGGCAGTGAACTTCAAGCTGGAATCACCGGTGAGGGGGATACGAGGTCTGTCTTCCAGCAACTGGAGCAGGGCTGCAAACATCCTGGACTCCAATGCCCGGGTGCAGGCAATGAGGAGACCATGAAGACCAGGGTCCAGCAGCTGGATAGAACCAGTGCCTAAGGCAGACCTGGGTCTTCTCCTAGAGAGACTCATGGGCTGGAGAAGGCTGACTGGCTCTCTCCTGCCCTCTGCACAAGGCTCACAGGGCCCTGCTGACCATAGACCTCAACGTTGCAAGAGCTGAGGAACTCATGGAGGAACAGCATGGTACAAATTGGCAAAATGGGCTTTGAGTCCTTGCCGGTCCTGGCTCTCCAGACTGTACCTGCACAGCTTGATCAGGACACGGTTCTTCAGCCGCCACCAGCATCAGGTAGGCACCAGTGAGGACCCTCAGCTCCCTTCAGTCAGGGGAGCGGTGTCTGTAAGCAAGTTGTCTTGTGGAAGAAAAAGGGGGCCAAGGTGTCTGGGAGTCACTATCAGAACCCAAGTGGGAAAGGAAAAATGCTCTTGTTTTTGACAGAAAATCTCATCTGGAGTCAAAGCGTGGGTCAGACCTTAACTAGAGCCAAGAGTGAACGTAAATATCATCCAGGAAAAAATTCCTTCAGGTGCACTGGCTCAAACCAGATCACTCACAGAATCCCAGGATCACACCGGTAGGGTTTTGGAGGTGGTCTGTGGAGATTGTCTTGTCTCACCCACCTGCTAAACCCCCCTTCAGTTAATGTGCCTGAAGGGTGGTGGGATCTGCTCAGGGAAGGCTGCTCATGGGCCCCTCGTCCCCCCGCTCTGGCCTCACACACATCAAGAGCGACCAACAGCTGGGGCACATCTGGAGCAAGGCTTCATGTGTGATCAGAGATGGATCTGCAGAGACCCCCAGCAGGAATGGCTGCAACCTTACAGTTACAAAAGGACTCTGCTTGTGAAGAAACCATTAGCCTTGGTAACTAGGTGGTTCCATTCTTATGATGCAGGTGGATGGAGACCTCTCTTATGAAGAAAGGTTGAGAGAGTTGGGGTTCTTCAGTCTGCAGAAGAGAAGGCTCCAGGGAGACCTTACAGTGGCCTTCCAGTACTTAAAGGGGGCCTACAAGAAAGCTGGAGAGGGACTTTTTACAAGGGCATGTAGTGATAGGACGAGGGGGAATGGCTTCAAACTGGAAAAGAGGAGATTTAGATTGGATATGGGAAAAGAAATTCTTCACTCTGAGGGTGGTGAGACACTGGCACAGGTTGCCCAGAGAAGCTGTGGCTGTTCCATCCCTTGAGGTGTTCAAGGCCAGGCTGGATGGGGCTTTGAGCAACCTGGACTGATGGAAGGTGCCCATGACAGGGGGTTGGAACAAGATGATTTTTAAGGTCCCTTCCAACTCTAACCATCCTAGGGTCTATGATTCTATAACCTGAAACGGGAGATTCTGACCTGGAACAGGAAGAACATCAGACAGACAGACACTGGAGCAAGTTGTCCAGGCAGGCTATGGAACGTCTACTCTTTGAAGTTTTCAAGACCCTACTGGGACACAGCCCTGACCACCAAGTCTGACTTCACTGGAGACAATGCTCTGTGCAATTGCTACCCTAAATGATGTCTCAGGGTCCTTCTCTCCCTTTGCACTCAGAGGAGAGACCTGAGGGGTCCACCTGTCATGAGGAGCAAGTCAGCAGAGCTTAACCTAAGTCAGCTCCCTTAACCTAAAGCTGGAGCCAAGCAGAACCCTGTGCACCATTCCTCTAGGAGGGTGGAGTCCTAACTGTCACTAGATCAGCAGCTGAGCTCACTTTAGCCCCCAGCAAGTGAAGCACCTTGACCTCTGGGGAAGGTTTGGGTTTCCTCTCTCCTTAAAGGGCAGAGCCTGGCACCCCTGTTGGGGACTTATCCTGTCCCACATTCCCAGTCTCCTTAGCTTGGAGGAAATCACTCCTCCCTCCCCAACAACCATTCGTGGAGTCTAGAAGGAGAAGCTGTGAGGAGCATCTCATTATAGTTCTGCTCTGTGAGCTGGAAGAGATCACGGCTCATTCCCCGGCTTGTTTCCCCACCTCCGAAGAGCACAGAGGTCCAAGGGAGGGCAGCTCAGGCCTTTTATCCCCCCGGGGCTTCACTTGCACAGGGCTCACTTGCTGTGACACAGAGAGTTGAGCTGCAGCAGGAACCTTCAGGAGCCTCTTCTATAAACCCGGGAGGCACTGCAGAGAAGGGGATATTCAGGTGCTGCTGAAGACTCTCAGAAGGAGATGGTGACAGGTGAGTGCAAGGACAGAGCAGTGACTAAGTCATGGGTCAGGGTCTGCAGGCAGAATTGGAAAGGGGAGGGTGGAATGGGGACGAGGCAGGAGATAGCCCCCAGACCTTGCCTTTCATGCTCCATTCCCCTCAGAGGAAGGGCTGTGACATCCTGCTGGGGACTACAGGTAGGTGCTGGGTTTGCTGAGGTGGGTATCATTAATGTGCCAATGGCTCTTTGCACAGCGGCCACTAGGAAGTGGGACCATGTGTCTTGGTACAGCCCTGTCCTGCATGTCTTCTTCTTCCAGCTCACTCTTTCCTCTGGATACCCTCCCTGGGTCTTTGACACCACTGAACAGATACAGGCAGCGTGGTTGTCAGTGCAGAGACAGAGCTGCGGGGCATCAGCTGATGGGCACTCGGACACCTCCATGGACATGAAGAGGTTGGAGAGGAGGGTATGGGGCCAGCGTGCCAACACACGTCCTTTAATGTCTCAACTCTTATTCTCTCTCTGTCTCTTTCTCCATCTTGCTTGTGTCTTAGGGCTTCACCTCAATGCCTCAGCTCTCTCACAGCTGTCTCTCAGCCATCCACATGGGGTGTGATTTACTGAGAGCACTGACTCTGGGGCACCCTCCCCATGGAAGCACCTTCTGGAACAATGCATCCCAGTGTAGGTGCGCTGAATCACTGAGTCAAAGGGCTCCTCCGTCCCAGGAACTCTCTGGGCTCACCAGGTGCCTGCCTTGGCCATCTCCAACTCTCTGTAAAATGTGTGAAGTTTGAGGCAGAGCATCATCAGGGACAGTGTTTTGTCTGACCCGAGTATTATGGAAGCCCAGAGAGGTGGTGTAGGCTTTCTCTTTCAGCCACAGGCGTTCCCTGGGCAGGCAACCAGGTGTGTATCAGGCATTTACTGGAAACGTGTGCTTCATGAGGATCCTTCTCTGCCTCAGCCCCCACTCACCCCCGGGACACTCTTGTGTCTTCACTGCAGTGCTGAACAGGGAGCCCTGAGCACTCAGGTGGCAATGCTGAGGTCCAGGTGCTGTGCTGCTGCAGGGAGGCAGCCCAAATGCACCCAGAAATGTAAGGTGAGGAGGAAGAGATGTCCAGCAAATGATCGTCACCCCTGTCCTTTTTGCCTCCTCCTTGTGCAACGTCGCTTTTCCTCATTTGGCTTAGAACCTCAGGGACCTCTTCTCTGGAATCCCGTTTTCCCCACCCTTCTCTCCCAAGTTCAAATCTGCTTGTGAGTCTCCTGTCTAACAGACCCTTTGCAGTGCCTTCAGCTACCAAGCTAGTAAGTCCTGGCCACTCTTGGTCAGTGGAAAGAGATGGACTGTCCAGGGACAGAATTGTGTCATCAGAAAGCAAATGTTTCAGGGAGTTGAGACCTCTAGCCCTCTTCAGTGTCCATTCTTCCTCAGTGGAAAGAAGCTGTCTATGGCACGATGCGTTCCCCTAAAGGCTTTTTTTGCATGATGGAGTTTTCCTCTCTGGCCCGTCTTTCTGTTGCTTGAAATTTGGCTAAAACCTATGCTGGGTACTCCTGGCAATAACTTCACGCATCACAATCTAATTGTGATCAAATGAACATTTTCTTTCATTCCACAGAAATAGGCACCTCGATGCGGCAACTCACCTCTCTAATCAAAGGAGATTCTTCAAAGAAGAGCAGTTTGGCCCTCTCAAAGAACCTTTTCTTGCCCTTTCGCCAGGAATAGTGCCCCTAAACCAAGTCGGAATTCAGTCAAATGGGGGAAAACCTCCATGTTATCTCTGGCAGTGACTTCTTCCCAGTTCATTTTCACAAAAAGCACAGAAACGCATGCCCTTCCCCAGGTTCCCTTCCTGCCTCATGGGGAAAAGAAGGTCCTACAGCACCTCATGGAGAAAGAAGAATGGGACAACCAGACCTCACCAGTGGTGTTCCTCCTGCTGGGACTGAGTAATGTCCCCAAGCTTCAGGTGCCTCTCTTCATCCTCTCTCTCATGATCTACATGGTGACCATGTTTGGCAACATCCTCGTTGTTGTGCTGGTGGTGGCACATCGGCATCTTCACACTCCCATGTACTTCTTCCTGGGGAATTTATCCAGTGTAGAAATCTGCTATACCTCCACTATCCTGCCCAGGCTGCTGGCCAGCTTCCTAACCAGGGACAGAACCATTTCTGCTCAAGGCTGCATGACGCAGTTCTTTTTCTTTGGCTGTTTTGCAGGTGCTGAGTGCTACCTGCTGGCCACCATGTCCTATGATCAGTACTTGGCCGTATGTCAACCCCTGCTCTATGCAAGCCTCATGAACTGGAAGCTCTGTCTCCAGCTGGCGGCTGGGTCCTGGCTAGCAGGATTACTGATGTCTACCATAGTCACTGGACAATTTTCCAAGTTACACTTCTGTGGTCCCAATGCAATTGATCACTTCTTCTGTGATTTTGCCCCGTTGCTAGAGCTCGCTTGCAGTGACACCACCGTGCTTAGACTGGTGACTTTCATAATCTGTTTTCTGGATGTAGTCGTCCCGTTTGTAGTCACTTTGGTATCCTACATCTGCATCATAGCTGCGATCCTGAGGATCCCCACCACCATGGGGAGGCAGAAGGCCTTCTCCACCTGCTCCTCTCACCTCATGGTGGTCACTGTTTTCTATGGCACCCTCGTCGTTGTCTATATGATACCCAGGACAGCCTCACTGAGGCAGCTCAATCAAGTGCTCTCCTTTTTCTACACCATCCTCACGCCCATGGTCAATCCTCTCCTCTACAGCCTGCGGAACAGGGAGGTCAAGGGGGCTCTAGGAAATGCACTCAGAAAAACTGTGGCCTGCGTCGAGAGCTCATACTAGTTGAGATCCACCAGGAAGACACAGGTTGTGGGTCTCCTTTGACCAAGCATGGACAATTCGTAAGTGCATATTTTGTGTCCCAGGTCCATCTTTAGAAGTGCAGAATCTGTGGACTGGTTGTGGAATGAGAAGTGGGAGAGGGGAATTTGTGTCTTAAAGAAATACAGGTCTGGTGTTGAAGAGTGTCAAATCTTCCCTGGCTTGCTTCCTTCTTTAAAGTAAACACGATTGTGATCCTGCAGGTGGGAGCTGTGAAATGCCACACCTGCCCAGGAGTGGGAGAAAACTTACGCTAAACATGCTGTTTCCTCTTCCGTTACCCAGCCAAGCTGAGGGCTGCCATTCTTGCATGCCTGGGACTCCTCAGGGCACCTCCCTATTGGCAGTGAGAAGTGGGCAGCTGAATCAAGCCCCGCTAGTGGACACGTCTAAATCCCAGTAGATGCATGCCAGCCCTCGTGTTCTCTGGGCTTCCTAGCAGAGGACAACTGTGAAAGCTAGTCTGACAGGGTCACACACCTCCGCCCTCCCTCCCCCCGAAAAGAAAAACCAAGATCCATCTTCAGAAGAAAGGCAAACAAGCTGGGTCTTGGCTTCCCAATGTTTGAACACAGCAATCATCACTTTCCCCCTTCTTTCCTCCTCCTAATCTGCCTCCCCCTCTCCGACCCTCCTCTCCCAATGTCTTTACTTTTTTGTTTCCCACTGGCTGACTGAGGTATGGCAAACTCAGTCCTCCTGTTTTCTTCTTTCTTGCATGAGAGAACAAGGTCAGCTCATGAGGCTTGACTGAGTACACACACCCCCAGCAGCGGGCATGCCCCATTTCCTGCCCTGAGGCACGCACACAAGATGGAAATGTCTCCATCATCCCTGATTTGCGCAAGGGCCTTCGGCCCTGACATACTGCCACAACACGCTTATTCCTCCTCCAAGCACAGACGAAAATTCCTTCCCACTTCCAGGCTCAAATCACAGTTGCAAGAATTTGCTGCCCTTCAGAAGAGGCCTTGAGCTTCTTGGATCTTCTTGGTGCTCATGGCAATGTTCTTGGCTGCCTCCAGGGTTGATGGGCTTCTTGTCTATAGCAAGGACATTATGACAAACTTTTAGGAAATGTTTGCTTTTCTGTCATTCCGACATATAGAAAGAGTAGACATAGAAAAGAGTGAAATACACGGAAATGGATGCTGAGCTAAGGGACAGTAAGAACCAGGTGAGACACCCCCATAGCTGTGGCTTCCTGGCAAGAAGTCCATCCTGCAAAAGGGCTCCAGCCTCTGCCGCTCTGGAGTGGGGAATCAGCAGTGTCCATGCCACCTGGGGACTCAAACAGTGCCTTTTGAAAGACCACCCTTCCTCTGAACTGCTTTGGATTTGTTCTTGAGGATGGGGTATCACGGCTCACGCTGCAAATACTGATTTCACTGGCACTGCCCAGAGCAGCTGTCCAAGATGCAAACTGCTGCATTTAGATTTAGGCAGATTAATGTTTGTGGGTGACTTTGGATTGTTTTTTTGTGATTGGTGGGGCTTTTGTTTGTTTAGTTTTGGGGGAGGGTGTTACTTTTTTTAGATACTGATAGGGAACTCACACAACCGCCTGAAGGATTGTTGGAGGATTACTGACAGAAGGCCCAGCATTTCTTGCATCTCAAGACATGAGATGCCAGAGGCCAAGGGAAAGATGTTTTGGGCACTACCTTGGGATTTGGGGAACAGATACTCGCTCCCCTCTCGCAACACCCTGCTCTCCTCAGTGAGGGCTGTGAGAAACTCTGCCAACCAGGTCTGAACTCACATTTGTCTCAGGTAACTTATGTCTAACTGCAGCCAATGTGGTCCAGCCAGCTCAGGATTTGAGTTTCCATTGGAGGACAAATCATTTCAATTCACACTTCTTTTCCATCTTCACTCTGACACTGAATGTTGTGTGACACAACTGTCCTGGCTCTCCGGGCAGGATGGGCAAAAGTTTGATACCTGAACGGGAACTTTTGCCCTTGCTGGAAATAGGAACGCAGCAGGCTCGAGCCAAGAGACCCAAGAAACAAAACTTCCCATAGGGCCAACTAATGAAAACGTGCCACAGGCTGTGGGACCTTCTCTTTACTGACAGAGAATTAGTGAGTCTAGAAAATACAGCTTCACCTATTTTTCCCTTTCTTGTAACTTGGTTCTCAGAATTTATGTAGAATAGAATCATGGAATCATAGAATCATGGAATCATAGAATCATAAAATCATGGAATCGTTTAGGTTGGAAGGGACCTTTAGGATCATCGAGTCCAACTGTTAACCAAGTCCACCACTAAACCATGTCCCTCAGCACCATCCCAACATGTCTTTTCAATACCTCCAGGGATGGTGACTCAACCCCTTCCCGGGTAGCCTGGTCCGATGCTTGATAACCCTCTCAGTCAAGACGTTTTTTCCTAATGTCTAATCTAAATCTCCCCCAGTGCAACTCAAGCCCAATTCCTCTTGTCCTATCGCTTGTTACTTGGTAGAAGAGACCAAGCCCCACCTGGCTACAACCTCCTTTCAGGTAGTTGTAGAGAGCAATAAGGTCTCCCCTCAGCGTCCTTTTCTCCAGGTTAAAAACCCCCAGTTCCTTCAGACACTTTGAATCTGCTTTGCCACTTTGAAACTGTCTCTGAAAAACTAGCTCAGGATACGTTTTTTATATTTGATTGAGCCCCAATTAATGTGCTGCATTTAAGTGAGTTTCCATACCTGGAGCAGCTTTGCACAATGTCTGCTCAAAGAGGAGAAATAGCTCAGCCTGCAGTTGGAAATGGGTGAAGCTGGGGGCAATAAATGTGTTGCTTCAGATAATATTTGGTACGCATAAAATACAAAAAGGTTGTGAAGGTGAATGGGCAGGAAAGAAACGGAAAACTGGTCACCCAGTGGAGCTGTGCAAGAGGAGGATGGAGCTGTACATAACATGAGGCCATGCAAGTGGGATCAGCATGAAGAGAAGACAACTTTTGTAGGGAAGATGTTGCAAGGGAGTACCTTGACACCTTGACTTCGCCCAACTGCAAAACAGAGTTTGGGCATAGGGCAGAAGTGACGGGCAGAGGTGTCCTGTGCTAAAAGGACTTCTCTGAGAGAAGGCTTGTGGGATTTTCGTTGCAGAGATTTGAGGCAGTCCTTTCAAGATCTAAGGTGGCTGAGCTTTGGAAAGAAGGAAGAATCAGAATGCATCTCAAGGATAGTTTGGAATTAGTTGTACTATCTTTTCTCTCTCCTATAATGTAAAGATTACAATAGTGTCCTTAAGTCATCCATGCTCCATATCTTTGTTCCCTCCTTTTATGAAGAGAGGGAGGTGGAATAGGGGAGTAGTTTCTCAGGCCGACGGACAGATCCCCGGTTAGTGAAAAGGCACAAAGGCAGGCAAATCGGTGATCACACCAGAAGATTACCTGCGTTTCCATTCTCGGAAGTCCGAGCTGTGCAGCAGAGAGCTCAGAGCTGCCTTCATCTGCCCCGCATTCCAGCATGGAAAATGAAACTAATCTAGTCCAAAGGTTGGGTTTGATTCTCTTCACATCCTAAAGCACCACATGGGGCCGGAGACAGGCAGGACACTGAAAGAGGAATCACACTTCCCCACTTGCCTGGACAAAATCTTAGGTGCTTGTGGGAATCTCAGGAGGCATGGCATACCGATTTCTGGGTTCAACGAGCTGGTCAAATGCCTTGTCCCCGTGTCTGTAATGGTGGCTTCGATGTTGGGCTCTCGTGTGCAGAGTCTGCACAGGGACGCTGCTGTTTCTTGAGCAACCTGCTTGACCTCAGAACTAGCCCTGCTTGGAACTAAAGGTCGAAGTAGAGACCCACTGATCACAGGACAGTTCCACCCTGAATTGTCCCATGAGCATCTGCTGTAGCCACCCTCACATCCAGGCTCAGGGAAGGGCTGTAGGGAAAGGGTCTGTTGGGGTCTCTGGTCCAGCCTCCCACCAAAGGGTGGGAAATCGCCAACCTCAGACTCTGGTCAGCTGTGACTGTGGAGCTGAAACCTGAAAACCTCCAAACATGGAGATCAAAGATCCTCTGGGAGGGTCCCGCTGCGGTGCAGCACCACCCTCCTACTCAGTTTTCACTCTTATGTCCTCCAGGTCATTATAAACATTTCAAACAGGACAGGTTATGGTATCGACCCCTGCAGGACCCTACTGGCGAGATACCTCCAGGCACAGTACCACGCAGGAACCACATGCCTCCAAGCCCAGCAGTTCAGATCGTATTTTACCCACCTGCTTATCTACCCATGCAGATTCTACTGTCCTCAGTTAGAAACAAGGTGGGGGTGATGCTGAATGCCCTTCTGACTTCCCAGTAAAAGTTACCGCTCTCTCTGCCCAGCAATCCTGTCCTTTCAGCACAGAAAGCAAAGAGGATGGCCAGGTGCGATCTGCTTTGGGTAAAACCCGTCACCTTCTGTTTCAAACACACAGAAAAAGGCCCTGAGTGGACATGCTCTGGGGCACAGCCTTCAGCTCCCCTGCTAATCCTTTGGGGCATGCACTTTTTGGGCGCTGCCAGTGAGCAGACAATACCCCCAGTCTCCGTGATCTTCCAAATCACAGAGTGACCACTGTGACACTGGCTGCCCCCTCAGCTCCCTCAGCTTCCGCCCCTCCTGTCCATAGACTGGTAAGGATTGTGTTTGCTCGAGGACTTGACCCCAGCCGTTGCTGGTGGTTCTCCTGCAGGTTCCATCCTTGAGCACGAGGCCTGGGAGACCTTGCTGGGGCAGACTGAGGCAAAGAGGACATGGAGTATCTCAGATCTATCAGCACCAGTTCTTACGAAACTCAGCAGTGGCCACACAGTGGCTTTGTTTCTCCTTGAACTGTTCCTGAAGGAGTAAGCACTCATTCTGGTGCCCTTGAATTGCCTTTCGGGGTTAGATTGAATTGAGATGTGGACTATAGCTGAGCTTGGAGGAGGCTGTCCTTGAAGACCAGCTGGACTGAGCTCTGCCACCATGTCACAGCTCTGTCTGCCACAGGAACGGCTCCAGCTCGTCCTGTCTGTGCCCCTGGCTGAGATCATTGCTGCACGTTTGGGCTGAAGCCCCCCAGCTGTGGCACCAGGCAAGCCATGACTTGCCATAAGGAATCCTGGTACCAAGAGTCCAAGACCCCATGTGTGCTACTGGTGGGACAAGAAGACGGGGTACTCATGGCCAGCTCTTCTTCTGCTGGGAGAAATACCACTGCTGGAAGTAGGTGTCTCTGCACAGCTGAGGGAGGGAACATCAGAGATTGCATCAGCCTTTTTCACAGGCGGTTCCCCTGGAGCCCCAGGGACACCTCCAGGGAGCCCAGAGGGGACAGAGAGAGTGCCAGCGTGGGCTGGTCCTCTGCTGCTGAGCTGGGCCGGGCTGCTGGGATGGAGGGAGCTCCTGGCAAGCGGGCAGCGCTGCAGAGAGACAGCTCTGCCCAGGAGCAACTCCTCTGCACAGCGCAGCAGGGCTGAGGGCACTGTCTGCAGGCAGCGAGGGCAGAGCAGAGTGTTCACCAGGGGAGACATCTCCACAGCCCTCGGCACAGTAAGTCTCTGGCTGCGGGGCAGTGCAGCTGCAGCTCCTGGCACCATCTACATCTGGCACCTTCCATGGCTGTGGCAAAGGAGAAGGACGTGCTCCAGAGCAGGGCTTCCCTGCCCCACCATCAGAGGCACAGGGCACGATGGCTGCCTGCTCCTGGAGATGTCTGCAGGAGGTGACACTGGGTGTGCAGGCAGGGGTGGGCAGGGCTGTCCTTGCCAGCAGGGTCCCTGCCCCCCGGGGGCTGTGTGCCGGGGCAGGGGCTCTGCCGCCTGCTAGGGTATGCTCTCAGCCTGCCCGGGGAGCTCCCACGGCACTGTGGGGAGAAGCTGTGGGTGGAAGGAGTGACCGCCAGTGAGGCAGATTACTTCTGCTTTTGCAAGGGAACTGCAGGGTTGAGGACTGGTCCCAGCTCCAGGTCACCCCAAGGACATTTGCAGAGGGTTCTTTTGAAAAACAATGTCAAGGAACTATTCACCTGCAAGGGAACAAGTCTATGCTGTGAGTTTTCTCCTCTTGGTCGGCTGGATGGGCAGGGAGAGATGGGAATGGATTTCTCCACCGTGCACAAGGTTCTGAGACCCCATTTGTTGATAGGACTTGTCTGAGGTTCTCGTTAACCCCTGCACACGAAGATGTCCCTGGGCAGTGCCCTGATGCCAGGAGGGGTCTGCAGGGCAGAGCTGTGCACGCAGCAGGCGGAATGGGGTCTGTGAGCATGAAGAGGGAGGAGATATGGGGAGAGAGAAACAGGTCCTGGCCAAGACAAGCTCCAGGTAAGAGAGTCATGGGCAGGGAGGAAGAGAGCCGGGCTCCCAGAAATGCTGTGGGAAGGGGGATACAGGCATCTCCCTGCCCTCCCCGACAGTGCAGATGCCTTCCCTGGAGCAACCCCTGGTCCCCTCGCTCACACAGCAGAGCCTCTGCCCTTCGTGTCATGCGGGTTTGGTCATGAGTTGCCTTTCCAGCAACCTGACCACCACAGAGGAGATTTGCTCAAGTGTCCGACTGTGTCTCCCTCACCTGCCTGCCCTGGAAGAGGTACCTTGGCATCCCCTCTTCTCCCGTCTGCCCTTGTTCTTACTGTTACACTCCCTGGTGGGGGGGGGCTAAGGATTGAAGCGCAGCTGAGACACCAACACTGCACGTACTTTCGTGCACGTATGTCCATGGAGGAAAAGCAGCCAACTTGCATCCTGTCTGCCTTTGGCGCTCTGGGAATCACAGTGTATGCGGCTGGAAATGACCTGATCGTGCCTTCAGGATAAGCAAATTTAAGATAAGTGATTCCTTCTTTGAGGGGTCCTGCTGGGCTGCAGGCTGCCCTCCAGAAGGACACAGTTCTCCCATGGCATCTCTGTGTTATCTAGCAGTCCCACATCGTGGTGCTAAAGCCATGGAAACGCTGCTGGGCAGCTGTCTGTGGGCAGCTGTAATGAGCCCTCTGTGTCCCTGGCTGGGAGGGCAGAGCTGAGGTCTTCCTCAGGTATGATTAGAGGGGCTGAGGGCTTTAGAGAGATGCACTTGGAAGGCGCTTTCCTCTGCTCTCACCAGTGCCACAGAATCGTAGACTCCTAGAATGGTGTGGTTGGAAGGGGCCTTTACGGGTCACCTAGTCAACCCCCTGCAATGACAGCCCGTTTGTGTCTCAGGACCCACAAGGCGCAGCAGGATTTCTGTCTTAAAAACACTCCTAAGGTGTGTTGGGGCAACTAAAACAGTACGAACACAACATCATCCCCACAGCTCTGCTCTGCAGCCGGGTGCATTGGGAGCCACAATGCTGAACAGCTCTTTGCTATCAAAAGTGGATTTAATCTGAGATCACCCCAAGTTCCTATTTTCCTTTTGCTGTAGGGCGGGTCTGAGTCCTGCAGAGCCAACAGCAGAACCTCCTGTTCTCTGGGGCACCCTCAGACAGCACCAATCTGAGCTCACAAAAGGTCTTCCTGGAAAGGTAAAAGTGGTTTGGGGGTGTTTTATGAGAAATTGGATAGATTATACTCAGAGAATTCCAGCTCTGGAGCCCCAAACAAAAGAAGGGCATGGGCCTGTTGGAGTGGGTCCAGAGGATGGCCACAAAGATGATCAGAGGGCTGGAGGCCCTCTCCCATGAGGACAGGCTGGGAGAGTTAGAGTTTCTCAGCCTGGAGAAGAGACGGTTCCATGGAGAACTTACTGCGGCCCTCCAGTAACTAAAGGGGCTACAGGAGAGCTGGGGAAGGACATTTTACACGAGTACGTAGTGACAGGCTGAGGGGGAATGGCTTTCAACTGGAAGAAGGTAGATTTATATTAGGAAGAAATTTTTCACTTTTATCGTGTTAAGGCACTGGAGCAGATGTTCCAAAGAAGTTGCGGAAGCTCCAACCCTGGAGGTGTTCAAGGCCAGGCTGGATGGAGCTTTGAGCAACCTGGTGTGGTTGGAGGTGTCCCTGCCCATGGCAAGGGGGTTGCAACTCAGTGATCTTCAAGTTCCCTTCCAACCTAAACCATTCTATGATTCTATGAATTCTACCCTAACTTGTCACTGTCTTTACATTTTGAAAAGGTCCCCCTGCCCAGAAGAAGAAGATGCCCAATGGCAGCTCCATCACCCACTTCCTCCTCCTGGCATTCACAGATACACGGGAGCTGCAGCTCTTGACCTTCTGGCTCTTCCTGGGCATCTACCTGGCTGCCCTCCTGGGAAACGGCCTCATCATCACCACCATCGCCTGCGACCACTGCCTCCACACCCCCATGTACTTCTTCCTCCTCAACCTCTCTGTTCTTGATCTGGGCTCCATCTCCACCACTGTTCCCAAAGCTCTGGCCAATTCCCTCTGGGACATCAGGGCTATCTCCTACGCAGGATGTGCTGCACAGGTATTTCTGCTTTTCTTCTTGCTCGGAGCAGAGTTTTCTCTTCTCACCGTCATGGCCTATGACCGCTACGTTGCCATCTGCCATCCCCTGCACTACGGGACCCTCCTGGGCAGCAGAGCTTGTGTCCGCATGGCAGCAGCTGCCTGGGGCAGTGGGTTCCTCAGTTCTCTCCTGCACACGGCCAATACATTTTCACTCCCCCTCTGCCATGGCAATGCCATCGACCAGTTCTTCTGTGAAATCCCCCACATCCTCAAGCTCTCCTGCTCACACTCCTACCTCAGGGAAGTTGGGCTTCTTGTGGTTAGTTCATGTTTAGCATTGGGGTGTTTTGTTTTCATTGTGGTGTCCTATGTGCAGATCTTCAGGGTGGTGCTGAGGATCCCCTCTGAGCAGGGACGGCACAAAGCCTTTTCCACGTGCCTCCCTCACCTGGCCGTGGTCTCCCTCTTTCTCAGCACTGGAGTGTTTGCCCACCTGAAGCCCCCCAGCATCTCCTCCCCATCTCTGGACCTGGTTGTGTCATTTCTGTACTCGGTGATGACTCCAGCATTGAACCCCCTCCTCTACAGCATGAGGAACCAGGAGCTCAAAGATTCCATTCAGAAACTGATTTCATGGTCACCTTCTAAGCAGCAATAAAATTACCATCTCTCTCCACAGATGACTCATAGGATGTTCTACGCCAATCCTGAGCTGTCTTTCTTCTCTTCATTCTTATTTTCATTCTTACTTTTTTTTTTAGATTTTTCCTGCAGAAAGGTTTCGATGCCTTCCACTTCAAAAGAGGCATTAACCCACTATCTCTCCACTGGTGCCTCTATAACAGTGTCTAACACCAGGTCAGGACTGAAACTCTCACAGCATCCCTATAACAAAATGGGATCTACTTTGTGCTATGCAGAAACACTGGTCCTTTCTTCTAAAAGTTGGTCTCAGGAGAAGGCCTGAGCAATGGCATCCCCAAAAGGACTGTTGCTTTTGGGTTCTTTTAGAGCTCGAGGATGGGATTTAGGACTCACTCGTCAGCATGTAGTGACAGTGGAAGCAATGGCTGGTCACTGAGTGACATAGCCAAGGCTGTCACATACAAGCCGTGACAGACAACTTTATTCTCAAGGGGGAAATGGAGTTTCCTGGAGATCCCCTGGGCTCTCCAGAAGCAGCATTTGCCTGGGGTGGGCATGGAATGGAGCCCCACAAAGTGAGAAATCACCCAAGATGGAGACACCAAGCTGAGTGGTGCTGTTGACTTGCCTGAGGGATGGGATGGCATCCAGAGGGACCTGGATAAGATGGAGAAGTGGGCCCATTTGAACCTCATGAAGTTCAACAAGGCCAAGTGCGGGGTCCTGCACACGGGTTGGGGCAACCTCCCATATCAGTATAGGTCGGGGGGATGAAGGGATTGAGAGCAGCCCCACTGAGGAGGACCCGGGGGTATGGGGCAATGAAAAGCTGGACATGAGCCAACAATGTGCACTCACAGCCCAGAAATCCAGCTGTGTCCTGGGTTCCATCAAAAGAAGCATGGCCAGCAGGGAAAGGGAGGTGGTTCTGCCCCTCTATTCTGCTCTCATGGGACCCCACATGGAGTGCTGCCTCCAGCTCTGGAGGCCTCAGCACAGGTGTCGTGGTTTAACCCCAGCCAGCAGCTAGGACCATGCACCCACTGGTGCAGTTCTCCCCCTTCCCCCAGGAGGAAAGGGAGAAGAGGGTGAAAAAGAGTGGAAAGGGAAAGAAAACAAATAAGCAAACAAACAAACAAAAAAACCCAAAGTCATGCGTTGAGGTAAAGAGAGTTTAATAGAACAATAACAGAAAAGGAAAACAACAACAACAGCAACAACAATATTACTACTGCTACTAATGACAATACAAGTCACTGTCACCACTCAGTGAATTGGTGCCTTCCCGAGCAGCGTTTGCACGTACCCGCCCCCTGGTTAAACCCATCCAAATACTGAGCATGACTTCTGTGGAATGGAATATTTCATTGCCCATTCCATCATTCTCTCTCGGCCCCTTTGAGCTTCTACGGAAAGCTGAAAGAAAAGTCCTTGAAAAATATGAACAACACCTGGCAACAACTAAAACAATATGCATTACTAACATTCTTTTCCTACCAAATCTGAAACACAGCAGCCACTGGAAAGAAAATTAGAGTTGTGGTCAAGGTCTCCCTGTCCAAATGGTGGGCAGTGACGAGTGGTGTTCCTCAGAGGTCCGTACTGGGTCTGGTGCTGTTTAACATCATTGTTGGTGACATGGATGTTGGGATGGAGTGCACCCTCAGCAAGTTTGCCAATGGCACCAAGCTGTGTGGAGCGGTTGACATTCTGGAGGGGAGGGATGCCATCCAGAGGGACCTGGACAGGCTTGAGAGGTGGGCCTGTGCAAACCTCGTGAAGTTCTACTATGCCAAGGGCAAGGTCCTGCATGTGGGTCAGGGCAATCCTGTGAACAAATCCAGGCTGGGTGAAGAATGGCTTGAGAGCAGCCCTGAGAAAAAGGACTTGGAGGTGCTGGTGGATGAGAAGCTCAAGATGAGCTTGCAATGTGTGCTGGCAGCCCAAAAAGCCAACCGCATCATGGGCTGCATCACCAGCAGCATGGCGAGCAGGGCGAGGGAGGTGGTTCTGCCTCTCTACTCTCTCTGGGGAGACCCCGCAGTGCTTCATCCAGCTGCTGGGCCCCAGCATAAGGAGGACATGGATCTGTTGGAGTGGGAAAAGAGGAGGCCACGAAGGTGATCAGAGGGGTGGAGCACCTCTGCTGTGAGGACAGGCTGAGAGAGTTGGGGTTGTTGAGCCTGGAGAAGACTCCGGGAGACCTTATAGCAGACCGAGTAGCTGAAGGGGGCCTAAAGGAAAGCTGGAGAGGGACTTTTTACAAGTGGTAGTTGTGGAGCTGGAGCTGGTGGACAGTCAAGGTAGGCCAAAGCATCTCAGCTGAGACAACTGATTTCTCTCCCTCCGGGAGAAAAGGAAGCCTGGACAATTGCACCCAAGCTGTCCATCGCTGGAGGAGGATGGGCAAGGAGTGGGTGCGGATGTTGCAGAGTCTGCTTGGAGATGTTCCCGTAACCCAGACCCCTTCAAAAGAGCATGCCGTTCACTTTCTCTCTTTGCTTCCCTCTGTGAATGGAGGGAGCTCGTGACCTTAGCGTGTGACTCGCTGTGAGCCCATGTGAACCGAGTCCAGGGCAGGGAGTGCTTTGGTGTTCGTGGGATCCCAGTTTGGCACAAAAATGTGTTTTCCTTTGGTCTAAGGCTATCCACTGTGGAGAGTGGACTTCAGCGGAGGTAAGGTGGACTTAATGTACAGCAGAGGAGTGTATTTTGCATTTTGTATATTGTATTTTTCTATTCAACCATGCCTTCCTTTGGGCTTGTTTTTGGGCTGCAAAGAAAATTCTGTGTCTGGGTGCAGTTCATTCCCCAAGTGAAACAGGTGGAAACTGTTTCCAAAGGGCTGAAACCTGCAACTCCAGAGTGTAGCAGAGAAAGCTGAGATTTGAGGAAAGGTGCTGTAAGTCCCAGGTGGCTGATGAGAGAAAGGCGGGGTTGGAGGTGGGGACAAAGGCTGCCCACAGAGTGTCTGACATACAGGGTCTTGACTGCCCTACTCAGTCAGACTCTGTTTGGAGAGGTCCAGTTTCAGTGTCATTTGGAAATTGCTGATATCAATAGACAGAGAAATTAAGCAGACAAATAAAAAAAAAGTAAGAAAAATAAATCCTTTCT
The DNA here is from genome assembly GCF_965231255.1 of Vanellus vanellus. Classification (NCBI taxonomy): domain Eukaryota; kingdom Metazoa; phylum Chordata; class Aves; order Charadriiformes; family Charadriidae; genus Vanellus; species Vanellus vanellus. Next base: position 445,592 of record NW_028127111.1, on the reverse strand, counting down.
TCTTGTTATTTACTATTGAAACCTTTTAACTTCTGAAATCTCTCTAATTAACCACAGCAGAATTGTATAATAAGAAAATTATGCCCAGAACCATGGCTCGTTATGGCATTTTGCATGTTAATGAGCCCTCTGGTGCCCAGTTCCTGAACTGCAGGTACTGAGGGTGGATTGAAGTGGTCTCTAGAGCAGTGCAAGTCAGCCTCCAAGGTTCTGAGGGCGTCAGCGGTCCCCACTGAGGGCCATCCCTGACTGTCCCTGAAGCAGAAAGCCAGAGGCACTGCTTCCAGTTGGAAATGAAATGTGAAAGTGTCTGTGAAAGCCCTTGCCGTGTCTCATCAAGCAGGATATTCAAGCGCTGACCCCCACACTCTGGCAATGGAGATTCTTTCCTTCAAGGGATGCTCAGGGCTCTTTCTGGGAGCAGTGAGATGAGGGGGTGTGTGTAGGAAACCTCTCGGGCTGTCTGGAGGGTGGGGGAGGAGGCAGCGAAGCAGTGTGTCTGTGAGGAACTGGAGTGCTCTCAGGGGTTCCAGTGGAAGAGTCCGCAGCCATAGTGGAAAGGACAAGGATTTCAGTTCTGCTGGGGGGGTGGGGTGTCGTGCACGCTGACCACAGGCTGTCCTACACTTTCCTCTGCCTGTGCCCGTTTCTCTGCAGATTTCAACCACCACCCCTGCTTCCCCACCTCACTCCCACCCTGTGCTGGCCCAAGCTTTACTCATGACTCTCTGTCTTCACTATTTCTTCAAACACAAAGCCATGTTTTTCTGAGCTTTTGCCAATGAGTTCCCCATAACCTGTGCAGCTTCTTCCAAAGCCCTCCTAATGCTCCTCTCTCTCCAGAGATGGAGCCACAAGAGGGGACCCCCACCCCTGAGCCTTCCAGCCTGTCTGTACTGAGAACTATGTGCCCATCCATTGCAGCACCACAAACTGTTTCATTTCTTCTACTGCACCTTCGCAGTGACTCCATCGCTGTCAATGGCAGAGGGCAGGGGCTGTGTGGCTGAGTAGCAGCTCCACAGGAAAGGCTGTGGTGGTCCTTGGGTTTCATTTGGCAAAACAGGAGCCCTCAGCAAAGACAGCCAACAGCATCCTTTGCTTCTCTTGTCATTCCCTGAAATCACAAGTGCTTCTCTTTTATTCTCCTCATACCCTCCCAAAAGAACAGCCCACCTGTGCTGGTTTGAGGTGAAACAGAACCCCTCTTCTGTTCAGCAACTTTACTTTGCAGCTGAGCCTCTTTTAACTAACTGAACTCTCTGAAATTAACAGCATATTGTCGTGACACTGTTCAGAGCGATAAAACCTGATAAGTTGTAATGTATGCCGAGGAATGGTCTGCAGAATTCTCTTTCTCATACTTATTGGTATAACCCCCAAGGCCAGCTGACTTGGTTCTTTGCCCCATTGGAGGGTCAGAAGCAGAAGAGCATAGAGGGGTGGCACCTGCAGGAAGGAGCGGACAGGACAGGTGACCCCAAATTGACCATCAGGGTATTCCATCCCATCTGCCTCATGCTCAGTATAAAAGCTGAGGGATCAAAGGGTCAGCTCTCTTCCTTCAGTGGTTTGTGTCCCAGGAGGACTCTGGCTGTTTGTCTGCCTTTGATCCCGATCTGCAAATTCCTGAATGCAGATCTGGAATCCGATTCCCATCTGTCCCTGAGTCAAGTATTGGGTTTTCCCCATGCCTGCCGGTGACGTGATCATCATCCTGGGAGCTTGATCCAGATTAGTATCTATTTCTTTATATCTTTTTTATTATTTTTTTATTAATATTTCCTTCAAGCAGTTGAGTTCCTCCTACATTCACAAGTTTCTTGCTCTCTCTCCTTCCTCTCCTTAGAGAGAGAGAGGTGGGGGAGACAATCTGTTGTTTGTCACAGTGGCCAGTCCAGCCATAACTACGACAAGAGAGGAGGAACTGCACTGTTGGACTGATGGCAGTCCTTGCTCCTGCACACAGAATTCCATCAACAAATAACTCTGTGCTCATTTAATATTTGGTTGGCTGCCTCGAGGAATTGTCCCCGACACACCCTTGGCTGGGCTCAAACAGCATTTTGTCTGGGAAGCCGTCTGAAGGAACAGCCTCATCCCAACTTCATTCCGTGGTCTGTAAACTGAGGGACAACCCTGCAGTCAAAGTGGAAGGTTCGTGGGTGATGGTGGTGACTGCAATGACCCGCCATGCAGCTTTTGGTCTGGCTCTCTGGACACTCCGAACCAATGGAACACTGAAGTGCAGTAAATCTGGATTTGGAGCATACGGAAAACACCATGAAAATGTTTAATCTGGTTGAGGCAGCAAAATTCTGTGAGTGTTTGCCCCTGTAGAGGCAGTATGGGAAGTGCACAGCATCAAATAGACGGTGCAGCTTGAGTGGTGTGAGTAGAATTGTAGAATCATAGACTCATAGAATAGTTTAGATTGGAAAGGAAATTAAAGATCACCAAGTCCCAGCCCCCCTGCCCTGGGCAGGGACACATCCCACTAGACCAGGTTTCTCCAAGCCCTGTCCAACCTGGCCTTGAACACCTCCAGGGATGGGGCAGCCACAGCTTCCCTGGGCAACCTGCGCCACGGGTCTACCACCCTCACAGTGATATTTTTTTCCAAATATCTATTCTAAATCTCCCCTCTTCCAGTTTGAAAGCAATCCCCTTGTCCCGTCCCTACTTGCCCTTGTAAAAAGTACCTCCCCAGCTTTCCTGTTGCCCCCCTTCAGATACTGAAAGGCTGCTATAAGGTCTCCCAAAGAGCTTTCTCTTCTCCAGGCTGGATGCTGATGATCCAGGGCCAGATGCCTGGCCGGGCATCTGTGCCACCCACCACATGTGCCGTTTCGTAGTCGGAATCCATGGGCTGGAGCCTGCAGGTCCCTCTGTCACTAGAAGCTCATGACTGTCCTGCTCAATGGCTTGCTGCGGTTCAGGTTGAAGGTCAGCCATCTCCCCTCCCCACAAGGCACTGCATGGACAGCAGGGCCAGGGAACCCTGTGGGGTGTGCGTACGCCTGCCTCTGTTTCTGCTTGAGCCCCACAGGTGAGATGGGCCAGCAGCCTGGGTGCTGGCAAGGGTCTCAGGCTCCCATGTGGGGTTTGGGAAGCTGTGGCGTGGCCACAGGGGACAAGCAGGCACCCGCCAGTGAAGCCCATAAGTGTTGCCCAAGCTCCCTCTCAGAACCTCGGGCCCCTTACCCACTGCTGTCCCATGTGCTGTTCATGGCCCAGCACAGGGCCGGCAGGACGACGACAGGGAGCACATTCATCATTGCCAGAAGCAGCACATGGCAGATGGAAGAGCCGAGGGGTCGTCCCCACCAGTGCAGCAGCTGACGTATTGCCCACAGTCCTCATGGTGCCTGCGGTGACCTTGTTCCCAGGGCTGATGCCACAGAGTCGCTGGTTCCAGGTGCTGGGCATGGTGGCCTCATGCTCAGTATAAAAGCTGAGGGATCAAAGGGTCAGCTCTCTTCCTTCAGTGGTTTGTGTCCCAGGAGGACTCTGGCTGTTTGTCTGCCTTTGATCCCGATCTGTGAATTCCTGAATGCAGATCTGGAATCCGATTCCCATCCGTCCCTGAGTCAAGTATTGGGTTTTCCCCATGCCTGCCGGTGACGTGATCATCATCCTGGGAGCTTGATCCAGATTAATATTTATTTCTTTATATCTTTTTTATTATTTTTTTATTAATATTTCCTTCAAGCAGTTGAGTTCTTCCTACATTCACAAGTTTCTTGCTCTCTCTCCTTCGAGAGAGAGAGGTGGGGGAGACAATCTGTTGTTTGTCACAGTGGCCAGTCCAGCCATAACTACGACAAGAGAGCAGGAACTGCACTGTTGGACTGATGGCAGTCCTTGCTCCTGCACACAGAATTCCATCCATAAATAACTCTGTGCTCATTTAATATTTGGTTGGCTGCCTCGAGGAATTGTCCCCGACACACCCTTGGCTAGACTCAAACAGCATTTTTTCTGGTAAGCTATCTGATGCAACTGCTTCATCCCAGCTTCATTCCGTGGTCTGTAAACTGAGGGACAACCCTGCAGTCAAAGTGGAAGGTTCGTGGGTGATGGTGGTGACTGCAATGACCCGCCATGCAGCTTTTGGTCTGGCTCTCTGGATGCTCCGAACCAACGGAACTGTGAAGTGCAGTAAATCTGGAATTGGAGTTACAGAAAACACAGTGAAAATGATTTTTCTGGTTGAGGCAGCAAAATTTCTGTGAGTGTTTGCCCCTGTGGAGGCAGTATGTGAAGTGCACAGCATCAAATAGATGGTGCAGCTTGAGCGGTGTGAGTAGAATGGTAGAATCATAGACTCATATGATAGTTTAGATTGGAAAGGAAATTAAAGATCACCAAGTCTCAACCTCCTTTCCCTGGGCAGGGACATGTCCCACTAGACCAGGTTGCTCTAAGCCCTGTCCAACCTGGCCTTGAATACCTCCGGGGATGGGGCAGCTACAGCTTTCCTGGGCAACCTGCGCCAGGGGCTCACCACACTCATGTGAATGTTTTTTTTCCCTAATATCTATTCTAAATCTCCCCTCTTCCAGCTTGAAAACATTCCCCCTCGTCCTATCCCTAATTTTTTTAAACATACCTTTTACCCTTGTAAAAAGTCCCTCCCCAGCTTTCCTGTAGTCCCCCTTCAGATACTGGAAGGCCACTATAAGGTCTCCCAAAGAGCCTTCTCTTCTCCAGGCTGGATGCTGGTGATGTAGGGCCAGGTGCCTGGCCGGGCATCTTTGCCACCCACCACGTGCAACGTGCCATAGCCGGAACCCATGGGCCAGAGCCTGCAGGTCCCTCTGTCACTAGAAGCTCATGACTGTCCTGCTCAATGGCTTGCTGCAGTTCAGGCTGAAGGTCAGCCATCTCCCCTCCCCACAAGGTGTTGCATGGACAGTAGGGCCAAGGAACCCTGTGGGGCATGCGTATGCCTGCCTCTGTTTCTGTTTGAGCCCCACAGGTGAGATGGGCCAGCAGCCTGGGTGCTGGCAAGGGTCTCAGGCTCCCATGTGGGGTTTGAGAAGCTGTGGAGTGGCCACAGGGGACAAGCAGGCACCCTCCAGTGAAGCCCATAAGTGTTGCCCAAGCTCCCTCTCAGAACCTCAGGCCGTTTACCCACTGCTGTCCCATGTGCTGTTCATGGCCCAGCACAAGGCCGTCAGGATGACGACAGGGAGCACATTCATCACTGCCAGCAGTGGCACGTTGCAGCTGGAAGAGCCGAGGGGTCGTCCCCACCAGTGCAGCAGCCGACGTATTGCCCACAGTCCTCATGGTGCCTGCGGTGCCCTTGTTCCCGGGGCTGATGTCACAGAGTCGCTGGTTCCGGGCACTGGGCATGGTGGCCTCTCAGGGGGAAGGAGGGGCAGCCTGGGGGGTTCCAAGCAGGAGGAGAGGAAGAAGCTGGGATGGGACACCTCCGAGAGACCCCACTGAATGCTGTGCCTGTGGGATGAGGGTGTGCAGACCCCGTGGCAGGCATCAGCGCCTGGCTCCGAGCACTGCCTGCTGACAGCTCACAGGAACAAACCAAGCGTGGCATCATTGCCCTTTGGGCAGTGCCTGCTGCGACAGGGCTATGCGTAGATGTTTTAAGGCAAAAGAGGGTTGATTTAGACTACATAGACTACATCTTTGGCAGCAGGCTGGCCAGCTTGGTGAGGCGGGCTTGAATCCAAAAGACTTGGGGCTGGGGTGAAGGGGACAATGCTCATGCCATCACAGCTTACTGGGGAATAAGCCCGGCCAACCAGAACAGTGACAAATATTCCTAGGTGGACTCCCAAGGTGATATCCAGAAAGCCAACCACCTCCACGGTGCGTACGACTGTGATGGATCCTCTCGCTCTCCTCCAGGAAAACCTGCATGCTTGATGACCTCTCTGAAATGCCTGAATTGATGAGGCCTTCTACAGACAGCTGGAAATAGCCTCATGGTCACAGGCCCTGGTTCTCATGGGGGACCTCAGCCATTCTGGTATTTGCTGGAGAAACAACACAGCCAGTCACACACAGTCCCAGAGGTTTCTGCAGAGCATTGATGAGAACTTTTTGACACAGTTGGTGGGGAAACCAACGAGGAGAGGTGCGCTGCTGGACATATTACTGACAAATAAAGGAGGACTAGTTGGGGATGTGAAGGCTGGGGGTAGCCTTGGCTGCAGTGACCATGAGATGGTGGAGTTCCGAATCCTGTGTGGAAGAAGCAGGGCAAAAAGTAGAACTGGACTTAAGGAGAGCTGCCTTTGGACACCTCAAAGACATACTTGGAGGAATCCCATGGGCAAAGGCTTTGGCAGGAAGGGGGGTGCAGGAGAGTTGGTTAATAGAAAAGGTCCACTTCCTCCAAGCTCAAGATCAGTGCATTCCTAGGAATAAGCAATCGGGAAGAGGAGGCAGGAAATCTGCAAGGACCTTCTGGAAAAAACTCAGGTGCAAGAGGGAAGTTTACGGAAAGTGGAAAAAGGGACTGGCCACTTGGGAGGAGTATATAAAAATTGCGAGAGTATGTAGGGATGGAGCGAGGAAGGCTGAAGCCGGCCCTCAGCAATCCAAGACCCTGGAGGAAGAGAAAAAGCCTGGAAAAGGGAAGATTTTCCCTTGGTCAAGGTGGATAGGGTTAGAGATCATTTAGGCAAACTTGACACCCACAAATCCATGGGCCCTGAAGGGACGCACCCGGGAATGTTGAGGGACCTGGCAGATATTATTGCAAAGGTGCTCTCCATCATCTTGGCTTTAAACTGGAAGAGGGCAAGTTCAGATTGAACATTAGGAAGAAGATTTTCACTTTAAGGGTGGTAAGGCACTTGAACACGTTGCCCAGAGAGGTTGTTGAGGCCCCATCCCTGGAGGTGTTGAAGGCTAGGCTGGACGTGGTCTTGGGCGACCTGGTCTAGTGAGAAATGTCCCTGCTATGGCAGGGGGGATGGAACTTGATAATCTTTAAGGTCCTTTCAAACCTAAACCATTCTATGATTCTATGATCTTTGAAAGGTCACAGGGGACAGGAGAAGTGCCTGAGGACTGGAGGAAAGCCAAAGTCACGCTAGTCTTCAAAAAGGGCAAGAAGGAGGACCCAGGAAACGGCAGGCTGGTCAGCGAGACCTGGAAAGGCTGGAGAGTTGGGTGGAGAGGAACATAATGAAATTCAACAAGGGCAAATGTAGAGTCCTGCACCCTGGGAGGAAAAATCCCATGCACCAGTAAAGGTTGGGGGTTCACCTGCTGCAAAGCAGCTTTGCCGAGAGAGACCTGGGAGTCCTGGTGGACAATAAGTTGACCATAAGCCAGCCCTGGTAGCCAAGAAGGCCTATGGTCTCCTGGGGTGCATCACAAAAGAGCGTGGGCAGCAGGTGGAGGGAGGCCATCCTTCCCCTCTGCTCTGCCCTGCTGAGGCCACATCTGGAGTACTGTGTCCAGTTCAAGAAACACAGGGAACTACTGGAAAGAGTCCAGTAGAGGGCTACAAAGATGATCAGGGGACTGGAGCACCTCTCTTATGAGAATCAGCTGAGAGAGGTGGGTACGTATAGCCTGGAGAAGAGAAGGCTGAGAGGGGATCTCCTCAATGCTTATCAATATCTAAAGGACGGGTGTCAAGAGGATGGGACCAGACTCTTTTCTGTGCTGCCCAGTGACAGGACAAGGAGAAACGGGCACAAACTGGAACACAGGAAATTCCATCTGAACACAAGGAAAACCGTCTTTACTTTGAGGGCACCAAAGCACTGGAACAGGCTGTCCAGAGAGGCTGTGGAGTCTCCTTCTGTGGAGATATTCAAAAGCCGCCTGGCTGTATTCCTGTCCAACGTGCTGTAGGTGACCCTACTTTGGCAGGTTGGTTGCACTAGACAATCTCCAAGGGTTCCTTCCAACCCCTACCATTCTGTGATCCTGTGATTCTGTGATCTTCTATGTTTTCCGTTGGCCAAAGGGATTCCCCACCAGTGCCCACCGATGCTGCCCTGTCTCTCACAATTGCTCCATTAGAGCTTGCAGTTCCCTGCACGTGTCCTGAACCACCTCTGGCACCTCAAATGTCACCTGGTGTTTGCATCGGAAAAGCTCCCTCCTGGCCTCTGTCTCCATTGCTCACAGGGCAGCTCAGAGAAGGAGCTCACTCCGATTTAGGGCAGCTGAGCTGAGGCAAGAGGAATCCTCCCTCTGGTGGGTCTGTGCATTGCACTGGAGAAGCTGAATGTCCCTCCGGCCTCAGGAACACTGCTGAGAGCTGAGATGCCTCATTGACTTGGCTCAATCCCTGCCCTGCACCGGTGGGAATGATCCCCAGCCCGTCACTGCCTCCGTGCCCTGCCTGGCAATGGGACAGGAATGGGGGTTTCCAGAGGGGAACACAGAAACCTCCTGTAGGTCCGCACAATCTGGCAGAGCAATTCCCACCACAGGAATCAGTCCGTCCAGGGTTCAGAAAGAGACAGTCAGTGATGACTTCATTGTGCTTCAAACTCTGCTCCCCAGGAGAGACCCCACCGCCTTGGAGGAGCTGTCAGCCCTGGAGGCGCAGGGACACCTCGAGGGATTGGGGCAGTGCGAGGAGGAGGGAGAGAAAGCCACAGCAGGTCCTCTGCTGCTGAGCTGGGCCGGGCTGCTGGGACAGAGGGAGCTCCTGGCAAGCGGGCAGCACTGCAGAGAGACAGCTCTGCCCAGGAGCAGCTCCTCTGCACAGCGCAGCAGGGCTGAGGGCACTGCCTGCAGGCAGCGAGGGCAGAGCAGGGAGGCAGAGAGAGGTTGAAGGCAGTCTGGAGAGGGAGGATGCTGAGGGTGAGTGGGGGGAGAACTCTTCCCAAAGCAGAGCAGCTGCATTAGTCGGAGAGATCTCCAACAGCTGGCACCTCCCACAGCCCGTGGGATCTTTCAGGAGGACGCTCACAACTTCTCTGCTGCGGAAGAAGAGGACATTCTCTAGATTGGGACTTACCTGCTTCACCATCAGAAGCACGAGCATGACGGCTGCCTTCTCCCAGGAATGGTCGAAGGGCTGTGAAGGTGGGTGTGCAGGCAGGGGTGGGCAGGGCTGTCCTTGCCGACAGGGTCCCTACACCCCGGGGCTGTGTGCAGGGCAGGGACTCTGCCAGGGTCAGCTCTCCACCTGCCCGGGGAGCTCCCCCCGGTGCTGTTGGGAGAAGCTGTGGGTGGAAGGAGCAACCCCTGGTGGGGAGGGGTTATTATGTTTTTTAGAGTTTTTTATTATGTTTTTTTTCAGAGGGCCCGATATGCAGAGCTGACCCTCACCACAGGGAAGTGTGTAGTCTACCCGGAGCCCGGATCAGGGACATCACCAGGGTACTTCCCACCCTGGTGCACCCGACAGACTACTATCCACTGCTGGTATTCCAGATGGATGGGCAGGAAGCTGCATCCCGTAGCCTGAGGGGAATGAAGCAGGATTTCAAGGCCTTGGGGCGGATGGTGAAGGACTCTGGGGCCCAAGTTATTTTCTCTTCTTTCCTTCCATCTTCACGTGATGATGTGGGATGGAATGGAAAAATTAAGTCAATAAATGATTGGCTTCAGGACTGGTGCTACAGGCAGGGCTTTGGTTTCTTTGATAACAGCTGGTTTTATAGGACACCGGTCTGGACAGTGACATGTGGGAAAGGTTTATCTCACAGGGGCAAAAGGATGCTGGGGCAGGAGCTAGCAGGGCTCATTTGGAGGGCTTTAAACTAGATTCGAAGGGGGGTGGGGTTGTTACTGAGCTTGCATTGGTGGGGCAGCACTCCAGAATTGATAAAGGCCAGGAGGCCTCCCACACCCATAGGGTGAAATCGGTGTGCTCAGCCCGCTCCCTGAAATGCCTGTACACCAATGCACGCAGCATGGGGAATAAGCAGGAAGAGTTAGAAACTCTTGTTCGGTCAGGAGATTATGATCTGGTGGCAATTACAGAGACATGGTGGGACAGCTCACATGACTGGAATGTGGTCATGGGTGGCTATGTCCTTTTCAGGAAAGACAGGCCAGCCAGGCGAGGTGGTGGAGTTGCCCTTTACGTGAGAAAGCAACTACAATGTACCGAGTACTGTCCACGTTCAGTTGAGGAGCAAGTTGAGAGTCTGTGGGTGAGGATTAAGGGACAGGCTGGCAGGGGTGACACTGTTGTGGGTGTCTATTACAGGCCACCAGATCAGGGGGAGGAAGTTGATGAGGCCTTCTATGGGCAGCTGAGAGTGGCCTCACAGTCACAGGCCCTGGTTGTCGTGGGGGATTTTAACTTTCCGGATGTTTGCTGGAAGGACTACACAGCCAGCCAGCCTCAGTCTAGGAGGTTCCTCCAATGCATTGATGACAACTTTCTGATGCAAATGGTGGAGGAGCCGACTAGGAGAGGTGCACTGCTGGATCTCGTCCTCACTAACAAGGAGGGTCTGGTGCAAGGAGTAAAGGTTGAAGGCTGCCTTGGCTGCAGCGACCATGAGATGGTGGAGTTCATGATCTCGGCTGGTGGAAGCAGAATAGCAAGCAGAATCGCAACCCTGGACTTCAGCAGGGCAAACTTTGGCCTTTTCAAACAATTACTAGGGGAAATCCCGTGGACAAAGCTGTTTGAAGGTAAAGGTGCCCAGGATAGCTGGTCAGCATTCAGGGACTGCTTCTACCAAGCTCAAGATCAGAGCATCCCGACACGTAGGAAGTCAAGGAAGGGAGCCAGGAGACCTGTGTGGCTAAACAGGGAACTGCTTGGCAAGCTCAAGTGGAAGAAGAGAGTTTATAGATCATGGAAGGAGGGGCTGACCACTTGGGAGGAGTACAGGGCTGCTGTCAGGGGATGTAGAGAGGCAACTAGGAAAGCTAAGGCCTCCTTAGAGTTAAACCTGGCAAGAGGGGTCAAAGACAACAGGAAGAGCTTTTTCAAATACATGGCAGATAAAACTAACACCAGAGGCAATGTAGGCCCACTACTGAATGGGGTGGGTGCCCTGGTGACAGAAGATACAGAGAAGGCAGAACTATTGAATGCCTTCTTTGTCTCTGTCTACTCTGTCGGGGGCTGTCCTGAGGAGTCCTGTTCTGCTGAGACCCCAGATGAAGTCAAGTCAATGGATGGGTTTGCCTTAGTTGATGAGGACTGGGTCAGAGACCAGTTAAGCAACCTGGACATCCATAAATCCATGGGTCCGGATGGGATGCACCCGCGGGTGCTGAAGGAGCTGTCTGAAGTCATTGCTGGACCACTCTCCACCATCTTTACCAAGTCTTGGGAAACGGGCGAGGTGCCTGAGGACTGGAGGAAAGCAAATGTCACTCCAGTCTTCAAAAAGGGCAAGAAGGAGGACCCGGGTAACTATAGACCGGTCAGCCTCACCTCCATCCCTGGGAAACTGATGGAGCAGCTTATCCTTGGTGCCCTCTCAAGGCATATCAAGGATAAGAGGGTTATTAGGGGCAGTCAGCATGGCTTTTCCAAGGGGAAGTCATGCTTGACCAACCTCATAGCCTTTTATGAGGAAATAACGAGGTGGATGGATGATGGCAGAGCGGTGGATGTGGTCTACCTTGACTTCAGTAAAGCATTTGACACGGTCTCCCACAGCATCCTCATGGCTAAACTGAGGAAGTGTGGACTGGATGACCGGATAATTAGGTGGACTGCGAACTGGCTGAAGGAGAGAAGCCAGAGAGTCGTAGTCAATGGGGCAGAGTCCAGTTGGAGGCCGGTAACCAGCGGAGTGCCTCAAGGGTCGGTACTGGGGCCCATATTATTCAATATATTCATTAATGATTTAGATGAGGGAATTGAGTGTACTATCAGCAAGTTTGCTGATGACACTAAGCTAGGAGGAGTGGCTGACACGCCAGAGGGCTGTGCTGCCATCCAGAGAGACTTGGACAGGCTGGAGATTTGGGCAGGGAATAACTTAATGAAATACAACAAGGGAAAGTGTAGGGTCCTACATCTGGGCAGAAACAACCCCAGGTTCCAGTATAGGATGGGGAGCTACCTGTTAGAGAGCAGTGTAGAGGAAAGGGACCTGGGGGTCCTGGTGGACAGCAGGATGACCATGAGCCAGCACTGTGCCCTTGTGGCCAGGAGGGCCAATGGCATCCTGGGCTGTATTAGAAGGGGGGTGGTTAGCAGATCGAGAGAGGTCCTCCTTCCCCTCTACTCTGCCCTGGTGAGACCGCATCTGGAATATTGTGTCCAGTTCTGGGCCCCTCAGTTCAAGAAGGACAGAGAGCTGCTGGAGAGAGTCCAGCGTAGGGCAACTAAGATGATTAAGGGAGTGGAGCATCTCCCTTATGAGGAAAGACTGAGGGAGCTGGGTCTCTTTAGTTTGGAGAAGAGGAGACTGAGGGGTGATCTTATTAGCGTTTATAAATATATAAAGGGGGAATGTCATGAGGATGGAGCCAGGCTCTTCTCAGTGGCGACCAGTGATAGGACAAGGGGTAATGGATTCAAGCTGGAACACAAGAGGTTCCACTTAAATTTGAGAAGAAACTTCTTCTCAGTGAGGGTGACAGAGCACTGGAACAGGCTGCCCAGGGAGGTTGTGGAGTCTCCTTCTCTGGAGACATTCAAAACTCGCCTGGACACCTTCCTGTGCAACCTCGTCTAGGTGTTCCTGCTCCGACAGGGGGATTGGACTAGATGATCTTTTGAGGTCCCTTCCAATCCCTACCATACTGTGATACTGTGATACTGTGATGTGTGGGTCAGGGCTGTTTACACCTCGAGATTACCTCTGGGCATTCCTGAGGGCACATTTCAAGTTTGAGTTCCCTGAACAGTAGAGGGTCTGTCTTTTGATGTTTCCCATCTTGGTTGGCTGGGTGGGCAGTGGCAGATGTACAATGGGACATTAAAAGAAAGCTCAAAGGAGGGATCCCTGTAGAGATAAGGAGCTTTCCTGAGGCTGTATCTTCGGTTTCCAGCTCTGGGGGCTACAGACAGCACCAGCATCCCCTTTCCAGTCTCACCAGGGTCTGTGGCACCTGCTCTTTAGCCCCTGCTAAATCTCCCACTGAGATCCCCAAAATTGGGTATGTCCTTTGGGTGTTCATGGAAGCTGTGAGCTGCCCTCCAGGATGCCAACCTGTCCCATAGCACCTTTGTGTTATCGCAAAGCCCCACAGAGAAACACAGAGACTCTGATACTGAGGAAATGCTGTTGGGTGGGTGAAATGAGCCGTGGGTGTCCTTGGCTAGAGGTGGGCTTCTGAGACCTTGAGAAAGGGTGAGACATTTCATGGTCTGAGATTGATCCTTCTGCTCTCAGCACTGTCTGATTGCATAACAGAAGAGGGGAATCCCCCTCCATCTCATGACGGTGCAAGACAGAGGGACAAACCATCTCCCCTGTCTCTGCTCTCTACCCCAGGCGATCCTCATGTCTCACAGCACTCCCTCTGTTCTCCTGGAGTGCAGCACAAATGCTGAGGGTTTCTGACATCCCAGAACAATGCTCAGGGGAGGTGGGAGAGCTGTAAAATACCCAAAGCCTCTCCAACTGCCTTCTGCCATCCCTGTTCCGTAGCAGTGGGTGTTCAGATGTTGAGAAGCCCATCTGTGTAAGGAGTGGATTCATCAGCCATAGCAGAACACCAGGACTGGCTCCTGCCACCACCCTCCCTAAGAACTCCCTGCTGCAGAGCAGGGCTGACTCCGTGGCAGCCACTGGGCAGAGGCCTGCTCCTCATGGCACAGGCAGCCAACGCCAACCAGAGCTCCAGCCATGGACGTGAGGAAGGGAGTGTATGCAGCCGGGACTGACCCCACCGAAAATGGCTTTGATTTTGCTTACAGAAGTCTCCATTGACTTACTCTGTTTCCCTCCTTGAACAGGTCGCCCTGCCCAGAGGCAGCAAATGTGCAACAGCAGCTCCATCACCCACTTCCTCCTCCTGACATTCTCAGACACTCGGGAGCTGCAGCTCTTGACCTTCGGGCTCTTCCTGGGCATCTACCTGGCTGCCCTCCTGGGAAACGGCCTCATCATCACCGCCATCGCCTGTGACAACCGCCTCCATACCCCCATGTACTTCTTCCTCCTCAGCCTCTCTGTTCTTGACCTGGGCTGCATCTCCACCACTCTCCCCAAAGCTATGGCCAATTCCCTCTGGGACACCAGGGACATTTCCTATGCAGGATGTGCTGCACAGGTCTTTTTTTTTTCCTTCTTGTTTGGTGCAGATTTTTCTCTTCTCACAGTCATGGCCTATGACCGCTACATTGCCATCTGCCATCCCCTGCACTACGGGACCCTCCTGGGCAGCAGAGCTTGTGTCCGCATGGCAGCAGCTGCCTGGGGCAGTGGGTTTCTCAATTCTCTCCTGCACACGGCCAATACATTTTCACTCCCCCTCTGCCAGGGCAATGCCCTGCACCAGTTCTTCTGTGAAATCCCCCACATCCTCAAGCTCTCCTGCTCACACTCCTACATCAGGGAAGTTGGGCTGATTGTGGTTAGTGCCTGTTTAGCCTTTGGGTGTTTTGTTTTCATTGTGGTGTCCTATGTGCAGATCCTGAGGGTGGTGCTGAGGATCCCCTCACAGCAGGGACGGCACAAAGCCTTTTCCACATGCTTCCCTCACCTGGCTGTGGTCTCCCTCTTTATCAGCACTGGAGTGTTTGCCCACCTGAAGCCCCCCTCCATCTCCTCCCCATGTCTGGATGTGGTTGTGGCAGTGTTGTACTCGGTGGTGCCTCCAGCAGTGAACCCTTTCATCTACAGCATGAGGAACCAGGAGCTCAAGGATGCCCTGTGGAAACTGGCCCAATGGACACTGTTTCACTGACAATAACCTGCCGCCCCTTCTCCGCACATTGCCAAAGGCTTATCTTAGGCTGTGAGTCTGCTTTTTTCTCTTGTGATAATCCTGCTTATAGACGTTTTTCTGAGTTTACGCTGCTTGTTTTGAGGCTTGATCCTACTGTGCCTGACCCTTGCACAGATAACAGCTCTTTAATAAAAGGGCACCTCCCAAGTGCCGTGCCTGAAGGATGGGCTGTTCCTCCAAAGTACCTTCCAAGAACATATTCAAGGAATCAATATTTTAATGAGTCTCTTCTTGTGTTTTCAATGTTTCTGGAGGTAAGCTCACGGTACTATTGGGTTCCACTGCACCAAATATTCTGGATTTAAAAGCACTCTTCTTGGTGCCCAGTGGAAGGGGAGATGGTCCATGAGCTCCCATTATCTCCTCAGTCTTCTTCATGTATGACAGGACTGATGGCATATACCAAATGTTCTGGAAATGCATTTTTTAGGGGGAGGAGAGGCGGGATTAGGGACTCGACACGTGCCCTTGCGCTGGAACAGATGGAGACTCTGAAGGTGAAACACCCTCAAAGGTAAAGTCCACCCATATAAAGCACTGAATCAATGTGTCCACGCACAAGGACGCTGCAGTGCCGAGGGAGTCAGCAGGGACTCATCAGGCACAGGGAGGGGAGAGTGGGGAGACGCATGAGGTGCCTGAGGGGACCCCAGGGCCAGGACTGCTGTGCTGTCCTGGGGCGTGGGGCTGACTGGGGAGAGAAGGGGGCAAATTCAGTCAGGGCTGGGGATCACGTACAACATGAATTCCAGAGAAGCAGAGAGTGACCAGCCTCTTTTTCCTCGTTCCCTCAGCACCAGCACGAGCCCTGGGGCTGATGGGCAGGCTGACCTCCTTGTCTGCCCCCCAGGAGCTGCTGCGCCCTTGGGAGGAGCTGGGGCTGTGCGGTGAGTGCCCAGAGCTCTGCATCAGCCTGCGGCGGGCAGTGCTGTGGGGCCAGTCCAGACTGGGCTGCTGGGTTTGGCTGTCCTGGGGAGAGGGCTGGGGAGGTGGGCAGAGCTGGGCAGGGGCTGGGGAGCTATCAGGGTGGCTGAAGTTCCCTCTGAGGACCAGGGCTTGTGAATGTGAGCCTACTCCAATCTGTCTATAGAGGACCTTATCCACTTGGTCTTCTTGGTACCCCCATGTACTTCTCCCTCCTCAACCTCTCTGTTCTTGACCTGGGCTCCATCTCCACAACTCTCCCCAAAATCATGGCCAATTCCCTCTGGGACACCAGGGTCATCTCTTATGCAGGACGTGCTACACGGGCCTTGCTGTTTGTCTTTTTCATTTCAGCAGAGTTTTCTCTTCTCACCATCATGGCCTATGACCGCTACATTGCCATCTGCCATCCCCTGCACTACGGGACCCTCCTGGGCAGCAGAGCTTGTGTCCGCATGGCAGCAGCTGTCTGGGGCAGTGGGTTCGTCAATTCTCTCCTGCACACGGCCAATACATTTTCACTCCCCCTCTGCCAGGGCAATGCCCTGCACCAGTTCTTCTGTGAAATCCCCCACATCCTCAAGCTCTCCTGCTCACATTCAGACTACCTCAGGGAAGTTGGGCTTCTGGTGCTTAGTGTCTTACTAGCATTCGGGGCTTTTGCTTTCATTCTCTTTTCCTATGTGCAGATCTTGAGGGCTGTGTTGAGGATCCCCTCTGAGCAGGGACGGCACAAAGCCTTTTCCACGGGCATCCCTCACCTGGTTGTGATCTCCCTGTTTAACAGCACTGCCATGTTTGCCTACCTGAAGCCCCCCCTCCATTTCCTCTCCATCTCTGGACCTGTTGGTGTCATTTCTGTACTCAGTGGTGACTCCAGCAGTGAACCCTCTAATTTACAGCATGAGGAACCAGGAACTCAAGGATGCCCTGTGGAAACTGATGACTGGTATCTTGTCAGAAGCAGCACTGAACTGCCCATCTTCTAACATATCGCACATGATGTAACTCATTACAGGCCCAGATTGTCTTTAGTACTTTTTTTCCTTTCATTTCTTTGGTTTTTAGCTTTTCTGGGTTTTGTTAATGCTGTCAATAAAAGTGAAGAATCATCCTTTATCCTATTGCTATGTCAGGATCCGTCTGTGTTGTGGGAGCCACAGACTTCGCGTAGATAAGAAGCTCTTCTCTCTTTGTTTTTAAAAAACTGAAGGACCCTGCACTGACTTGTTTGTCTGAGATCCTTTCTCCGAGAACTTCTCTGGAGCTGCAGGGGCCACGTCTGTGTGCTGAGGTGAAGGGGGCAGGAGCCACCCGACCTGGGTCTGCCTCCCAGCCTGACCAGCATGGCCCTGGGCACCACAGCCCCCAGCTCTGCAGAGCCGCACCACCAGCTCGGGGGCTGTGGGACACCTGGGGAGGGGTGCAGGAACGGCTGGCCAGGCCAGCACGGATGAGCTCTCTCAGGAAAAGGCTCTGAGGGGAGATGGGCTGTGGTGGGAGAAGAGCAGGGCACCGTGTGTGTGCAGGGCAGCCATGGAAAGAGGAACCCTTTGCTCTGGTGGGACAGCTCACGGCAGGCTGCCCTGTCCCTGGGGCCAAAGGACCTTCCTGAGGGTGCCCTGGGCCAATTCTCTCATGCCATCCTGGGAAGGACGTTTGGCACGGGGGGCTGCAAGCTGCCTGGGGTGGATATCTCCTCAGCATGAAGGCTGGCTGGACCATTGCCAATGAGGCTGCTCTGCTGGTCTGTGCTGGGAGAGAGCAGGAGGTGTCCAGATTCAGGGAGGGTGTGGGCTGGCGGGGCTGGCAAGTGCCCCAGAGAGGAAAACCTCAGGGAAGAGCTGAAGTGGGGGAGTGTGCAGGGTGGGGGCACATAGCAGTGTCCTGGCACAGCCGGGCTCCTGCGAGAGACATGATGGACCAGCAGAGCAGGGTCTGGGCTGTGCCTGTGCTCACTGGACACCCCAGGGAAGTTGTCCCAGCGCCATCATCACAGAATCGCACTATCATGGAATTTCCTATATTGGAGAAGACCTGTAAGATCACATAGTCTAATCATTAACCTAACACAGACAAGCCCACCACTAAACCATGTCCCTCAGCACAATAACTACATGACCCTTAAACACCTGCAGGGATGGGGACTCCACCACTGCCCTGGGTAACGCATTCCAATGCCTGATGACCCTTTCAGTAAAGAAATTCTTCCTGATACCCAGTCAAAACTTCCCTTGGCTCAACTTGAACCATTTCTTCTTGTTCTAACACCCGTTACCTGACAGAACACGTCGACCCCCACCTCTCTGCAACCTCCTTTCAGATATGTTTAGAGAGCGATAAGGTCTCCAATCAGCCTCTTTTTCTCCAGGCTAAACCACCGCAGTTCCCTCAGCTGCTCCTCATAAGACATGTGCTCCAGACCCCTCACCCGTTTCGTTGCCCTTCTCTGGACACGCTCCAGCGCCTCAACGTCCTTTTTGTGGTGAGGGGGCTGAAAGTGAACACAGTACTCAAGATGCGGCCTCCCCAGTGCCCAGTACAGGGGGAAAATCTCCTCCCTGGTCCTACTGGCTACACTAGTCCTGATACACGCCACGATGCCCGTGGGCTTCTTGGCCACCTGGGCACACTGCTGGCTCATGTTCAGCTGCTATCAACCAACAACAGAGGTCCCTCTCTGTGAGCAGCTTTCCAGACACTCCTCCCCAAGCCTGTAGCATTGGCAGGGGTTGTTGTAGCCAAAGTGTGAGACGCAGCACTTGGCCTCATTGAAACTCCTACAGTCTGCCTTGGCCCATGGGTCCAGTCTGTCGGAATCCCTCTGCAGAGCCTCCCTACCCTCAGGCAGATCAACACTCCCCCCCAGCTTGGTGTCATCCGCAAACTGACTGAGGGTGCGCTCCATCCCCTCATCCCGATCATTGATAAAGAGGTTAAACAGGACTGGCCCCAGTACTGAGCCCAGGGGGACACCACTCCTGACCGCCCGCCAACTGCAATTAACTCCATTCACCACCACTCTCTGGGCACGGCCTTCCAGACAGTTTTTTACCCAGCAAAGCGTGTGCCCATCCGAGCCATGAGCAGCCAGTTTCTCCAGGAGAATGCTGTGGGAAACAGTGTCAAAGGCTTTACTAAAGTCCAGATAGACAACATCCACAGCTTTTCCCTCATCCACTGAGCGCGTGACCACGTTGTAGAAGGAGATCAGGTTAGTCAAGCAGGACCTGCCTTTCATAAATGCCTTTGATAATGTGGCACTGAGTTCCACCTGTCTATATCAGATTTTATCCCACAGCGAAGGACCGCAAAACTAGAAAGGGATACTGCAAATGTGCCAAGAGAATTAGAAAAAGCCATTAATGAGGGCAGGCAGTATGACAGCCTTAGAGGAAGAAATCAAATTATTATCAAAAATGGTAATATAGAATGGCTTAGCTCTAGAGCACCCTTTAGAAGTACAGGACAGAGTAGGTGCGTTCTTGAATAAGAGCTGCTGGGGTTTTTATGTCAGTCAAGACCAGAAAAACAAAACTGAGAGAAACAAGAGAAAGACTCATTTAAAAATATTACACAAAATAGGGCAGGGATCTCCCCTAAATCTCTTTGGGTGGCTAACCTCTTGGCTCCCAGACTTAAGAACAGGACTGTGAACTGAAAGGATTTGGGTTGTTGTATTCACTCTCTTGTTTTGCTTTCTAATTAGATGGGTGTGTTTACAGTGTAATATTACCTTATGAACTTGACTTACGACTTAAATAATGAAGAGTATAGTGTGACCCTGACGGTGAAAGGAAAAGGAGGGACTGTTAGGAAAATCTCATTCCAGAACTATTGTAACAATTACATTTTAGAGTATGAAATTTTATGAACTTTCTTAAGATATACAGCGTTTCTATTGCGTACTGCATAGCCATGGTTCAGTCAGCATGACTACAGGACCCAGCTCATTGTCGGGAGGAGAAGACAGCCCCCAGCCTGAAGAAGAAAGGATACTCCAGCACTGCCCGGATGACGCCAGCCTCCCAGCCCCTCTGACACCCCTGTGAAACCCTCCCCTGATCTGGCATCAGAGATAAGGAACTGCAGCAAGACCGACTCCAGGGACGTCTCCATTAGGAGAGCAGCAGGTGGATGATGATGCCACAGCATGAGAGTTGCTTTGCCAAACAGCAGCCTGTGTGTGCGTGTTACGTAGCGATCACTCAAATTGTGTTGTACCTGAATGCTCTAAAGGTATAAGAACCATGTGTGAAACTGCATTTGGGGTGTCCCAATTTGACTGGGACCACTCGTGCTCGTGAACAGAGAATCACTCGTGTAATTCCATACTTTGTGTCCCAGTCTCTCTCCTGGGACAGCATGGGCAGTTGGAAAGTTTTCATGATGTTATCCTCGAAGGCCAAGAATTGTCCCCATAGGTGGCCCAGAAGGCACTTGAGTGCCTTTATGGTGCTGTCCTCCCAGGCAATGATCGTTCAGGAAGGACTCTGACTGAAACCATGACTCGAATACGACTACCTCAAGAACATGAGAGCAATGTGCCATCCTCTCCTATGCAAGATGGTCCCCCTTTCGAGCCCAGTCGAAAGGAACAGGTGGTTTGCAAACTCTTTTGGGCAAGGATTTCCGATGCTTGTGCAATGCCTCACACAACTGTGGCCTGGGCACTCATAGACAACACATACCTCATCATTTCCATAGTGTCAGTGTCAGTGTGTGTGCCTTCGGAAACCATGCACGTGCTAACAAGCAATGGGATTTGGGTGAGTGGCGTGTATGTACAGTGAATATGAACTACAAATTTATACCCTTGTGAAGGCAGGATTTCAAAAGTTTCAAGCAAAGTCCTTACTGTCAAAAATGCTGAGTTTATTTTTTCTAAGCTAAGAATAACCTAGACTTTCTTTCTTTTAAATAAATGCCCTCTGTCCCCCATTCCACTCTTCCTTGCCCAGCAAGACTGCAACCTGCTGCCTCCTGTTCTGCGGGTCATGAGCCATCCATTGCAGAACGGCCTTGAACATGGCCCCTTCTTTCCCACAGAGCTGCTCCTTCTGCAGGACGCGCTGGAGCTCATTGACGGAGAGCTCCAGAAACTCTCTCGACACCCTGGTCACCCTTTCCAAGTGATGGGGGATGAACGCGTGGGCTGCTTCCCGCAGGTCAATAATAAAGTCAATAATAAAGGCAGTAGTAATACTCGGTGAATCTCCAGATGCCGACGCAGTTCTCCAAGCACAGCTGGGACTTTAAGAACTCGCAGCACAGTCTGACGATGCCCATGACGTTGAACTGGTCGGCCGCTATCAGCAAACGTTCAACGTTGATGGCCTTGACCGGAACTGTGCCGGTGTAGGCGTACTTGGTAATGAGCCGCATCATTTCAGGTGAAGTGCCGGGGATTTTATAGACGACGTTCCCGGCATTGCTCCAGTGGGTGGAAAACAAAGCCCTGAAAAAAGCAAAGCAGTGCTGGGGGAAAAAGCATCTTTGCTGCATTAAAGCCAGACCCTATTATCCCCTGTGCCTCCTTCCTGGGGCACCAATTTGGGCACACGCAGTCGCCATGCTGGGAGGCCGTGGGGTTTATTAATTCATGTGTTACGAGCCGGTTGTTTTAACAAGGAGTCACCGCCGCCGGCTGTGCACAGAGAGCCACAGGGCCAGTGCCCTCCTTGCTTCAACAAGACCACCAGAGAATGGCGCTGTGTGGGGAAGGAACACCTCCCGCCCCACGGCAGACAAGCCCGGCTGGCCATGCTCCAGCCCTGCACCGCATCGGGGGGTTCGTCAGACACCGCTTCCAGCGCTGCTGTGAGATCTTGGGTTGGGGATGAATTCCGGTGTCCAGGGAGGCACCAGGACTGTGGGGAAGTGCTGGAAAAGAGGTTCAGTGCCGAGGGAAGCGCTGGAGAGACACTAAGGCAGCGTGACACAGCCTGGGAAATGCTGTGTGTCCCCATCCCATCTTGTTCCAAGCACTGACCTGAACTATTGACTGTAGCTACAGAGGATGTTCTTCTCATCACTGAACTCAATGCCACCCACGCTGAGAACCACATCGCAGAGTCTCTCCTCCAGGCAAAGCTCACTGAAGACGGTGCAAAGCACAGCACTCATCTTCCTCTCCCTGGGTGAGGATGAGTGACGTTGGGAGCCAAGCTATCGCCCACGTCACAGCCTGTGGCAGTGGAAGGTGCTTCTCCTGGAGGTGCTACAGCGCTTTGTCTGTGCCCTGCCTCCAACACCGTCTCCCAACCCCTGCCTGTCTGGTGGCTCTGGAATGTGCCCCAAAGTGAAATCACAGGCGCAGGGGTGACCCGGGACCGGCTGTGAGCCCCTTTGCAGCTGGTGCTTTACGTCCATATTGATTCATGGGTGGTGGCAAATGCTCTGTGGGTGTGGTTACAGCAGTGGGAGCAGAGCAACTGGCAGTGCAGAGGTAGACCCATCTGGGCTGCTGAACTGTGGCAAGACATTGCTGCCCGGATAGAGAATCTGGTTGTGAAAGTACATCATGTAGATGACCACGTACCCAAGGGTCAGGACACTGAGGAACATCAAAATAACCAGCAGGTGGATCAGGCTGCTAAGATTGAAGTGGCTCAGGTGGACATGGACTGGCAACGCAAGGGTGAACTATTCATAGCTTGGTGGGCCCATGACGCCTCAAGCCATCAAGGAAGAGATGTGACATATAGATGGGCTCGTGACCAGGGGTTGGACTTGATCACGTTCACTATTGCACAGGTTATCCACGAATGTGAAAGGTGTGCTGCATTTAAGCAAGCCAAGCGGTTAAAGTTTCTTTGATATGGAGGACGTTGGCTGAAATATCAATATGGGGAGGCCTGGCAGATTGGTTCTATCACACTCCCTCAAACCCGCCAAGGCAAGCGCCACGTGCTCACAACGGTGGAAGCAAACACCTGACGGCTGGAAACACACCCTGTGACCCATGCCACCGCCCTGAACAACTATCGTGGGCCTTGAACAGCAAGTCTGATGGCGACATGGCACCCCAGAGAGAATTGAGTCAGACAGTGGGACTCATTTCCAAACAGCCTCATAGACACCTGGGCCAAAGAGCATGGCATTGGGCGGGTGTATCACATCCCCTACCATGCATGAGCCTCTGGGAAAATGAAACAATACAACGGACTGCTATAAACTACACTGAGAGCCATGGGTGGTGGGACCTTCAAAAGTCGGGATACACATTTAGCAAATGCCACCTGGTTAGGGAACATTTGAGGATCTGAATATGTTCGGGAAGACAGTCTGGGTTATTCCTGACACAAGCAAAGGCAAAACTCTCTGTGGGATTGCTTTTTTTAAGGCCCTGAGTGCACTTGGTGGGTGATGCGGGAGGATGGGGATGATCGATGTGTTCCTCAAGGGGATTTGATTTTGGTGAGAATGTCCAATGAATCAAATGATATGATATTTATTGCTAAATTACCACTATATGTCATCACTGATACGGTTGCTATATGCTCTATCTATGGCATTGCAGTGAAAGTGACCTAAATTAATGAAGAATGAACTTTGATGAAACTGAGCAAAGTGCAGAAGTGATGGAACCAGAAGTGGCTGCAGCAACTGGCACCTGGGAATTGTCTTGAGATCGACATCTTCAACCCACAGATGATGGGCATGGGCCATGCCGGCTACACCAGCTGCGAGCTCCAGATGCCGCACGCAACAATTCCACATCACACACCACGTCTCCTGCCGGGAAAGACAGTTACAACAGATGGAGCCCAAAGTCATGGACTAAATGAACTCAAGGGCCATTTCAGTGGGATGGGCCATGGACTAAGGGAATGATATCTGTGTGCATATATACATATATGAAAGACAGGAAAATGGTGGTGATTTATGGAAAAGTGTAAGACCTGGGCATGAGGTAGATGGTATAGAATAAGGGGCGGACGCTGTCCTGGTTTTGCCTGGGATAGAGTTAATATTCTTCCTGGTAGCTGCTCTGTTTTGGATTGACTATGAGAATAATATTGATAACTCATATTGTTTTAGTTGTTGCTGAGTGATGCTTATATTAAGTCACGGACTTTTTCAACTTCCCGTAGAAGGTGGGGGGGCACAGACAAGAAAAGCTGGCCAAAGGAATGTTCCATCTCATAGACGTCATGCTCAGTATATAAATGGGAGTTGGCTTGAGGGAAGGAATCGGTGATGACTTCTCCAGACAGGCGGGGCAAATGATCATTGGGTGTTGACAGTAATATATTTTGAATCACTTTATTCTATATATACTTATACTTATTATTATTATTGTTGTTGTTACTGCTAATGCTTTTATTTTCTGTTACTGTTCTATTAAACGATATTTATCTCAGCCCATGGTTGTTTTTTTTTTTCCCTGCTTTTCCCTTTTCTTGCTATTCTACCTGAGACATCCCGTTTCATTTAAGAGCTGTTACCTGACCGGCTACATCTGACTCAGTGTTGTGCAAGGGTCAGACCCAGTAGGATGAAGCCTTAGAACAAGTAGTATAAACCCAGAAAAATATCAATAAGCAGGGTTATGACAAGAGGAAAATTAGGCTCATGATCTAAGATAAGCCCTGGGCAATGTGCAGAGAAGGGGTGGCAGGTTATTGTCGGTGAAACAGCGTCCATTGGGTCAGTTTTGATAGGGCATGCTTGAGCTCCTGGTTCCTCATACTGTAGATGAGGGGGTTCACTGCTGGAGGCACCACCGAGTACAGAAATGACACCACCAGGTCCAGAGATGGGGAGGAGATGGAGGGGGGTTTCAGGTGGGCAAACACTCCAGTGATGATAAATAGGGAGACCACGGCCAGGTGAGGGAGGCACGTGGAAAAGGATTTGTGCCGTCCCTGCTGTGAGGGGATCCTCAGCACCACCCTCAGGATCTGCACATAGGACACCACAATGAAAACAAAACACCCAAAGACTAAACAGGCACTAACCACAAGAAGCCCAACTTCCCTGAGGTAGGAGTGTGAGCAGGAGAGCTTGAGGATGTGGGGGATTTCACAGAAGAACTGGTCCATGGCATTGCCCTGGCAGAGGGGCAGTGAAAATGTATTGGCCGTGTGCAGGAGAGAATTGAGGAACCCACTGCCCCAGGCAGCTGCTGCCATGCGGACACAAGCTCTGCTGCCCAGGAGGGTCCCGTAGTGCAGGGGTTGGCAGATGGCAATGTAGCGGTCATAGGCCATGACGGTGAGGAGAAAATACTCAGCTGAAATAAAAATGAGAAAGAAAAAGAGCTGGACAGCACACCCTCCTTAGGAGATGGCCCTGGTGTTCCAGAGGGAATTGGCCATGGCTTTGGGGAGAGTGGTGGAGATGGATCCCAGGTCAAGAACAGAGAGGTTGAAGAGGAAGAAGTACATGGGGGTGTGGAGGCGGTGGTCGCAGGCGATGGCAGTGATGATGAGGCCGTTTCCCAGGAGGGCAGCCAGGTAGATGCCCAGGAAGAGCCCGAAGGTCAAGAGCTGTAGCTCTCGTGTTTCTGCAAACTCCATGAGGAGGAAGTGGGTGATGGAACTGCCATTGGACATTTGCTGCTTCTGAGCAGGGGGACCTGTCCGAGGAGGAAAAGGTAGTGACAAACTGGGACAGACTTCTCTGAGGAAATCCCCATGCCATTCCTCACAGAAATCTCCCTCCCACAGCTGAATGAGGAATGACCCAGCTCATTCCCAACCCCACAAACTCAGTGACACTCTCCCTTATCGGGTAAAATACTGCCTCGACACCTACTTTCCATGAGGACACCTCTGGGGCAGGACTCCCAGAGTCAGAGGCAGAAGAGAAGCTGACCCGCACCCCCTCCCCAACTCCTGAGATGCAGAGTTCAACAGAGGGGTGGGGAAACAAGGAGAAATGCGTCTGTGCTCTGAAAAAAGGAAGCGAGGAGAGGGAGTCAGGCAGGCGTGCAGTGAAGCCTTCTCCTCAGTGACAGTGTCTCCAGACAGCGACACTGCAGGGCACTTGCTTTTATGTTGTGCATCACTTGTAGGACACACTCACTTCTCCTGGACTGGAGATGCAGCTGCCGAGAAGGCATCTCAGGCTCCGGACCCTGTGGCTGTGGGGTGGGCGGGAGAGGAGAGCAGAGGCTTGCTGCGGAGAAGTTGTCTGAAGGTCAGGGGGCGGCAGGAGGTGCCGGGATCCCCCCTGCCTGAGCACTTCTGGCAGCAGCTCCCTCTCTGTCCCTGCCTGTGTCTGGGCTGCCAGGAGCTGCCCCTGCCTGGAGCTGCTTCTCTGCCCCCAGGTCTCCTCCCTGCCAGTGCCCCAGAGCCCATCCCACCCGCTGTGTGCTCAGCTCTGCCCTGCAGACCCCTCCTGGCAGCACAGCGCTGCCCGGGGGCATCTCTGGGTGTGCGGGGGCTCAGGAGGGGTTCAGGGAAGTGCTATCAAGAACGGGGGTCTCTGTGCCTTCTCCATAAAGGAGAAATCCATTCCCACCTCCCACTGCCCACCCACCAGCTGAGAGGAGAAATCCCACAGCACAGACTTGTTCCCTTTCAGGGGAAAGGTGCCTCGATGTCCTTCTTCAAAACGGGCCCTCTGCTAATGTCCTGGGATGATGGGGATCTGGAGCAGCCCTGACCCACACAGGTCCATCTCAGCAACAGAAGGCATCTGCCTTGCTGGCAGTCACTCCTTCCACCCACTGCTTCTCCCCACAGAAGCTCCGTGGGAGCTCCCCGGGCAGGCGGAGAGCTGACCTTGGCAGGCGGCAGAGTCCCTGCCCGGCACACAGCCCCCAGGGTGCAGGGACCCTGCTGGCAAGGACAGCCCTGGCCACCCCTGCCTGCACACCCCTACGCACACCTCCACAACCATCCCCAGCAGAAGGCAGCCCTCGGGCCCTGTCCCTCTCACCGGGCAGCAGGGAAGCCCTGCTCTGGAGCACATCCTCCTCCTCTACAGCACAGAAACTGAGAGAGTCCTCCTGACAGAGCCCAGCAGCTCTCAGATGGACCAGCTTGAGGAGATCCCTCTAGGAACTGGAGCTGCATTGCCCGGCACCCTGAGACTTACCACACAGAGGGCGGTGAAGATTTCTGCCCCAGTGAGCTCTCAGCACCCCCCACTCCCAACTGCCTTTAAGCTCTCTCTGCCTCGCAGGTCTCCCCTCCCTGCCTGCAGGCAGTGTCCCCAGCCCTGCTATTGGGCAGAGCTGTCTCTCTGCAGCGCTGCCCGCTTGCCAGGAGCTCCCTCCATCCCAGAACCCTGGCCCAGCTCAGCAGCAGAGGACCAGCCCACGCTGGCACTGCCTCTGTCCCCTCTGGGCTCCTTGGAGGTGTCCCTGGGGCTCCAGGGGAACCGCCTATGAAAAAAAATGATGCAATCTCTGATGTTCCCTCCCTCAGCTGGGCAGAGACACTTACTTCCAGCTGTGTCATTTCTCCCAGCAGAAGAAGAGCTGGCCATGAGTAACCCCTCTTCTTGTCCCATCAGTAGGACACACCGGGGTATTGGAGTGTTGGCACCAGAATTCCTTATGGCAAGTCACCGCTTGCCTGGTGCCACAGCTGGGGGGGCTTCAGCCCAAATGTGCAGCAATGATCTCAGCCAGGGGCACAGACAGGACAAGCTGGAGCCGTTCCTGTGGCAGACAGAGCTGTGACATGGTGGCAGAGCTCAGTTCATCTGGTCTTCAAGGACAGCCTCCTCCAAGCTCTGCTATAGTCCAGTTCGCAATTCAA
The DNA here is from genome assembly GCF_965231255.1 of Vanellus vanellus. NCBI lineage: Eukaryota > Metazoa > Chordata > Aves > Charadriiformes > Charadriidae > Vanellus > Vanellus vanellus. Next base: position 418,125 of record NW_028127111.1, on the reverse strand, counting down.
TCTAAGCCTGAAAGGCAATTCAAGGGCACTAGAATGAGTGTTTACTCCTTCAGGAACAGTTTGAGGAGAACCAAATCCACTGTGTGGCCACTGCTGAGTTTCATAGAGCGGGTGGAGCTATATCGGAAATTCTCTACATCCTCTTTGCCTCAGTCTGCCCCAGCAAGGTCTCCCAGAGCTCTGAGACTCGGGGCAGGAATCTGGAGGAACGCCACCAGCAGTGGATTGTTCCCAAGTCACCTTAACTAAGACAATCCTTACCAGTCTATGGGACAGGAGGGGTGGCAGCTGAGGGAGATGACAGGGTAAGCCAATGTGCCAGCGTATTCAATGACACTCCGTAATCATTGAAAGGCCATGGAGGTTGAGGGAAGGAACATAGAGGTACATAGACAGGCCAGAGAGATGGGCCAAAAGTAATATCATGATGTCTGATAAAGAGAACTCTGAAGTCCTGCCCTTGAGGTGCACTAACCCCGTGCAATGACAGAGGGCCGGGGCGGTGTGGCTGGGTGGCAACTTTGCGGGAAAGGCTCTCGTGGTCCTTCAGTTTCATTAGGCAAAACAGGAGCCGGGGGCAAAGAAGGCCAACAGCATCCTTTGCTTCTCTTTCCATTCCCTGAAATCCCGAGTGCTTCTCTTTTATTCTCCTAATACCCTCCCAAAAGAACAGCCCACCTGTGCTGGTCTGAGGTGAAACAGAACCCTTTTTCTGTTCAGTAATTTGACTTTGCAGCCAAGCCTCCTCTAACTAACTGAACTCTCTCAAATTTAATGCATATTGGCCATAAGCTGTTGGCTCTCAGAGTGACAAAACCTGATTATCTATAATTGATGCCAAGGCATGGTATGCAGAGAGGCTCTTGCTTAGACTTTTTGCTATAACAACCAAGGGCAGCTCACTTTGTTATATGCCCCGTTGGAGGGTCGGAAGCGGTAAAGTGTAGAGGGGATGCACCTTTGGATAGGAGCAGACAGGACAGGTGACCCAAAACCGACTAACTTATCTAAACTGACAAGTCCTTTCTCTCTCTCCCTCCTCTCCTTGGAAAGAGAGGTGAGGGAGAGCATCTGTCGTTTGTCGCAGTGGCCAGGCCGGACCAAACCATAACAAGAGTGAAGGAACTGCACTGTTGGACTAAAGGCAGTCCTTGCTCCTGCACACAGAATTCCAGCCACAAGTAGCTCTGTGCTCATTTAATATTTGGTTGGCTGCCTCGAGGAATTGTCCCCGACACACCCTTGGCTGGGCTCAAGCAGCATCTTGTCTGGGAAGCTCTCCTAACAAACAGCCTCATCCCAACTTCATTGCATGGTCTGTAAATGGAGAGGCAAGCTCTGCAGTCAAAGTGGAAGGTTTGTGGGTGATGGTGGTGACTGAAATGACCCACAATGCATTTTTGGTGTGGCTTTCTGGATGCTCAGAACCAATGGACCTCTGAAGGAAAGTCAATTTGGAATTGGAGCTTACGGAAAACAAATTTAAAACTCTTTTCTACTGAGTCGCTTGGAGCAGCAAAATTCCTGTTAGTGTTTGCCTGTGTAGAGGCTGTATGGAAAGTGCACAGCATAAAACAGACCACGCAGCTTGAGCTAAAATATACGTTAAGGAGGAAAAGGATGTTAGAAACTCAATAAGCAGGTGATTGAACCAGGGAAATGCCCTAGGAGATCCCACTGTCTTAAAGTAGCAGATCCCACTTCTCCAGCCTGTCAAGTTTACGTTAGTCATTGTAAAGTGAAAAAGGAAGCCGGTGCCATTGGAACCCTGTGGTGTGCCATGTATGATTCACAGGATCTCCTGAGAGAAATGGATGAGAAGGTAAAGAATGTGCAAAAAAAAGCCATCTGTAAATTGAAGGAGGAGGAATTTCCCAAAATAAAGACAATCATCATCTTAATCAAAATTTGAGAGGAAGATCTCAAGGTAAACAGACATAGACCCTGGTTACAAATCAAACAGCTGGACTTGGAAGTTGGACAAGCACAAGATTTAGAAACAGAACTAAAGGTTTTAGAAACTGAGCTACAGAAAGCTGGAACAGCAGCTCAGCTTCCAGCAGAGTAACATATAGTCACGAACAGAAGTCACAACCAATCTTGACCCAAGGTGGGAAAATGTCATCTTCCAACCAAGGCAATGAAAGGGATTAATGTGAAAAGACCCATCAGGTCAGCCTGCATAGTAAGGGAAAGCAATATTTATTATGCTGTAGATGCAGAAGGCAATAAGCATTGGATTTTGCCTCAGAATATTCAAGGAGAGTTTATCGAAGTTCATGCGTGAGCTCGGACAAAGACTCTGAGCAGCGGGTGGGGGCCTAACTTGAAGAAGGATGTATATCTCTGGTGTAGGAACTGCCTTTCTTGTGCCATGACCCATGCAGACAACCCTGGATCAAAAGCCCAACTCCAGCACTAACATATTGGAAGCCCACGGGCACAACTGCAGATCAATTTTGTGGGACCTCTGTAAGTGACAGCTTGAAACACCAAACACATCTTGGTAGTAGGAGATCCTTTTAGTATATAGACAGAAGCCCCCCCTTGCAAAACCAACATGATGGCCACCACTGCCTATCTGCTGTTTTAACTGCTCCACACCATAGAGTCTGATTTCAGCACTCACTTTATCACAATAATTATGCATGAGCACTGCAAAGCTTAAACGTAAGATGTGCCACCCTGTCTCTGGCAACCCGTGGGGCAGAGGAGAGGGAAAAGCCAGTAATGGGGTTTGGATGTTGAAGGTGGGGTCCAGCAGAGATGAGGAGTCAAGGGAGTGGATGGGGAGAGATAGACAAAGGTGAGACAAGTTCTGATCTTGATTGTGAGGCCACTACTGTTGTAGGAGCATGACTGGCCCGCAGCTGGCCCCAGCAGTTTGGGGACAAGAGGTTTATCACAAAACCGCTCTTCCCAGCAGAGCCAAGATAGGGGCAGAGGGAAAGGGGAGCAGCAGGCCAAAGGGAGATGGCTGGCATGGTGATGCTTATGAGAGCACTTCCACAGCAGCAGCCTGGTTGGCCCTCAGGAGACATGCTGGCCAGCAGGCATTCTGAGGTCATCCAGCGCATCAGAGACCCCACCCAAGAGGAATTCCATCCTTTGGGAGGGGAGGGGGTGAGGCAGGTGGAAGAGGCCCACCTGGGTTCTGATCCTGGGGGCACCTCTGTTACAGCAACCTGACCAACCATGGCAGACAGAAGGGCAGGTGGGGCTCATGGCCACCTGGCTCAGGACGAGCCCTGACACTGGCGGAAAATCTTCTCCTTATCTCCAGGTTGAATATCCCCTCTTTCACCCAACACTTGTCTTTCATCCTCCTAATATGCACCAGAGATCTCTGTATTTTTATGACCTCCTCCTAGGTTCTGACAGGCTGCAAGGAGGTCCCCGTAAGCCTTCTTTCTGCTCTTAACCTTCCTTGCAACCACTGGCTCAAGGGGAGCTTTGCCTTCCTAAAAAAAATGATGTCAACAGAGATAACTTTCTTCCTTGTCATGTCCTTGCTGTCACCTCCGGGCAGCTGCTTCATGGCCCCTGTCAGAGCCAGCCTCGTCCCTCTACTCACCCAGCCTCCCTGCCCCACAAATGCGTTATCATCACGGGAAGACCCATGGTGCACGAAGAGGTTTCTAGGGCAATCAAAACCACAGTCAGTGGAGAAAGGGAAACAAGGGTGGGCTCTTTGTGTGCTGTATTATGTTAGTGTAAGATATCTACCCATATAGACACACAGAAAAAACGGATCCTTCCAAGAGCTGGTCTGACACTTTCCATGTATCCAGAACCTGGCCCCGGGATCCCCTCGTCCCCCTGATCCCCCCCAGGCACAGACAAGCACACGCTCACGCAAATGGCTCTCTCCAGCACAGAGTCAAAGAATCATTGAGGCCAGAAGCCAGTCAGCGTCCACCTTCTCTGGGCTGCCCCTTCATGCTTCATTTTAGTCAGGACCTCCTTTCTCACCTATGCCAGGCTCCTGCCAGCTTTGACAGACTTCCTATATGATGGGGTGGACTGTTCTGGAGCTGCAAGAGTCCATCCTTGACTAGCAAAGAGCTTTCTGACCCCCTCTTCTCCGCAGGGCCCTGTCCCATGGGATTCTTCTGATCAGGTCCCTCAGAAGGCCAAAGCCTGCTCTCCTGAAGTCCCCCTCTTGGCCTTGTTCCCTTCTTTCAGGAGCCTCAACTCTACCTTCTCACCCCTGACTGTGACATCCCTGACAGTGGGAGATGGGAAATTTTTTTTCTCCACTCTGGAGCAGGCACGGAGACCCCAGTTCTCATTAGCGTTTGTCTGAGCCTCTTCTTATCCCCTTGGCATGCAGAGATGTCCCTGGGCAGTGCCCTGCTGCCAGGAGGGATCTGCAGGGCAGAGCTGAGCACACAGCGGGAGGGATGGGGTCAGTGAGCACTGGCAGGGAGGAGATGTTGGGACAGAGAAACAGCTCCCGGCAGGGACAGCTCCAGGCAGCCCAGACGTGGGCAGGGAGTCGGAGGGACCTGCTCCCACAAACACCTTGGGAGAGGGGACTTGGGCACCCTCCCTGCCATCCCCTGCAGTGCAGACACCCACTCTGAAGGAACGCCCTGGTCTCCTCTTCCACCCAGCAGAGCCCAACCCTCTGTCCCTCTCTTGCCTCCTCACAGCAACACTCATGGCATTTCTCCACATTTCCCCTTTCTGCTGGTTTAGGGCAGCTTATCGTTTCTAGATGGGGACTTAAAAACATTGCCTTTTTATTTTGGGTGGCAGTATTTTGCTATGTTATCGGGTCTTTTTTAATGTTTCCGTTTTCTGTCCCTTACGTAATTGCACCTTGCGAATTGCTGCAGTCAGACTCACCTTGGGACGGTGGGAGGCCTCTGTTGGACATTGTGTATAATTACACCTTGGGTTATATTATGGGCCATTTAGCAAGAGGGGGGATGTCTCTTGAGTCTTTGTATGTGCTGGTGGCATCAATAGCAACAGTTTTTGAAAGTCTGGAATACCCTTGGAATGTTTTGGTTATTGTGCTTGGGTAATTAAATTTTGCGGGCTCTTTCTTCTTCATTGGTGGATCTGCAGTATAGGGAAGTGTCCAGCGGCAACTCCCCGGCCCCCACAGCCGACATCATACCTGCACAGCCCCCACCTGTCCCTGTGACAGACATCGCGCCTGCACAGACCCTGCCGTCCCCTGCGACACTCAGACCCTGCCAGCCCCCATGGCAGGCATCCATCCGATCCAGACTCCGCTGGCTTAGATCCCGCCGGCTCCTATGTCAGGCACCGCACGGTATTTCTCCTGCACAGCACCCGCCAGCCCCCATGACGGACATCGCACCTCTCCAGTCCCCGCTGGCTACCATGACAGGACCCGCAGCTGCAACGAGTATTACACCTACTCCGACCTTGGTGATGGATGATGCAGCTGAACTACAGACCCAGTCAGTGCCGGTATCAGTCAACTCTATGCATAAGACAAGACGTGCAATAGGACCAGATAGCAACGGGCAGTCAGGGACATCACACAATGAAGAAACTGAGGAAACCACTCCATCATTATCCCTAAGTGAGCTGTGAGACATATGTAAGAATTACGGCCGTCAGGAAGGCGAGCAAGTGATTCCTCCGCTACTCGATTGCTGGGACACTGGAGCTGATAGTTTGGACTTAGATGGTAGAGAAGCCAAGCGGTTGGGACCATTGACTAGAGAATTGGGTATTGACAGGGTTTTTGGAAGAACACCACAATCCCTTAGCCTCTGGAGATGACTCCTGTAAAGCGTGAGGAGCAAGTATCCCTATAGGGACGCTATCCCATACCACCCATCCAAGTGGACAACTATTGAGAGAGATGTTCAGAATCTGAGGGAAATAGCTGTGCGGCAGATGATTTTTACTGATTTGGACAACCTGCAGACACCATTAGATCCAGATGCACTCAAAATTACCGGACCCACTTGGCGCATGTGGGTACGGAGAGCACCAGCGGCACATGCTCATGGATTGGTATTATTTTGCTGGAAAGAGGGTGAGGCACCGACGGTGGGTCATGTGGATACTGACATGCAGCATTATGCACATAATCTTTTTCTGCCCCACAGGACAGTGTGTCAGCATTGGACAGGTCACGTGACCAGGCCGCTGTCTCAGTTGAGGAAAAACTATTTGACAAATCTGCGGTAGCATGTGGCAGTGTATTGGACAACTGGTTAGATGATGTCCCTTGGCAGGTCAACACCTCAGCCATGGAAAAATCGTCTGAAAAAGCTAGGTGGGAACTTGATGAGATGTTGCAGAAACTGCGGAGTGTTTCTCTGCAGGCTGATGTCTCAGCTGTGAGAAACGCACCTGATAACTTGATAACCTGATAATCGTTTCATAGAGTGCTCAACAAAATATCCCAGCTGGTAAATAGTGTGGACTCCCAACCTGTACTGACCAGCGTTTTGGCAATTGAAGAAAAATGTTTTCCTAATAAACCTGTTTGAGAGAAACAATACACACCTGTCCTGGTTTGAGGTTAAAAAGGACCAATTTTGTTCAGGAGAAAAAAATGGGGAATCCTCCAACGATATAGCTGGCCTGTAGGAGATCCTTCCCCTCCCGTCCAGGATGCTGTACAGGGTAACTTCCCAGGGACTGAGCGACCTCACCTGAGAGAGAGAGGGTAAGTGACTAAGAAACAGACATACAGTATATGGTATGCTATTAAGTTTGTGACTGGTGCACTCTTTTAAGGTATTAATATCTAGCGCGCTTGTGGTTTGTGTTGTTACTTGTTGGGAGCATTTGTAGCTCACAATTGTGTATCACGCTAATTTCTTTTAAACTGCAATAGTGTAATTGCCACTGTACACCTAGAACTTGCAATAGTGACGTATTGGACCTGTGAGTGAAGTCCAAATAGACTGTTAATTTGAACCTCTCGGTGAAGTCCTTTTTCCATTGGCCAATGGAATCCTGGGCTGCATAGGGAAGAGTGTGGCCAGTAGATCGAAGGAGGTCATTCTCCCCCTCTACTCTGCACTGGTGAGGCCACAACTGGAATACTGTGTCCAGTTTTGGGCTCCCCAGTTCAAGAGGGACAGGGAACTGCTGGAGCGGGTCCAGCAAAGGGCAACTAAGATGATTAAGGGCTTGGAGCATCTCCCTTATGAGGAAAGGCTGAGAGAGCTGGGAGTCTTTAGCCTGGAGAAGAGAAGGCTGAGGGGAGACCTTATTATGGCATACAAGTATCTAAAGGGTGGGTTGAAGGAGGATGGAGCCAGGCTCTTTTCAATGGTTCCAAGTAACAGGACGAGGGGCAATGGGCACAAGTTAGAACACAGGAAGTTCCGTTCAAATACACGGAAACAGTTCTTTACGGTGAGGGTGACAGAGCACTGGCACAGGCTGCCCAGGGAGGTTGTGGAGTCCCCTTCTCTGAAGATTTTCAAGACCCGCCTGGATGCAGTCCTGAGTAATGTGCTCTGGGCAATCCTGCTTTAGCAGGGGAGTTGGACTAGATGATCTCTAGAGGTCCCTTCCAACTCTGATGATTCTGTGATTCTGTGATTCTGTGAGGCCTGTAAGTAGCAGTGCTCCCCAGGGGTCAGTACTGGCCAGTCTTGTTCAACATGTTACTCAACGTCCTGGATGAGGGCACAGAGTGTACCCTCAGCAAGTTTGCTGACATCTGTTGGAAGGGTAACACAGCAGGGCATAGGCAGTCCAGGAGGTTCTTGGATTGTATTGACAACGTCTTTCTCCCAGTGGTAGAGGAGCCAACGAGGAGAGGAGCTCTGCTGGACCTTGTCCTTACCAACAAGGAGGGGCTGGTAGGCAGTGTCAAGCTCAAGGGCAGCCTGGGCTGCCATGACCATGAAATGGTCGAGTTTGAGATCCTCAAGGCAGCGAGGAAGGTGCGCAGCAAGCTGACCACCCTGGGCTTTAGCAGAGCTGACTGTGGCTCCTTGATGAAACTGCTCAATATAGTGCCATGGGATGAAGCGCTGGAGGGAAGAAGGGCCCAAGTAAGCCAGTTAATATTCAAGGCTCACCTTCTCCAAGCTCAGGAGTCATGCATCCCTACAAAGAAGAAGGCAGGCAGAAAAGCCAGGAGGCCTGCATGGATGAACAAGGAGCTCCTGGACATGCTCAGAAGTTAAAAGGAGGCCTATAGGGGGTGGAAACAGGGGTGGGAAGCCTGGGAGGAATACAGAGAAATTGTTCAAGCAGCCCGGGATCAGGTTAGGAAAGCTAAAGCCCAGATAGAACTAAATCTGGCCAGGGGCATCAAGACAAACAAAAATCCTTCTTTAAGTATGTCAGCGAGAAAAGAAAGACTAGGGAAGATGTGGGCCCTCTCCAGTAGGAAATACAAAAACTGGTCACTCGGGACAGAGACAAAGCTGAGGTCCTCAATGACTATTTTGCCTCAGTCTTCACTGGCAAAGACTGCAGCCACAATGCCCATGATGCAGAGGGCAAAGGCAAGGAGTGGGAAAATGAAGAACTGCCCACTGTAGGTGAAGATCATGTATAAACCACCTGAGGAACCTGAAGGTGCACAAGTCCATGGGACCTGATGAGACACATCTGCGGGTCCTGAGGGAACTGGCAGACGAAGTTGCTAAGCCACTGTCCCTCATATTTGAGAAGTCGTGGCAGTCTGGTGAGCTTCCTGCTGACTGGCCAAGGGGAAACATAAACCCTGTTTTCAAAAAGGGAAATAAGGAAGACCTGGGGGACTACAGGCCAGTCAGTCTCACCCCTGTGCCTGGCCCGATCATGGAGCAGATCCTCCTGGAAACTCTGCTGAGGCAGATGGAAAATAAGGAGGTGATTGGTAGCATCCAACATGGCTTCACCAAGGGCAAGTCATGCCTGACAAAATTTGGTGCCCTTCTATGAACGCGTTACAGTGGTACTGGACAAGGGAAAAGCAACTGATGTCACCTGCCTGGACTTGTGCAAAGCCTTTGACATTGTCCCACACGATATCCTGGTCTCTAAATTGAAGAGACATGGATTCGACAGATGGACCACTTGGTGGATAAAGAACTGGCTGGACGGTCACACGCAAAGTGTTGTGGTCAACGGCTCGATGTCCAAGTGGCGAGCAGTGATGAGTTGCATTCCTCAGGGGTTGATACTGGGACAATATCTTTGTTGGTGACATGGACAGTGTGATCGAGCGCACCCTCAGCAAGTTTGCTGATGATACCAAGCTGTGTGGTGAGGTAGACACACTGGAGGGAAGGGATACCATCCAGAGGGACCTGGACAGCCTGGAGAGGTGGGCCCATGCCAACCTCATGAAGTTCAACAAGGCCAAGCGCAAGGTCCTACATCTGGGTTGGGGCAATCCCAAGCACAAATCCAGGCTGGGCAGAGAATGGCTGGAAGCAGTCCTGAGGAGAAGGACCTGGGGGTGCTGATTGATGAGAAGATCGAAATGAGCTGGCAATGCGTGCTTGCAGCTCAGAAAGCCAACCGCATCCTGGGCTCCATCAGAAGCAGCGTGGCCAGCAGGTCAAGGGAACTGCTCTGGTGAGAGCCCACCTAGACTACTGCATCCAGCTCTGGAGCCCCCAACAGAGGAAAGACATGGACCTGTCAGAGCGGGTCCAGAGGAGGGACACAAAGTTGATCCAAGGGCTGGAGCACCTCTCCTCTGAGGACAGGCTGAAAGAGTTGGGGTTGTTCAGCCTGCAGAAGAGAAGGCTCCAGGGGGACCTCATTGTGACTTTGCAGTACTTAAAGGGGGTCTACGGGAAAGCCTGGGAGGGACTTTTTACAAGGGCATGTAGTGATATGACCAGGAGGTATGGTTTTAAACTGGAAGAGGGGAAATTTAGATTAGATATTCAGAATAAATTTTTCATTTCAATGGTGGTAAGGCACTGGCCCAGGTTCCCCGGAGAAGCTATGGTTACCCCATCCCTGGAGGTGTTTAAAGCCAGGCTGGATGGGACTTTGAGCAACCTGGTGTAGTGGGACATGTCCCTGCCAAGGGCAGGGGGGTTGGAACTGGATGATCTTCAAGGTCCCTTCCAGCCTAAGCCATTCTATGACTCTATGATTCGGCTTTCCAGGAGAGACAGGCAGGAAGGATCTGGGGTGGGGTTCACTGAAAGTGAAGAGGTTTACTGGATGTATGGAGCTACTCTGTGGACCAGGTGAAAAGTTTGACGAGCCCCTGTGAGGGAAGGTCAGAGGAGAGGCTAGCAGAAGTGGCCTCCCATAGTGGGAGTTCAGGAACCTGCAGGCAGGGCGAGGAAGTGGGCATAGCCTTTGCTCAGCATGCCAAGGAAGTCTCTGGCTGTAGAAGCCCGAGTCTCCCTGGGGACTGCAGTGCCCCGGGCATTTTCTGGAAGGGGAATACGGCAGCGTGCACACTGCAGGCAGTTTCTGGAATGTCTGAGGACAACACCTTAGCACAGCGACCAGATGGGTCAACAGGGGTAATACAAACCCGGATCTGATCCTTGCAAGCAAAGAAGAGCTGGTGCGGGATGTGAAGATTGGCTGTCATGACCCCGAAACAGGGGGGCCCCAGGTCCCGAGGGGAGGGAGGGACAAGAATAGAAGACTGCAGATGCTGGGCATTAGAGAGCAGACTTGGGACTGTTCTGGGCAGTTTTAGTGGGGATCCAATCAGCAGCAGCACTGAAGGACAGCAGAGCTCACTACAGCTGGTCTTCAAGGACAGCATCTTCCAAGCATTTGTCTGTATCAAAACCCAGTTGAAACCTGAGGGCAAATTCAAGGGAATCATAATGATCTTTGCCTACCTCAGGAGCAATTAAAGCAGAAAACAAAGATATTGACTGGACACTGCTGAATTGAGTAGGAGCCAGCGTAGATAGAACTGAGATACTCCATGTGTGTCTTGCCTCAGATTTCACCAGCAAGGTCTCCCAGGCCTTGGTGCCTCAAGGCAAGACTCTGGAGGAGAAGAGCCAGGGCTGGATGGGAATCAAATCAAAGGTGATTTGGGCAAAGTCAACCAGTACCAGTATGTGGGAAAAGAGGTAGCATGCAAGGGTGCTGAGAAAGGAAGAGAATGTCACAGTGAGGCCACTCTCTATCATCTTGGAAAGGTCCTGGAGGCTGGGGGACTCCATGACAACTGCAAAAAGCAACGTGGCATGCATCTTTCCAAAAGATCCAGAGGATGAGCTGCAGAGCTGAGGCTGCTTAGCTTCACTTTAGATGAGTGTCCTGGTGTGAGGTAAAACAGAACCAATTTTGTTCAGTAACTTCGCTTCTTAGCTGGGCCTCTTCTAACTACTGAAATTAACTGCATATTGTGCAGACAATGTTCACTCTCTCAGAGTGATCAGACCAATTGTTTATAGCTGATGCCCAGGCATGGTATGCAGAGAGGCTCCTGCTTATACTTATTGCCATAACAGCCAAGGCCAACCGACTTTGTTATTTGCCACGTTGGAGGGTCGGAAGCGGAAAAGCATAGTGGGGTCCCACCTGCAGGGAGGAGCGGACAGGACAGGTGACCCAAAACTGACCAACGGGGTATTCCATCCCATCTGGCTCATGCTCAGTATAAAAGCTGAGGGATCAAAGGGTCACGGGCTCTTCCTTCAATGGCTGACGTCTGAGGAGGACTCTGTTCGTCTACCTGTGATCCCGATCCTGAATCCAGATCCGGAATCCAGTTCCCGTCCATCACTGAGTCCAGCCTGGGACTTCCCCAGTGCCAGCCGGTGACATGACTGTCATCTCAGGAGCTTGATACGGTGTTGTATATATATTTTTCATTATTCTTTTTATTTTATTATTAATATTTCATTAAAGTAGTTTAGTTTCTTCTAAACTCATAAGTCTCTTTTTCCTCCTCTGCCTCTCTCTTTGAAGAGAGGTAGAGGGGAGCATCTGTCGGTCCCGTCTGGGGTCCCTCGGGTCCCCAGTGGTGGATTTGGCCTAAACCACGACAATGAGGAACATGTCCCAGGTCATGTCCCCTTGGATTGCTTTTCTGTGTGCCTGGAAGAGAAGGTGACTGGATGAACTCGGGCAATATGTGGATCAGTTGCCATCTAGCACTGACCCTCTCAAAGAAAGGGATGTCAGGAGGGAAGCGCTAGCAGGTGGGGGCAATGTTGGATAGCAAAGAAATAAAAGCAGGATCTATCCAGTTTACCCAAACTTCATTGCTCCCGGCGCCATTTAGATGTGAAACGTCCTGATAGAAACATGTTCTCGGAACACACTTTCTACATTCAGTTTGTTGGAGGAAATGTGTTTTTGCAGATGGCTGCACAAATCTCTACGTACATAGGATCAGAGAAAGTATCATCTTGCTGGCCTGTCTTATGAAAAACATGAGAATGTACAGACCAACATCAAAGTTCTCAAGAGGAGGACTTCTTACACACACCTTACACCAAGGCCTTTTCCACACGTGTTTCAACTTCTCCATTTAGCTGTGAAAGGGAGATGTAAATAAGATAAGAATTTGTCCCCTTTTTCTCCCTCATTATAGATTCTTTAGGTCAGAGCAGGGTTGTGCTGGACCTCAGCCAAGGTACGAGGACCACACTCAGATGTGCAACAAAGGAATCTGGTGCCAAGTGCCCAAGGTTCTATGCAAGGCAAAGGTTTTGTTCAGAGCATGCAGGGGTGGATGGCAGATGGCAATAGAAAGAGGAAATGAGGTGACCTGAAGAAGAGCAAACCCTCAGGACCAGAGAGAAGCAGGGCTGGGCTGTGCAGCCCTGGCAGGAGAGGGCTTTGCTCTCTGGGACGTCTCTGCAGGCCTGCAGGGCCTGTGGTGCAAGGGGAAGCTGATCTCCAGGAAAGACACGGTGCTTTGGAAAATGTCCTCGGCGATGGACATCCTGTGATCCAAGAACATGGGGTAAATCATTGCTCTGTTCCATGATTGCATCATCAAAGGGATGACTAAAGGCTGTGGGAGAAGCACTGCCTACATCTACTGGATGGAGATGGGACAGGACTTGCCTCACTGCAGCTGCCTGAATGAAAGCACTGAACGTCCCAGTGGTTCTCTTGGGGTGTGTTACACGGCTGCTCTGAATGGCGATCATGTTCCTGCAGGTCTTGTGCTGTCCCTGCTGGCTGCATGCGGCTGTGCAGGAGAGCCCTGGCACCTCCCGTAGCGCCACAGGGTGTAGGTCACCTTCCAATGGAGCAGCTGCCCTGAATGAGGTTGGGCACTGTAGGGGTGTCTGTGAGAAACGGGCCATGGGTGCCAAAGGAGATGGGGTAAAGACAGCTGGTGGAGGAGAGAGAGTGTCACCACCATGCCCCACCAGCCTCAAAATGATGACTCCAGACACTGCCCTGTCCCTCTTAATATTTCCATCAGTTACGAGCACGTGTCTTAGACCACCTCTGGCACCTCATGTGTCACCTGTGCTTTGCATGGGTACAGGAGGTACAGGAGACTCCTGCCTTTCACTGCCTGGGTGTGCTGTCTCCCAGTGGGGCAAGAAGAGGGGATTCTTGGACATAGCTCTGTCTCCGAAAGGGGAAATGGCACTGCAGTGAAGAAGTTTCTCTGCCCAGCAGAGGGAGAAAAGATCAGTGATGACTTCAGCTTGTTTCCCAGGTGGTTCCCCTGGAGCCCCAGGGACATCTCTGAGGGAGCCCAGAGGGGACAGAGAGAGTGCCACCGTGGGCTGGTCCTCTGCTGCCGAGCTGGGCCGGGCTGCTGGGCCGGAGGGAGCTTCTGGCAAGTGGGCAGAGCTGCAGAGAGACAGCTCTGCCCAGAAGCAGGGCTGAGGGCAGTGCCTGCAGGCAGCGAGGGAAGAGAAGAGAAGAGAAGAGAAGAGAAGAGAAGAGAAGAGAAGAGAAGAGAAGAGAAGAGAAGAGAAGAGAAGAGAAGAGAAGAGAAGAGAAGAGAAGAGAAGAGAAGAGAAGAGAAGAGAAGAGAAGAGAAGAGAAGAGAAGAGAAGAGAGAGGTAAAGGCAGTCTGGGGTGGGAGGACAGGAGAGAGCTCACCGGGGGACAAACCTTCACAGCCTTTCACATGGTAAGTCTCTGGCTGTGGGGCAATGCAGATGAGTTCCTGGCAGTGTCTCCTAGAGCTGGCACATGCCATGGCTGATAGGAGCTGTCAGGACCGCTCTCCTGGCTTGTCTGGTGTGGAGCAGAAGGATGTGCTTCAGAGCAGGGATGTCCTGCTGCACCTTCAGAGGGACAATGACGGAAAGCTGCCTTCTCCCAGGGATGGCTCCGGGGTTTGCAGACCGATGTGCAGGCAGGGCTGGCCAGGGCTGTCCTTGCCAGCAGGGTCCCCACATCCTGGGGGCTGTGTGCCGGGGCAGGGACTCTGCCGCCTGCCAGGGTCAGCTCTGCGCCTGCCCGGGGAGCTCCCACGGAGGTGCTGTGGGGAGAAGCCGTGGGAGGAAGGAGTGACCCCTGTCAGGGCAGGGTCTTTCTATTGTTGAGAGGGTGCTGCATGGGTCACGGCTGCTCACAGCTGCTGACCACCCCCAGAACATCGGCAGAGGCAGCATTGCAAGGGGAAAGTCAAGGCAGGGGCTACCTTAAAGACAAAGACCTTTCCCGGCTCTGTGCTCGCAGCTTTCTCCTAAGGGAAAGGAGCTGTCACTGTGACACTGAGGGATCAGCAGGTCTGCCACAAACCTCATCAAGTGCCTGCACTCTCTCCTCTACCCAGAGACAGCACCAGCATCCCCTTTGCCTGCAGCATCAGGCTGGATCTGCTCCACTCCTCAGGACCCGCACAGAGGGACGTGGCCCTGGGCAGTGCCCTGCTGCTGGGAGGGGGCTGCAGGGCAGAGCTGAGCACACAGCGGGTGGGATGGGCTCTGGGGCACTGGCAGGGGGAGACCTGGGCACAGAGCAACAGCTCCTGGCAGGGACAGCCCCAGGCAGCAGAGACAGGAGCAAGGGCTGGGGGGAAACTGCCAACACGCCCGGGGGGAGGCTGCCTTCAGCCAGCTCTCCTGGGCTCCTCCATGGAGGTGTCTGCTGGGCGCTGTCTGCTGGGACCTGAGCGCACTCTCTCTTCACATCATCTCCTCTGCGGCACCCCGACTGCCGCTCTGCTGGTCCTGTGGGGCTTGCGAGCTGCCCCCAGCAAGGCACAGCGCTGCCGTCGGGTCCTGGGGAGTGCTGAGCCTTTCCTCGGGGGTGGGCAGTCTCCTCTCAGAGTGCTTTGCTTCTCTCGGGGAGGGGTGGTGTCCTGCTCTCTTCATCACAGCTCCATCTCTGCGCTGGGACAGGGAAGAGATTGCAGATCTGCCCTCTCAACCAGTGCTCCCCTCATCCCATATGAGTTCAGCTGTTTGGTATTTTTTAAAAAGTAGTTTGTGTGTGGAGTCATCTCGAAGGCAGGTGAAACAAAAGCAGAGGGCAGATGGGCAAAACCCCGATGGACAGTGCAGCTCTCCTGAGTCTCCTTTAAGCCAAAGAGAGCTGAACTCGTCTGTCCCGTCTGAAGAATCGTAACATGATTAGTCATCAAAATGAGGATTTCTACATTAATGAGATGTTATCATGGAAAATAAAAAGCACAGGCAAAAATTTATACGGACATGCTAACCCTCTGCTCTGCAGCCCACGCTCTGGAGAGCCATGAGTGCAAATATTGAACTTTTCCATTACAGGTGGATTACATCTGACACCCCTTGTGACGGTTGGAGCTGTCACAGAGCAGCTCCCTTGTACCCACTGCAGCAGAGCAGGGCTGACTCCTCAGCAGCACAGGGGCAGAGGTGCTGCTCCTCACACCACACTCAGCCAGCACCACCCAGAGAGAAAAAATGCATTTCAACTGAGGGTGATATCTATGAAAAATGGAGTATATGGGCTCATAGAATTCTGTCCTGATTTTTTCCTGTCTTTTCCTTCCTTTAACAGAGCCCCCATAAAAGAAATATCTAATGTCCAACAGCAGCTCCATCACCCACTTCCTCCTCATGGAGTTCGCAGACACACGGGAGCTCCAGGTCTTGACCTTCGGGCTCTTCCTGGGCATCTACCTGGCTGCCCTCCTGGGAAACGGCCTCATCATCACCGCCATCACCTGCGACCACCGCCTCCACACCCCTATGTACTTCTTCCTCCTCAACCTCTCTGTTCTGGACCTGGGCTGCATCTCCACCACTCTCCCCAAAGCCATGGCTAATTCCCTCTGGAACACCAGGGCCATCTCCTATGGAGGGTGTGCTGTCCAACTCTTTTTCTTTCTCATTTTTATTCCAGCTGAGTATTTTCTCCTCACCGTCATGGCCTATGACCGCTACGTTGCCATCTGCCAACCCCTGCACTACGGGACCCTCCTGGGCAGCAGAGCTTGTGTCCGCATGGCAGCAGCTGCCTGGGGCAGTGGGTTTCTCTATTCTCTCCTGCACACGGCCAATACATTTTCACTGCCCCTCTGCCAGGGCAATGCCCTGCACCAGTTCTTCTGTGAAATCCCCCACATCCTCAAGCTCTCCTGCTCACACTCCTACCTCAGGGAATTTGGGCTTCTTGTATTAAGTTCTTTCTTAGGTTTTGGGTGTTTTGTTTTCATTGTGGTGTCCTATGTGCAGATCTTCAGGGCCGTGCTGAGGATGCCCTCTGAGCAGGGACGGCACAAAGCCTTTTCCACGTGCCTCCCTCACTTAGCCGTGGTCTCCCTGTTTATCAGCACTGCTGTATTTGCTCACCTGAAGCCCACCTCCATCTCCTCCCCACCCCTGGATCTTCTTGTGTCATTTCTGTACTCGGTGGTGCCTCCAGCAGTGAATCCCCTCATCTACAGCATGAGGAACAAGGAAATCAAGAATGCCCTGTACAAATTATTGCAATACAATCTACTCACAATTAATATGGTGCCCATTATCCCACAAGGGTACCCACAGTATTACAGCAAAGACCAGGACTAACTTTTCTTCACTTGTGCATTTTACCTCATTGCTTTTCTTCTTGTTTTGTTGTTTTGTTTTCTTTTTTTTTTCATTCTGTTTTTTTATTATATACCTTTGATGTTACTGTTTTTGTTCTCATGCTTGTTTTTTTTTTTTCTTTTCCTGGACCCAAAGACCTCATGTGCATAAGGATCACAGAATCACAGAATGGTCAGGGTTGGAAGGGACCTCTGGAGAGCATCTAGTCTAACTCCACTACCAGAGCAGGGGCACCTACAGCAGTGGCACAGGACGGCTTCCAGGCGGGTTTGGAATGTCTCCAGAGTGGGAGACTCCCCCACCTCTCTGGGCAGCCTGTGCCAGTGCTCTGCCACCCTCAAAGGAAAGAAGTTTCTCCTCATGTTAAGATGGAGCTTCCTACGTTCATGTTTGTGCCCGTTACCTTTTGTCCTGTCACTGGGCACCACTGAACAAAGACTGTTCCCATCTCCCTGGCACCCTCCATTTAACTATTTATACGCATTAATAAGATCCCCCCTCAGTCTTCTTTTCTCCAGACAAAAAAAGCCCCAAGTCAGCTTTTCCTCATCAGAAAGTTGCTCCAGTCCCCTGATCATCTTTGTAGCCCTTTGCTGGACTGTCTCCAGCAGTTCCCTGTCCTTCTTGAACTGGGGAGCCCAGCACTGGACACAGTACTCCAGATGCGGCCTCACCAGGGCAGAGTAGAGGGGAAGGAAGACCTCCCTCGACCTGCTGGCCACACTCTGCTTGATGCCCCCCAGGATGCCATTGGCCTTCTTGTCCCCAGGGCACATTGCTGGCTCAAGGTCATCCTGTTGTCCACCAGGATTCCCAGGTCCCTTTCCTCTCCAGCAGGTCTGCCCCTAACCTGTACTGGTGCATGAGGTTATTCCTCCCCAGGCTCAGTACCCTACACTTGCCCTTGTTGAACTTCATAAGGTTTCTCTCTGCCCAACTCTCCAGCCTGGCCAGGTCACACTGTATGGCGGCACCACCTTCTGGCACGTCAGCCACCTCT
Source organism: Vanellus vanellus (assembly GCF_965231255.1). Taxonomy (NCBI): domain Eukaryota; kingdom Metazoa; phylum Chordata; class Aves; order Charadriiformes; family Charadriidae; genus Vanellus; species Vanellus vanellus. The sequence goes on along the minus strand of NW_028127111.1, from coordinate 400,239 downwards.
TCCAGTTTTGTGTCATCAGCAAACTTGCTAATGGTACACTCTATCCCTTCACCCATGTCATTGATGAATATATTGAACAGGACTGCACCTGAGCTAGATCGAAGCTCCTTGTTTAGACTAGCTTAATAAAGAATCCAGCAGAAAATTAGTTGTATCAACTTCTGCATCTTCACATCTCCCCTGGAGCTGGGCCCCAGCATGCAAGAGGGGTTCAAGAGGCAAATGCCCAGCTGCCCCTTGGAGGTTCAGCCTTGGGGGCCCTTAGGGCTGCCCCTGGCTGCCTCGCTGGGCACTCTGTCTCTGCTGCCTGTGAGTCTGAGCTGCTGCTCCCCTTGAGCCATGGCCAAAGGCAGCAGAATGAGGTCACCTTTTCAGTGCTGGTATCTCCTCACATCCACAGTCTTCTGTGCTCTTGCCTTTGTGTTACCCAAAAGGTCTTGTGGAACTTGTGACAGTCCTGTTGTCCAGACAGTGGCATCCCTGTGGCTGCAGGCAGGAGCAGGTCACGTGAACCTGTTTACCAGAGCTGGTCTCTGTGCAGGAACCACCATAATCAAAATGGTTTCTTAAGGGAGGGCCCAAAGGCTGAATGCCTCTTCCAAAGCTGGTGTCAGGAATGCACCCAGGGAACTGCTCCCTCAAAGGACCGTTTCTCTTCTTGAGACCTTGATGGATTTAGGGGGACAGGCTCAGAGTGCCAGGGGGATCTGTGAGGGACCAAGGACTGGGTGAAGACCTCCCTTTGTGTTGCACATGTCCACTCAGACAGCAACTGGTCTTTGACTTATTTGCCTGGTGCTGTCCCACCTGCAGTGGGGCTGATGAAAGATGAGGAATCAGGCACTACCAGGAGAGCTCAGGGGATCTTCCGGGACAGTGCGTGAGTCTGGGTGGGCAGTGAGCGGCACCTCATAAAATGAGTGACCATCCAAGGTTGAAAATGTCAACCTGTGGAGCCCATAGGCTAAGAAGGAAACTTCAAAGCAATGACAGGTTGTGAGGACCCAGTAGGAAAAGGGACATAAGACTGGAGAGCAGTTCAGGACACCCTCTCGGAAAGCCTCAAGGGCTGGATCCAGTGCAGCCCTGTCCTGTCCTTTGTGCCATTGGAGACACCCTTTGGTCCTGCTCAGCCCTGTCCTTTCTTCCTGAGCCAGGAGGGGAGATGGAACGGGGCTCAGCAGCAGTCATCCCTTTCTGGCTGGGTCTGCTGCCCACCCTGACCAGCATGGCCAGTGCAGGCTTACCTCATGGCCCCAGGGCACCACAGCCCCCTCCCTCTGCACAGCAGCACCACCAGCTCAGGGCCATGCAGGGAGCACAGGGTGGGAACCAGGAATGTCCACCTGGGGAAAGGGTCTCTGGGGAGAAGGGGTGTCCAGGGGGAAGAGCAAGGGAGCACTTCTGTGCCTGCAGGGAGGAACCCATGAGAAGGAGAAAGCTCTTTCTGCAGCACCCACTCGGGGCAGGCTGCTCCGTCTCTGGAGCAGGACTCTTGTGCCGGCCTGGGGAGAGGGGCTGGCACTGAGGGGGCAGAGGCCGCCTGTTGTGGGCACCTCCTTGGCCCGAGATCAGGGCTCCTGCAGGTTCACGGACCTCCGTATCCTCCTGCCACGTGTAGCCTCCAGCCCTGGGGCTGATGGGGAGGCTGAGAGCCCTCTCTGTTCCCCAGCAGCTGCTGTGCCCTTCAGAGGGGCTGTGGCTGTGGGGGGAGCAGCCAGAGCTCTGCAGCACCCTGTGGTGGGCATGGCCATGGGGCCAGCCCAGAGGGGGCTGCTTTGTGGGGCTGGGCTGGGGAGAGGGCAGGGGAGTTGGGGAGAGCCTGGGAGGGGCTTGGCTGGCCTTGGACGTGCCCGGGAGAGGACACACACCCACTGGAGTGTGTGGTGCAGAGCCCGGTCTCGTGGCAGGGAGCTGAGACATGCGGGTGCAGGAGAGAGGAGGCCGGTCTGTGCCCTCGGTGCCACGGGCAGACTGGGAAGGTGCCCAGGGCATTCGTCACCCCCAGCCTCTCCCCTCAGCTCCTTCCAGCACTGGCCACTCGCCCCTGTTCATGGGGGAGGTTTGCTCTGTGGCCATCTCCTGCCTGAGTCCTTGATAGGCCAGCAGAAGGCACATAGCCTGAATGCCAGTTGTGAGGGTGTGTTGTGGTTTGGGCTGCAGTGGGCTCTGAAACAAAAGACAGACACTCTCCACCACCTCTGTCTCCAAGGAGAGGAGGGAGACAGAGAAAGAGACACTTGGGTTTAAAAACTAAACTACTTTCGTGAAAATATTAATAATATAATAATAATTATAAAGGAAATACTGTTATAGATACACTGTATGTAAAGTGTATTGAGCTCTCTGGATGATGATGACATCATCGTCAGGCACTGGGAAAGGCCCAGAATGGACTCAGTGCTGGACGGGAACTGGATTCCGGATCTGGATTCAGGAACACATGGATCGGGGTCAAAGGCAGATGGACAGAGTCCTCCTCAGACGTCGGCCATTGCAGAAAGAGGGCTGACCCTCTGACCACTCAGCTTTTACACTGAGCATGGGGCAGATGGGGTGGAAGATCCTGTTGGTCAGTTTGGGGTCACCTGTCCTGTTCGCACCTCCGCGCAGGTGGGACCCCTCTACGCTCTTCTGCTTTTGACCCTCCAACGTGGCACATAACCAAGTGAGCTGCCCTTGGCTGTTATAGCAATGAGCGTAAGCGAGAGCCTCTCTGCACACCATTGCGGTATTGTGACTCTGGAAACAGACACAGTCTGAAGAAGGAGCCGTTAATTTCAGCGAGTGCAGCTAGTTAGAAGAGACTTCACTGGGAAGTATAATTACTGAACAGAAAAATGGTTCTGTTTTACCTCAAACTAGGACAGACAGGGATCTTCAGAGCCTGGGTGGGTGCAGCTACACAAACACAGATGTCTTCAGTCACAGGGACACAGATGCCTGGTGCCCGTGCAGGTGCCCTGACACCTTCTATCAGCAGCTCCCAAGGGGCTCTGGTCTCCTGCAGGTCGCGTGTGACATTGGCCTGTCCCAGACAACAACTCAGCTACGCTGGGGCTTCTACAGGTGGTCCTGGATGTCTGCGGTCAGAGAGCTGAAGTCTGCCAGGAACAGCTTGCAACTTCTCAAAACACATGAGCACCTTTTCACCAGCTGCGATGATGGTATCTTTTTTGTAAAATGGCAATTCTTTCCCACCGTGCCAGAATGGGAATTTCCAGGAAGTGTTTTAATCACAGGAGAAGAAATCTTGGCCTTCCCCTGGACTTGCCTTGCAGGACTTTGCCTGTGCTCCTGTGTATTCAATCTCCTGACGCTTTCCACCTGTCCTGACAAAATGACCGGGTCTAAAGGCACCTTCTCAGCAGACCATCCGGACCGATGTCCTTCCCATTGCTCTCCAGTTTCCCCTTCCCCTTACTGCTCGCTCAGTCTGATCCCTCTCAACTACCCAGGTGCTGCTTGAGAGTTAGAAGCCCGCCCTTGTCTTTCAGCAGTCTAATGGGCTCTTCAGCCAAATCCTTCCGTGTCTTTATACCTATCATTTCCCATCAGTCTCTCTCCAATACTTCTAGTGACGATGATGACCCTCGCTGGAGGAGTTTCACCAGGTTGAAGAAGCCCACCTGCCTCAGCGTTCCAACACAGGGCACGTGCTCTAGGCCCCAGGGCTCAAAACCAGGAAATTCCACCGGAATTAAGAAAACAGGTTGTGGCACCAAGGGTGCAGGGCACTGGCCCAGGCTGCCCTGAGAGGCTGTGGAGTGTCCATTCATGGAGATATTCAAAACAGACCTGGGCATGCTATTGAGCAACCTGCTCTGGCCGACTCCCTTTAGGCAGGGGATTGAAGTAGATGATCTCCAAAGACCTCTCTCAATCTACATGGTACTGTGAGGACATGAAAGTCCAGCGAAAGGCTTTATGTCTAGGGTAGATGCTTCTGAGGTCCCTTCTGCCTGAGAAGGCAACAGGCCAGCAGCAGCCCAAGGCCTGGCATGTTATTGTGAGGTCACCTCTGCCAGAGTCCCAGATACCTGAACAGCCGGCGTCTGCTTTGAATGCTCATTTTGGGGCCACTGCTGTCTCTGCAGGTGACAGGCCAACCCCAGGCTCAACGCTGGCTTCAGTGCCCATGACGTCCTTCCTTCATGAGTACCAGACAGCCCAGCAGCAGGCCCATGGTTTGGATGTTAATTCTGAGGTCAGTGCTGCCACAATCTCTGACAGGCCAGAAGCAGGCAGATCACCTGGATATGAATTTGGAGGTCAGCGCTCTCTGAGTGCCTGAGAGGCCAGCACCAGCCTCATGGGTGAGCTTGATGTTTGCAGGTCCTTTCTGCCTGAGTCCTTAACAGGTCAGCAGCAGGCAAATGACCTGAATGCCAACTGTGAGGGTGCTGCTGCCGGAGAACCTGAGAGACCATGAGCAAGCTCAGGGGTGTTGGACGTGCTGTGTTTCAGAGCACTTCTTAGGGCAGCAGAGGGTTGATGACCTGGCTTGGTACTCGTGAGGTCCCAACTATGGAACATGTCAGCAGCAGGAGTGTGTATGTAACATACAATATGTGCATGCCAGCATGTATGGAACATGCCAGCAGCAAGAGGTTACTTGTGAGGTCACCACTGCTTGGACACTGGACTGGCCAGTAGAAGGCCCGTGACCGGGATCTGTGTTTGTGAAGTCATTTCTTTGTGAATATCTTCTTAAGCAAGGATCAGGTTTGTAGCTGTGTTAGGCACCTGTGAGGTCTCTTCTTCTCGGAAACTTTCCTGGACTCTTCCCTAGGTGCTGGGATGCCTGCAGTAGTGTTCCCAAGGCTTCAGACAGCTTTTGCCTTCTCAGCAGTGAAATGTCTCTGCTTTTCTCTCCCCTGGGTTGGGATTTCTGGACTCACTGGAAAGATGCCCAGCAGAGCCAAGATGCCTGGTCCCCTAACCCCTGTCCTGGATGGGGGTCATGATGGGAGGTGTGGCACTCAGCATGCTGTGTGGTCCCCATCACTGCCTGGTGGGCTTGTATGCCCCATCCTCTGGAAGCCATTGTATTTCCTGCAGCAGCAGGAGCCCTTTCCCATTGCCCCTTAGATGGTTCTGTCAGGCTCCAAGCCCTTCCCGAGATCTACACTGGGACACAGGGGCTCCTTTCTCTTTAGTCCCCACCCATGCACACCACAACCTGGACGTCAGATGAACACGCAAGGGTGCATAAATGTGGGAGCAGTGTGACCACCACATCGGCAAAGATGTTTCAAGGGTGCACCCAAACCCTTGGCTCAGGATCTGCCTTCCCAGGGCCTGGGGCTCAGGGCTCGGCCTTTGTGCTTCAGAAAGCCAAGGCAGGGTTTTCTCAGCCGCTCAGCTGCCCCCACAGGGCCTTTGCCTACCTGCAATCATGGCCTCCAGTTGTCTGCTCGAACGAGTCCCTGGGGGGGCTTGGTCAGTAACCACCCTCAGTGGGGCTCAGTCATACTTGAAGGTGCTTTTTCACTGCTGACTGTGACTTCTTCATGAGAGGTTTGTGCAATCTCCTCTCAGTACCTGAGGTTCAAGGGCTCAGCAGCAAAAATGCCATGGGGCTTGTTACAGTGAAGAAAGCCCTGAAAAAACATGTCTCTTCCTGCAATTTTCTTCTACTGTTGTACAGTTAATTGGACAGTTTCCCAGTGTACTTATGGAGAAAGGTATCAAAGAGCTTCTAAGAAAAAAGACTGTTTATTTTCAAAATGGAGGAGAGGCTATAGCTGCACTCTCTGATCGATGTTGATCCAGGGTCTCTGCTGAGGACATCTGGACTGGTCAGAGAAGCTGTCCCTTGAGGTCTGACACAGCATAGACAACCTTGCTCCGCATCTCCCCAACCCCACCACGTCTCTCCTCAGCCACCTGGGACGTGCCTCCTTTTTCCTCACATCACACTTCTCCACCGCACTCTGCAGCTGGAGGTTACAGCTCCTTTGCACCAGCGCCCACGGCTTTCCTTAGAGACCTGGAGGCACAAAGGCAAAGAGGGGCTTGTTCTTATTTCTAACAAACCAAATAAGTTATAAGATTTGCCTCACAAAACACACTCAAAAACTCTATGTCAAGTACAAGCTGTCCCCAATGGAGTTCACCTTCCACAGTGCATAACCATGCAAAAAATGATTTAGACAGATGGAAATTATAAAATCAACAAAACTAAAGAGGTTCCTGAAGACTGATAGCCATAGATTTTGGAAAGACCCACAAGCTTTTAACTGCCTGAAGCTCAAAGCTGCAACTGGATTGTTGAGAGGTGTCTGAATGATGAAAGAAAAAGGGGAAGAGAGATCTAGAGAGCAATCACAAGTGCTTCTGTGCAGATGCACTGCTGGAAAGGTGCCTTCAGACATGGTCGGTTTAGTTAGGAGAGGTGGAAATAAGTGAAAGATGAGGGAGATGAAATTCAGAGCCTGAGAGAGGGAGTCCTGACAAAGCAAATAGAGGGGAAGGTCCATAGGTCTCCTCTTGCTATCAATGCACATCCTGAAAACTCCTCAATTCGATCTCATGGGAAAACATTGACACTTTATCAAAAGTATTCACTTGATTCAGCTGATGAGGTTATGCTCTTACACGATGGTTGGGATCTGGGCTTGGTCATCCTGCTTGACGAAGCACATTGAGGGCTTTAACAATGATCTTCACATTTCATTTTCCTCCAACTTCCTGCTTCACCAGCCCCCAGGGATGGCAAATTGTCTGCTCATTCCCTCCATGGTCTCTTCAGTGAGGGACGTCAGCAGGGCCTGCCAACACCCTCAGAAACCTCCAGGTTTGCTGCTTCTCCAGAAGCTTGGTCAGTCTTTCAGGAGCTGCAGTTCAGGAACTCGGCACCAGAGGGCTCATTCCCACAAAAAAAACACCCGAAGGAACCAAGTCGGGGCCTAATTTTCCTTTAGTCTTCAGGTCTGATGTGGCTCGTTTAAGAGATTTTGGGAGTGTAGCCAAAGTGAAAAGATGTCAAAGCAGAGAGACAAAGGGAAGAAAAGGTTTGATTTTAACTAGCCAGTTTTGCATTAATGCCAATGCGTTTGGCTTAGAGGAATGACTTCAAGTAGAGTCGGCACCATCCAGAGCCATATGGATGGACTGGCACAGCCCCCGCACCATCCCTTGCAGGAGACACCCCCCTCTCCTAGGCTGAGGCATGCATTCAAGATGCAAACCTCTGCAGTGCCCACTTGTCACAGGCCTCCCGGCAGAGGCTGACTCGTTCCCCATGACCCTCCAAGCCTGCATCATCTCATTGGGCTTTTGCTCCCCAGCACTGCAACGCTCCAGCCCATGGCAGCTTTGGCTTTGACACCCTCCCTCCATGCTGGGCCAAGGCTTCTCAGTTCCTCCTTGGCAGCTGCCCCTGCTTCCACCTCCTGCCTGCTGCCTTTTGGCCCTGGCGCTCACTCACTTTACACCAGCAGCCTCATCAGAGGGATGTTTCTCTTCATGGCTATTCAGAGAGATCCTTCCTGCCCTTGGAGGAGGCTGTCCTGTAAGGCCTATGAGATTCCCTGAGCTCCTTCACCCTTCAGAGCTGCTTCCCAGGGCACCGCTTGTATCAGTCTCCCACGCACGTCAAAGTCGTCTTCTCCCCATCTGTGCTCAGCTGCTGGCCTTCCTCACTCCTCTTTGGCACCTGGGACACCACTATTTCCTGGTCATGACAGCCAAGGCTCACGCTGATGATCACACCCTGACCAGCTCTTCCATGTTGGCCAGTACCTGGGCTAGGTGAGCATCGCCCTTCCTGGCCCACCTGGCAGCTGTGTTAAGAAGTCATCCCAAGATCCTCCAGACTGTTGGCAACCCTCACCAGTTTCGTTGCCTTTCTCTGGACATGCTACAACACCTCAATGTCCTTCTTGTAGTGAGGGCCCCAAAACTGAACGCAGTACTCGAGGTGGGGTCTCACTGGGCCGAGTACAGGGGGATGATCACCTCCCTAGTCCTGCTCACCAAACCATTCTTGATACAGGCCAGGATGCCATTGGCCTTCTTGGTCACCTGCGCACACTGCCGGCTCATATTCAACTGTCTGTCCACCAACACCCCCAGGTAATTTTCTGCCAGGCAGCTTTCCAGACACTCCGCCCCCATCCTGTAGTGCTGCATGGGGCTGTTGTGACCCAAGTGCAGGACCCGGCACTTGGACTTGTTGAACCTCACACCATTGACCTCGGTCCATTAGTCCAGCCTGTCCAGATCCCTCTGCAGAGCCAACCTACCCTCAAGCAGATCAGCACGCCCACCTAGTTTAATGTCATCTGCGAACTTACTGAGGGTACATTCGATCCCCTCATCCAGACCATTGATAAAGATATTAAAGAGAACCAGCCCCAGCACCAAGCCCTGGGATACAACACTTGGGACTGGACACCGACTGGATTGAACTCCATTCACCACCACTCTCTGGGCACGGCCATCCAGATGGTTTTTTACCCAGCGAAGAGTACACGTGGTCCAGGCCATGAGCAGCCAGTTTCTCCAGGAGAATGCTGTGGGAAACGGTGTCAAAAGCTTTGCTACAATCCAGGTAGATTACATCTACAGCTTTTCCCTCATCCACTAAGTGGGTCACCTTGTCATAGAAGGAAATGAGGTTTGTCAGGCATGACCTGCCTTTCACAAACCCATGCTGACTGGGCCTGATCACCCTATTCTCCTGCATGTGCCATGTAATGGCCCTGAGGATGATCTGTTCCATGACCTTCCCATGACCTTCCCAGGCACCGAGGTCAGACTGACCGGCCTGTACTTCCCTGGATCCTCCTTCCTGCCCTTCTTGTGGATGGCTGTCACATTTGCCAACCTCCAGTCAGCTGGGACCTCCCTGGTTAGCCAGGACTGCTCATAAATGATGCAAAGTGGGCTGGTGAGCACTTCCGCCAGCTCCCTCAGTACCCTTGGGTGGATCCCATCTGGCCCCATTGATTTGTGTACCTCCAGGTGCTGAAGCAGGTCCCTCACCATTTCCCCTTGGATTACAGGGGCTTCATTCTGCTCCCCATCCCTGTCTTCCATCTCAAGGGTCTGGGCACTCAGAGAACAACTGGTTCTACTGCTGAAGACTGAAGCAAAGATGGCATAAAGTACCTCAGCCTTTTCCTCATCCTTGGTCACGATGTTACCGGTCCCATCTACTAGAGGATAGAGATTATCCTCAGTCTTTTTTTATTGCTAATACATTTATAGAAACTTTTTTTGTTGCCCTTGACAACAGAAGGCAGGTTTAGTTCTAGCTGGGCTTTGGTCCTTCTGATTTTCTCCCCACATAGCCTCACTACCTCTTTGTAGTCCTCATGAGTGGCCTGCCCTTCCAAAGGCCATAAATCCTCTTTTTCTCCCTAGGTTGCAACCCTAGCTCCCCGTTCAGCCAGGCCGGTCTTTTTCCCAAACGGCTTGTGTTTCGGCACAGGAGGACAGCCTGCTCCTGCGCCTTTAAGACTTCCTTCTTGAAAAACATGCAGGCTTCCTGGGCTCCTTTGCCCTGGAGGACTGCCTCCCAGGCGACTTTGTCAACCAGGCTCCTGAAAAGCCCCAAGTCTGCCCTCCGGAAGTCCAGGGTAGCAGTTCTGCTGACAATTACGATAGATGGGACTCCTCGTTTTGAACTACAGAAATTCAACAGACCTCGTAAAGGAATAGTTCATCACTTTAGAGAATTATATTTTTTTGTGTGTGTGTATATATACATTAGAAGACAAATATAACAGTAATTTGAGTGAGACTGCACTTTTAGAGGACTCTAGTGTCTGAATTTGTGACTATATTTACTTTATAGCCAGCTGTGGTGTGTGGGTTTCGAGGTCTCAGCGTTTTCGAGCTCTCCCGGTGCGGGGACCTCAGGAGGGAGACCTCAGCACTCGACCCAAGCTGCCACCACGGTTATTTCATACCATGAGCGTCGTCACATTCAATATAGATTAGAAAGTTTGCTGCAAAGTTCATTTTCTCCCTTGATGGCTGCCATCCTGAGAACTTCTTCCCCAGTGCCAGATCCCCCAGCCCTCCCCCTCCTCCCGAAGCCGTAGCGCTCACCGTGTCCCACATTTACTGTCCACTGCTGGGAGTGCACAGCTTCCGACTGATATCGTTGGCTGAGTGTAGTCTTTGTATATTTTGTATTGGTATCTGGATCCGTATTGGTTCTTTGGTGTTAGTAATGTAAATTATCCAATCTTTGTCTATTAAATCTGTTGACATTTCCACCCATGTGTTTGCTTGTTTTTTGCCTGATTCCCCTTCCTGGGTGGGCAGGGGTCATCGGGTGACAGAGTGATTGTCTAAAGGACAATAAATTGTGAGGGGTTTCTCAAACCATAACACAGGCACAACTTTATGGTGAGGCTCTGGACTTGGTTTCTTCTTCCCCATTGCTCGGGGAAGCCGGGAGGTGGTGTGCGGTTTTCCTACACTCGGCCTCGCTCACCCTCACACCCCACTGCCCCCAGGAAGAGCCCTGAGCCACCAGTGAGGGGCAGGACCTGCCTTCCCAGGGCCTGGGGGTCAGGTGTTGGCCTTTCTGCTGCATCAACCAAACCAAGGGGTTCCTCAGCATTACAGCCACCTGCACAGTGCCTTTGCCTATCTGCAGCCACAGCCTCCAGTTATCTTCTCTAACGAGTCCCTGGGGAGACTTTGGCAGTAACGACCCTCAGTGGGGCCAATCAAGGCTTCAAGGTACTTTGCTTCTGACTTGGACTTCTGGAGCCCTTGTTCAGTCTCCTCTCAGTGTCTGAGGTTGATGGAGTCAGGGCCAAATACATCATGGGGCTCGTTAAGGTACAGAAAGTCCTAATGAGCTATTTCTTTCCCTGTAATTTTCTTCAAGTCTTCAAGAAAGATAATTGGAGATGTTTCATAGTGTAATTTAGAAAGAAGATTTTACAGAGAACCTAATAGAAAATATTTTTTTATTTATTTCAAAGGTTCTTTTTATTAACTTTTCAGTGAGAAAGATGCGATAGAAGCAGTCAGCAGTTGATATTGATGCAGAGGGTCTCCTCAGGAGGTCTGGACAGCAAGGAAAAGCAGTCCCCTGAGGTCTGAGACTGTATGGACAGCTTTGCTCCTCACCTCCCCTTCCTCCCCATCCCTGTCATTGGCCAACTGGGATTTGCATCACTTTTCCTTACCTCAGACTTCTCCACTGAAGTCTGCAGCGGGGTGTTACAGCTCCATTGCACCATCTCCCTCCTGCGCTCCTCAGAGACCTGGCTGCACCCAGGCACAGGAGGAGTTTTCCTCTTCGCAAGCAGAGAAAAGTAAAGCATGATCAAGTTTGATAAACAATAAAACACCCTCTGCAACCAGATGCTCAGGACAAGCTGCCTCTAATGAGGTTGCTTTGCTACAAGGGATGATCTTATCAGAAATGCTTTAGATGGACACGTACAAAAAGAGAGATATAAACGTAGTTACAGACTTGGCTAAAGGAGATAATTAGACGACGGAAAGACAGCCAAACTTGTAACTCCCTGAAGCTCAAAGCAGCAGCTGGATAGGTGACAGGAATCTGAATGACCAAAGAGGAAGGGCAGGAGAAAAGTGGAGTGCAATAGAAAAGGCCTTTGTCGAGACAGTCTGCATCTGAAAAGCTGACTTTAGAAATGGTCATTGTATATAAACAGGTGATACATGTCTGAAAGTTGAGGGAAATTCAAACCACTTTATTAACAGGCAGAATAGTGGCAATGAAGTCACAGGGGAAGATCTATAATTCTGTGGAATGTAATTTTTGAAAGGTCATTGGATTTGTAGAGGTCTTGTGAGAGAGGACAATCAAGTGTTGGACCCAACTTTGAAGGAGGCCAAAAGTGCAGCTCAGGGAACTACTGGCCCAGAAAGCCAACCACATCCTGGGCTGCATCAAAAGGAGCGTACCCATAATGTGTCCTACAGCCCTAGGCAACAATCCCCGTAGTCCAAATGGTGATCCAGAGAGCTGCTCTCTGTGATTCTTCTTTATGGATTTCACACCTGGGGCTGATGGCTGTTCCAGGGCAGCCCTGGAAGGAGCTGAGCTGAGCTGTTCCTTCCTCAGGAGTCTGTAATTGGGGTTTCCATCTGCCACTGTGCCTCTGTGCTCTTCTTGATTTCTGGAGATGGGCTCTTGATGAGCTGGTGGCTCTGCTGTGGTGGGTTGGGGAGCAGGACATTAAGTGAGTTACACCCCTGACATTGCTTGTGCCTTCTTCCGTTGCAGATGAGCTTCTTATCACTCAACCTAAAACAATCCAATGAGAACATAAATCTCCTGAGACATCTGCGTTTGGAGGTTATATGCATATTCATTGGTATTATTTAACATAGGAGAGCAGATCATTGGAGTTGCTGTCCAGAAAGGCATCGTGATTGAGGCAAAAGCTATCGTGTTGCACGGGCAATGGCTTCATTCAGGGCCAGTGTCACAGCCTTGTTTCTAAGACTGTAGATGAATGGATTTAAGAATGGGTACAGGACAGTGTTCAGCAAAGCTACCATTCTGTTTGCCTCCAAGGAAACATCTCCTGAAGGATGCACATAGAGAGCAATGCAGCTCCCGTATACAATGGCCAAGGTGGTGAGATGAGAAGAACATGTAGCAAAGGCTTTTTTCCTGCCGGAGGCTGCTGGGAGGTGTAGAATACAGGGAAGGATGCCTATGTAAAATGTCAGAGTTAAACATAAGGAACCGAGAATGACAAACGAAAATAAAACCAAGTCTATTTTCCAAATCAGGCTGGTGTCAGAGCAGGACAATTTGAATAAGGGGGAGTTGTCACAAAAAAAATGATGGATCTTGTTTGAGCCACAGAAAGTCAGTTTGTAGAGGAGGACCGGACGGTAAGTCAAGAGTGTGATGCCCATGACCCAAGCAGCAAGAACCAGGTGGACGCAGAGCTGAGGCTTCATGATGGCAGTGTAATGCAAAGGCTGGCAGATGGCAACATAGCGGTCAAAGGACATGACAACAAGTAGAACAAACTCTGTACAGCCCAGGGCAAAATAGAAATAGGATTGGGCAAAGCAGCTGCTTAGTGAGATTGTTCTCCTACCAGAACCCAGGATCACAAACAATTTGATGCTCGTGGAGGACGTAAACCAGATTTCCAGGAAGGACAGGTTGCTGATGAAAAAGTACATGGGGGTTTGCAGGCGGTGATCCACACACACGAGGAAAATGATGGTTGTGTTCCCCATCACTGTTGTCAGGTATATGAGCAGAAGGACCAGAGAGAGAAATAGCTGTAGTCTTTGATCAAGCCCCGAGAAACCCTCGAGAATGAACTCAGTAACTGCAGTTTCATTTTCTGGTCCCATGCTGAATTTCAGTTCATCCTGCCGAGACAGGAACACGGCACAAAGCCAAGTGTGATAATTTCATGGTCTGGATGAAAAGGTCTATCCTTCCTCTTCTACGCCTTTGCTTTCCTGCAGTCTTCCTATAGAACACAGAGATAGTCCTCCAAGCATTTCTCACACCCTGGCTTTTACGTTTTACATTTCAGTTAGAGTCCCCAGAGTATTTGTCGTCTTCTTTCTACCTTTTTCAAACACTCACAAAGGGTTCTTTCTGCAGAACAGAAGATTTTAAAGAGGCTTTTAGCCATTTCAGCCCATTCCTGGGAAATTCCAAATTCACTCAGACCTATTGCAAACGTCTGTCATACCTATGTGCCAAACTCATATCTTCTATTGCACAAATGTTAAACATCAAATCAAATCAAATCAAATCAAATGTGTATGTTGAAAGCTCTTTTTTGTACTTTTCAGTACTTGCCTTTTTGGGCTAGGAATCCCTGAGGATTTGTTGATTTCAAACCAAGTAATATCAAGCACCTCTTTTGTAATCCCCTGCTCTCTTCCACAGATTCTTGCTCTCTTCTTGCTTTCTTCAGGAAAGGGGGAGGGGGTGGAATAGGGACCACATAGAACTTGTCTTCTTCAGTATTCTAAATAATGATTGAAATTTACCATGGTTCCACACACTCTGTCACACGGTCTCCTCTGACATTCGTCTGGGCCGAAATGCAGTGGTTTCCAAACAGCGGCTCATTGCTATTACTACCAAATGTCCTGACCTAAATGCAGGGCAAGAGAAGAGTGTCTGGAAGAGATTTGTAATCTTTCTTTGGCATGCCAGTTATGGGTTGGGAGGACCCAGCCTCTAGCATTTTCTTGTGTCTCCATTGACTGTAGAGGGAGCCTTGGGGAAGCAAGTTCTCATAGGCACCTGCAACGAAGTACATGAAACTCATTATTCGAGTCTCAAATCTCTGACTCATTAACTTAGTGGGTTTTCTTTTTTTACATCAAAATACACATCTAACAGAAGGAAGCACAAGAAAAAATAGCGCATTAAAGACTGATGTTTTTCTCTTCATCTTTGCATTTGCTTTTAGACATAGAAAGAAGCAGAGCAGATGACCCCCCAAATTAGGATGATTCAAAATGCAAGGGGAGGAGAGGGTGGGGAGGAGATGGTGGGTTTGAAGCAGGGATGCAAAGCTTCTCCACAGCCTGTGTTGTCCCTGCAGGCTCTGTCCCAGGGCAGAATGGGTAGCACTTACCCAAGGAGTAAAATGGGAAGTTCAGTATAGGGCGGTGCCCCATGCTTGCATGGACATTTGAGCTTGGGGCTCAGGCTTGTCTTAGAACCCAATCGCCCGGCTTGTTCTTTGCCTCTAGTCTGGCACAGGGGAATTTCTGCACTGGCTGTGCCTGGAAAACTTTCTGAGGTTAAACCACTGGCTGTATGCGGCTCAGGCTCAGTCACCTACAGCAGGATGAGCATAGTGAGTCAGTGAATCAGAGGTCACAGTCCCAGTTTCCAATTTCTGGGTCAGTTCAAACACCCAAAGAGTTGTGTGTTCTTACTCTGTTGGGTGACACCGAAATTATCTGAAGATAAGAGGAGAGAGCAACGCTCATGTTTCATAGTAGCTGGTGCCCACGCGGGCTGCTCCCGGCAAAGGGACAATGCCGCAGAAGAAGCAGTCTCTACACTGGGCACAGAGGGTCTGATGGCATACAAGTTGGTGGGGCTGAGCATGGATAGAGTTGTCATTGCCCAGCAGCTAAAGATAAGCATGGAGCACAACCAGGAGTTCGTAAGGACAGAGTAGTATGAGGGGTTGCAAATGGCACTGCAGCAAAGGAAACACATCCCAGCACATAGGTTAAACTCAGCTGGGCCCAGGAAGACAGAGGAGAAGGTCTGTGACTTGTAAGCAGCCACAGAGACTGCCAAACATGTTAGGGGAATGACCAAAGTGAACCAAATGGCCAAGAAGGACAAGGTGCTGAGGAAGGGATCCATGGGGGTGTGGTATAGCGGCAGAGTCAAATGACGGCAATGGTGACTGCATTCCCCGTGACAGTGAGCAGATAAATCACCAGCAGCAGTGTGAAAAGGAGGACTTTCCACTCTGGAATGACTGGAAAGGTCTTCAGGAAAGATGTGGTATGGTTGTGAGGATCCATTTCTGTACCCAGTCAGTTGAACGCATGACAAGGGTAACTAATACCATGTTGTGTTTTTGACCCTTCCTTCCCTTTTCTTGGGCTTCCTCTTCCTTCTTGAAATGGGAGACCAGAACTGCCCTCTGTAAGGATTCTGCTTTTCTCTGTGTTTTTACCCAGTGGCATGAAACAAATATTGATCCAGCCCACTTGTCTTCAGACTCAGGAAATGCCTCTCCAGCCTTGCTGGTTTGCATGGGTATTCTGGACTGCCAGCTAGGAACTGATATTTCTGGCAAAAGCTGTATGAATTCTGTTACATTTCTCATGGTGGTGTAGCTGGGCATCAAGCCTGTGCAAGTGTGCAGCCAGAGCACTTCAGTCATTAATCCCCTGGGTGGTCCAGGGACCCTCCCAACTCATCATCTACATCGGCAAGAGGAGACACTGGTCTGAGAGAGGGGATTGACGTGGAACCAAAGGATTGAGTTGAGTCACCCCCTTCAAAATTAACCAGCTCCAAAATGAGCCAAAATGAGTCACCTTCAAAATTAACTGCTGGACTTGGCAGTGTTAGGTTAACAGTTGGACTCGATGATCTTAAAGGCTTTTTCCAACCTCAATCACTCTATAATTCTATGATCATTTCAGAAGCATCTCTTCTACAGACCAACGCAGCCATTGCAAAAGTCTCCTTGCAATTTCCCTTTAAGCCTTCCCTTGACTAGGATGCCTACAGCACCATAATCCGTGTGTTGCTATATACATACTGAAATCGGGACTCTCGGATAAGTCCCTGTTGTGTGTAGCCCTGGAAAACTCCTTTTGAGTGTAAAGGAAAACAGAACCAGCAGGAAAGTGGTTTGGCAAAAAAATAGGAAAACAGAGCAAAGGGGGGAAAAGGGACCGTGTGAGTGGAAACAGGTTTCTAGTCAGCAGGCTTCTCTGATGGAGCCCTGCAGTAGCCTGTGTCCCGTGTTCTCATTGGAGCCGATTTCCAACTACCTTCTGTGCGGGCGCATCCTCTGTTCTTAGTGGGCATGTGTGAATGGCAGTGAACTTCAAGCTGGAATCACCGGTGAGGAGGATACGAGGTCTGTCTTCCAGCAACTGGAGCAGGGCTGCAAACATCCTGGACTCCAATGACTGGGTGCAGGCAATGAGGAGACCATGACCAGGGTCCAGGAGCTGGATAGAACCAGTGCCTAAGGCAGACCTGGGTCTTCTCTTAGAGAGACTCATGGGCTGGAGAAGGCTGACTGGCTCTCTCCTGCCCTCTGCACAAGGCTCACAGGGCCCTGCTGACCATAGACCTCAACGTTGCAAGAGCTGAGGAACTCCTGGAGGAGCAGCATGGTACAACTTGGCAAAATGGGCTCTGACTCCTTGCCGGGCCTGACTCTCCAGACTGTACCTGCACAGGTTGATCAGGACACACTTCTTCAGCTGCCACCAGCCTCAGGTAGGCACCAGTGAGGACCCTCAGCTCCCTTCAGTCAGGGGAGCAGTGTCTGGAAGCAAGCTGTCTTGTAGAGGAAAAAGGTGGCCAAGGTGTCTGGGAGTCACTATCAGAACCCAAGTGGGAAAGGAAAAATGCTCTTGTTTTTTCACAGAAAAGCTCCCCTGGAGTCAAAGCGTGGGTCAGACCTTAACTAGAGCCAAGAGTGAACGTAAATATCATCCAGGAAAAAATTCCTTCAGGTGCACTGGCTCAAACCAGATCACTCACAGAATCCCAGGATCACACCGGTAGGGTTTTGGAGGGGGTCTCTGGAGATTGTCTTGTCCCACCCACCTGCTAAACCCCCCTTCAGCTAGTGTGCCTGAAGGGTGGTGGGATCTGCCAAGGGAGGGCTGCTCATGGGCCCCTCGTCCCCCCGCTCTGGCGTCACACACATCGAAAGCCACCAACAGCTGGGGCACATCTGGAGCAAGGCTTCATGTGTGATCAGAGATGGATCTGCAGAGACCCCCACCAGGAAGAGCTGCAACCTTACAGTTACAAAAGGACTCTGCTTGTGAAGTGTCCTGGTTCCGGCAAGGATGGGGTTAATTTCCAAGGAGCCGGCAGGGGAGGCACGTATTCCATACCACGTGACCCATGCCCGCTATAAAAGGAGCTAGCCGGGGCGGGGGAGTCAGTCGCCACTCGGGGGCGGGTCGCGGCGGTGCGGGTCCGGTCGGTGCGCTTCGCGGCGGTACTGTAATCGCGTTCTTGTATTCCTTTACCGGTGTTATTGTTTTTCTTTCTTTCTTTTTCCCTTTGTCTGTTCTGCTAAATTATAATATTTCAACCCACGAGTTTTGCCCTTTTTTTGCTGATTTTTCCCACGGCTGTGGGAGTCGTGCGAGCGGCTGCGTGGTTCTCTGTTGCTGGCTGAGGCCAAACCACGACAGTCCTTTTTGGCGCCCAACGTGGGGCTCGAAGGGTTGTAATAACAACAGATCTGACCAGAGCTTGTTAAAACGGATTTCTTATATGTATTTCTCCTATTAGTTAAATAGTAGCCGGTTACAATGTTGCTTCGTTTGTTTACATGGCTGTGTTATGTAAATTCTTATATGCTGTATGTACTCCCTGTGATGCTGTTTGTTATCTCAGGGAGAGGGATCAGGACTATAATTTTGCTGTCCTGTGCAATATCAGCTTATGATATGGTAACATCACTATTCAAGTGGCTTTGTTGGGGTTTCTATGTAGTATTGCTGTCCTGTCCATACCTTGGTTACCGTCTCTCAGAAGTTATCAATAATCACACCCAATCTATGGGAGAAACAGGGGGAGATACTTTCCCCAGCTCTTTTGCCTCCTTTTTCTCCTTTGGGCCAGGTGTAACACCTCTTGAGAATTTTGAATACCCTTGGGATGCTCAAACCAGCGTGTTCCTATTGCTATGTCTCCTGAATGTTTTTCAAGTCTTTTTTAGGGTAAAAAAGCTGTTTAAGACTACCACTCAGAAATCTGTCCCAAGGCCAGATAGTCAGGGGTGGCATGGGATGTGGGAGAACATGGGCAGATATCTAGAGAACTTCTCACCTCCAATGGTTTGGGACTTCACCCTTGAACAACTACAGGACCCTGATAAAGTAATAGAATATTTCAAAGGAAAATGCTGTGGCTATTCCAGAGAGGCACAACTTATGGCACTGTGTTGGGCCCTGGCCAGTATCTACCAAACACTGCTCAGTACTATGCAGGACCCTCAGGGGAAAGAGGGGAAAGCCAGACCAGCAGACAAGGAGGCTACTCCAACCCCGGTGGCAGACAAGGAGCCTACTCCAACTCCAGTGATAGGCACTATGCCTACTCCAACTCCGGTGGCAGACAATGAGGCTACTCTAACTCCAGTGGCAGGCACTGTGGCTACTCAAACCCTGGTGACAGGCAATGCAGCCACTCAAACCCCAGTGGCAGGCACTGCAGCTGAATTGGACAACCAACCTGTGCCAGTATCAGTTGCTCCTATACAGAAGAAGAAATACACCAAGAAATCAGTTCGCATAGTAAAGGATGATGATGAACCAGGGCCATCAAAGGAACAGGAGGAAGAGACAGAACCAGAGGTAATAACCCGATCCCTATCCCTGAGTGAGCTGCGAGATATGCGAAAAGATTTCAGTCGACTTCCTGGTGAGCACATTGTCACCTGGCTGCTCCGATGCTGGGATAACGGGGCCAGTAGCTTGGAATTAGAGGGCAGGGAAGCTAAGCAGCTGGGATCCTTGTCTAGGGAGGCAGGCATTGACAAGGCAATTGGGAAAAAGACACAAGCCCTCAGCCTCTGGAGGCGACTCCTGGCAGGTGTAAGGGAAAGGTATCCTTTCAGTGAAGATGTTGTATGTCGTCCAAGCAAGTGGACCACCATGGAAAAAGGTATCCAGTACCTAAGGGAATTAGCCGTACGAGAGATGATTTACTTTGACCCAGATAATGCGCAGTTACCCACAGATCCTGATGAAGTCCAGTGCACAAGGCCCATATGGCGGAAGTTTGTACGGAGCGCACCATCATCATATGCCAACTCCTTGGCAGTGATGGAATGGAGAGGTGAAGAGGGACCAACGGTGGATGAGGTGGCTGGACGACTCCATCAATATGAAGAAAGCCTATCTTCCCCCCTCGTTTCAGCTGTGGAGAAACTGTCCCAGAAGGTCCAGCAACTTGAAGAGAGTATGTCCTACTCCCCACCTGTACAGGCCAGCATCTCAGCTATTAGGAGCAGGCGTTTCCCTACTCAAGAGGAAGAGTACAGGGGGTACACACAACGAGGCACCCTGTGGTTTTACCTGCGTGACCACGGAGAGGACATGAGGAGGTGGGATGGACAACCTACCTCAGCACTACGGACACGGGTACGTGAGCTGCAAGGAAGAACAAACACAAAAGGGGATCCCTCCAGAAAAAGTGCAGCTCCTGTTTCCAGCAGACAGTTCCCCAGACAGAATGGAAGGCCTGATCTAACCTCCGATCCTCTTGAAGGGACTTCCAAATCATTTTTGCAACAGGTGAGTAATGTATACTATGATCAGGATTAGAGGGGCCCTGCCTCCAGCCAGGTGGGGGAAAGGGACAACCGGGTTTATTGGACTGTGTGGATTCGATGGCCTGGCACATCTGAGCCACAGGAGTATAAGGCTCTGGTGGACACTGGTGCACAATGCACCTTAATACCATCAAATTACAGAGGAGCAGAACCCATTTGTATTTCTGGAGTAACAGGGGGATCACAAGAGTTGACTGTACTGGAAGCTGAAGTAAGCCTAACTGGAAATGAGTGGCAAAAGCATCCCATTGTGACTGGCCCAGAGGCTCCATGCATCCTTGGCATAGACTATCTCAGGAGAGGATACTTTAAGGACCCAAAAGGATACCGGTGGGCTTTTGGCATAGCTGCCTTGGAGACGGAAGAAATTGAACAGTTATCCACCTTGCCTGGTCTCTCAGAGGACCCCTCTGTGGTAGGGTTGTTGAGGGTCAAAGAACAACAGGTGCCGATTGCTACCACAACGGTGCATCGACGGCAATATCGTACTAACCGAGACTCTGTGATTCCCATCCATAAGTTGATTCGTCAACTAGAGACTCAAGGAGTGATTAGCAAGACTCGCTCACCCTTTAATAGTCCCATATGGCCAGTGCGAAAATCTAATGGAGAGTGGAGGCTAACAGTGGATTATCGTGGCCTGAATGAAGTCACACCACCGCTGAGCGCTGCTGTGCCAGACATGCTAGAGCTTCAATACGAACTGGAGTCGAAGGCAGCCAAGTGGTATGCAACGATTGATATCGCCAATGCATTCTTCTCAATCCCTTTGGCGGCAGAGTGCAGGCCACAGTTTGCTTTCACTTGGAAGGGCATCCAGTACACCTGGAATCGACTGCCCCAGGGGTGGAAACACAGCCCCACCATTTGTCATGGACTGATCCAGACCACACTGGAACAGGGTGAAGCTCCAGAACATTTGCAGTACATTGATGACATCATTGTATGGGGCGACACAGCAGAAGAAGTTTTTGAGAAAGGGAATAAAATAGTTCAAATCCTTCTGAAAGCTGGCTTTGCCATAAAACGAAGTAAGGTTAAGGGACCTGCACAGGAGATCCAATTTTTAGGAATAAAGTGGCAAGATGGACGCCGTCAGATCCCAATGGATGTGATCAACAAAATAGCAGCTATGTCCCCACCGACTAGTAAAAAGGAAACACAAGCTTTCTTAGGTGTTGTGGGTTTTTGGAGGATGCATATTCCAAATTACAGTCTGATTGTGAGCCCTCTATATCAAGTGACGCGGAAAAAGAATGATTTTAAGTGGGGTCCTGAGCAACGACAAGCTTTCGAACAAATTAAGCAGGAAATAGTTCATGCAGTAGCGCTGGGGCCAGTCAGGGCAGGACAAGACGTTAAAAATGTGCTCTACACTGCAGCCGGGGAGAATGGCCCTACCTGGAGCCTCTGGCAAAAAGCACCAGGGGAGACTCGAGGTCGACCCCTGGGGTTCTGGAGTCGGGGATACAGAGGATCCGAAGCCCGCTATACCCCAACAGAAAAGGAGATATTGGCAGCATACGAGGGGGTTCGAGCTGCTTCGGAGGTGGTTGGCACTGAAGCACAGCTCCTCTTAGCACCTCGACTGCCAGTGCTGGGCTGGATGTTCAAAGAAAGGGTCCCTGCCACACATCATGCAACTGATGCTACGTGGAGTAAGTGGATTGCACTGATCACCCAGCGAACTCGAATGGGAAACCCCAGTCGTCCAGGCATACTGGAAGTGATCATGGACTGGCCAGAAGGCAAAGATTTCGGAATATCACCAGAGGAAGAGGTGACGCGTGCAGAAGAGGCCCCACCGTATAATGAACTGCCAGAAAATGAGAAGAAACATGCCCTGTTCACTGATGGGTCCTGCCGAATTGTGGGAAAGCATCGAAAGTGGAAGGCTGCTGTGTGGAGTCCGACACGACGAGTTGCAGAAGCCACCGAAGGACAAGGTGAGTCGAGTCAGTTTGCAGAGGTAAAAGCCATCCAGCTGGCTTTGGACATTGCTGAGCGAGAGAAATGGCCGGTACTTTACCTCTATACTGATTCATGGATGGTGGCAAATGCTCTGTGGGGGTGGTTACAGCAGTGGAAGCAGAACAACTGGCAGCGCAGAGGTAAGCCCATCTGGGCTGCTGAACTGTGGCAAGATATAGCTGCCCGGATTGAGAATCTGGTTGTGAAAGTACGTCATGTAGATGCCCACATCCCCAAGAATCGGGCCACTGAGGAACATCAAAACAACCAGCAGGTAGATCAGGCTGCTAAAATTGAAGTGGCTGAGGTGGATCTGGACTGGCAACGTAAGGGTGAACTATTCATAGCTCGGTGGGCCCACGATGCCTCAGGCCATCAAGGAAGAGATGCAACATATAGATGGGCTCGTGACCGAGGGGTGGACTTGACCATGGACACCATTGCACAGGTTATCCACGAATGTGAAACGTGTGCTGCCATTAAGCAAGCCAAGCGGTTAAAGCCTCTTTGGTACGGAGGACGATGGCTAAAATATAAATATGGGGAGGCCTGGCAGATTGATTATATCACACTCCCACAAACTCGCCAAGGCAAGCGCCACGTGCTCACAATGGTGGAAGCAACCACTGGATGGCTGGAAACATACCCTGTGCCCCATGCCACCGCCCGTAACACTATCCTGGGCCTTGAAAAGCAAATCCTATGGCGACATGGCACCCCAGAAAGAATTGAGTCGGACAACGGGACTCACTTCCGAAACAGTCTCATAGACACCTGGGCCAAAGAGCATGGCATTGAGTGGGTATATCATATTCCTTATCACGCACCAGCCTCGGGTAAGATAGAACGATATAATGGACTGCTAAAGACTACCCTGAGAGCCATGGGGGGTGGGACCTTCAAACATTGGGATACTCATTTAGCAAAAGCCACCTGGTTAGTTAACACTAGGGGATCTGCCAATCGAGCTGGCCCTGCCCAATCAAAACTTCCACGTACAGTAGAAGGGGATAAAGTCCCTGTAGTGCATATGAAGAATATGTTAGGAAAGACAGTCTGGGTTAGCCCTGCCTCAGGCAAAGGCAAACCCATCCGTGGGATTGCTTTTGCACAAGGACCCGGGTGCACTTGGTGGGTGATGCGAGAGGATGGGGAGGTCCGATGTGTACCTTATGGGGATTTGATTTTGGGTGAGAATAGCCAGTGAATAATTTTATGATGTAATAAGAACTGATCTTAGTATCTGGCGCCCAGCAATTTTCCTTGAGATCGACATCTTCAACCTGTGGACCATGGGCATGGACTGTATTGCATTCCCCAGTCACGAGCTTCAAATACAGCACCCACCAGTTCAGCACTACACATCATCTTATGTGCCCTGAGAGACTGTTCTCACTGCTGGAGCCTACTGTCATGGACTACGTGAGCTTAATGGACATTTTTAAGGGATGGCTCATAGACTATGGGAACTGAAAGATCTGGGCATGACATAGATGGTATGGAATAAGGGGTGGATAATGTCCTGGTTCCGGCAAGGATGGTGTTAATTTCCAAGGAGCCGGCAGGGGAGGCACGTATTCCATACCACGTGACCCATGCCCGCTATAAAAGGAGCTAGCCGGGGCGGGGGAGTCAGTCGCCACTCGGGGGCGGGTCGCGGCGGTGCGGGTCCGGTCGGTGCGCTTCGCGGCGGTACTGTAATCGCGTTCTTGTATTCCTTTACCGGTGTTATTGTTTTTCTTTCTTTCTTTTTCCCTTTGTCTGTTCTGCTAAATTATAATATTTCAACCCACGAGTTTTGCCCTTTTTTTGCTGATTTTTCCCACGGCTGTGGGAGTCGTGCGAGCGGCTGCGTGGTTCTCTGTTGCTGGCTGAGGCCAAACCACGACATGAAGAAACCATTAGCCTTGGTAACTACATGGTTCCATTCTTATGATGCAGGTGGATGGAGACCTCTCTTATGAAGAGAGGCTGAGAGAGTTGGGGTTCTTCAGTCTGCAGAAGAGAAGGCTCCAGGGAGACCTTACAGTGGCCTTCCAGTACTTAAAGGGGGCCTACAAGAAAGCTGGAGAGGGACTTTTTACAAGGGCATGTAGTGATAGGACGAGGGGGAATGGCTTCAAACTGGAAAAGAGGAGATTTAGATTGGATATGGGAAAAGAAATTCTTCACTCTGAGGGTGGTGAGACACTGGCACAGGTTGCCCAGAGAAGCTGTGGCTGTTCCATCCCTTGAGGTGTTCAAGGCCAGGCTGGATGGGGCTTTGAGCAACCTGGACTGGTGGAAGGTGCCCATAGCAGGGGGTTGGAACAAGATGATTTTTAAGGTCCCTTCCAACTCTAACCATCCTAGGAGTCTATGATTCTATAACCTGAAACGGGAGATTCTGACCTGGAACAGGAAGAACATCAGACAGGCAGACACTGGAACAAGTTGTCCAGGCAGGCTATGGAATGTCTACTCTTTGAAGTTTTCAAGACCCTACTGGGACACAGCCCTGACCACCAAGTCTGACTCCACTGGAGACAATGCTCTGTGCAGTTGCTACCCTAAATGATGTCTCAGGGTCTTTCTCTCCCTTTGCACTCAGAGGAGAGACCTGAGGGGTCCACCTGTCATGAGGAGCAAGTCAGCAGAGCTGAACCTAAGTCAGCTCCCTTAACCTAAAGCTGGAGCCAAGCAGAACCCTGTGCACCATTCCTCTAGGAGGGTGGAGTCCTAACTGTCACTCTAGATCAGCAGCTGAGCTCACTTTAGTCCCCAGCAAGTGAAGCACCTTGGCCTCTGGGGAAGGTTTGGGTTTCCTCTCTCCTTAAAGGGCAGAGCCTGGCACCCCTGTGAGGGACTTATTCTGTCCCACATTTCCAGTCTCCTTAGCTTGGAGGAAATCACTCCTCCCTCCCCAACAACCATTCATGGAGTCTAGAAGGAGAAGCTGTGAGGAGCATCTCATTATAGTTCTGCTCCGTGAGCTGGAAGAGATCACGGCTCATTCCCCAGCTTGTTTCCCCGCCTCCGAAGAGCACAGAGGTCCAAGGGAGGGCAGCTCAGGGCTTTCATCCCCCCGGGGCTTCACTTGCACAGGGCTCACTTTCTGTGACACAGAGAGTTGAGCTGCAGCAGGAACCTTCAGGAGCCTCTTCTATAAACCTGGGAGGCACTGCAGAGAAGGGGATATTCAGGTGCTGCTGAAGACTCTCAGAAGGAGATGGTGACAGGTGAGTGCAAGGACAGAGCAGCGACTAAGCCATGGGTCAGGGTCTGCAGGAAGAATTGGAAAGGGGAGGGTGGAATGGGGAAGAGGCAGGAGATAGCCCCCGACCTTGCCTTTCATGCTCCATTCCCCTCAGAGGAAGGGCTGTGACATCCTGCTGGGGACTACAGGTAGGTGCTGTGTTTGCTGAGGTGGGTATCATTAATGTGCCAGTGGCTCTTTGCACAGCGGCCACTAGGAAGTGGGGCCATGTGTCTTGGTACAGCCCTGTCCTGCACGTTTTCTTATTCCAGCTCACTCTTTCCTCTGGATACCCTCCCTGGGTCTTTGACACCACTGAACAGATACAGGCAGCGTGGTTGTCAGTGCAGAGACAGAGCTGCGGGGCATCAGCTGATGGGCACTCGGACACCTCCGTGGACATGAAGAGGTTGGAGAGGAGGGTATGGGGCCAGCGTGCCAACACACGTCCTTTAATGTCTCAACTCTTATTCTCTCTCTGTCTCTTTCTCCATCTTGCTTGTGTCTTAGGGCTTCACCTCAATGCCTCAGCTCTCTCACAGCTGTCTCTCAGCCATCCACATGGGGTGTGATTTACTGAGAGCACTGACTCTGGGGCACCCTCCCCATGGAAGCACCTTCTGGAACAATGCATCCCAGTGTAGGTGCACTGAATCACTGAGTCAAAGGGCTCCTCCATCCCAGGAACTCTCTGGGCTCTCCAGGTGCCTGCCTTGGCCATCTCCAACTCTCTGTCAAATGTGTGAAGTTTGAGGCAGAGCATCATCAGAGACAGTATTTTGTCTGACCCGAGTGTTATGGAAGCCCAGAGAGGTGGTGTAGGCTTTCTCTTTCAGCCACAGGCGTTCCCTGGGCAGGCAATCAGGTGTGTATCAGGCATTTACTGGAAACCTGTGCTTCATAAGGATCCTGCACCGCCTCAGCCCCCACTCACCCCCAGGACACTCTTGTGTCTTCATTGCAGTGCTGAACAGGGAGCCCTGAGCACTCAGGTGGCAATGCTGAGGTCCAGGTGCTGCGCTGCTGCAGGGAGGCAGCCCAAATGCACCCAGAAATGTAAGGTGAGGAGGAAGAGATGTCCAGCAAATGATCGTCACCCCTGTCCTTTTTGCCTCCTCCTTGTGCAACATCGCTTTTCCTCATTTGGCTTAGAACCTCAGGTACCTCTTCTCTGGAATCCCGTTTTCCCCACCCTTCTCTCCCAAGTTCATATCTGCTTGTGAGTCTCCTGTCTAACAGACCCTTTGCAGTGCCTTCAGCTACCAAGCTAGTAAGTCCTGGCCACTCTTGGTCAGTGGAAAGAGATGGACTGTCCAGGGACAGAATTGCGTCATCAGAAAGCAAATGTTTCAGGGAGTTGAGACCTCTAGCCCTCTTCGGTGTCCATTCTTCCTCAGTGGAAAGAAGCTGTCTATGGCACGATGCGTTCCCCTAAAGGCTTTTTTGCATGATGGAGTTTTCCTCTCTGGCCCGTCTTTCTGTTGCTTGAAATTTGGCTAAAACCTATGCTGGGTACTCCTGGCAATAACTTCACGCATCACAATCTAATATGATCAAATGAACATTCTCTTTCATTCCACAGAAATAGGCACCTCGATGCGGCAACTCACCTCTCTAATCAAAGGAGATTCTTCAAAGAAGAGCAGTTTGGCCCTCTCAAAGAACCTTTTCTTGCCCTTTCGCCAGGAATAGTGCCCCTAAACCAAGTCGGAATTCAGTCAAATGGGGGAAAACCTCCATGTTGTCTCTGGCAGTGACTTCTTCCCAGTTCATTTTCACAAAAAACACAGAAACGCATGCCCTTCCCCAGGTTCCCTTCCTGCCTCATGGGGAAAAGAAAGTCCTACAGCACCTCATGGAGAAAGAAGAATGGGACAACCAGACCTCACCAGTGGTGTTCCTCCTGCTGGGATTGAGTAACGTCCCCAAGCTTCAGGTGCCTCTCTTCATCCTCTCTCTCATGATCTACATGGTGACCATGTTTGGAAACATCCTCGTTGTTGTGCTGGTGGTGGCACATCGGCATCTTCACACTCCCATGTACTTCTTCCTGGGGAATTTATCCAGTGTAGAAATCTGCTATACCTCCACTATCCTGCCCAGGCTGCTGGCCAGCTTCCTAACCAGGGACAGAACCATTTCTGCTCAAGGCTGCATGACGCAGTTCTTTTTCTTTGGCTGTTTTGCAGGTGCTGAGTGCTACCTGCTGGCCACCATGTCCTATGATCGGTACTTGGCCGTATGTCAACCCCTGCTCTATGCAAGCCTCATGAACTGGAAGCTCTGTCTCCAGCTGGCGGCTGGGTCCTGGCTAGCAGGATTACTGATGTCTACCATAGTCACTGGACAATTTTCCAAGTTACACTTCTGTGGTCCCAATGCAATTGATCACTTCTTCTGTGATTTTGCCCCGTTGCTAGAGCTCGCCTGCAGTGACACCACCGTGCTTAGACTGGTGACTTTCATAATCTGTTTTCTGGATGTAGTCGTCCCGTTTGTAGTCACTTTGGTATCCTACATCTGCATCATAGCTGCAATCCTGAGGATCCCGACCACCATGGGGAGGCAGAAGGCCTTCTCCACCTGCTCCTCTCACCTCATGGTGGTCACTGTTTTCTATGGCACCCTCGTCGTTGTCTATATGATACCCAGGACAGCCTCACTGAGGCAGCTCAATCAAGTGCTCTCCTTTTTCTACACCATCCTCACGCCCATGGTCAATCCTCTCCTCTACAGCCTGCGGAACAGGGAGGTCAAGGGGGCTCTAGGAAATGCACTCAGAAAAACTGTGGCCTGCGTCGAGAGCTCATACTAGTTGAGATCCACCAGGAAGACACAGGTTGTGGGTCTCCTTTGACCAAGCATGGACAATTCGTAAGTGCATATTTTGTGTCCCAGGTCCATCTTTAGAAGTGCAGAATCTGTGGACTGGTTGTGGAATGAGAAGTGGGAGAGGGGAATTTGTGTCATAAAGAAATACAGGTCTGGTGTTGAAGAGTGTCAAATCTTCCCTGGCTTGCTTCCTTCTTTAAAGTAAACACGATTGTGATCCTTCAGGTGGGAGCTGTGAAATGCCACACCTGCCCAGGAGTGGGAGAAAACTTACGCTAAACATGCTGTTTCCTCTTCCGTTACCCAGCCAAGCTGAGGGCTGCCATTCTTGCATGCCTGGGACTCCTCAGGGCACCTCCCTATTGGCAGTGAGAAGTGGGCAGCTGAATCAAGCCCCTCTAGTGGACACGTCTAAATTCCAGTAGATGCATGCCAGCCCTCGTGTTCTCTGGGCTTCCTAGCAGAGGACAACTGTGAAAGCTAGTCTGACAGGGTCACCCCCCCGAAAAGAAAAACCAAGATCCATCTTCAGAAGACAGGCAAACAAGCTCGGTCTTGGCTTCCCAATGTTTTAACACAGCAATCATCACTTTCCCCCTTCTTTCCTCCTCCTAATCTGCCTCCCCCTCTCCGACCCTCCTCTCCCAATGTCATTACTATTTTGTTTCCCACTGGCTGACTGAGGTATGGCAAACTCAGTCCTCCTATTTTCTTCTTTCTTGCATGAGAGAACAAGGTCAGGTCATGAGGCATGACTGAGTACACACACCCCCAGCAGCGGGCGTGCCCCATTTCCTGCCCTGAGGCATGCACACAAGATGGAAATGTCTCCATCATCCCTGATTTGCGCAAGGGCCTTCGGCCCTGACATACTGCCACAACACACTTATTCCTCCTCCAAGCACAGACGAAAATTCCTTCCCACTTCCAGGCTCAAATCACAGTTGCAAGAATTTGCTGCCCTTCAGAAGAGGCCTTGAGCTTCTTGGATCTTCTTGGTGCTCATGGCAATGTTCTTGGCTGCCTCCAGGGTTGATGGGCTTCTTGTCTATAGCAAGGACATTATGACAAACTTTTAGGAAATGTTTGCTTTTCTGTCATTCCGACATGTAGAAAGAGTAGACATACATAGAAAAGAGTGAAATACACGGAAATGGATGCTGAGCTAAGGGACAGTAAGAACCAGGTGAGATACCCCCATAGCTGTGGCTTCCTGGCAAGAAGCCCATCCTGCAAAGGGGCTCCAGCCTCTGCCGCTCTGGAGTTGGGAATCAGCAGTGTCCATGCCCCCTGAGGACTCAAACAGTGACTTTTGAAAGACCACCCTTCCTCTGAACTGCTTTGGATTTGTTCTTGAGGATGGGGTATCACGGCTCACGCTGCAAATACTGATTTCAGTGGCACTGCCCAGAGCGGCTGTCCAAGATGCAAACTGCTGCATTTAGATTTAGGCAGATTAATGTTTGTGGGTGGCTTTGGATTGTTTTTTTGTGATTGGTGGGGCTTTTGTTTGTTTAGTTTTGGGGGAGGGTGTTACTTTTTTAGATACTGATAGGGAACTCACACAACCGCCTGAAGGATTGTTGGAGGATTACTGACAGAAGGCCCAGCATTTCTTGCATCTCAAGGCATGAGATGCCAGAGGCCAAGGGAAAGATGGTTTGGGCACTACCTTGGGCTTTGGGGAACAGATATGTGCTCCCCTCTCGCAACACCCTGCTCTCCTCAGTGAGGGCTGTGAGAAACTCTGCCAACCAGGTCTGAACTCACATTCGTCTCAAGTAACTTATGTCTAACTGCAGCCAATGTGGTCCAGCCAGCTCAGGATTTGAGTTTCCATTGGAGGACAAATCATTTCAATTCACACTTCTTTTCCATCTTCACTCTGACACTGAATGTTGTGTGACACAACTGTCCTGGCTCTCCGGGCAGGATGGGCAAAAGTTTGATACCTGAACGGGAACTTTGCCCTTGCTGGAAATAGGAACGCAGCAGGCTCGAGCCAAGAGACCCAAGAAACAAAACTTCCCATAGGGCCAACTAATGAAAACGTGCCACAGGCTGTGGGACCTTCTCTTTACTGACTGAGTATTAGTGAGTCTAGAAAATACAGCTTCACCTATTTTTCCCTTTCTTTGTAACTTGGCTCTCAGAATTTATGTAGAATAGAATCATGGAATCATAGAATCATGGAATCATAGAATCATGGAATCATAGAACCATAAAATCCTGGAATCGTTTAGGTTGGAAGGGACCTTTAGGATCATCGACTCCAACTGTTAACCAAGTCCACCACTAAACCATGTCCCTCAGCACCACCCCTACATGTCTTTTCAATACCTCCAGGGATGGTGACTCAACCCCTTCCCGGGTAGTCTGGTCCAATGCTTGATAACCCTCTCAGTCAAGACGTTTTTCCTAATGTCTAATCTAAACATCCCCCGGTGCAACTCAAGCCCAATTCCTCTTGTCCTATCGCTTGCTACTTGGTAGAAGAGACCAAGCCCCACCTCTCTACAACCGCCTTTCAGGTAGTTGTAGAGAGCAATAAGGTCTCCCCTCAGCCTTCTTTTCTCCAGGCTAAAAAAGCCCAGTTCCTTCAGACACTGGCTGAGATCATTGTTGCACATTTGGGCTGAAGCCCCCCAGCTGTGGCACCAGGCAAGCGGTAACTGGCCACAAGGAATCCTGGTACCAAGAGTCCAAGACCCCATGTGTGCTACTGATGGGACAAGAAGAAGAGGTACTCTTGCCCAGCTCTTCTTCAGCTGGGAGAAATACCACTGCTGGAAGTAAGTGTCTCTGCCCACCTGAGGGAGGGAACATCAGAGATTGCATCAGCCTTTTTCAAAAGCGGTTCCCCTGGAGCCCCAGGGACACCTCCAGGGAGGCCAGAGGGGACAGAGAGAGTGCCACTGTGGGCTGGTCCTCTGCTGCTGAGCTGCACTGAGGTACTGGGAAGGAGGGAGGTCCTGGCAAGCGGGCAGCGCTGCAGAGAGACAGCTCTGCCCAGGAGCAGCTCCTCTGCACAGCGCAGCAGGGCTGAGGGCACTGCCTGCAGGCAGCGAGGGCAGAGCAGGGAGGCAGAGAGAGGTTGAAGGCAGTCTGGAGAGGGAGGATGCTGAGGGTGAATGCGGGGAGAACTCTTCCCAAAGCAGAGCAGCTGCAGTAGCTGGAGAGATCTCCAAAAGCTGGCACCTCCCACAGCCCGTGGGATCTTTCAGGAGGACGCTGACACTTCTCTGCTGTGGAAGAAGAGGACATTCTCTAGATTGGGGCTTCCCTGTTTCACCATCAGAGGATCAGGGCATGACAGCTGCCTTCTCCCAGGAATGGCCAAAGGGCTGTGAAGGTGGGTGTGCAGGCAGAGGTTGGCAGGGCTGTCCTTGCCAGCAGGGTCCCTGCACCTCAGGCGCTGTGTGCCAGGCAGAGACTCTGCCACCTGCCAGGGTCAGCTCTCCGCCTGCCCATAGAGGTCCCACGTAGCTTCTGTGGGGAGAAGCTGTGGGTGGAAGGAGCAACCCCTGGCTAGGCAATGTCCTTCACCTTGAAGAGGGTGCTTTGTGGGTCAGGGCTCTTTACACCTCCAGATGACCTCTGGTCATTCCTGGAGGGACTTTTCAAGATGGAGTTCCCTTAATATGAAGGTAAATTTCTTTTGCTCTTTCTTCTCTACGTTGGCTGGGTGGGCAGTGGCACATGTCCAAGAGGACTTTCAAATGAAAGACCAAAGGAGGGACCCTGTAGAGATAAGGAGCTTTCCTGAATCTGTGTCTTTGGTTTCCAGCTCTGGGGGCTACAGACAGCACCAGCATCCCCTTTCCAGTCTTACCAGGGTCTGTGGCACCTGCTCTTTAGCCACTGCACGCACACAGAGGCTGCAGGGCAGAGCTGGGCACACGGGGGCTGCCATGGGGTCTGCGAGCACTGGCAGGGAAGAGATGTGGGGGCAGGGAAAAGGCTGCTGGCAGGGAGAGCTCCAGGCAGTGGAGATGGGCAGGGAAGGAGGGAGACTGCTCCTGGAAGCCCTGCTGCAGGGGAGATAGGGGCACCTCCAGCCACCCCTGCAGTGCAGATGCTTTCCCTGAGCCACCCAGCACAGCCCTCAGCCCTCACGGCCATGGGCTCTGGGGTGGGAGTCAGCTCTGTGCCCGGCAGAGCAGCAGGAGAGGCGAGGGGCATCCCTCCTGCCACGTGCCCCATTGCTGCTGCCCAGCGGTGGGGCTGAGGGCACCTGCCCTGCATGATCAGTGTCTGGGCGGTGGCGGGCCCAGCAGGGTGAGGGTAACGCTGTCCTGAGTGCCCGGCTGCCTCTCCCCGTGACTCTCCCAGTCAGATCCTCATGGGATTTCTCCTGGTTTCTCCACATGTCTCCTTTAAAGTTATCTTTTTATTGCTGTCAGCCTCCCTGGGATGGGAATTTCAGCTGCAGAGTCCCACACTGATCTTCTTCCACTCCTGCCGGTGTGTCCATGGGAACCAGTGTCCCAGCTTTCCTCTGACCTGTGGGGCTGTGGGCAATGCAGGCTGTGTGGGTGGGGAAGGAGTCCATTTTCTCTCAGTGAGATCCCATAAATTGGGTATGTCCTTTGGGTGTCCATGGAAGCTGTGAGCTGCCCTCCAGGATGCCAACCTGTCCCATAGCACCTTTGTGTTATCGAGAAGACACACAGAGAAACACAGAGACTCTGTGACTGAGGAAAAGCCGTTGGGTGGGTGAAATGAGCCGTGGGTGTCCTTGGCTAGAGGTGGGGTGCTGAGACCTTGAGAAAGGGTGAGACATTTCATGGTCTGAGATGGATCCTTCTGCTCTCAGCACTGTCTGATTGCATAATAGAAGAGGGTAATCCCCCTCCATCTCATGACGGTGCAAGATGGAGGGACAAACCATCTCCCCTGACTCTGCTCTCTGCCCCAGGCAATCCTCATGTCTCACAGCACTCCCTCTGTTCTCCTGGAGTGCAGCAGAAATGCTGAGGGTTTCTGACATCCCAGAAAAATGCTCAGGGGAGGTGGGAGAGCTGTAAAATACCCAAAGCCTCTCCAACTGCCTTCGGCCATCCCTGTTCCGTAGCAGTGGGTGTTCATATGTTGAGAAGCCCATCTGCGTAAGGAGTGGATTCATCAGCCAAAGCAGAACACCAGGACTGGCTCCTGCCACCACCCTCCCTATGAACTCCCTGCTGCAGAGCAGGGCTGACTCCTTGGCAGCCACTGGGCAGAGGCCTGCTCCTCACGGCACAGGCAGCCAACGCCAACCAGAGCTTCAGCCATGGACATGAGGAAGGGAGTGTATGCAGCAGGGACAGAGCCCACCGAAAATGGCTTTGATTTTGCTTACAGAAGTCTGCATTGACCTACTCTGTTTCCCTCCTTGAACAGGTCGCCCTGCCCAGAGGCAGCAAATGTCCAACAGCAGTTCCATCACCTACTTCCTCCTCATGGAGTTCGCAGACACACGGGAGCTGCAGCTCTTGACCTTCGGGCTCTTCCTGGGCATCTACCTGGCTGCCCTCCTGGGAAACGGCTTCATCATCACCACCATCACCTACAACCACCCCCTCCACACCCCCATGTACTTCTTCCTCCTCAACCTCTCCCTCCTCGACTTGGGCTCCATCTCCACCACTCTCCCCAAAGCCATGGCCAATTCCCTCTGGGACACCAGGGCCATCTCTTTCTTAGGATGTGCCGCTCAACTCTTTCTTTTTGACTTTTTCATTTCAGCAGAGTTTTGTCTTCTCACCATCATGTCCTACGACCGCTACGTTGCCATCTGCCAACCCCTGCACTACGGGACCCTCCTGGGCAGCAGAGCTTGTGTCCGCATGGCAGCAGCTGCCTGGGGCAGTGGGTTTCTCAATTCTCTCCTGCACACGGCCAATACATTTTCACTCCCCCTCTGCCACAGCAATGCCTTGGACCAGTTCTTCTGTGAAATGCCCCATATCCTCAAGCTCTCCTGCACACATTCCTACCTCAGGGAAGTTGGGCTTATTGTAGTTAGCGTCTGTTTAGCATTGGGGTGCTTTCTTTTCATCGTGGTGTCCTATGTGCAGATCTTGAGGGCTGTGCTGAGGATCCCCTCACAGCGGGGACGGCACAAAGCCTTTTCCACATGCCTCCCTCACCTGGTCGTGGTCTCCCTGTTTGTCAGCACTGCCGTGTTTGCCCACCTGAAGCCCCCCTCCATCTCCTCCCCACCTCTGGACCTGGTGGTGGCAGTGTTGTACTCAGTGGTGCCTCCAGCAGTGAACCCCCTCATCTACAGCATGAGGAACCAGGAGCTCAAGGACGCCCTATGGAAATTGGCCCAATGGACACTGTTTCACCGACAATAACCTGCCGCCCCTTCTCCGCACGTTGCCCAGAGTTTATTTTAGGCTACGAGCCTGCTTTTTTATCTTGTGATAATCCCACTTATTTATATTTTTCTGGGTTTATACTACTTGTCTTGAATCTTGATCCTACTGTGTCTGACCCTTGCACAACTCCGTGCCACATATGGCCTGACAAATAACAGCTCTTAAATAAAATGGGATGTCCCAGATAGAATAGGGAGAAAAGGAAGAAAAAGGAAAAAAAGACATGGGCTGAGATAAATATTGTTTAATAGAATAATAACAGAAAAGATGATGATGATGATGATGATGATGATGATGATAATAAAGTGATGCAACACAAATTGCTGTCACCACCCAATGATCAATTGCCCCGCCTGTCCAGAGAAGCGATGATGGATCCCTGACCCTAGGCTGACTCCCATTTATATACTGAGCATGACATCTATGGGATGGAATATACCTTTGGCGAGCTTGTCTTGTCTGTGCCCCCCCACGTTCTACAGGAAGTGGAAAAAGTCCGTGACTTAGTATAAGCATCATTCAGCAACAACTAAAACAGAGGCGGTGACTCCTTGTTAAAACAACCGGCTCGTAACACATGAATTAATAAACCCCACGGCCTCCCTGTTTGGCTACAGCGCGTGCCCAAATTGGTGCCCCAGGAAGGAGGCACAGGGCATAACAGGGTCCGGGTTTAACGCAGCAAAGATGCTTTTCCCCCAGCACTGCTTTGCTTTTTTCAGGGTTTTGTTTTCCACCCGCTGGAGCAATGCCAGGAACGTTGTCTATAAAATCCCCGGGACTTCACCTGAAATGATGCGGCTCATTATCTAGTACGCCTACACCGGCACAGTACCGGTCACGGCCAACAACGTTGAACGTTTGCTGATAGCGGCCAACCAGTTCAACATCATGGGCATCGTCAGACTGTGCTGCGAGTTCTTAAAGTCCCAGCTGTGCTTGGAGAACTGCGTCGGCCTCTGGAGATTCACCAAGTATTAATACTGTCCTGACCTGCGGGAAGCAGCCCACGCGTTCATCCCCCATCACTTGGAAAGGGTGACCAGGGTATCAAGAGAGTTTCTGGAGCTCTCTGTCAACGAGCTTCAGCGCGTCCTGCAGAAGGAGGATCTCAGTGGGAAAGAAGGGGCCATGTTCAAGGCCATTCTGCAATGGATGGCTCACGACCCGCAGAACAGGAGGCAGCAGGTTGCAGTCTTGCTGGGCGAGCAAGAGTGGAAGGGGGGACACAGGGGATGTATTTAAAAAAAAAGAAAGTCTAACTTTGTCTTAGTTAAAAAAAAAAAATAAACTCAACATTGTTGACAGTTAAGACTTTGCTTGAAACTTTTGAAATCCTGCCTTCCCAAGGGTATGAAGGTCACAAGGTCGGGCATTGGAATAGACTGCCCAGGGAGGTGGTTGAGTCACCATCCCTGGGTGTGTTTAAGGGATGTTTAGATATGGTGTTGGGGGATATGGTGTAGGGGAGAACTTTGTAGAGTAGGGTAGATGGTTGGACTCGATGATCCCAAGGGTCTCTTCCAACCTAGACAATTCTATGATTCTATGATTCTATGATTCTCTGAATTTGTAGTTCATATTCACTGTACAAACACGTCACTCACCCAAATCCCATTGCTTGTTAGCACGTGCATGGTTTCCGAAGGCACACACACTGACACTGACACTATGGAAATGATGAGATATGTGTTGTCTATGAGTACCCAGGCCACAGTTGTGTGAGGCATTGCACAAGCATCCAAAAAAATGCACCGCTGCAGCAAAGGCCAAGAGGTTCCTGGGCTGTGTTAGGAAAAGCATTGTCTTCAGCTGGAGGGATGTGACCTATCTCTTCTCCTCAGCACTGGTGAGGTCACATCCGCAGTACTGTGTCCAGTGCTCGGCTCCCCAGTGCAAGGAAGCTCTTGACCTCCTAAAGGACTTCCAGCAAAGGGCCACAAAGCTGATTTAAGGGGCTGCAGCATCTTTCCTAGGAAGGAAGGCTGAGAAATCAGCAGTGTTCCCAGAAGCGTCTGCAAGCTTCAGCGTATCAACCAGCAGAGCTAGACCTCGTCATTCAAGGCAGGATTCCATGCGCTAGGGCTGTGTCAGCAGCAGCTGTGGTGATTGAGAGAGCAAGAAATGGTCTCCTGGGGCACATCCTGATGCTGACGGTTCATTCCTGACTCCTTCGTCCTCCTCCGCAGAGTTCAAGCAGCAACTGTGTGTGTGCCGCGGTTGGGAAGTGCATTGGTTTATGGAAATAAACAGAGGTGGTCGTTGGCCTCTTTGGCTGAACTCTCCGTCCCTGCCCCAAGGTGCTCTCAGAGTCCCCGAGATGTCCCCTGCCTTGGCTGGCCCTGCAGCGTGGGCAGTCGGGTGCCCCAGGGCAAAGCCCGCTGCATCTGCCCCGGCTGGCTGCAGAGAGGAGGGGACAGCGGGGGTGACAGCCCGGGAGGTGACAGCCCAGGGGGTGACAGGAGGGCCAGCAGGCGGTGAGAGGCATAGGGGGTGGCAGGATGGGCACAGGGCTGTGGGGAGAGCCAGCACTGGCCCAGGGGCTGCCGGGAGGTGACTCCGGGTGATGAAGGCCCCTGGGGGACAGGAGGGACCCAGAGACTTGGGGGGACAGGAGACCCATTTGAGACAGGTCACAGGACAGCAGGGACAGCAGCGGCCTGGGTTGGTGACAGGCCTTTTGTCACAATGAGCGTGAGGTGTGGCTGGGCGGGGGCGGCGTGCCGTGTCCCCGTGGCCATAGTGACCGGTCAGGCCTGGCAGCGCTGCGTGCCAGAGAGGGAGCAGAGGCCGCGCTGGGCTCAGCCAGGTAAAACGATGAGGAAATGTGGGAGGATATCTTATAAGAACAAACTTGCCAGATGTCTTTGAAAGCTGGTGGAGAGCGCTGAAAGGGACAGAAACAGAACGGAAGGGCAATTTGAGGAAAAAGTGGTTTGGGCGACTTAATGTTGTCTTCAACTTGTTTTACTCCACTGCATTGGAGAACTGGTTTTGTGGCAGTTGCAGAAACTGCTCACCAGCAACATTTTGGATCAAGAGTGTATCTGTGAGGTATAATCTACGCAGGCCCTTGAAAGCCATCTTGCACACGAGTTTTCTCTCTATCTAAATGACAATTTGGAATCTCTTTTTAACGTGACTTCTTTTCTACACCAAAGAAATTGTCATTCAAGTGCTACTGAGCATCATTTCATCATTCATTTCTAACTGTATTTTTTTCCCTGGTACTACAAGTTAACCATATCAGGGCAGTACTGAAGTTTTACGGTAGAACATTTATGGTGAATATATGTAAGCAATGTTCTTAGAGAAGTCTTAAATTCTTTTAAATCTAGTCAAAGGTGCCTGTTTCTCAGAGATCATAATGGTTTCGTATTACCCAGTATGATATTTCAGTTTGGTAATCTACCGTCTTGATAAATTTGAATGTGATTAAAGACTTGGGGATGGGACTTCTCAGAAACAGAAAGACCTGTAACGCGTTTTCATTCCTTAAACATTAAATTCCCCCCATCCTCGCCCCTCCTGCCAGTCGTTCTGTGACACTCTTAGAACAATCTTTTCTTTAAAATGGGTACTCGTGGGTGTTTTCCTCTTCCTTTTTCATGTATTAAAATTTAAAGAGAATAATATGTACGCTGCAGTAACTGTAACTTTGGGCTCTGCTGGGTGGAAGAGGAGACCAGGGCGTTCCTTCAGAGTGGGTGTCTGCACTGCAGGGGATGGCAGGGAGGGTGCCCAAGTCCCCTCTCCCAAGGTGTTTGTGGGAGCAGGTCCCTCCGACTCCCTGCCCACGTCTGGGCTGCCTGGAGCTGTCCCTGCCGGGAGCTGTTTCTCTGTCCCAACATCTCCTCCCTGCCAGTGCTCACTGACCCCATCCCTCCCGCTGTGTGCTCAGCTCTGCCCTGCAGATCCCTCCTGGCAGCAGGGCACTGCCCAGGGACATCTCTGCATGTCAAGGGGACAAGAAGAGGCTCAGACAAACGCTAACAAGAACTGGGGTCTCCGTGCCTGCTCCAGAGTGGAGAAAAAAAAATTTCCCATCTCCCACTGTCAGGGATGTCACAGTCAGGGGTGAGAAGGTAGAGTTGAGGCTCCTGAAAGAAGGGAACAAGGCCAAGAGCAGGACTTCAGGAGAGCAGGCTTTGGCCTTCTGAGGGACCTGATCAGAAGAATCCCATGGGATAGTGCCATGCGGAGAAGAGGGGGGCAGAGAGCTCTTTGCTAGTCAAGGATGGACTCTTGCAGCTCCAGAACAGTCCACCCCATCATACAGGAAGTCTGTCAAAGCTGGCAGGAGCCTGGCATGGGTGAGAAAGGAGGTCCTGACTAAAATGAAGCATGAAGGGGCAGCCCAGAGAAGGTGGACGCTGACTGGCTCCTGACCTCAATGGTTCTGTGACTCTGTGCTGGAGAGAGCCATTTGCGTGAGCGTGTGCTTGTCTGTGCCTGGGGGGATCAGGGGGACGAGGGGATCCTGGGGCCAGGTTCTGGATACATGGAAGGTGTCAGACCAGCTCTTGGAAGGATCCGTTTTTGCTGTGTGTCTATATGGGTAGATATCTTACACTAACATAATACAGCACACAAAGAGCCCACCCTTGTTTCCCTTTCTCCACTGACTGTGGTTTTGATTGACCTAGAAACCTCTTCGTGCACCACGGGTCTTCCCATGGTGATAATGCATTTGTGGGGCAGGGAGGCTGGGTGAGTAGAGGGACGAGGCTGGCTCTGACAGGGGCCATGAAGCAGCTGCCCGGAGGTGACAGCAAGGACATGACAAGGAAGAAACTTATCTCTGTTGACGTCATTGTTTTTAGGAAGGCAAAGCTCCCCTTGAGCCAGTGGTTGCAAGGAAGGTCAAGAGCAAAAGAAGGCTTAGGGGGACCTCCTTGCAGCCTGTCAGAACCTAGGAGGAGGTCATAAAAAATGCCGAGATAGGATCTCCACCATAGTGCATATTAAGAGGATGAAAGATGAGTGTTGGGTGTAAGAGGGGATGTTCAACCTGGAGATAAGGAGAAGATGTCAGTGCCCCAGTGTCAGGGCTCGTCCTGAGCCAGGTGGCCATGAGCCCTGCCTGCCCTTCTGTCTGCTATGGTTGGTCAGGTTGCTGTAACAGAGGTGCCCCCAGGATCAGAACCCAGGTGGGCCTCTTCCACCTGCCTCACCCCCTCCCCTCCCCAAGGACGGAATTCCTCTTGGGTGGGGTCTCTGATGCGCTGGATGACCTCAGCCTGCATGCTGGCCGGCATGTCTCCTGAGGGCCAACCAGGCTGCTGCTGTGGAAGTGCCCTCAGAATCATCACCATGCCAGCCATCTCCCCCTGGCCTGCCACTCCCCTTTCCCTCTGCCCCTATCTTGGCTCTGCTGGGAAGAGCGGTTTTGTGATAAACCTCTTGTCCCCAAACTGCTGGGGCCAGCTGCCAGCCAGTCATGCTCCTACAACAGTAGTGGCCCCACAATCAAGATCAGAACTTGTCTCACCTTTGCCTATCTCTCCCCATCCACTCCCTTGACTCCTCATTTCTGCTGGACCCCACCTTCAACATCCAAACCCCGTTACTGGCTTTTCCCTCTCCTCTGCCCCACTGGTTGCCAGAGACAGGGCAGCACATCTTATGTTTAGGCTTTGCAGAGCTCATGCATAATTATTGTGATAAAGTCAGTGCTGAGATCAGACTCTATGGTGTGGAACAGTTAAAGCAGCAGATTGGCAGTGGTGGCCATTACGTTGGTTTTGCAAGGGGGGGCTTCTGTCTGTGTTAGACAAGGAAAATTTGTTTTCCCTTACGATGCAGGTTCACCTGATGGGTCTTTTCACATTAATCCCTTTCATTGCCCAGCTTGGAAGATGACATTTTCCCACCTTGGGTCAAGACGATGGGCTCTCTCATAGCCACTCAAAGTGACTCTACTCTGGAGTTATTCAGCCTGAGTTTGCCATACATGAAGAGGGTCCGTGCATGATCATGTGTCCGCTAATAATAGGGCCAAGTTTCTCCTATTCCCAATGGCCACTTCAGATGTGGGTTATCCCCAAGAATCTGCTGGCAAGCACTCCAGAACCCCTGGTGCCAGCCCACAGGAACCTGGGCCTTCCGAGTAGACCCTATGGATCTTGTCCTAGACATACTCTTGAATTCCCAGACTGAGGGGAGTGCACTGCATTGGTTGTGACTTCTGTTCATGGCTATATATTACTCTGCTGG
This sequence comes from Vanellus vanellus, assembly GCF_965231255.1. Taxonomy (NCBI): domain Eukaryota; kingdom Metazoa; phylum Chordata; class Aves; order Charadriiformes; family Charadriidae; genus Vanellus; species Vanellus vanellus. Next base: position 359,608 of record NW_028127111.1, on the reverse strand, counting down.
AAGCTGAGCTGCTGTTCCAGCTTTCTGTAGCTCAGTTTCTAAAACCTTTAGTTCTCTTTCTAAATCTTGTGCTTGTCCAACTTCCAAGTCCAGCTGTTTAATTTGTAACCAGGGTCTATATCTGTTTACCCTGAGATCTTCCTCTCAAATTTTGATTAAGATGATTGTCTTTATTTTGGGAAATTCCTCCTCCTTCAATTTACAGATGGGGTTTTTTTTGCACTTTCTTTACCTCATCATCCATTTCTCTCAGGAGATCCTGTGAATCATACATGCCACACCACAGGGTTCCAATGGCACCGGCTTCCTTTTTCACTTTGCAATGACTAACGTAAACTTGACAGGCTGGAGAAGTAGGATCTGCTACTTTAAGACAGTGGGATCTCCTAGGGCATTGCCCTGGTTCAATCACCTGCTTATTGAGTTTGTAACATCCTTTTCCTCCTTAACGTATATTTTAGCTCAAGCTGCATGGTCTGTTTTATGCTGTGCACTTCCCATACAGCCTTTACACAGGCAAACACTAACAGGAATTTTGCTACTCCAAACGACTCAGCAGAAAAGAGTTTTAAATGTGTTTTCCGTAAGCTCCAATTCCAGATTGACTTTCCTTCAGAGGTCCATTGGTTTTGAGCACCCAGAAAGCCACACCAAAGGTGCATTGTGGGTCATTTCAGTCACCACCATCATCCACAAACCTTCCACTTTGACTGCAGAGCTTGCCTCTCCATTTACAGACCACGCAATGAAGTTGGGATGAGGCTGTTTGTTAGGAGAGCTTCCCAGACAAGATGCTGCTTGAGCCCAGCCAAGGGTGTGTCAGGGACAATTCCTCGGGGCAGCCAACCAAATCTTAAATGAACATGAAGTTATTTGTGGCTGGAATTCTGTGTGCAGGAGCAAGGACTGCCTTCAGTCCAACAGTGCAGTTCCTTCACCCTTGTTGTGGTTTGGGCCGGCCTGGCCACTGCGACAAACGACAGATGCTCTCCCTCACCTCTCTTTCCAAGGAGAGGAGGGAGAGAGAGAAAGGACTTGTCAGTTTAGATAAGTTAGTCAGTTTTGGGTTACCTGTCCTCTCTGATCCTATCCAAAGGTGCATCCCCTCTACACTTTACCGCTTCCGACCCTCCAATGGGGCATATAACAAAGTGAGCTGCCCTTGGTTGTTATAGCAAAAAGTCTAAGCAAGAGCCTCTCTGCATACCATGCCTTGGCATAAATTATAAATAATCAGGTTTTGTCACTCTGAGAGCCAACATCTTATGGCCAATATGCATTAAATTTCAGAGAGTTCAGTTAGTTCGAGGAGGCTTGGCTGCAAAGTCAAATTACTGAACAGAAAATGAGTTCTGTTTCGCCTCAAACCAGCACAGGTGGGCTGTTCTTTTGGGAGGGTATTAGGAGAATAAAAGAGAAGCACTCGGGATTTCAGGGAATGGAAAGAGAAGCAAAGGATGCTGTTGGCCTTCTTTGCCCCTGGCTCCTGTTTTGCCTAATGAAACTGAAGGACCACCAGAGCCTTTCCCGCAAAGCTGCCACCCAGCCACACCGCCCCTGCCCTCTGTCATTGCACGGGGTTAGTGCACCTCAAGGGCAGGACTTCAGAGTTCTCTTTATCGGACATCATGATATTACTTTTGGCCCATCCCTCTGGCCTGTCTATGTCCCTCTGTGTTCCCTCCCTCAACCTCCATGGCCTTTCAATGATTACGGAGTGTCATTGGACACGCTGGGACATTGGCTTACCCTGTCATCTCCCTCAGCTGCCACCCCTCCTGTCCCATAGACTGGTAAGGATTGTTTTAGTTAAGGTGACTTGGGAACAATCCACTGCTGGTGGCGTTCCTCCAGATTCCTGCCCCGAGTCTCAGAGCTCTGGGAGACCTTGCTGGGGCAGACTGAGGCAAAGAGGATGTAGAGAATCTCCGATATAGCTCCACCTGCTCTATGAAACTCAGCAGTGGCCACACAGTGGCTTTGTTTCTCCTTGAACACTTCCTGAAGGAGTAAGCACTCATTCTGGTGCCCTTGAATTGCCTTTCGGGGTTAGATTGAATTGCGATCTGGACTATAGCAGAGCTTGGAGGAGGCTGTCCTTGAAGACCAGCTGGACTGAGCTCTGCCACCATGTCACAGCTCTGTCTGCCACAGGAACGGCTCCAGCTCGTCCTGTCTGTGCCCCTGTCTGAGATCATTGCTGCACCTTTGGGCTGAAGCCCCCCAGCTGTGGCACCAGGCAAGCGGTGACTTGCCATAAGGACTCCTGGTACCAAGAGTCCAAGAACCCGTGTGTGCTACTGGTGGGACAAAAAGACGGGGTACTCATGGCCAGCTCTTCTTCTGCTGGGAGAAATAACACTGCTGGAAGTAAGTGTCTCTGCGCAGCGGAGGGAGGGAACATGAGAGATTGCATCAGCCTTTTTCACAGGCGGTTCCCCTGGAGCCGCAGGGACACCTCCAAGGAGGAGCCCAGAGGGGACAGAGAGAGTGCCACCGTGGGCTGGTCCTCTGCTGCTGAGCTGGGCCGGGCTGCTGGGCCGGAGGGAGCTCCTGGCAAGTGGGCAGCGCTGCAGAGAGACAGCTCTGCCCAGGAGCAGGGCTGGGGGCACTGCCTGCAGGCAGAGAGGGGAGACCTGCGAGGCAGAGAGAGCTTAAAGGCAGTAGGGAGTGGGGGGTGCTGAGAGCTCAATGGGGCAGAAATCTTCACCGCCCTCTGCGTGGTAAGTCTCGGGGTGCCAGGCTATGCAGCTCCAGTTCCTGGAGGAATCTCCTCAAGGTGGTCCATCTGAGAGCTGCTGGGCTCTGTCAGGAGGACTCTCTCAGTTTCAGTGCTGTAGAGGAGGAGGATGTGCTCCAGAGCAGGGCTTCCCTGCTGCCCGGTGAGAGGGACAGGGCCCGAGGGCTGCCTTCTGCTGGGGATGGCTGTGGAGGTGTGCGTAGGGGTGTGCAGGCAGTGGTGGCCAGGGCTGTCCTTGCCAGCAGGATCCATGAACCCCAGGGCTGTGTGCCGGGGCAGGGACTCTGCCAGGGTCAGCTCTGCGCCTGTCCGGGGAGCTCCCACGGAGCTTCTGTGGGGAGAAGCAGTGGGTGGAAGGAGTGACTGCCAGCAAGGCAGATGCCTTCTGTTGCTGAGATGGACCTGTGTGGGTCAGGGCTGCTCCCAGATCCACATCACCCCCAGGACATTTGCACAGAGTCCTTTTGAAGACGGACTTTGAGGCACCTTTCCCCTGAAAGGGAACAAGTCTGTGCTGTGGGATTTCTCCTCTTTGCTGCTGGGTGGGCAGTGGGTGGTGGGAATGGATTTCTCCTTTGTGGAGAAGGCACAGAGACCCCCGTTCTCGATAGTACTTCCCTGAACCCCTCCTGAGCCCCCGCACACCCAGAGATGCCCCCGGGCAGCACTGTGCTGCCAGGAGGGGTCTGCAGGGCAGAGCTGAGCACACAGCGGGTGGGATGGGCTCTGGGGCACTGGCAGGGAGGAGACCCGGGGGCAGAGAAGCAGCTCCAGGCAGGGGCAGCTCCTGGCAGCCCAGACACAGGCAGGGACAGAGAGGGAGCTCCTGCCAGAAGTGCCCAGGCAGGATGATCCTGGCACCTCCGGCCACCCCCTGAACTTCAGACAACTTCTCGGCAGCAAGCCTCTGCTCTTCTCTCCCGCCTGCCCCACAGCCAAAGGGTCCAGAGCCCAAGATGCCTTCTCAGCAGCTGCACCTCCAGTCAAGGAGATGTGTTTGTGTCCTACAAGTGATGCACAACATAAAAGCAAGTGCCATGCAGTGTCTCTGTCTGGAGACAATGTCACTGAGGAGAAGGCTTCACTGCACGCCTGCCTGACTCCCTCTCCTCGCTTCCTTTTTTCAGAGCACAGACGTGTTTCTCCTTGTTTCCCCACCCCTCTGTTGAACTCTGCATCTAAGGAGTTTGGGAGGGGGTGCGGGTCAGCTTCTCTTCTGCCTCTGACTCTGCCTCTGACTCGTGCCCCAGAGGTGCCCTCATGGAAAGTAGGTGACGAAGTAGTATTTTACCCGATAAGGGAGAGTGTCACTGAGTTTGTGGGGTTGGGAATGAGCTGGATCATTCCTCATTCAGCTGTGGGAGGGGGATTTCTGTGAGGAATGGCATTGGGATTTCCTCAGAGAAGTCTCTCCCAGTTTATGACTGCCTTTTCCTTCTTGGACAGGTGCCCCTGCCCAGAGGCAGCAAATGTCCAACAGCAGCTCCATCACCCACTTCCTCCTCCTGGCATTCGCAGACACAAGGGAGCTGCAGCTCTTGACCTTCTGGCTCTTCCTGGGCATCTACCTGGCTGCCCTCCTGGGAAACGGCCTCATCATCACCGCCATCACCTGCGACCACCGCCTCCACACCCCCATGTACTTCTTCCTCCTCAACCTCTCTGTTCTTGACCTGGGCTCCATCTCTACCACTCTCCCCAAAGCCATGGCAAACTCCCTCTGGAACACCAGGGCCATCTCCTTCTGGGGATGTGTTGTCCAGCTCTTTTTCTTTCTCATTTTTATTTCAGCTGAGTATTTTCTCCTCACCGTCATGGCCTATGACCGCTATGTTGCCATCTGCCAACCCCTGCACTACGGGACCCTCCTGGGCAGCAGAGCTTGTGTCCACATGGCAGCAGCTGCCTGGGGCAGTGGGTTTCTCAATTCTCTCCTGCACACGGCCAATACATTTTCACTGCCCCTCTGCCAGGGCAATGCCGTGGACCAGTTTTTCTGTGAAGTCCCCCACATCCTCAAGCTCTCCTGCTCACACTCCTACCTCAGGGAAGCTGGGCTGATTGTGGTTGGTGTCTGTTTAGCATTGGCGTGTTTTGTTTTCATTGTGGTGTCCTATGTGCAGATCATGAGGGCTGTGCTGAAGATCCCCTCTGAGCAGGGACGGCACAAAGCCTTTTCCACGTGTGTCCCTCACCTGGCCGTGGTGTCCCTCTTTATCATCACTGGAGTGTTTGCCCATCTGAAGCCCCCCTCCATCTCCTCCCCATCTCTCGACCTGGTGGTGGCAGTGTTGTACTCGGTGGTGCCTCCAGCAGTGAACCCCCTCATCTACAGCATGAGGAACCAGGAGCTCAAGGCTGCCGTGCGGAAACAGGCCCAATGGACACTGTTTCACCGACAATAACCTACCGCCTCTTCTCTGCACATTGCCCAGAATTTATCTTAGACCACGAGCCTGAATTTTTCTCTGGTGATAATCCTGCTTATTGATATTTTTCTGGGTTTATACTACTTTTTTTGAGGCTTGATCCTACTGTGTCTGACCCTTGCACAACACTGAGTCAGATGTAGCTGGTCAGATAACAGCTCTTAAATTTAATGGGATGTCCCAAGAAGAATAGGGAGAAAAGGGAGAAACAGAAAAAAAAGACATGGGCTGAGATAAATATTGTTTAAAAGAACGGTAACAGAAAAGATACTATTACTACTACTACTAATAATAATAATAATAAACAAAATAAAGTGATGCAACACAAATTGCTGTCACTTCCCTATGATTAACTCCCCAGCCTGTCAGGAGACGTGATTACCGATCCCTGCCCCCCTGCTAACTCCCATTTATATACTGAGCATGACATCTATGGGATGGAATATTCCTTTGGCCAGCTTGTCTTGTCTGTGGCCCCTCACCTTCAACAGGAAGTTGAAAAAGTCCATGACAATATAAGCATCACTCAGCAACAACTAAAACAATACGTGTTAGCAATGTTATTCTCATAGTCAATCCAAAACACAGCAGCTACCAGGAAGAATATTAACTCTATCCCAGGCAAAACCAGGACAGCGTCCGCCCCTTATTCTATACCATCTACCTCATGCCCAGGTCTTACACTTTTCTTTAAATCACCACCATTTTCCTGTCTTTCATATATGTATATATGCACACAGATATCATTCCCTTAGTCCATGGCCCATCCCACTGAAATGTCCCTTGAGTTCATTTAGTCCATGACTTTGGGCTCCATCTGTTGTAACTGTCTTTCCCGGCAGGAGACGTGGTGTGTGGTGTTGAATTGTTGCGTGCTGCATCTGGAGCTCACAGCTGGTGTAGCCGGCAGGGCCCATGCCCATCATCTGTGGGTTGAAGATGTCAATCTCAAGACAATTCCCGGGTGCCAGTTACTGCAGCCACTTCTGGTTCCATCACTTCTGCACTTTGCTCAGTTTCATCAAAGTTCATTCTTCATTAATTTAGGTCACTTTCACTGCAATGCCATAGATAGAGCATATAGCAACTGTAGTAGTGATGACATAGAGTGGTAATTTAGCAATAAATATCATATCATTTGATTCATTTGCCATTCTCACCAAAATCAAATCCCCTTGAGGAACACATTGGTCATCCCCATCGTCCCGCATCACCCAACAAGTGCACCAAGGGCCCTAAACAAAAGAAAACCCACGGATAGTTTTGCCTTTGCCTGTGTCAGGAATAACCCAGACTTTCTTCCCGAACATATTCTTCATGTGCCCTATGGGGACTTTATCTCCTTTCACAGTATGAAAAAGTTCTCACTGGGCAGGGAGAGCTCCATAGCAGATGCTCAAATGTTACCTAACCAAGTGGCCTTTGCTAAATGGGCATCCCAGCGTTTGAAGGTCCCACCCCCATGGCTCTCAGTGTAGTTTATAGCAGTCCGTTGGATCGTTTGATCTTCCCAGAGGCTCGTGCATGGTAGTGGATGTGATACACCCACCCAATGCCATGCTCTTTGGCCCGCTGCATGCTCTGCTCGTGGGATGAGGGTGTGCAGGCCCCGTGGCAGGCAACAGCGCCTGGCTCCGAGCACTGCCTGCTGACAGCTCGCAGGAACAAACCAAGCGTGGCATCATTGCCCTTTGGGCAGTGCCTGCTGCGACAGGGCAATGGGTAATAGTTCTAAGGTAGAAGAGGGTCGATTTAGACTACATAGAAGTCTTTTCCTCTGTTTTACCAGGTAGAGAAGGGAGCAGCCAGAAACGGACGCATAATGCATGTCAACTCCTGGCTACGTGGCTGGTGCTATCATGAGGGTTTTTGCTTTTATGACAATAAAATATGAACATGGCCTTTTAGAGAGGGATGGGATCCACCTGTCTAGAAGAGGCAAGGGAGTCTTTGGCAGCAGGCTGGCCAGCTTGGTGAGGTGGGCTTGAAACTGTCACATCCAGCTGGGCAATAACCACAGCCAACCAGAGCAGTGACAAATATTCCTTAGCGGACTCCCAAGGTGATATCCAGAAAGCCAACCACCTCCAGGGCGTGTACGACTGTGATGGATCCTCTCGCTCTCCTCCAGGGAACCTGCATGCTTGATGACCTCTCTGAAACGGCTGTACACACGCAGTGTGGTTAATGGACAGGAAGAAGTACAGATCTGTGTGCAGTCACAGGGCCATGATCTCATTGCAATTAAAGACATGGTGGGATAGCTCGCAGGACTGGAATGCTGTCACAGATGGCTATGTACTTTTTTGGAAAGACAGGCCAGCAGGGTGAGGTGGTGGAGTTGCTCTCTATGGGACAGAAGAACTGGAACTCATTGAGCTCTGCCTGCAGCTGGATGAAGAATGTGTTGAGAGCTTATCGTTAAGAATTAACGGACAGGCTAATGTGGGAGTCACTGTTGTGGGTATTTACTACTGTGACCCCTGAGCCCTTACACCTACACAAGGGCTCCAAAGGAGAGCGTGGGAGTGGCAAGAGAGCAGCTCTGGCAAGACCGAGGCTGGTGCCCCCTGGCAGTGCTGCTGTGCTGGGACTCGTTCCCCTCCACCTCTGCACACAGGCACTGCCCTGTGTCTTTACAGAGGTCTCAGAGGAAGGATCTAAGACAAACAAGTCACTGCAGGGTCCTTTCTTTTGTTTGAATACACAGAGAGCACTGCACCTGATTTACACAGTCTGTGGGTCAAATTCTACAGGTACACAATGAATTAGAAGTGGGAAGAACAATAAAATTTTGCTGAGCACAACATTATAACAAGAAAAACAAAGAAACACACACACAGCAAAAACCTGAGAAGACATTCTGGGCCTGTAATGAGTTACACTCTGAATGCTGTGCAGAAGAAAACAGGCACTCTACTACTTCTGAAAAACATCCAACCATCATTTTTCTCAGAGCACCCTTGAGCTCCTGGTTCCTCATGCTGTAGATGAGGGGGTTCACTGCTGGAGGCACCACCATGTACAGCACTGACACCACCAGGTCAAGGGATAGGGAGGTGAGATAGACAGGGGCTTCAGGTGGGTAAACGCTGATGTGCTGACAAACAGAGGCCATGAGGAGGTGAGGGAGGAACATGGGAAAGACTTTGTGCTGCCCCTGCTCCGAGGGGATCCTCAGCACAGCCCTGAAGATCTGCACATAGGACACCACAACGAAAACAAAACCGCCAAATCCAAAAACGATACTAATCACAAGTACTGCATCTTCTCTGTGGTAGGTGTCTGAGCATGGGAGCTTGAGGATGTGGGGGATTTCACAGAAGAACTGGTGCAGGGCATTGCCCTGGCAGAGGGGCAGTGAAAATGTATTGGCCGTGTGCAGGAGGGAATTGAGAAACCCACTGCTCCAGGCAGCTGCTGCCATGCGGACACAAGCTCTGCTGCCCAGGAGGGTCCCGTAGTGCAGGGGACGGCAGATGGCAATGTACTGTTTGTAAGCCATAACAGTGAGAAGAGAAAACTCTGCTGCAACTCAGAAAAAGAAAAAAAAAAACACAAAAAACCAAACACCTGAAGAGCATATCCTGAGTAAGAGATGGCCCTTGTGTCCCACAGAGAATTGGCCATGGCTTTGGGGAGAGTGGTAGAGATGGAGCCCAGGTCCAGAAGGGAGAGGTTGAGGAGGAAGAAGTACATGGGGGTGTGGAGGCGGTGGTCGCAGGCGATGGCGGTGATGATGAGGCCGTTTCCCAGGAGGGCAGCCAGGTAGATGCCCAGGAAGAGCCAGAAGGTCAAGAGCTGCAGCTCCCGAGTATCTGCACATGCCAGAAGGAGGAACTGGGTGATGGAGCTGCTATTCAGCACCTACTCTGGGCACGGCGCACTGCTGAAAGAGGAGAAGAGGCCTTCAGCCTTTGGGCCCTCCCTTAAGAAACCATTTTGATTATGGTGGTTCCTGCACAGAGACCAGCTCTGGTAAACAGGTTCACGTGACCTGCTCCTGCCTGCAGCCACAGGGATGCCACTGTCTGGACAACAGGACTGTCACAAGTTCCACAAGACCTTTTGGGTAACACAAAGGCAAGAGCACAGAAGACTGTGGATGTGTGGAGATACCAGCACTGAAAAGACGACCTCATCCTGCTGTCCTTGGCCATGGCTCAAGGGGAGCAGCAGTTCAGACTCACAGGCAGCAGAGACAGAGTGCCCAGCGAGGCAGCCAGGGGCAGCCCTAAGGGCCCCCAAGGCTGAACCTCCAAGGGGCAGCTGGGCATTTGCCTCTTGAACCCCTCTTGCATGCTGGGGCCCAGCTCCAGGGGAGATGTGAAGATGCAGAAGTTGATACAACTAATTTTCTGCTGGATTCTTTATTAAGCTAGTCTAAACAAGGAGCTTCGATCTAGCTCAGGTGCAGTCCTGTTCAATATATTCATCAATGACATGGGTGAAGGGATAGAGTGTACCATTAGCACGTTTGCTGATGACACAAAACTGGAAGAGGTGGCTGACGTGCCAGAAGGTGGTGCCGCCATACAGTGTGACCTGGCCAGGCTGGAGAGTTGGGCAGAGAGAAACCTTATGAAGTTCAACAAGGGCAAGTGTAGGGTACTGAGCCTGGGGAGGAATAACCTCATGCACCAGTACAGGTTAGGGGCTGACCTGCTGGAGAGCAGCTGTGTGGAAAGGGACCTGGGAATCCTGGTGGACAACAGGATGACCTTGAGCCAGCAATGCGCCCTGGGGACAAGAAGGCCAATGGCATCCTGGGGGGCATCAAGCAGAGTGTGGCCAGCAGGTCGAGGGAGGTCTTCCTTCCCCTCTACTCTGCCCTGGTGAGGCCGCATCTGGAGTACTGTGTCCAGTTCTGGGGTCCCCAGTTCAAGAAGGACAGGGAACTACTGGAGACAGTCCAGCAAAGGGCTACAAAGATGATCAGGGGACTGGAGCAACTTTCTGATGAGGAAAAGCTGACTTGGGGCTTTTTTTGTGTGGAGAAAAGAAGACTGAGGGGGGATCTTATTAATGCGTATAAATAGTTAAATGGAGGGTGCCAGGGAGATGGGAACAGTCTTTGTTCAGTGGTGCCCAGTGACAGGACAAAAGGTAACGGGCACAAACATGAACATAGGAAGCTCCATCTTAACATGAGGAGAAACTTCTTTCCTTTGAGGGTGGCAGAGCACTGGCACAGGCTGCCCAGAGAGGTGGGGGAGTCTCCCACTCTGGAGACATTCCAAACCCGCCTGGAAGCCGTCCTGTGCCACTGCTGTAGGTGCCCCTGCTCTGGTAGTGGAGTTAGACTAGATGATCTCCAGAGGTCCCTTCCAACCCTGACCATTCGGTGATTCTGTGATCCTTATGCACATGAGGTCTTTGGGTCCAGGAAAAGAAAAAAAAAAAAAACAAGCATGAGAACAAGAACAGTAACATCAAGGTATATAATAAAAAAACAGAATGAAAAAAAAAAAAGAAAACAAACCAATAAAACAACAAGAAAAGCAGTAAGGTAAAATGCACAATTGAAGAAAAGTTAGTCCTGGTCTTTGCTGTAATACTGTGGGAGCCCTTGTGGGATAATGGGCACCATATTAATTGTGAGTAGATTGTATTGCAATAATTTGTACAGGGCATCCTTGATTTCCTTGTTCCTCATGCTGTAGATGAGGGGGTTCACTGCTGGAGGCACCACCGAGTACAGAAATGACACAACAAGATCCAGGGGTGGGGAGGAGATGGAGGTGGGCTTCAGGTGAGCAAATACAGCAGTGCTGATAAACAGGGAGACCACGGCCAAGTGAGGGAGGCACGTGGAAAAGGCTTTGTGCCGTCCCTGCTCAGAAGGGATCCTCAGCACCGCCCTGAAGATCTGCACATAGGACACCACAGTGAAAACAAAACACCCAAAACCTAAGAAAGAACTTAATATAAGAAGCCCAACTTCCCTGAGGTAAACGTCTGAGCAGGAGAGCTTGAGGATGTGGGGGATTTCACAGAAGAACTGGTGCAGGGCATTGCCCTGGCAGAGGGGCAGTGAAAATGTATTGGCCGTGTGCAGCACAGCATAGAGAAACCCACTGCCCCAGGCAGCTGCTGCCATGCGGACACAAGCTCTGCTGCCCAGGAGGGTCCCGTAGTGCAGGGGTGGGCAGATGGAAATGTAGCGGTCATAGGCCATGATGGTGAGGAGAGAAAACTCTGCTCCAAGAAAGAAGAAAAGCATAAAAACCTGTGCAGCACATCCTACGTAGGAGATGGCCCTGGTGTTCCAGAGGGAATTGGCCATGGCTTTGGGGAGAGTGGTGGAGATGCAGCCCAGGTCCAGAATGGAGAGGTTGAGGAGGAAGAAGTACATGGGGGTGTGGAGGCGATGGTCACAGGCGATGGTGGTGATGATGAGGCCGTTTCCCAGGAGGGCAGCCAGGTAGATGCCCAGGAAGAGCCCGAAGGTCAAGAGCTGCAGCTCCCGTGTGTCTGTGAATGCCAGGAGGAGGAAGTGGGTGATGGAGCTGCTGTTGGACATTAGATATTTCTTTTATGGGGGCTCTGTTAAAGGAAGGAAAAGACAGGAAAAAATCAGGACAGAATTCTATGAGCCCATATACTCCATTTTTCATAGATATCACCCTCAGTTGAAATGCATTTTTTCTCTCTGGGTGGTGCTGGCTGAGTGTGGTGTGAGGAGCAGCACCTCTGCCCCTGTGCTGCTGAGGAGTCAGCCCTGCTCTGCTGCAGTGGGTACAAGGGAGCTGCTCTGTGACAGCTCCAACCGTCACAAGGGGTGTCAGATGTAATCTACCTGTAATGGAAAAGTTCAATATTTGCACTCATGGCTCTCCAGAGCGTGGGCTGCAGAGCAGAGGGTTAGCACGTCCTTATAAAGTTTTGTCTGTGCTTTTTATTTTCCATGATAACATCTCATGAATGTAGAAATCCTCATTTTGATGACTAATCATGTTACGATTCTTCAGACAGGACAGACGAGTTCAGCTCTCTTTGGCTTAAAGCAGAGTCAGGAGAGCTGCACTGTCCATCGGGGTTTTGCCCATCTGCCCTCTGCTTTTGTTTCATCTGCCTTCGAGATGACTCCACACACAAACTACTTTTTAAAAAATACCAAACAGCTGAACTCATATGGGATGAGGGGAGCACTGGTTGAGAGGGCAGATCTGCAATCTCTTCCCTGTCCCAGCGCAGAGATGGAGCTGTGATGGAGAGAGCAGGACACCACCCCTCCCCGAGAGAAGCAAAGCACTCTGAGAGGAGACTGCCCACCCCCGAGGAAAGGCTCAGCACTCCCCAGGACCCGACGGCAGCGCTGTGCCTTGCTGGGGGCAGCTCGCAAGCCCCACAGGACCGGCAGAGCAGGCAGTCGGGGTGCCGCAGAGGAGATGATGTGAAGAGAGAGTGCGCTCAGGTCCCAGCAGACAGCGCCCAGCAGACACCTCCATGGAGGAGCCCAGGAGAGCTGGCTGAAGGCAGCCTCCCCCCGGGCGTGTTGGCAGTTTCCCCCCGGCCCTTGCCCCTGTCTCTGCTGCCTGGGGCTGTCCCTGCCAGGAGCTGTTGCTCTGTGCCCAGGTCTCCCCCTGCCAGTGCCCCAGAGCCCATCCCACCCGCTGTGTGCTCAGCTCTGCCCTGCAGCCCCCTCCCAGCAGCAGGGCACTGCCCAGGGCCACCTCCCTCTGTGCGGGTCCTGAGGAGTGGAGCAGATCCAGCCTGATGCTGCAGGCAAAGGGGATGCTGGTGCTGTCTGTGGGTAGAGGAGTGAGTGCAGGCACTTGATGAGGTTTGTGGCAGACCTGCTGATCCCTCAGTGTCACAGTGACAGCTCCTTTCCCTTAGGAGAAAGCTGCGAGCACGGAGCCTGGAAAGGTCTTTGTCTTTAAGGTAGCCCCTTCCTTGACTTTCCCCTTGCAATGCTGCCTCTGCCAATGTTCTGGGGGTGGTCAGCAGCTGTGAGCAGCCGTGACCCATGCAGCACCCTCTCAAAATTAGAAAGACCCTGCCCTGACAGGGGTCACTCCTTCCTCCCACAGCTTCTCCCCACAGCACCTCCGTGGGAGCTCCCCGGGCAGGCACAGAGCTGACCCTGGCAGGCGGCAGAGTCCCTGCACCGGCATACAGCCCCCGGGGTGCAGGGACCCTGCTGGCAAGGACAGCCCTGCCCACCCCTGCCTGCACACCGATCTGCAAACCCCGGAGCCATCCCTGGGAGAAGGCAGCTGTCCGTCATTGTCCCTCTGAAGGTGCAGCAGGACATCCATGCTCTGAAGCACATCCTTCTGCTCCACACCAGACAAGCCAGGAGAGCCATCCTGACAGCTCCTATCAGCCATGGCATGTGCCAGCTCTAGGAGACACTGCCAGGAACTCATCTGCATTGCCCCACAGCCAGAGACTTACCATGTGAAAGGCTGCGAAGGTTTGTCCCCCGGTGAGCTCTCTCCTGTCCTCCCACCCCAGACTGCCTTTACCCCTCTCTTCTCTTCTCTTCTCTTCTCTTCTCTTCTCTTCTCTTCTCTTCTCTTCTCTTCTCTTCTCTTCTCTTCTCTTCTCTTCTCTTCTCTTCTCTTCTCTTCTCTTCTCTTCTCTTCTCTTCTCTTCTCTTCTCTTCTCTTCTCTTCTCTTCTCTTCTCTTCTCTTCTCTTCTCTTCTCTTCTCTTCTCTTCTCTTCTCTTCTCTTCCCTCACTGCCTGCAGGCAGTGCCCTCAGTCCTGCTTCTGGGCAGAGCTGTCTCTCTGCAGCACTGCCCGCTTGCCAGGAGCTCCCTCCGGCCCAGCAGCCCAGCCCAGTTTGGCAGCAGAGGACCAGCCCACGGTGGCACTCTCTCTGTCCCCTCTGGGCTCCCTCAGAGATGTCCCTGGGGCTCCAGGGGAACCACCTGGGAAACAAGCTGAAGTCATCACTGATACTTTTCTCCCTCTGCTGGGCAGAGAAACTTCTTCCCTGCAGTGCCATTTCCCCTTTCGGAGACAGAGTTATGTCCAAGAATCCCCTCTTCTTGCCCCACTAGGAGACAGCACACCCAGGCAGTGAAAGGCAGGAGTCTCCTGTACCTCCTGTACCCATGCAAAGCAGAGGTGACACATGAGGTGCCAGAGGTGGTCTAAGACACGTGCTCGTAACTGATGGAAATATTAAGAGGGACAGGGCAGTGTCTGGAGTCATCATTTTGAGGCTGGTGGGGCATGGTGGTGACACTCTCTCTCCTCCACCAGCTGTCTTTACCCCATCTCCTTTGGCACCCATGGCCCGTTTCTCACAGGCACCCCTACAGTGCCCAACCTCATTCAGGGCAGCTGCTCCATTGGAAGGTGACCTACACCCTGTGTGCCACGGGAGGTGCCAGGGCTCTCCTGCACAGCCACATGCAGCCAGCAGGGACAGCACAAGACCTGCAGGAACACGATCGGCATTCAGAGCAGCCGTGTAACACACCCCAAGAGAACCTCTGGGACGTTCAGTGCTTTTTTTGAGGCAGCTGCAGTGAAGCCAGTCCTGTCCCATCTCCATCCAGCAGATGTAGGCAGTGCTTCTCCCACAGCCTTTAGTCATCCCTTTGATGATGCAATCATGGAACAGAGCAATGATTTACCCCATGTTCTTGGATCACAGGATGTCCATCGCTGAGGACATTTTCCAAAGCACCATGTCCTTCCTGGAGATCAGCTTCCCTACACCACAGGCTCTGGAGGGCTGCAGAGACATCCCAGAGAGCAACGCCCTCTCCTGCCACGGCTGCACAGTCCAGCCCTGCGTCTCTCTGGTCACGAGGGTTTGCTCTCCTTCGGGTCACCTCATTTCATCTTTCCATTGCCATCTGCCATCCACTCCTGCATGCTCTGAAGAAAACTTTTTCCTTGCATGGGACCTTGGGCACTTGGTACTGCCTTTCTTTGTTACACATCTGAGCGTGGTTCTGGTGCTTGGCTGAGGTCCAGCATATCTGCTCTGATTTATTAATTAGGCAGGACATGATAGGATGAGGGGGAATGGCTTCACACTGGAAGAAGGTAGATTTAGATTAGTTTTTAGGGAGAAACTTTTCACTTTGAGAGTGGTAAGGCACTGGAACAGGTTGCCCAGAGAAGTTGTGGGAGGTCTTGCCAGCACATCCAGCAGCTCCTTCAATACCCTGGGATGAATCCCATCAGGCCCCATGGACTTGTGAACGTTCAGCTGATATAGCTGTTCTCTGACGATTTCCGTCCCACAAATGGAAAGTTTTTGTTTCTACACTCGTGGTCCTCCGATTCAGGGGACCGGGCAGCCCAAGCTCTAGATGCATGATTAACGAGTGAAGCAAAAAAAAGCATTGCACACTGCTGCTTTTTCTTCATCCCTATCAGTCACATGACCACCTTCAACAACTATCGGTCCAACGTTTTCTTTAGACCTCCTCTTGCTATTAATGTACTTAAAAAAGCACTTCTTGCTTTATAGAATGCTTTAGGTTGGAAGGGGCCTTGAAGATCATCAAGTTCCAACCCCCCAGCCATAGGCAGGGACACCTCCCACTAGACCAATTTGCTCAAAGCCCCATCCAGCCTGGCCTTAAACACCTACAGGGATGGGACCTCAACAACTTCTCTGGGCAACCTCCGCCAGTGCCTTACCACCCTTAAAGTCAAAAATTTCTTCCTAATATTTAACCTAAATCCACCCACTTCCAGTTAAAAGCCATTCCCCCTCATCCTATCAGTACATGCCCTAGTATAAAGTCCTTCCTCAGCTCCCCTGTAGGCACCCTTTAGGTACTGGAATGGGCTATAAGGTCTCCCCGGAGCCTGCTCTTCTCCAGGCTGAACAACCCCAACTCTCTTAGCCTGTCCTCATAGGAGAGCTGCTCCAGACCGTTGATTATCTTCAGGGCCTCCTCTGAACCTGCTCTAACACATCCATGTTCTTCTTATGTTGAGGGTATCAGAGCTGGATGCAATATTCCAGGCATGGTCTCAAGAAGGCAGAGTAGAGGGACAGAATCACCTCCCTTGACCTGCTGGCCATGCTGCTTTTTATGGACACCAGGATCTGGTTGGCCTTCTGGGCTGCAGTCTCACATTGCTGGCTCATGTTGAGCTTCTCGTCAATCAGCACACCCAGGTCCTTCTCCTCAGGGCTGCTCTCCGGCCATTCCCCGCCGAGCCTGTATTTGTGCTTGGGATTGCCCCGACCCAGATGTAGGACCTTGCACCCGGCCTCGTGGAACTGCATGAGGTTGGCTTGGGCCCACCTCTCCAGCCTGTTCAGGTCCCTCTGGATGGCATCCCTCCCCTCCAGCGTGTGAACCTCGCCAAACAGCTTGGTTTCATCAGCAAACTTGCTGAGGGTGCACTCGATCCCCCTCTCCATGTCGCTGACAAAGATGTTGTACAGCACCTGAGGAACGCCACTCATCACTGCTCTCCACTTGGACATGGAGCAATTGACCACAACACTTTGAGTGCGTCCGTCCAGCCAGTTCTTTATCTACTGAGTGGTCCATCTGTCGAATCCATCTGTCTCCAATTTAGAGACCAGGATATTGTGCGGGACAATGACAAACGCTTTGCACAAGTCCAGGTAGATGACATCAGTTGTTCTTCCCTTGTCCACTGCCGCTGTAACACTTCTGTAGAAAGCCACCGAATTTGTCAGGCATGACTTGCCCTTGGTGAAGCCATGCTGGATGCTAGCTATCACCTCCTTATTTTCCATCTGCCTCAGCAGAGTTTCCAGGAGGATCTGCTCCATGATTTGGCCAGGCACAGGGGTGAGACTGACTGGCCTGTAGTTCCCTGGGTTTTCATTGTTTTCCTTTTTGAAAATAGGGGTTATTTTTCCCATTTTTCCAGTCAGCAGGAACCTCACCAGAGTGCCATGACTTCTCAAATATGAGGGACAGTGGCTTCGCAACTTCATCTGCCAGTTCCCTCAGGACCCGTGGATGTGTCTCATCAGGTCCCATGGACTTGTGCACCTTCAGGTTCCTCAGGTGGTTTATACATGATCTTCACCTACAGTGGGCAGTTCTTCACTTTCCAGCTCCTTGCCTTTGCCCTCTGCATCATGGGTAGTGTGGCTGCAGTCTTTGCCAGTGAAGACTGAGGCAAAAAAGTCATTGAGGACCTCAGCTTTGTCTCTGTCCCGGGTGACCAGTTCTTGCATTTCCTTCCGGAGAGGGCCCACATCTTCCCTAGTCTTTCTTTTCTCGCTGACATACTTAAAGAAGGATTTTTGTTTGTCTTGATGCCCCTGGCCAGATTTAGTTCTATCTGGGCTTTAGCTTGCCTAACCTGATCCGGGGCTGCTTGAACAATTTCTCTGTATTCCTCCCAGGCTTCCCGCCCCTGTTTCCACCCCCTATAGGCCTCCTTTTCACTTGCGAGCATGTCCAGGAGCTCCTTGTTCATCCATGCAGACCTCCTGGCTTTTCTGCCTGCCTTCTTCTTTGTAGGGATGCATGACTCCTGAGCTTGGAGAAGGTGAGCCTTGAATATTAACTGGCTTACTTGGGCCCTTCTTCCCTTCAGCGCTTCATCCCATGGCACTATACCAAGCAGATTCTTCAAGAAGACACAGTCAGCTCTGCTAAAGCCCAGGGTGGTCAGCTTGCTGCGCACCTTCCTCGCTGCCTTGACAATCTCAAACTTGATCATTTCATGGTCACGGCAGCCCAGGCTGCCCTTGAGCTTAACACTGCCTACCAGCCCCTCTTTGTTGGTAGGGACAAGGTCCAGCAGAGCTCCTCTCCTCGTTGGCTCCTCTACCACTGGGAGAAAGACATTGTCAATACAATCCAAGAACCTCCTGCACTGCCTATGCCCTGCTGTGTTACCCTTCCAACAGATGTCATCAAACTTGCTGAGGGTACACTCTGTGCCCTCATCCAGGACGTTGATTAACATGTTGAACAAGACTGGCCAGTACTGACCCCTGGGGAGCACTGCTGCTGACAGGCCTCCAACTAGACTCTCCTCCAAACACTATTCTATCAGCCTCATTCCCCACAGTATTCTTGTGTCCAGTTAGGACATTATGGTCTGATTGGGTGGATAGGTAGATGGGTAATAACTGAGATGAATAGTCGGGCTTGGAGGAACTTGGTGAATGCATAGAGTTCTGCCCAGAGGGATGTATCTAGTCGGGTTCCACCATGTTTCAAGGGCTTTTAATTACCCAAAGGAGATGAGAAAATGCTTTTTTTATGTCATTTGTAGATGACATCTCATTGAGGAGAGCAGACACTATATTAGAGGGCAGGGTTGCCATCCCAAGGGACCTAGACAGGCTTGAAGGACAGGCCACTAGTAACATCATGTTATCCAACAAGGACAGATCTAAAGTTCTTTCGCTGAGGTTGACTAAGGGCCTGAAGTGACAGAGGGCAGGGACTGCCTAGGTTGGTATCAGCACTGCAGGAAAGGCTCTGGTGGTCCTTTGGTTTCATTAGCCAAAACATGGAGCCGTCAGCAAAGGCCAAAAGCATCCTGGGTGGTAGGAACAGGAGCACAGCCAGTGGGAGTGATTACCGCCCTGAGCTCAGCACATTTGAGAACAGATCCAGAATACACCCCCAGGTTCTGACCCCCTGCAATGCCTGAGAGACACTGGTAAACTGGAGCTCATTTAGTGGAGGGCCACCAAGGTGGTCATGGTTGGAGCACTTGTGCTGTGAGAAGAAGCTGAAAAAGCTGGCTTGTCCAGCTGGAAGAAAGGAAGATCTTGGGGGAACGTGCAGCAGCATGAGACTGAGGGGGAACCCTATCTATGCTTATAAATACTTAAAGGGAGGGTGCCAGGGGGATGGGAACAGTCTTTTGTCAGTGGTGCCCAGTGACAGAACTATAGGGAACAGGCACAAACTTGAATGTAGGAAGTTCCATCTTAACATGAGGAGTAACTTCTTTCCTTTGAGGGTGGCAGAGCACTGGCACAGGCTGCCCAGAGAGGTGGGGGAATCTCCCACTCTGGAGACATTCCAAACTCGTCTGGATGCCATCCTGTGCAACCTGCTGTAGGTGACCCTGCTCTGGGAGGGGGCTTGGACTAGATGACCTCCAGAAGTCCCTTCCAACCCTGACCACTTTGTGATTCTGTGAAACTGAGAGACGTGGATTTGAAGGGTGTACTGTTCGGTGGATGAGGAACTGGTTGTATAGTCCCATCCAGTTGTGGTCAACGGCCTCATGTCCAGATGGAGACTGGTGCTGATGACACCATGCTGAGTATTGCGATTGACACTCCCAGGTGACAGGATGTCATCCACAGGGACCTGGACAGGCTCAAGAAGTGAGCCCGTATGAACAGCATGAGGTTCAACAAGGCCAAGTGAAGGGTCCTGCACCTGGGCCGGGGAAATCTCTGATATCAATAGAGCCTGGGGGATGAAAGGATGGAGAGCAGCCCTGCCGAGAAGGACTTGGGTATACTGGGGGAGGGGAAAAGCTGGACATGAGCTGGCAATTTGTGCTCGCAGCCCAGAAAGCCAACGGTATCCTGGGCTGCATCAAAAGAAGCATCACCACAGGTCGAGGGAGGGCATTCTGCCCTTCTGCTCTGCTTTGGTGAGACCCTACCTGGAGTGCTGCTCCAGCTCTGGAGCCCTCAGCACAGGAGAGACATGGACCTGTTGGAGTGGGTCCAGAGGAGGCCACAAAGATGCTCCGAGGGCTGGAGCACCTCTGCTGTGAGGAAAGGCTGAGAGAGTTGGGGTTGTTCAGCCTGGAGAAGAAAAGGCTCTAGGGAGACCTTATTGTGGCCTTCCAGTACCTAAAGGGGGCCTACAGGAGAGCTGGGGACAGAGTTTTTAGCAGGGCCTGTTGCGATAGGACAGAGGGTGAGGGCTTTAATCTAAAATGGGGGAAATTTACACTCGATATAAAGAACCTTTTAACAATGAGGATGGTGATACACCGGCCCAGGTTGCCCAGAGAGACAGGAGATGCCCCATCCCTGGAAACATTCCAGGCCAGGTTGGCCGGGGCTTGGAGACAGCTCATCCAGTTGAAGGTGTCCCTGCTCATGGCAGGGGGGTTGCACTAGATGGTGTTTAATGGTCCCTTCCAACCCAGACCATTCCATGATGCTAAACAGAGCCCGTTTTTACTGGGAGGGGACCAAGTCTGTACTGGAAGGGTTTAATGAAATCCAGTTTGAAATGGTACAGTGCCCAGTCATACTGGGAGGGGATCAGAGGATGCAGTTTATACTGGGAGTGTGCTCAGCCTGTATTTGGAGGGGTTAAAGAGGACTAGTTTGTAGTGGGAGGGGCCAAGTTTGTACTGGCAGGGGTTAGAGCGATCCAGTTTGTACTGTGACAGAGCCCAGACTGTAGTGGGAAGGGGCCAGGGGCTCCAGTGTGGACTGGGAGGGTGGCCCAGTATACCCTGGGAGGGTCTAAAGGGATGAAGTTTGTACTGGGACAGGGCCCAGTCTGTTTGTACTGAGACGAGGCCCAGACTCTGCTGGGATTGGCTCAGAGGATCCCATTTCTACGTGGAGAGGGCCCAGTCTGTACTGTGAGGAAACTGGGGGATCCAGTCTGTACTGAGATGAGGCCCAGTCTGTACAGGGCAGTGTTAAAGCGATCCATTTTGTACTGGTACACAGAGTAGTCTGCACTGGGAGCTGGGCTGGGATCCACTTTGGACTAGGAAGAGGCTCTTTATCCACTGGGAGGAATTAAAGGGATTCTCTTCATACTGGGACAAGGCCCCTTCTGTACTGGGAGGGAATCAGGGGATGCAGTTTGGACTGGGACAGGGCCCAGTCTGTCCTGGCATAAGTTAGAGGACCCAGATTGTATTAGAGGTGCCCAGTTGGTAGTGGGTGGGGACTGGGGAGTCCATTTTGGACTCTGCATTGGCCCAGTCTGTACTGGGAGGGGTTAAAGGGATCCAGTTTCTATTTGGACGGAGCCCAGTATTTACTGTCGGGTGTTTAAGGGATCCAGTTTATAAAGGGACAGAACCCAGTCTGTACTTGGAGGGGTTAAATGGAGTAATCTTTATTTGTTGACAGTCAGTTCTGTACTGGGTGGGGAGCACGGGATCCAGTTTGTACCAGGAGGGGACCCACTCTGTACTGGGAGGGGGCCACAGCATCTAGTTTGTACTGCCATGGGGACCAGTCTGTAGTGGGAGGGGTTAAGGGATTTGGTGTGTACTGGGAAGGGCGCAGTGTATACCGGGAGGGTTTAAAGAGGTAAAGTTTCTCATGGAATGGGGCCCAGTGGTTACAGGGAGGGGGCCATGGGATCCAGTTTGTACTGGCACCTGACCCAGTTTCTGTGTGGAGGGGATGAGGTGGTGGAGTTTGTACTGGGACAGGAACTAGTTTTTACTAAGAGGGGATCGAGTGATCCAGTTTGTACTAGGAGAGGGCCCCATCTGTACTGGCAGAGGTTGAGGGGATCCACTTCATACTGGGTCAGGGCCCAGTCTCTTCTGGGAGGGGTTGAGGAGATCCACTTTCTAGTGGGACAGGGGCCCAGTCTGTCATGGGAAGGGTTAAAGGGATGCAGTTTATACTGGGACAAGGCTCAGTCTGTACTGGGAGAGGGTTGGGGATCCAGTTTTTACAGGGACGAGGCCCAGTCTTCTTGGGCTTGGTTCAAAGGGCCCCATTTTGGACTTGAAAGGGCCCAGTCTGTGCTGGGAGGTTGCCAGGAGATGCAGTTTGTACTTGGATGGTTCCCAGTCTGCATTCTGAGGGGATCAGGGGATCCCACTGATACTGGGATGGGGCCCAGTCTATACTGGGACACGTTAAAATAATCCACTTTGTACTGGACAGGACCCAGTCTGTACTGGGAGGTGTTAAATAAAGGCCAAGAAGGCAGATATCGTGGTGGGAGTCTGTTATAGACCACCCAACCAGGATGAAGAGACAGATGAAATATTCTAGAAGCAGCTGGGACAAGTGTCACGATAGTCAGCCCTTGTCCTCGTGGGGGACTTCAACTTACTGGATGTCTGCTGGAAATGCAATACAGTGGAGAGGAAACAGCCCAGGAGGTTCCTGGAGTGTGTTGAGGGTAACTTCCTGACACAGCTTGGGAGGGAGCAGAGGAGGGAAGCACCCCACTGGGCCTGTTGTTTGCCAACAGAGAAGGTCTTGTGGGGGATGTGCGGATTGGAGGCCTTCTTGGGCATAGTGATCATGAAATGACAGAATTTTCAATTCTTGGAGAAGTCATTAGGGGGGTCAACAGAACTGCCACCTGGGACTTCCGGAGGGCGGGCTTTGGCCTGTTTAGGGGTCTGGTTAACAGAGTCCCTTGGGAGGAAGTCCTGAAGGGCAAAGGAGTCCAGGAAGGCTGGACATTCATCAAGAAGGAACTTGTAAAGGCACGGGAGCAGGCTGTCACCATGTGCCAAAAGACGAGCCGTCTTCAGCCGAAGACCTGGCTGAACAGAGAGCTTTGGCTGGAACTGAGGGGAAAAAAGGAGTTTATGACAGTTGGAAGAAGTGGCAGGCAACTCAGTTGGACTGCAAGGATGTCATGAGGTTATGAAGGGAGAAAATTAGAAGGACTAAAGCCCAACTAGAAATTAATCTGGCCATGCCATAAAGGACAATTAAAAAACTGTTTCTGTAAATACACCATCAACAACAGGAGGGCCAAGAAGAATCTCCATCCTTTATTGGATGTGGAGGGAAACACGGTGACCAGGGATGAGGAAAAGGCTGACATACTTAATGCCTTCTTTGCCTCAGTCTTTAAGAGTAAGAGCAGTTGCTCTCTGGGTACCCAGCCCCCTGAGCTGGAAGACAGGGTTGGGCAGCAGAATGAAGCCCCCACAATCCAAGGGGAAATGGTGAGGAACCTGCTACATCACTTAGAAATACGCAAGTCTATGGCGCCGCTTGAGATCCACCCAAGGGTACTGAGGGAACTGGCGGGAGTGCTCAGCAAGCCACTTTCCATCATCTATCAGCATTCCTGGCTAACTGGGGTGGTCCCAGTTGACTGGAAGATAACAAATGTGGTGCCCATCTATAAGAAGGACCAGAAGGAGGACCTGGGGAATTACAGGCCTATCAGTCTGACCTCGATGCTGGGGAAGGTTATGGAGGAGATCATCCTGAGTTCCATCATGCAGCACATACAGGACAACTAGACGATCAGACCCAGCCAGCATGTGTTTATGAAAAGCAAGTCCTGCCTGAGAAACCCGACCTCCTTCTATGACAAGGTGACCAGCTTAGTGGATGAAGAAAAGGCTGTGGATGTTGTTTACCTGCGCTTCATTAAAGCCTTTGACACGTTTTCCCACAGCATCCTCCTGGAGAAACTGGCTGCTCATGGCTTGGACAGGTGTACACTCTGCTGGGTAAAACACTGGCTGGACGGCCGGGACCAAAGAGTGGTGCTGAATGGAGTTCAATCCATTTGGCGGCCGGTCACAAGTGATGTTCCCCGGGGCTCAGTACTGGGACCGGTTCTCTTCAATATCTTTATCAACGATCTAGACAAGGGGGTGGAGTGCCCCCTCAGTAAGTTCGCAGATGACACCAATTAAGGTGGGAGTGTTGATCTGCCTGAGTGTCGGAAGGCTCTGCAGAGGGATCTGGACAAGCTGGATCCATGGGCTGAGGCAAATGGTGTGGGGTTCAACAAGGCCAAGAGCTGGGTCCTGCCCCAGGATCACAACAACCTCACGCAGCGCTACATGCTTGGGGCAGAGTGGCTGGAAAGATGCCCAGCAGAAAAGGACCTGGGGGTGTTGGTGGCTGAATATGAGCTGGCAGTGTGCCCAGGTGGCGAAGAAGGCCCACAGCATCCGGGCTTGTACCAGTAAAAGTGTGGTGAGCAGGACTAGGAAAGTGATTGTCCCCCTGTACTCTGCACTGGTGAGGCCCCACCTCGAGTACTGTGTTCAGTTTTGGGCCCCTCATGACAAGAAGGACATTGAGGTGTTGGAGCGTGTCCAGAGAAAGGCAATGAAGCTGGTGAGGGGTCTGGAGGACAAGTCTTGTGGGGAGCGGCTGAGGGAACTGGGGTTGTTTAGTCTGGAGAAGAGGAGGCTGAGGGGAGACTTTCTCGCTCTCTACAGTTCCCTGAAAGGACGTTGTAGCAAGGTGGGGGTTGGTCTCTTCTCCCAAGTAATGAGAGAGAGGACTTGAGGGAAATGGCCTCAAGTTTTTCCAGGGGAGATTTACATTGCGTATTAGGAAAAATTTCTTCAGCTAAAGGGCTTTCGAGCACTGGAACAGGCGGCCCAGGGAAGTGGTTGAGTCACTATCACTGGAGGTATTTAATGGATGTGCAGATGTGGCACATAGGGACATGGTTTAGTGGTGGACTCGGCAGTGTCAGGTTTACAGTTGGACTCTATGATCCTAAAGGTCTTTTGCAATTCTCAATGATTCTGTGATTCTTTTGGGACTCTGGATTTTGTTTTGTCCTTGCCCCTTTTTGGGAGGGCAGGAGGTGTCACAGAATTTTCTTACACTCAGCCTCGCTCACCCTCACACCCCACGGCCACCAGGAAGAGCCCTGAGTCACCAGTGAGGGGCAGGACCTGCCTTCCCAGGGCCTGGGGGTCAAGGTTTGGCCTTTCTGCTGCATCAAACCAAGCCAAGGGGTTCCTCAGCATTACAGCCACCTGCACAGTGCCTTTGCCTACCTGCAACCACAATCTCCAGTTATCTCCTCTAACGAGTCCCTGGGGAGGCTTTGGCAGTAACGACCCTCAGTGGGGCCAATCAAGGCTTCAAGGTACTTTGCTTCTGACTTGGACTTCTGGAGCACTTTGTTCAATCTTCTCTCAGTGCCTGAGGCTCATGGACTCAGCACCAAATACACCGTGGGGCTCATTAAAAGACAGAAAGCCCTAACAAGGTGTTCATCGTTCTTGTAATTTTCTTCAAATCTTCAAGACTTGTACAGCCAATTAGAGAGGTTTCAGAGTGTAGTTAAGGAGGAGATTTCAAAGCGCACCTAAGAAAAATGTATTTTTTATTTTAAAGGATATACTATATTACTCCTGATTATCACTTATGATTAGGATAGAAGCATTCCCTGATTGTTCTGGATACAGGGTGTCCCTTCAGGGGGTCTGGACAGGGAGGAGAAGCAGTCCCTGGAGGTCTGACACTGTAGGACAGCTTTGCTCCTCACCTCCCCACCCTCCCCATTTCTGACATTGGCCACCTGGGACTGGCACCCCTGGTCCTTGCATCAGACTTCTCCACTGAAGTCTGCAGCTGGATGTCACAGCCCCATTGCCCCATCTCCCACCTGCGCTCCTCAGAGCCCTGGCTGCACCCAGGCGCAGGAGAACTTTTCCTGTTTGTAAGAAAAGAAAAGTAAAGCATAATCAGTTTTCCTAAACAATAACACACAGTCCGCAATCACACGCTCAGGACAAGCTACCTCTAATGAGGCTGCCTTTCTACAAGGGAGTTCTTATGAGAAAGAGTTTAGGAAGGTAGATAGACAAGACAGATATAAACACAATTAAGGAGTTGGCTGAGGAGACAATTAGATTGTTGAAAGACAGGCAAGCTTTGAACTCCTTGAAAGTCAAAGCAGCAGCACAGGTGAGAGGTATCTGAGCGAAGAAAGAGTAAGGGGAGGAGAAAACTGGCGAAGAATGGAAAGGGCCTTTGCCCAGAGAGTCTGCATCTGCAAAGATGACTTTAGAAATGAACATTGTCTCAGGAGAAGGGTATACATCCGAAAGATTAGAGAAAGTACACACAGTGTGTAACAGGGAGAAGAGTGGTAATGAGGTTACAGGGGAAGATCAATATTTCTTTGGAATATCCCTTTTGAAAGGTCATGGGATTGCAGAGGTCTCTGGTGAAAGAGGACAAGCAAGTGTAGCACCTGTCTTTGAAAGAGTCCAAATGTGCAACCCAGGGAGCCACAGGCTGTACAAGCTCACTTTGGTGAGGAGTGTTGTGCCATCAGAGTCCTCCGTGGTGACATTTCTGGGCACCAGCAGCAGAAGAATGTGTCCAAGAACCATCAGCATGGATTTCATAGAATAGAATCACAGAATCATAGAATTGTTGAGGTTGGAAGGGACCTTTAAGATCATCAAATCCAACCATTAACCTACCCTGGCAGAACCACTTCTAAACCATGTCCCCAAGTACCACATCTACCCTTTCTTTAAACACCTCCAGGCATGGCAAATCCACCACCTCCCTGGGCAGCCTATTCCAATGCTTGATAACCCTTTCAGTGAAAAAAAAAAAAAATCCTAATATCCAATCTAAACCTTGCTGGCATAACTTGAACCCATTTCCTCTTGTCCTATCACTTGTCACCAGGGAGAAGAGGTCAGCTCCCACCTCTCTACAAGCTCCTTTCAGGGAACTGTAGAGAGCAACAAGGTATCCCTTCAGCCTCCTCTTCTCCAGGCTAAACAACCCCAGGTCCCTCAGCCGCTCCTCATAAGGCTTGTCCTCCATACCCCTCACCAGCTTCATTGCCTTTCTCTTGACACGCTCCAACACCTCAATGTCCTTCTTGTAGTGAGGGGCCCAAAACTGAACACAGTACTCGAGGTGGGTCCTCACCAGTGCTGAGTACAGAGGGATGATCACTGCCCCAGTCCTGCTCACCACACTATTTCTGATACAAATCAGGATGTCATTGGCCTTCTTGGCCACCTGGGCACAATGCTGGCTCATATTCAGGCAGCTGTCAACTAACAGCCCCAGGTTCTTCTCCCCCAGGCAGCTTTCCAACCCCTCTGCCCCAAGCTTGTAGTGTCCATGGGGTTGTTGTGACCCAAGGGCAGGACCCGGCACTTGGCCTTGTTGAACCTGAAACCTTGTTGAACCTAAAGCCTTGTTGAACCTGTTCTTATGGAAATAAGCACAAATGAAGAGTTTCCTAAAACCAGAATTCAACAGACTACTGAAAGTCAAATTTTAACTGCCTGAAGCTCAAAGCAGCAGTGGGATTGTTGAGAGGTGTCTGAATGATGAAAGAGGAAGGGGAAGGGGAATGTAGAGAGAAATCGCAAGTGCTTCTGTGCACGTGCATTGCTGGAAAGGTGCCTTCAGACATGGCCACTTCGTTTAGGAGAGGTGGAAATACGTGAAAGATGAGGGAGATTAAATTCAGAGGCTGAGAGAGAGTCCTGACAATGCAAAGAGAGGGAAAGGTCAGTAGCTCTCGTCTTTCTGTCAATGGACATCCTGAAAACTCCTCATTTACATCTCATGGGAGAACACCAAATGTTTATTAAAATTATTCTCTTGTTTTAGCTGATGAGGTCGTGCTCATACACATGTCAAAATGTCTCAGGCTTCCAGGCAGCGCTCCGCTGTCTGACCATCAGTACCCAGTGGTACCTCCAGAGGACCCTGTGTCTCCGAAGCACATGCCTGGGCCTGGCCGCTGTCCCAGAGGAGCTGCTGGAGACCAGAGCCCCTGGGAAGCTGCAGCTGGAGCCTGGGCAGAGGGTCCCAGGCACCTACACTGGCATATCGCTCCCGTGTCCCTGCCAATGCATCCCACCCCAATTTTATGATCACTTGCCTTTGCAAACAAAGGCAGCACACAAAATCGCTGAGAAATCACTTATTAAAACAAGACAAAACCAAGCAAAGAGAATAACAACACCAAAAATGTTTGAAGTTTAGAGTTGCAAGAGGAAACCAACCAAAGCACAAATACAGGCTGGGTGCAGAATGGATAGAGAGAAGCCCTGAGGAGAAGGACTTGGAGGTGTTGGTGGATGAGAAGCTCAACATGAGCCAGAAATGTGTGCCTGCAGCCCAGAAAGCCAAGCACATCCTGAGCTTCATTAAAAGCAGCATGGCCAGCAGGTCGAGGGAGGTGATTCTTCCCCTCTACTCTGCTCTTGTGAGACTCCACCTGGAGTACTGCATCCAGCTCTGGAGCCTCCAACAGAAAAAGGACATGGACCTGTTGGAGTGAGTCCAGAGGAGGCTCACAAAGATGATTAGAGGGCTGGAGCACCTCTCCTCTGAAGACAGGCTGAGAGAGTTGGGGTTGTTCAGCCTGTATAAGAAAAGGCTCCAAGGAGACCTTACTGTGGCCTTCCATTACCTAAAGGGGGCCTACAGGAGATCTGGGGAGGCACTGTTTTCAGGGAGTGTAGCGATAGGATGAGGGATAATGGTTTGAAACTGAAAGAGGGGAGACTGAGATTAGATATTAAGAACAAATTCATTACTCCAAGGGTGGTGAGACACTGGAACATGTTGCCCAGGGAAGTGGTGGATGCCCCATCCCTGGAGGTGTTCAAGGCCAGGCTGGATGGGGCTTTGAGCAACCTGGTCTAGTGGGAGGTGTCCCTGCCTATGGCAGTAGGGTTGGAAGTAGATGGTTTTTAAATTCCCCTCCAACCTAAACCATTCTATGATTCCATGAAATATAGAGATGACATAAGCTCTCTGAGAGATCTCCTCCAGTGCTTGACTATCTTGATGGGGAGAAAGATTTTCTTCATGTTTTTCAGCTGATGCCCATTGGCCTTCCTCCTCCCATCATGCACAACAAGGAAGAGCCTGGCAGCCTTTTAATGCAAGAAGATACGGGGCAAGTCATGAAAGAGGATGAAGAGATTTGTCAAGTGTTGGTGATGTTCCCCATTTGCAGGAGGGGAAACTGCATCAAGGAGGTTTGATTGTCCCCCTTCCCTTTCTTGGCCAGAAAGCCAAGGAGGGATAACATAGCAGACAGAGGAATTGGTAATGAGCCTGTCCAAGGCAGGTGAGATGAACCTCACTGGGATAGTGGGGGTTGTTCCTGAAGTCAGTCACACAAATGTCAGGGCTGTGAGGTGTCCCCACCTCATTTGGCCTCATGCGCTCTTCGTACACACAGGGGTGTTTGGAGACACGAGTCCTTCCCTTCCACAGGCAGAGGCAGAGCATTGCAGCAGTCGTAGTGTCTCCCTGGCCTCCTGTTGCCAGTGCCAGAGGCTGGCCGGCACCTCAGCCCTGTGGTGTGTCCTCCTGCTCTTCACTCATCTGAGATGCCCCAAATCGTGAAGAATGAACAGGGGGACGTCAGTTCAAGGATGCACATTCCAGTGCTGCATTATGGGGGTTTCCCAGGGGACCTTACTCTCCAGGTGAAGTAACCTCAGGACACCGTCTGTCCCACAGTCCTTCATGGCACCCCTAAGAACAGCTGATCGCATTTGTGCTCACTTGGGTTCATCTTACCACCCGCACGCAATGTGTATGCTTCTGTCTCCTCTGTACAACGCAAACATGGTCTTCACACCTCGTCTTTCAATGTCCCTCTGTGGAGGGAAGAACAACCTCTCTGAGCTGGGTGAGAGGGCAGTGCTGGAAACGGTGCTTGTTAGTGGCTGCCCTGTGACGATTGCCCCGGGGCAGCTTCCCTGGGGTGTCCCATCAACAAAGGCAGAGACATCACCCTGCTCTGCTGCTCCTGTGTGTCCCTCCCAGGAGCCCGGGCTGTGTGAGGACACTGCTGTGTGCCCCTACCCTGCATGCTCACACACTTTAGCTGTACATTGGTGTTTCTTCCTCCCCAGCGTTTCCAAGCCCAGCCGTCCCAGCCCCTTCCCAGCAATCCCCACTCCTCTACCTTCTCCCCAGCCGAGCAGAGCAGCCCGGTCTGGTTGGGCCTTGCAGCAAGGAGGAAACGGAGGTAAGTGGCAGTGTCTCTTCTGCTGTCATGTCCTGGAGATCCCATCCCAGGAAGCGTGCAGCCCCCGTTACCAGTGGCGCTCCCCAGGAAAGCACAGAGTCCTGGACCCGGTGCTCCTCCGGCAGCTTCTGCTGTCCCAGCCGCAGGGCAACCTGGCCCAAGCTGGCACTCACAGCCAAGTGTTTCTCTTTCCATGTCTCCCCTGCACACACACCGTTCCCTGCTCTTCTCCCAGGACATCCCACCTGTCCACAGAGCCTTTCCCAAGGTCAGCACGTCTGTGCTGGCTCAGCCAGTCATTGCTGCGCCCTGTCCCCATGGTCCCCACAGCCCTCGAGCTGGTGATGCTGCTCTGCAGAGCAAGTGGGCTGTGGTGCCCAGGACCAATGGGCTGATTCTGCTGGGCTGTGCTGGTCAGGCTGGGAGGCAGACCCAGCTGATGGTGGTCACTGCCACTGAGCACCTCCCACACAAGCTCTTAGGTGGCCATGGAAGGTGCTCAGAGGTACCCTGCCTTACTCCAGTGCTGTGAGATGTGTTTGGGTTCTGCGCTGGATCCAGTCTGTGAAAGTTCACTGAGGGTAAAATGAATCACTTGCCAGACTCCTTTCCCTGGGCCAGCTGTCTCCCTCGCGGCTGCAGAGCTCTCATTTGCAGGCTCATACACAGACTTGGTGTGTTGTCTGTGGGTGACACCACAATGGACAGGCTCGTGCTCAGTCGGCACCATTCGCTGCTGACTCCCTGGCACACGCTGTCCCTGCAGATCCCTTGTGCTCTTCTGGCAGCTCCCAAGTCCCTCCAGAAAAACGCTGCTCTGCCATCAGCCCTATGAACTGCTGCAGAGCCCCAGGCAGGTTCGTTGGAGACCATTCACTGTCTGCATGGGCCCTGGCCACCAACAAGCAACACCTGAACCAGCCCTAAGTCCCTAGAAGGCCATCCTGGGACCACAATCTCATCGCACTGAGCCCAAAGAGAACAAACAAAGCAACAAGGCTCTTTAGAGTCTATTCCTTGGGCATGTTCCTGAGAGCAACTTTGGAAGAAGACCGAAGCCTTCAAGCACTGTGTTGAGGACATCCCCTGTCATAATGGAGATGCCGTTATAGAGGTCAGCTGTGTCACAGAAGTGCTCATGGCCTGTCCCTGCCTGCAGTCACAGGACTACCACACAGCAGGACTGTGACCCCTGAGGCCTTACACCTACACAAGGGCTCCAAATGAGAGCGTGGCAGTGGCAAGAGAGCAGCTCTGGCAAGACCGAGGCTGGTGCGCCCTGGCAGTGCTGCTGTGCTGGGACTCGTTCCCCTCCACCTCTGCACACAGGCACTGCCCTGTGTCTTTACAGAGGTCTCAGAGGAAGGATCTAAGACAAACAAGTCACTGCAGGGTCCTTTCTTTTGTTTGAATACACAGAGAGCACTGCACCTGATTTACACAGTCTGTGGGTCAAATTCTACAGGTACACAATGAATTAGAAGTGGGAAGAATAATACAATTTTGCTGAGCACAACATTATAACAAGAAAAACAAAGAAGCACACATACACACAGCAAAAACCTGAGAAGACAGGCTGGGCCTGTAAAGAGTTACACTCTGAATGCTGTGCAGAAGAAAACAGGCACTCTATTGCTTCTGAAAAACATCCAACCATCATTTTTCTCAGAGCATCCTTGAGCTCCTGGTTCCTCATGCTGTAGATGAGGTGTTCACTGCTGGAGGCAACACCGAGTACAGCACTGTCACCACCAGGTCAAGGGATAGGGAGGTGAGATAGACAGGGGCTTCAGGTGGGTAAACGCTGATGTGCTGACAAACAGAGGCCATGAGGAGGTGAGGGAGGAACATGGGAAAGACTTTGTGCTGCCCCTGCTCCGAGGGGATCCTCATCACAGCCCTGAAGATCTGCACATAGGACAGCACAATGAAAACAAAACCGCCAAATCCAAAAACAATACTAATCACAAGTACTGCATCTTCTCTGTGGTAGGTGTCTGAGCACGGGAGCTTGAGGATGTGGGGGATTTCACAGAAGAACTGGTGCAGGGCATTGCCCTGGCAGAGGGGCAGTGAAAATGTATTGGCCATGTGCAGCACAGCATAGGGAAAAACACTGCCCCAGACAGCTGCTGCCATGCGGACACAAGCTCTGCTGCCCAGGAGGGTCCCGTAGTGCAGGGGATGGCAGGTGGCAATGTAGTGTTTGTAAGCCATGAGAGTGAGAAGAGAAAACTCTGCTGCAACTCAGAAAAAGAAAAAAAAAAAAAAAAACAAAAACAAAACACAAACCAAACACCTGAACAGCACATCCTGAGTAAGAGGTGGCCCTTGTTTCCCACAGAGAATTGGCCATGGCTTTGGGGAGGGTGGTGAAGGAGCCCAGGTCAAGAACAGAGAGGTTGAGGAGGAAGAAGTACATGGGGATGTGGCGGAGGTGGTTGCAGGCGATGGCGGTAATGATGAGGCTGTTTCCCAGGAGGGCAGCCAGGTAGATGCCCAGGAAGAGCCAGAAGGTCAAGAGCTGCAGCTCCCGAGTGTTTGCACATGCCAGAAGGAGGAACTGGGTATTGGAGCTGCTATTGAACAGCTACTCTGGGCATGGCACACTGCTGAAAGAGAAGACATGGACAAGTTAAGGGAGACATCTTTGAGCCCATCCTGTGCTCTTTCCCAACAAATTCCCTGATAATTTTTTCTTTGGCATACTTTCCTCCATTTCTGGGAGGACATGTGTTGAAGGACATGTGTCTGAAGGACATGTGTTAGGCACCAGGACTGAAGGACAGCAGCAAAATAATGAGGCTTCTGGGTCAATACTTCCTTCAGTGAAAACCCTGACACAGTGTCCCAGCCTTCCTTTCCACAAAACCCTTCCAGAGGGGTTGATGGCCACAGGGCCACCGTCTCATTGCAATTACAGAGACATGGTGGGATAGCTCGCAGGACTGGAATGCTGTCATGGACGGCTATGTACTGTTTTGGAAAGACAGGTCAGCGGTGTGAGGTGGTGGAGTTTCTTTCTATGGGACAGAGCAACTGGAATGTCTTGAGCTCTGCCTGCAGCTGGATGAAGAACGTGTTGAGAGCTTATCGTTAAGAATTAAGGGACAGGCTAATGTGGGAGACCCTGCTGTGGGTGTTTACTACAGACCACCAGATCAGGAAGAGGAAGTTGATGAGGCCTTCTACAGACTGCTGGAAATAGCCTCATGGTCACAGGCCCTGGTTCTCACGGGGGACCTCAGCCACCCCGATATTTGCTGGAAACAACACAGCCAGGCACACACAATCCCGGAGGTTTCTGCAGAGCATTGATGAGAACTTTCTGACACAGTTGGTGGGGAAACCAACGAGGAGAGGTGCGCTGCAGGACGTATTACTGACAAATAAAGGAGGACTAGTTGGGGATGTGAAGGCTGGGGGTAGCCTTGGCTGCAGTGACCATGAGATGGTGGAGTTCTGGATCCTGCGTGGAAGAAGCAGGGCAAAAAGTAGAATTACAAGCCTGGACTTCAGGAGGGCTGACTTAGGCCTCTTCAAAGACATACTTGGAGGAATCCCATGGGCAAAGGGTTTGGCAGGAAGGGGGGTGCAGGAGAGCTGATTAATAGAAAAGTTCCACTTCCTCCAAGGTCAAGATGGGTGCATGCCTATGAGTAATAAATCAGGCAGAGGAGGCAGGAAATCTGCATGGATAAGCAAGGACCTTCTGGAAAAACTCGGGTGCAAGAGGGAAGTTTACAGAATGTGTAGAAAGGAACTGGCCACTTGGGAGGAGTATATAAACATTGCGAGAGTACGTAGGGATGGAACTAGGAAGGCTGAAACCCACTTGGAATTAAACCTGGCAAGGGGTGTCAAGGACAATAAGAAGGGCTTCTCCAAGTACATCAGTAGTAAAAGGCAGACCAGGGAAAATGTGGGCCTGCTACTGAATGAGGTGGGTGCCCTGGTGACGGAAGATGCAGAGAAAGCAGAGTTACTGAATGCCTTCTTTGCTTCAGTCTTTGCTGTTAAGGCCGGCCCTCAGCAATCCCAGACTCTGGACAGAAGAGAAGGAGTCTGGAAAAAAAAAGATTTTCCCTTGGTTAAGGAGAATCAGGTTAGAGATCATTTAGGTAAACTTGACACCCACAAATCCATGGGTCCTGATGGGTCACAGCGCAGGAATGTTGAGGGACCTGACAGATGTTATTTCGAAGGTGCTCTCCATCATCTTTGAATGGTCACGAGGGACAGGAGAAGTGCCTGAGGACTGGAGGAGAGCCAAAGTCATGCCTATCTTCAAAAAGGGCAGGAAGGAGGACCCAGGAAACAGGAGGCCGGTCAGCGAGACCTGGAAAGGCTGGAGAGCTGGGTGGAGAGGAACATAATGAAATTCAACGAGGGCAAATGTAGAGTCCTGCACCCTGGGAGGAAAAATGCCATGCACCGATAAAGGTTGGGGGTTCACCTGCTGCAAAGCAGCTTTGCCGAGAGGGACCTGGGAGTCCTGGTGGACAATAAGTTGACCATAAACCAGCAATGTGCCCTGGTGGCGAAGAAGGCCTATGGTCTCCTGGGGTGCATTACAAAAGAGTGTGGCCAGCAGGTGGAGGGAGGCCATCCTTCCCCTCTGCTCTGCCCTGGTGAAGCCACATCTGGAGTACTGTGTCCAGTTCAAGAAACACAGGGAACCACTGGAAAGAGTCCAGTAGAGGGCTACAAAGATGTTCAGGGGACTGGAGCACCTCTCTTATGAGAATCAGCTGAGAGAGGTGGGTACGTTTAGCCTGGAGAAGAGAAGGCTGAGAGGGGATCTCCTCAATGCTTATCAATTTCTAAAGCACGGGTGTCAAGAGGATGGGGCCAGACTCTTTTCTGTGCTGCCCAGTGACAGGACAAGGGGAAATGGGCACAAACTGGAACACAGGAAATTCCATCTGAACACAAGGAAAAACATCTTTACTTTGAGGGCACCAAAGATCTGGAAGAGGCTGTCCAGAGAGGCTGTGGAGTGTCCTTCTGTGGAGATATTCAAAAGCCGCCTGTCTGCATTGCTGTCCAGCCTGCTGTAGGGGACCCTGCTTTCGCAGGGGGGTTGCACTAGACAATCTCCAAGGGTTCCTTCCAACCCCTACCATTCTGTGATTCTGTGATCCTGTGATTCTGTGATCTTCTATGATTTCTGTTGGCCAGAGGGATTCCCCACCAGTGCCCACCGATGCTGCCCTGTCTCTCAAAAGTGCTCCATTAGAGCTTGCAGTTCTATGTACATGTCCTGAACCACCTCTGGCACCTCAAATGCCACCAGGTGTTTGCATTGGAAAAGCTCCCTCCTGGCGTCTGTCTCCATTACTCAAAGGGCAGCTCAGAGAAGGATCTCACACTGATTTAGGGCAGCTGAGCTGAGGCAAGAGGAATCCTCCCTCTGGTGGGTCTGTGGGGTGCACTGGAGAAGCTGAATGTCCCTCCGGCCTCAGGAACACTGCTGAGAGCTGAGATGCCTCATTGACTTGGCTCAATCCCTGCCCTGCACCGGTGGGAATGATCCCCGGCCCATCACTGCCTCCGTGCCCTGCCTGGCAATGGGGCAGGAATGGGGGTTTCCAGAGGGGAACACGGACACCTCCTGTAGGTCCGTACAACCTGGCAGAGCAATTCCCACCACAGGGATCAGTCCATCCAGGGTTCAGAAAGGGACAGTCAGTAATGACTTCATTCTACTTCAAACTCTGCTCCCCAGGGGAGACCCCGCTGCCTTGGAGGAGCTCTCAGCCCTGGAGGCGCAGGGACACCTCGAGGGATTGCGGCAG
Source organism: Vanellus vanellus (assembly GCF_965231255.1). Lineage (NCBI taxonomy): Eukaryota > Metazoa > Chordata > Aves > Charadriiformes > Charadriidae > Vanellus > Vanellus vanellus. The sequence goes on along the minus strand of NW_028127111.1, from coordinate 324,043 downwards.
TGCGGGAAGGAGGCAGAGAAAGGCCCAGCGGGTCCTCTGCTGCTGAGCTGGGCCGTGCTGCTGGGACGGAGGGAGCTCCTGGCAAGCGGGCAGCGCTGCAGAGAGACAGCTCTGCCCAGGAGCAGCTCCTCTGCACAGCGCAGCAGGGCTGAGGGCACTGCCTGCAGGCAGCGAGGGCAGAGCAGGGAGGCGGAGAGAGGTTGAAGGCAGTCTGGAGAGGGAGGATGCTGAGGGCGAGTCGGGGGAGAGCTCTTCCCAAAGCAGAGCAGCTGCAGTAGCTGGATAGATCTCCAACAGCTGGCACCTCCCACAGCCCGTGGGATCTTTCAGGAGGACGCTCACAACTTCTCTGCTGTGGAAGAAGAGGACATTCTCTAGATTGGGGCTTCCCTGCTTCACCATCAGAGGCACGAGCATGACGGCTGCCTTCTCCCAGGAACGGTCAAAGGGCTGTGAAGGTGGGTGTGCAGGCAGGGGTGGGCAGGGCTGTCCTTGCCAGCAGGGTCCCTGCACCCCGGGGGCTGTGTGCCAGAGCAGGGACTCTGCCGCCTGCCAGGGTCAGCTCTCCGCCTGCCAGGGCAGCTCCCACGTAGCTTCTGTGGGGAGAAGCTGTGGGTGGAAGGAGTGACCCCTGGTGGGGAAGGGTCATTCTGTATTTTAGAGGGACATGTGTGCGTCAGGACTGTTTACACCTCCAGATCACCTCTGGGCATTCCTGAGGGCACATTTCATGTTTGAGTTCCCTGAACAGTAGAGGGTCTGTCTTTTGATGTTTCCCATCTTGGTTGGCTGGGTGGGCAGTGGCAGATGTACAATGGGACATTAAAAAAAAGGTCAAAGGAGGGATCCCTGTAGAGATAAGGAGCTTTCCGGAGTCCGTGTCTTCGGTTTCCACCTCTGGGTGCTACAGACAGCACCAGCATCCCCTTTCCAGTCTCACCAGGGTCTGTGGCACCTGCCCTTTAGCCCCTGCACACACGCAGAGGCTGCAGGGCAGAGCTGGGCACACGGGGGCTGCCATGGGGTCTGTGAGCACTGGCAGGGAAGAGACGTGGGGGCAGGGAAAGAGCTGCTGGCAGGGAGAGCTGCAGGCAGTGGAGATGGGCAGGGAAGGAGGGAGACTGCTCCTGGAAGCCCTGCTGCAGGGGAGATAGGGGCACCTCCAGCCACCCCTGCAGTGCAGATGCCTTCCCTGAGCCACCCAGCACAGCCCTCAGCCCTCACGGCCATGAGCTCTGGGGTGGGAGTCAGCTCTGTGCCCGGCAGAGCAGCAGGAGAGGCGAGGGGCATCCCTCCTGCCACGTGCCCCATTGCTGCTGCCCAGCGGTGGGGCTGAGGGCACCTGCCCTGCATGATCAGTGTCATGGCGGTGGCGTGCCCAGCAGGGTGAGGGTAACGCTGTCCTGAGTGCCCGGCTGCCTCTCCCCGTGCCTCTCCCAGTCAGACCCTCATGGGATGTCTCCTGGTTTCTTCATGTGTCTCCTTTAAAGTTATCTTTTTATTGCTGTCAGCGTACTTGGGGATGGGAATTTCAGCTGCACAGTCCCACACTGATCTTCTTCCACTCCTGCCGGTGTGTCCATGGGAACCGGTGTCCCAGCTTTCCTCTGACCTGTGGGGCTGTGGGCAATGCAGGCCGTGGGGGTGGGGAAGGAGTCCATTTTCTCTCACTGAGATCCCATAAATTGGGTATGTCTTTTCGGTGTCCATGGAAGCTGTGAGCTGCCCTCCAGGATGCCAACCTGTCCCATAGCACCTTTGTGTTATCGCAAAGCCCCACAGAGAAACACAGAGACTCTGTGACTGAGGAAATGCTGTTGGGTGGGTGAAATGAGCCGTGGGTGTCCTTGGCTAGAGGTGGGCTGCTGAGACTTGAGAAAGTGTGAGACATTTCATAGTCTGAGATGGATCCTTCTGCTCTCAGCACTGTCTGATGGCATAATACAAGAGGGTAATCCCCCTCCATCTCATGAAGGTGCAAGATGGAGGGACAAACCATCTCCCCTGACTCTGCTCTCTGCCCCAGGCAATCCTCATGTCTCACAGCATTCACTCTGTTCTCCTGGAGTGCAGCAGAAATGCTGAGGGTTTCTGACATCCAAGAACAATGCTCAGGGGAGGTGGGGGAGCTGTAAAATACCCAAAGCCTCTCCAACTGCCTTCTGCCATCCTGGTTCCTTAGCAGTGCATGTGCAGATGCTGACAAGCCCTTCTGCATTGTAGGTGGTTCCATCAGAACAGGTAGAACATCGGCACGGACCCCAGTCCTCACTCTTCCCAGGAACTCTTCCCTCCTCACAGCACAATCAGCAAGAGTAAACCAGACCTCGAGTCAGGAAGCTGAGGAATGTCTCCTGGAAAAGGAAAAGGGCGTATTACAGGAGGGGCAAAGTCTAAGGGAAATGGCTTTCATTTTCCTTAGGGAAATCTCTGGTAACAGACCTCGACCACGTCCCCCTGCCCAGAAGCAGCAAATGTCCAACAGCAGCTCCATCACACAGTTCCTCCTCCTGGCATTCGCAGACACTCGGGAGCTGCAGCTCTTGACCTTTGGGCTCTTCCTGGGCATCTACCTGGCTGCTTTCCTGGGAAACGGCCTCATCATCACCGCTATCGCCTGCGACCACCGCCTCCACACCCCCATGTACTTCTTCCTTCTCAACCTCTCTGTTCTGGACCTGGGTTGCATCTCCACCACTCTCCCCAAAGCATTGGCCAATTCCCTCTGGAACACCAGGGCCATCTCCTATGCAGGGTGTGCTGCTCAAGTCTTTCTGTTTGGCTTCTTCATTTCAGCAGAATTTTCTCTTCTCACCATCATGGCCTATGACCGCTACGCTGCCATCTGCCAACCTCTGCACTACGGGACCCTCCTGGGCAGCAGAGCTTGTGTCCGCATGGCAGCAGCTGTCTGGGGCAGTGTTTTTCCCTATGCTGTGCTGCACACGGCCAATACATTTTCACTGCCCCTCTGCCAGGGCAATGCCCTGCACCAGTTCTTCTGTGAAATCCCCCACATCCTCAAGCTCTCCTGCTCACACTCCTACCGCAGGGAAGTTGGGCTGATTGTGGTTAGTGCCTGTTTAGTCTTTGGGTGTTTTGTTTTCATTATACTGTCCTATGTGCAGATCTTGAGGGCAGTGCTGAGGGTCCCCTCTGAGCAGGGACGGCACAAAGCCTTTTCCACGTGTGTCCCTCACCTGGCCGTGGTCTCCCTCTTTCTCAGCACTGCCATGTTTGCCCACCTGAAGCCCCCCTTCATCTCCTCCCCATCTCTGGACCTTGTGGTGGCAGTGTTGTACTCGGTGGTGCCTCCAGCAGTGAACCCCCTCATCTACAGCATGAGGAACCAGGAGCTCAAGGATGCCCTATGGAAATTGGCCCAATGGACACTGTTTCATTGACAATAACCTGCCACCCCTTCGCTGCACATTGCCCAGGGCTTATCTTAGATCATAAGCCTAATTTTTCTCTTGTCATAACCCTGCTTATTGATATTTTTCTGGGTTTATACTACTTGTTCTAAGGCTTCATCCTACTGGGTCTGACCCTTGCACAACACTGAGTCAGATGTGGCCGGTCAGGTAACAGCTCTTATATGAAACAGGATGTCTCAGGTAGAATAGCAAGAAAAGGGAAAAACAGGGAAAAACAAAACATTGGCGGAGATAAATATTTTTTAATAGAACAGTAACAGAAAATAAAAGCAGTAGCAGTAGCAGTAACAACAACAATAATAATAATAAGTATATATAGAATAAAGTGATGCAAAATATATTACTGTCACCACCCAATGATCATTTGCCCCGCCTGTCTGGAGAAGTGATCACCGATTCCTTCCCCAAGCTGACTCACATTTACTTACTGAGCATGATGTCTATGGGATGGAACATTCCTTTGGCCAGCTTGTCTTGTCTGTGCCCCCCCACCTTCAACGGGACGTTGAAAATGTCCGTGACTTAATATAAGCATCACTCAGCAACAACTAAAACAATATGAGTTAACAATGTTATTCTCATAGTCAGTCAAAAACACAGCAGTTACCAGAAAGAATATTAACTCTATCCCAGGCAAAACCAGGACAGCGTCCGCCCCTTATTCTGTACCATCTACCTCATGCCCAGGTCTTACACTTTTCCATAAATCACCACCATTTTCCTGTCTTTCATATATGTATATATGCACACAGATATCATTCCCTTAGTCCATGGCCCATCCCACTGAAATGTCCCTTGAGTTCATTTAGTCCATGACTTTGGGCTCCATCTGTTGTAACTGTCTTTCCCGGCAGGAGACGTGGTGTGTGATGTTGAATTGTTGCGTGCTGCATCTGGAGCTCACAGCTGGTGTAGCCGGCAGGGCCCATGCCCATTATCTGTGTGTTGAAGATGTCAATCTCAAGACAATTCCCGGGTGCCAGTTGCTGCAGCAACTTCTGGTTCCATCACTTCTGCACTTTGCTCAGTTTCATCAAAGTTCATTCTTCATTAATTTAGGTCACTTTCACTGCAATGCCAGAGATAGAGCATATAGCAACTGTAGTAGTGATGACATAGAGTGGTAATTTAGCAATAAATATCATATCATTTGATTCATTGGCCATTCTCACCAAAATCAAATCCCCTTGAGGAACAAATCGATCATCCCCATCCTCCAGCATTACCCACCAAGTGCACTCAGGGCCTTAAAATAAAGGAATCCCACAGATAGTTTTGCCTTTGCTTGTGTCAGGAATAACCCAGACTCTCTTCCCGAACATATTCAGATCCTCAAATGTTACCTAACCAGGTGGCATTTGCTAAATATGTACCCCAACTTTTGAAAGTCTCACCACCCATGGCTCTCAGCGTAGTTTATAGCAGTCCGTTGTATTGTTTCATTTTCCCAGAGGCTCGTGCACGGTAGGGGATGTGATACACCCGCCCAATGCCATGCTCTTTGGCCCAGGTGTCTATAAGGCTGTTTGGAAATGAGTCCCACTGTCTGACTCAATTCTCTCTGGGGTGCCATGTCGCCATCAGACTTGCTTTTCAAGGCACAGGATAGTTGTTCAGGGCAGTGGCATGTGTAACAGGGTGTGTTTCCAGACGTCCGGTGTTTGCTTCCACCGTTGTGAGCACGTGGTGCTTGCCTTGGCGGGTTTGAGGGAGTGTGATAGAACCAATCTGCCAGGCCTCCCCGTATTGATATTTCAGCCAACGTCCTCCATATCAAAGAAGCTTTAACAGCTTGGCTTTCTTAATTGCAATAGTGAACGTGGCCAAGTCCACCCCCTGGTCACGAGCCCATCTATATGTCACATCTCTTCCTTGATGGCTTGAGGCGTCATGGGCCCACCAAGCTATGAATAGTTCACCCTTACGTTGCCAGTCCATGTCCACCTGAGCCACTTCAGTCTTAGCAGCCTGATCCACCTGCTGGTTGTTTTGATGTTCCTCAGTGGCCTGACCCTTGGGTACGTGGTCATCTACATGATGTACTTTCACAACCAGATTCTCTATCCGGGCAGCAATGTCCTGCCACAGTTCAGCAGCCCAGATGGGTCTACCTCTGCACTGCCAGTTGCTCTGCTCCCACTGCTGTAACCACCCCCACAGAGCATTTGCCACCACCCATGAATCAATATGGAGGTAAAGCACCAGCTGCGAGGGGGCTCACAGCCGGTCCCGGGTCACCCCTGCGCCTGTGATTTCACTTTGGGGCACATTCCAGAGCCACCAGACAGGCAGGGGTTGGGAGACGGTGTTGGAAGGAGGGCACAGACAAAGCGCTGTAGCACCTCCAGGAGAAGCACCTTTCACTGCCACAGGCTGTGTCGTAGGCGATAGCTTGGCTCCCAGCGACACTCATCCTCACCCAGGGAGAGGAAGATGAGTGCTGTGCTTTGCATCATCTTCAGTGAGCTTTGCCTGGAGGAGAGACTCTGTGATGGGTGGCACTGAGTTCAGTGATGACAAGAACATCCTCTGTAGCTACAGTCAATAGTTCAGGTCAGTGCTTGGAACAAGAGGGGATGGGGACACACAGCATTTCCCAGGCTGTGTCACGCTGCCTTAGTGTCTCTCCAGCGCTTCCCTCGGCACTGAACCTCTTTTCCAGCACTTCCCCACAGTCCTGGTGCCTCCCTGGACACCGGAATTCATCCCCAACCCAAGATCTCACAGCAGCGCTGGAAGCGGTGTCTGACGAACCCCCAGATGCGGTGCAGGGCTGGAGCACGGCCAGCCGGGCTTGTCTGCCGTGGGGTGGGAGGTGTTCCTTCCCCACACAGCGCCATTCTCTGGTGGTCTTGTTGAAGCAAGGAGGACACTGGCCCTGTGGCTCTCTGTTCACAGCTGGAGGCGGTGACTCCTTGTTAAAACAACCGGCTCGTAACACATGAATTAATAAACCCCACGGCCTCCCAACGTGGCTACTGCTCATGACCAAATTGGTGCCCCGGGAAGGAGGCATAGGGGATAACGGGGTCCGGGTTTAATGCAGAAAGATGCTTTTCCCCCAGCACTGCTTTGCTTTGAAAAAATCCCTGAAAAGGGCTTTGTTTTCCACCCACTGGAGCAATGCCGGGAAGGTCTTCTATAAAATCCCCGGCACTTCACCTGAAATGATGCGGCTCATTATCGAGTACGCCTACACCGGCACAGTACCGGTCACGGCCGACAACATTGAACGTTTGCTGATAGCGGCTGACCAGTTCAACGACATGGGCATCGTCAGACTGTGCTGTGAGTTCTTAAAGTCCCAGCTGTGCTTGGAGAACTGCGTCGGCATCTGGAGATTCACCAAGTATTACTACTGCCTTTATTATTGACTTTATTATTGACCTGCGGGAAGCAGCCCACGCGTTCATCCCCCATCACTTGGAAAGGGTGACCAGGGTGTCGAGAGAGTTTCTGGAGCTCTCCGTCAATGAGCTCCAGCGCGTCCTGCAGAAGGAGCAGATCCGTGGGAAAGAAGACGCCGTGTTCAAAGCCGTTCTGCAATGGATGGCTCACGACCCGCAGAACAGGAGGCAGCAGGTTGCAGTCTTGCTGGGCAAGGAAGAGTGGAAGGGGGGACAGAGGGCATTTATTTAAAACAAGGAAAGTCTAGGTTATTCTTAGCTTAGAAAAAATAAACTCAGCATTTTTGACAGTAAGGACTTTGCTTGAAACTTTTGAAATCCTGCCTTCACAAGGGTATAAATTTGTAGTTCGTATTCACTGTACATACACGCCACTCACCCGAATCCCATTGCTTGTTGGCACGTGCATGGTTTCCGAAGGCACACACACTGACACTGACACTATGGAAATGATCAGGTGTCTGTTGTCTATGAGTGCCCAGGCCACAGTTGTGTGAGGCATTGCACAAGCATCGGAAATCCTTGCCCAAAAGAGTTTGCAAACCACCTGTTCTTTTCGACTGGGCTCGAAAGGGGGACCATCTTGCATAGGGGAGGATGGCACATCGCTCTCATGTTCTTGAGGCAGTCCTATTCGAGTCATGGTTTCAGTCAGAGTCCTTCCTGAACGATCATTGCCTGGGAGGACAGCACCATAAAGGCAGTCAAGTGCCTTCGGGGCCACCCCTGGGGACAATTCTCGGCCTTCGAGGATAACATCATGAAAACTTTCCAACTGCCCATGCTGTCCCAGGAGAGAGATTGGGACACAAAGTATGGAATTACATGAGTGATTCTCTGTTCACGAGCACGAGTGGTCCCAGTCAAATTGGGACACCCCAAATGCAGTTTCACACATGGTTCTTATACCTTTAGAGCATTCAGGTACAACACAATTTGAGTGATCGCTACTTAACACGCACACGCAGGCTGCTGTTTGGCAAAGCAACTCTCATGCTGTGGCATCATCATCCACCTGCTGCTCTCCTAATGGAGACGTCCCTGGAGTCGGTCTTCTGCAGTTCCTTATCTCTGATGCCAGATGAGGGGAGGGTTTCACAGGGGTGTCAGAGGGGCTGGGAGGCTGGCGTCATCCGCGCAGTGCTGGAGTATCCTTTCTTCTTCAGGCTGGGGGCTGTCTTCTCCTCCCGACAATGAGCTGGGTCCTGTAGTCATGCTGACTGAACCATGGCTATGCAGTACGCAATAGAAATGCTGTATATCTTAAGAAAGTTCATACAGTTTCGTACTCTAAAGAGTAATTGTTACAATAGTTCGGGAAAGAGATTTTCCTAACAGTCCCTCCTTTTCCTTTCACCGTCAGGGTCACACTATACTCTTCATTATTTAAGTCGTAAGTCAAGTTCATAAGGTAATATTACACTGTAAACACACCCATCTAATTAGAAAGCAAAACAAGAGAGTGAATACAACAACCCAAATCCTTTCAGTTCACAGTCCTGTTCTTAAGTCTGGGAGCCAAGAGGTTAGCCACCCAAAGAGATTTAGGGGAGATCCCTGCCCTATTTTGTGTAATATTTTTAAATGAGTCTTTCTCTTGTTTCTCTCAGTTTTGTTTTTCTGGTCTTGACTGACATAAAAACCCCAGCAGCTCTTATTCAAGAACGCACCTACTCTGTCCTGTATTTCTAAAAGGTGCTCTAGAGCTAAGCCATTCTATATTACCATTTTTGATAAAAATTTTATTTCTTTCTCTAAGGCTGTCATACTGCCTGCCCTCATTAATGGCTTTTTCTAATTCTGTTGGCACATTCGCAGTAGCCCTTTCTAGTTTTGCAGTCCCTCACTGTGGGATAAAATCTGATACAGACAGGTGGAACTCAGTGCCACATTATCAAAGGCATTTGTGAAAGGCAGGTCCTGCTTGACTAACCTGATCTCCTTCTACAACGTGGTCACGCGCTCAGTGGATGAGGGAAAGACTGTGGATGTTGTCTATCTGGACTTTAGTGAAGCCTTTGACACTGTTTCCCACAGCATTCTCCTGGAGAAACTGGCTGCTCATGGCTCGGATGGGCACACGCTTTGCTGGGTAAAAAATGTCTGGAAGGCCGTGCCCAGAGAGTGGTGGTGATCGGAGTTAATTGCAGTTGGCGGGCGGTCAGGAGTGGTGTCCCCCAGGGCTCAGTGCTGGGTCCAGTCCTGTTTAACCTCTTTATCAATGATCGGGATGAGGGGATGGAGTGCTCCCTCAGTCAGTTTGCGGATGACAGCAAGCTGGGGGGGAGTGTTGATCTGCCTGAGGGTAGGGAGGCTCTGCAGAGGGATTCGGACAGACTGGACCCATGGGCCAAGGCAGACTGTAGGAGTTTCAATGAGGCCAAGTGCTGCGTCTCACACTTTGGCTACAACAAGCCCCGCCAATGCTACAGGCTTGGGAAGGAGTGTCTGGAAAGCTGCTCAGCAGAGAGGGACCTCTGTTGGTTGACAGTAGCTGAACGTGAGCCAGCAGTGTTCCCAGGTGGCCAAGGCGGCCACCATCATCCTGGCCTGTATCAGGACTAGTGTAGTCCTGATTTTCCCCCTGTACTGGGCACTGGGGAGGGCGCATCTTGAGTGCTGTGTTCAGTTTTGGGGCCCTCACCACAAGAAGGACATTGAGGCACTGGAACGTGTCCGGAGAAGGGCATCGAAACCGGTGAGGGGTCTGGAGTACATGTCTTATGAGGAGCGGCTGAGGGAACTGGGGTTGTTTAGCCTGGAGAAAAGGAGGCAGAGGGGAGACCTTATCGTTCTCTAAACATATCTGAAAGGAGGTTGCAGAGAGGTGGGGGTCCACCTGTTCTGTCAGGTAACAGGTGTTAGAACAAGAGGAAATGGTTCAATTTGCACCAAGGGAAGTTTCAACTGGATATTAGGAAGAATTTCTTTATTGAAAGGGTCATCAGGCATTGGAATGCGTTACTCAGGGCAGTGGTGGAGTCCTCATCCCTGGAGGTGTTTAAGGGTTGTGTAGATATAGTGCTGAGGGACATGGTTTAGTGATGGGCTTGTCTGTGTTAGGGTAATCATAGAATTAGTGAGGTTGGAAGGGACCTTTAAGATCATCAAGTCCAACCATTAACCTACCCTGATAAAAACACCACCACTTCTAAACCATGTCCCTAAGCACCTCATCTACCCTTTTCTTAAACACCTCCAGGGATGGTGAATCCACCACCTCTCTGGGCAGCCTATTCCAATGTTTAATAACCCTTTCAGTGAAAAAATGCTTCCTAATATCCAATCTAAACCTGCTCTGACATAACTTGAACCCATTTCCTCTTGTCCTATCACTTGTCACCAGGGAGAAGAGGTCAGCTCCCATCTCTCTAAAACCTCCTTTCAGGTAGTTGTAGAGGGTGATAAGGTCTCCCCTCAGCCTCCTCTTCTCCAGGCTAAACAACCCCAGATCCCTCAGTCGTTCCTCATAAGGTTTGTCCTCCAGACCCTTCACCAGCTTTGTAGCCCTTCTCTGGACACGCTCCAACACCTCAATGTCCTTCTTGTAGTGAGGGGCCCAAAACTGAACACAGTACTCGAGGTGAGGCCTCACCAGTGCCGAGTACAGGGGGATGATGACTTCCCTAGTCTGGCTCTATTCCTGATGCAGGCCAGGATGCTGTTGGCCTTCTTGGTTGCCTGGGCACACTGCTGGCTCATGCTCAGCCGGCTGTCCACCAACACCCCCAGGTCCTTTTCTGCCAGGCAGCTTTCGAGCCACTCCGCCCCCAGTCTGTAGCGCTGCATGGGGTTGTTGTGACCCAAGTGCAGGACCCGACACTTGGCCTTGTTGAACCTCATACCATTGGCCTCTGCCCATCTGTCCAGCCTGTCCAGATCCCTCTGCAGAGCCAATCTACCCTCAAGCAGATCAACACGCCCACCTATCTTAGTGTCGTCTGCGATCTTACTGAAGGTGCATTCGATCCTCTCATCCAGATCATTGATAAAGATATTGAAGAGAACGGGCCCCAGCACCGATCCCTGGGGGACACCACTTGTCACTGGACACCAACTGGATTTAATTCCATTTACCACCACTCTGTGGACACGGCCATCCAGCCAGTTTTTTACCCAGCGAAGAGTACACCTATCCAGGCCATGAGCAGCCAGTTTCTCCAGGAGAATGCTATGGGAAAAGGTGTCAAAAGCCTTGCAAAAATCCAGGTAGATAACATGCACAGCTTTTCCCTCCACCACTAAGTGGGTCACCTTGTCATAGAAGGAGATCAGGTTTGACAGATTTTAATGATTGGACTATGTGATCTTACAGGTCTTCTCCAATATAGGAGTTTCTGTGATACTGTGATTCTGTGATGATGGCCCTGGGGCAACCTCGCCGGGGTGTCCAGTGGGCACAGGCACAGCCCAGACCCTGCTCGTCTGGTCCCTCATGTCTCTCGCAGGAGCCCGGCTGTGCCAGGACACTGCTGTGTGTCCCCACCCTGCACACTCCCACACTTCAGCTCTTCCCTGGGGTTTTCCTCTCTGGGGCATTTCCCATCCCCACCAGCCCAGACACTCCCTGAACCTGGCTATCTCCTGCCCTCTCCCCAGCACAGACCAGCAGAGCAGCCCCATTGGGACTCGTCCCACAGCAGGATGTGCAGGCCAGTGAGACTGTCCACCCAGCCGGCATGCTGAGGAGATCTCCACCCCAGGCAGCTTGCAGCCCCAGCTGCCAAATGTCCTCCCAGGATGGCATGAGAGAATTGGCCCAGGGCACCCTCAGGAAGGTCCTTTGGCCCCAGGGACAGGCAGCCTGCCCCGAGCTGCCCCACTGCAGCAAAGGGTTCCTCTTGCTATGGCTGCCCTGCACACACACGGTGCCCTGCTCTTCTCCCGCCACAGCCCATATCCCCTCAGAGCCTTTTCCCGAGAGAGCTCATCCGTGCTGGCCTGGCCAGCCGTTCCTGCACCCCCTCCCCAGGCGTCCCACAGCCCCCGAGCTGGTGGTGCGGCTCTGCAGAGCCGGGGGCTGTGGTGCCCAGGGCCATGCTGGTCAGGCTGGGAGGCAGACCCAGCTCAGATGGCTCCTGCCCCCTCCACCTCAGCACACAGATGAGGCCCCTGCAGCTATAGAGAACATCTTGGAGAATGGGTCTCAGACAAACAAGTCAGTGCAGGGCCCTTTGTTTAAACACACAGAGAGAGCAGCTCCTTATTTGCACAAGGTCTCTGGTTCACACAAGACAGGCAGATGCTGACATAGAAATAGGATAAAGGATGACTCTGTTCTTTTGTTGACAGCATTCATACAACCATGAAAAGCCAAACACCAAGGAAACAAAAGGAAAAAACTTTCCAAAGAGAGTCTGGGCCTGTAATGTATTACATTATGAGTGAGATACAGAACAAGATGGGCAGTTCATTTCTGCTTCTGAAAAGAAACCAGTCATCCATTTCCTTAGGGCATCCTTGAGCTCCCAGTTCCTCATGCTGTAGATGAGAGGGTTCACTGCTGGAGGCACCACTGAGTACAGAAATGACACCAACAGGTTCAGGGATTTGGAGGAGATGGAGGGGGGCTTCAGGTTAGCAAACATGGCAGTGCTGAGAAAGAGGGAGACCACAGTCAGGTGAGGGAGGCACGTGGAAAAGGCTTTGTGCCGTCCCTGCTCAGAGGGGATCCTCATCACAGCCCTCAAGATCTGAACATAGGACACCACAATAAAAACAAAACACCCAAAGGCTAAACAGGCGCTAACAACAAGAAGCCCAGCTTCCCTGAGGTAAGCATCTGAGTAGGAGAGCCTGAGGATGTGGGGGATTTCACAGAAGAATTGGTTCATAGCACTGCCCTGGCAGAGGGGCAGTGAAAATGTATTGGCCGTGTGAAGGAGAGCATAGAGAAACCCACTGGCCCAGGCAGCTGCTGCCATGCAGACACAAGCTCTGCTGCCCAGGAGGGTCCCGTAGTGCAGGGGTTGGCAGATGGCAATGTAGCGGTCATAGGCCATGACAGTGAGAAGAGAAAACTCTGCTGAAATGAAAAAGACAAAGAAAAAGAGCTGTACAGAACAGTCTGCATAGGAGATGTCCCTGGTGTTCCAGAGGGAATTGGCCATGGCTTTGGGGAGAGTGGTGGAGATGGAGCCCAGGTCCAGAACAGAGAGGTTGAGGAGGAAGAAGTACATGGGAGTGTGGAGGCGGTGGTCACAGGCAATGGCGGTGATGATGAGGCCGTTTCCCAGGAGGGCAGCCAGGTAGATGCCCAAGAAGAGCCAGAAGATCAAGAGCTGGAGTTCTCGTGTGTCTGCAAATGCCAGGAGGAGGAAGTGGGTGATGGAGCTGCTGTTGGACATCTGATCCCTTTGTTCATGAGGTTCTGCCAAAGGAGGAAAACACACTCACAGGTTAGGACTGCTCTGAGCACATCTCTTCACATTCCTGTGTCCCATTCTCCTCTGTCCTTCCCAAACACACATTGCCTTCCTCCTTCCTTTCAGGACCTTTTGACTTCCCCAAGTTCTGAGCTCTGCTTTGTGCTGGCCATACATGACATGAGGAGGAGGCTTCTGCCCATGGGCTCCGGAGCAGTCACCCCTGCTCGACAGCAGTGGGCATCTGGGAAAGGTGTGGCAGCTTCTGAAAGTCACCGTTTGCCTCATCGGTAATCCCTGTGTCATGAAGACAAGCTGGTCAGCATTTTCCAGCAGGAGAATGCCAGGGAAACTCCCACAAGTGCTCAAAGTGCAGTGATCTCAGCAGAGCCAGCTCACCCCCCAGCTCCACACTGCATTTTCCACAGCCCCACAGGTTTGGGTGGTTTGAAGGACTTTGGTCCCACGGACACAGCTGCATGGCAGTGTTGGCGTGTGAGCCACACCTGAACCCCCTCTTACTAGAGAGTATGGATGTAAGAACAAGAGCAGCATGGACAGGAGGGGAAGGTGGAGAAATGCTCCTGCTGAGAGAAGACAGAGACCCATAGAACTAAGGAGTTTCTCCTCCTTGGTGTGTGGCTGCTGAGGAGGCACCTCAGCCAGAAACCCCACAGCCTTGATGTCAGAAGCTCTGCTGGGCGAGAGAGGTGACCAGTAGAAGGCGCCCTCATTACAGGAGATGGCAGGAAGGTGCCCGAATCACCCTCCCAAGGCACATGGGAGCTGCTCCCTCTCTTTCCCTGCCCAGGGCTCTGCTGCCTGGAGCTGTCCCTGCTGGGAGCTCTTTCTCTGGCAGCGCGTCTCCTCGCCGGCAGTGCACACAGAACCCATCACAGATGCTGTGTGCTCAGCTCTGTCCCGCAGACACCTCCTGGCAGCAGAACACTGCCCAGGAGCATTTCTGTGGGTGCAGGCTCTGACAGGAACATCTGACCGACTCTGATAAGGCTGGAAAGGTGATGCTGGGTGCTCTCTCTAAACTGTAGCATATGGATTTTTCTTACTCCCTGATTTATTCACCTCTAAGTGAAAAAGATTTGGAGGCTCTGTGCCTTCTGAAGAACGGGGAGACAAATCTCCACGTCTCACTCCCCACACAAAAAAAAAAAAAAAAAAAAGCAGAAGACTGAAAGCACAAACTCCTTCGCTTTCAGGTAGCCCCTGTCTTGAGGTTCTTCTTGAAAAGTTTCTTCTGCCACTGCCCTTCAGCTGTGAGCAGCCCTGACCCACGCAGTTCTCTCTCGGCAACACCAGGACCCTGCCATGCAAGGAGTTGATCCTTCCACATACACCTTCTCCCCACAGCACCTCCGTGGGAGCTCCCTGGGCAGGCGGAGAGCTGACCCTGGCAGGCGGCAGAGTCCCTGCCCCGGCACACAGCCCCTGGAGTGCAGGGACCCTGCTGGTAAGGACAGCCCTGCCCACCCCTGCCTGCACACCCACCATCACACATGGCAGTGGTCCTAAGGAGAAGGCAGCCGTCGTGCCCTCTCCCTCTGAAGGCACTGCAGGGCATTCCTGCTCTGGAGCACATTCTTCACCTCTACATTAGAGGAAGTGTCAGAGTCCTCCTGAAAGATCCCATAGGCCATGGGAGGAGCAGCTTTTGGACATCTTTCCAAGAACTGCAGCTTCAATTGCCCTAACCCAGAGACTTACCATGTAAAGGGCTATGAAGGTTTCTCCCGCAGTAAGCTCTCAGCATCCTCCCTCTCCAGACTGTCTTCAACCTCTCTCTGCCTCCCTGCTCTGCCCTCGCTGCCTGCAGGCAGTGCCCTCAGCCCTGCTGCGCTGTGCAGAGGAGCTGCTCCTGGGCAGAGCTGTCTCTCTGCAGCGCTGCCCGCTTGCCAGGAGCTCCCTCCGTCCCAGCAGCCCGGCCCAGCTCAGCAGCAGAGGACCAGCCCACGGTGGCACTCTCTCTGTCCCCTCTGGGCTCCCTCAGAGATGTCCCTGGGGCTCCAGGGGAACCTGCTGGGAAACAGGCTGATGCAATCCCTCATGTTCCCTCCCTCAGCTGCGCAGAGACACTTACTTCCAGCAGTGGTATTTCTCCCAGCAGAAGAAGAGCTGGCCATGAGTACCCCCTCTTCTTGTCCCATCAGTAGCACACACGGGGTCTTGGACTCTTGGTACCAGGAGTCCTTATGGCAAGTCACCGCTTGCCTGGTGCCACAGCTGGGGGGCTTCAGCCCAAACGTGCAGCAATGATCTCAGCCAGGGGCACAGACAGGAGGAGCTGGAGCCGTCCCTGTGGCAGACAGAGCTGTGACATGGTGGCAGAGCTCAGTCCAGCTGGTCTTCAAGGACAGCCTCCTCCAAGCTCTGCTATAATCCAGATCGCAATTCAATCTAACCCCCAAAGGCAATTCAAGGGCACCAGAATGAGTGTTTACTCCTTCAGGAACAGTTTGAGGAGAAACAAAGCCACTGTGTGGCCACTGCTGAGTTTCAGAGAGTGGGTGGAGCTATATGGGAGATTCTCTACATCCTCTTTGCCTCAGTCTGCCCCAGCAAGGTCTCCCAGAGCTCTGAGACTCGGAGCAGGAATCTGGTGGAACACCATCAGCAGTGGATTGTTCCCAAGTCACCTTAACTAAGACAATCCTTACCAGTCTATGGGACAGGAGGGGTGGCAGCTGAGGGAGATGACAGGGTAAACCAATGTCCCAGCATTTCCAATGACACTCCATAGTCATTGAAAGGCCATGGAGGTTGAGGGAGGGAACTCCCTGATGACTGGCAGCATCCAAATATTGCATGCTCTTTTAAAAAAATGGCCAACGGATAAACAGGGGAACTCAAGGCTCTGCCCCGGAGTGCGTCCCCTCAGAACCCATTTGTGGTTGTCTGAACCCTGGATTTACCCAGGGCTGCTTGTGCCCCACCAGTCTCTGCTTTCTGTGATGGAAGAACAGGATTGCTCAGTGCAGGGAGAGCAGTGCTGGTCTTTTAAGTTGGAAGTCAGCAAAGTTTTCAACATCTTCCCCCACAGTATGCTTGTGCCTGAATTAGGATGTCATGGCTTGCATGGGTGCATAAGGAGATGGGTAACTAACAGACGGCTGATTGGGCTCAGAGGTCTGTGGTCAATGCGTGGTACTCTGCCTTGAGGCATCTAGCTTGAAAGCTCCTGCGAGGGTCTGTCCTGCCACCTGCCCTGTTTAACATGTTTTTAAGGACCTGGAGAAGATGCAAGTGTTCTTTTTCATAGGATTTGCAGACACTACCCTGGTAGGAAAGGCTGGCATGCCAAAGGACATAGACATGTAACATAGACTATGTAACCTGTTAATAGAAGGGCACCAAATTTTGTCAGGCATGACTTGCCCTTGGTGAAGCCATGCTGGATGCTACCTGTCACCTCCTTATTTTCTATGTGCCTCAGCAGAGTTTCCAGGAGCATCCACTCCATGATCGGGCCAGGCACAGGGATGAGACTGACTGGCCTGTCGTCCCCCAGGTCTTCCTTATTTCCCTTTTTGAAAACAGAGCTTATGTTTCCCCTTGGCCAGTCAGCAGGAAGCTCACCAGACTGCCACGACTTCTCAAATAGGAGGGACAGTGGCTTAGCAACTTTGTCTGCCAGTTCCCTCAGGACCCGCAGATGTGTCTCATCAGGTCCCATGGACTTGTGAACCTTCAGGTTCCTCGGGTGGTTTATACATGATCTTTGCCTACAGTTGGCACTTCTTCGTTTTCCCACTCCTTGCCTTTGCCCTCTGCATCATGGGCAGTGCGGCTGCAGTTTTTGCCAGTGAAGACTGAGGCAAAAAAGTCATTGAGGACCTCAGCTTTGTCTCTGTCCCGGGTGACCAGTTCTTGCATTTCCTTCCGGAGAGGGCCCACATCTTCCCTAGTCTTTCTTTTCTCACCGACATACTTAAAGAAGGATTTTTGTTTGTCTTGATGCCCCTGGCCAGATTTAGTTCAATCTGGGCTTTAGCTTGCCTAACCTGATCCGGGGCTGCTTGAACAATTTCTCTGTATTCCTCCCAGGCTTCCCGCCCCTGTTTCCACCCCCTATAGGCCTCCTTTTCACTTGTGAGCATGTCCAGGAGCTCCTTGTTCATCCATGCAGGCCTCCTGGCTTTTCTGCCTGCCTTCTTCTTTGTAGGGATGCATGACTCCTGAGCTTGGAGGAGGTGAGCCTTGAATATTAACTGGCTTACTTGGGCCCTTCTTCCCTCCAGTGCTTCATCCAAGCTTGGCACTATACCAAGCAGATTCTTCAAGAAGACACTATCAGCTCTGCTAAAGCCCAGGGTGGTCAGCTTGCTGCACACCTTCCTCGCTGCCTTGGGCATCTCAAATTCGATCATTTCATGGTCACGGCAGCCCAGACTGCCCTTGAGCTTGACACCGCCTACCAGCCTCTCCTTGTTGGTAAGGACTAGGTCCAGCAGAGCTCCTCTCCTCGTTGGCTCCTCTACCACTGGGAGAAAGACATTGGCAATACAATCCAAGAACTTCCTGGACTGCCTATGCCCTGCTGTGTTACCCTTCCAACAGATGTCATCAAACTTGCTGAGGGTACACTCTGTGCCCTCATCCAGGACGTTGATTAACATGTTGAACAAGACTGACCAGTACTGACCCCTGGGGAGCACTGCTACTTACAGGCCTCCAACTAGACTGTGCACCGAACACTATGCTATCAGCCTCATTCCCCACAGTATTCTTGTGTCCAGTTAGGACATTATGGTCTGATTGCGTGGATAAGTAGATGGGTAATAACTGAGATCAGTACTCGGGCTTGGAATAACATGGTGAATGCATAGTGTTCTGCCCAGAGGGATGTATCTAGTCAGGTTACACCATATTTCAAGGGCTTTTAATTACCCAAAGGAGATGATAAAATGCTTTTTTCATAACATTTGTAGCTGACACCTCAATGAGGAGAGCAGGCACTATATTAGAGGGCAGGGTTGCCATCCCAAGACACCTAGACAGGCTTGAAGGACAGGCCACTAGTAACATCATGTTATCCAACAAGGACAGATCTAAAGTTCTTTCGCTGAGGTTGACTAAGGGCCTGAAGTGACAGAGGGCAGGGACTGCCTAGGTTGGTATCAGCACTGCAGGAAAGGCTCTGGTGGTCCTTTGGTTTCATTAGCCAAAACATGGAGCCGTCAGCAAAGGCCAAAAGCATCCTGGGTGGTAGGAAGAGGAGCACAGCCAGTGGGAGTGATTATCACCCTGGGCTCAGCACATTTGAGAACAGATCCAGAATACTCCTCCAGGTTCTGACCCCCTGCAATGCCTGAGAGACACTGGTAAACTGGAGCCCGTTCAGTGGAGGGCCACCAAGGTGGTCAGGGTTGGAGCACTTGTGCTGTGAGAAGAAGCTGAAAAAGCTGGGCTTGTCCAGCTGGAAGAAAGGAAGATCTTGGGGGAACATGCAGCAGCATGTCCCAGTGGACAACAGGATGCCCAGGAGCCAGCAATGTCCCTTGGTAGCCAAGAAGGCCAATGGCATCCTGGGGTGCACCAAGCAGAGTGTGGCCGGCAGGTCGAGGGAGGTCATCCTCCCCCTCTACTCTGCCCTGGTGAGGCCTCATCTGGAGTACTGTGTCCAGATCTGGGCTCCCCAGTTCAAGAAGGACAGGGAACTGCTGGAGAGGGTCCAGCAAAGGGCTACGAAGATGATGAGGGGATTGGAACATCTGTCTTATGAGGAAAGGCTGAGGGACTTGGGGCTTTTTAGTCTGGAGAAAAGGAGACTGAGGGGGGATCCTATTTATGCTTATATATACTTAAAGGGAGGGTGCCAGGGGGATGGGAACAGTCTTTTGTCAGTGGTGCCCAGTGATAGGACTATAGGGAACAGGCACAAACTTGAATGTAGGAAGTTCCATCTTAACATGAGGAGTAACTTCTTTCCTTTGAGGGTGGCAGAGCACTGGCACAGGCTGCCCAGAGAGGTGGGGGAATCTCCCACTCTGGAGACATTCCAAACCCGCCTGGGCGTGTCCTGTGCAACCTGCTGTAGGTGACCCTGCTCTGGGAGGGGGCTTGGACTAGATGATCTCCAGAAGTCCCTTCCAACCCTGACCACTCTGTGATTCTGTGAAACTGGAGAGACATGGATATGAAGGGTGGACTGTTCGGTGGATGAGGAACTGGTTGGATAGTCCCATCCAGTAGTGGTCAACGGCCTCACATCCAGATGGAGACTGGTGACAAGGGGTGAACCTCAGGGGTCCATACTGGGACCAGTACTGTTCAATATCTTCATCAGTGACATAGGCAGTGGGATCGAGTGCACCCTCAGCAAGTATGCTGATGACACCACGCTGAATGGTGCGATTGAAACTCCCAGCGGACAGGATGTCATCCAGAGGGACCGGGACAGGCTCAAGAAGTGGGCCCATATGAACAGCATGAGGTTCAACAGGGCCAAGTGAAGGGTCCTGCACGTGGGTTGGGGCAATCCCTGATATCAGTACAACCTGGGGGATGAAAGGATGGAGAGCCGCCCTGCCGAGAAGGACTTGGGTATACTGGGGGGTGAAAAGCTGGACATGAGCTGGCAATGTGCGCTCGCAGATCACAAAGCCAACGGTATCCTGGGATACATCAAAAGAAGCATTACCAGCAGGTCGAGGGAGGGCATTCTGCCCCTCTGCTCTGCTTTGGTGAGACCCCACCTGCAGTGCTGCTCCAGTTCTGGAGCCCTCAGCACAGGACAGACATGGACCCGTTTGAGTGGGTCCAGAGGAGGCCACAAAGATGCTCCGAGGGCTGGAGCACCTCTGCTGTGAGGAAAGGCTGAGAGAGTTGGGGTTGTTCAGCCTGGAGAAGAGAAGGCTCTGGGGAGACCGGAGCGGGGATTCCTCTTGCCTCAGTTCAGCTGCCCAAAATCAGAGTGAGCTCCTTCTCTGAGCTGCCCTGTGAGCAATGGAGACAGACGCCAGGAGGGAGCTTTTCCGATGCAAACATCGGGTGACATTTGAGGTGCCAGAGGTGGTTCAGGACACGTGCAGGGAACTGCAAGCTCTAACGGAGCAATTTTGAGAGACAGGGCAGCATCCGTGGGCACTGGTGGGGAATCCCTTTGGCCAACGGAAAACATAGAAGATCACAGAATCACAGGATCACAGAATCACACAATTGTAGGGGTTGGAAGGAACCGTTGGAGATCATCTAGTGCAACCCCCCTGCCAAAGTAGGGTCACCTACAGCAGGTTGGACAGGAATGCAGCTGGGCGGCTTTTGAATATCTCCACAGAAGGACACTCCACAGCCTCTCTGGACAGCCTCTTCCAGTGCTTTGGTGCCCTCAAAGTAAAGACATTTATCCTTGTGTTAAGATGGAATTTCCTGTGTTCCAGATTGTGCCCATTTCCCCTTGTCCTTTCGCTGGGCAGCAAAGAAAAGAGTCTGCCCCCATCCTCTTGACACCCTCCCTTTAGATATTGATAAGCATTGAGGAGATCCCCTCTCAGCCTTCTCTTCTCCAGGCTCAACAGACGCAGCTCTCTCAGCTGTTTCTCATAAAAGAGGTGCTCCAGTCCTACATTTTGCCCTGCTTCCACGCAGGATCCGGAACTTTACCATCTCATGGTCACTGCAGCCAAGGCTACCCCCAGCCTTCACATCCCCAACTAGTCCTTCTTTATTTGTCAGTAAAATGCCCAGCAGTGCACCTCTCCTCGTTGGTTTCCCCACCAACTGTGTCAGAAAGTTCTCATCAATGCTCTGCAGAAACCTCTGGGACTCTGTGTGCCTGGCTGTGTTGTTTCTCCTGCAAATACCAGGGTGGCTGAGGTCCCCCGAGAGAACCAGGGCCTGTGACCATGAGGCTATTTCCAGCTGTCTGTAGAAGGCCTCATCAACTTCCTCTTCCTTATCTGGTGGTCTGTAGTAAACACCCACAACAGTGACTCCCACATTAGCCTGTCCCTTAATTCTTAACGATAAGCTCTCAACACATTCTTCATCCAGCTGCAGGCAGAGCTCAATGAGTTCCAGTTGCTCTGTCCCATAGAGAGCAACTCCACCACCTCACCCTGCTGGCCTGTCTTTCCAAAAAAGTACATAGCCATCTGTGACAGCATTCCAGTCCTGCGAGCTATCCCACCAGGTCTCTGTAATTGCAATGAAACCATAGCCCTGTGACTGCACACAGATCTGTACTTCTTCCTGTCCATTAACCACACTGCGTGTGTACAGCCGTTTCAGAGAGGTCATCAAGCATGCAGGTTCCCTGGAGGAGAGCGAGAGGATCCATCACAGTCGTACACGCCCTGGAGGTGGTTGGCTTTCTGGATATCACCTTGGGAGTCCGCTAAGGAATATTTGTCACTGCTCTGGTTGGCTGTGGTTATTGCCCAGCTGGATGTGACAGTTTCAAGCCCGCCTCACCAAGCTGGCCAGCCTGCTGCCAAAGACTCCCTTGCCTCTTCTAGACAGGTGGATCCCATCCCTCTCTAAAAGGCCATGTTCATATTTTATTGTCATAAAAGCAAAAACCCTCATGATAGCACCAGCCACGTAGCCAGGAGTTGACATGTATTATGCGTCCGTTTCTGGCTGCTCCCTTCTCTACCTGGTAAAACAGAGGAAAAGACTTCTATGTAGTCTAAATCGACCCTCTTCTACCTTAGAACTATTACCCATTGCCCTGTCGCAGCAGGCACTGCCCAAAGGGCAATGATGCCACGCTTGGTTTGTTCCTGTGAGCTGTCAGCAGGCAGTGCTCGGAGGCAGGCGCTGTTGCCTGCCACGGGGCCTGCACACCCTCATCCCACGAGCAGAGCATGCAGCGGGCCAAAGAGCATGGCATTGGGTGGGTGTATCACATCCACTACCATGCACGAGCCTCTGGGAAGATCAAACGATCCAACGGACTGCTATAAACTACACTGAGAGCCATGGGTGGTGGGACCTTCAAATGCAGGGATGCCCATTTAGCAAAGGCCACCTGGTTAGGTAACATTTGAGGATCTGCTATGGAGCTGTCCCTGCCCAGTGAGAACTTTTCCATACTGTGAAAGGAGATAAAGTCCCCATAGGGCACATGAAGAATATGTTCGGGAAGAAAGTCTGGGTTATTCCTGACACAGGCAAAGGCAATCCTATCTGTGGGTTTTCTTTTGTTTAGGGCCCTTGTTGCACTTGGTGGGTGATGCAGGAAGATGGGGACGACCAATGTGTTCCTCAAGGGGATCTGATTTTGGTGAGAACAGCCGATGAATCAAACTATATATTTATTGCTAAATTACCACTCTATGTCATCACTACTACAGTGGCTATATGCTCTATCTATGGCATTGCAGTGAAAGTGACCTAAATTAATGAAGAATGAACTTTGATGAAACTGAGCAAAGTGCAGAAGTGATGGAACCAGAAGTGGCTGCAGCAACTGGCACTCGGGAATTGTCTTGAGATCGACATCTTCAACCCACAGATGATGGGCATGGGCCCTGCCGGCTACACCAGCTGCGAGCTCCAGATGCAGCACGCAACAATTCAACATCACACACCACGTCTCCTGCCAGGAAAGACAGTTACAACAGACGGAGCCCAAAGTCATGGACTAAATGAACTCAAGGGACATTTCAGTGGGATGGGCCATGGACTAGGGGAATGATATCTGTGTGCATATATACATATATGAAAGACAGGAAAATGGTGGTGATTTATGGAAAAGTGTAAGACCTGGGCATGAGGTAGATGGTATAGAATAAGGGGCGGACGCTGTCCTGGTTTTGTCTGGGATAGAGTTAATATCCTTCCTGGTAGCTGCTCTGTTTTGGATTGACTATGAAAATAACATTGCTAACACATATTGTTTTAGTTGTTGCTGAGTGATGCTTATATTGTCACGGACTTTTTCAACTTCCCGTTGAAGGTGGGGGGCCACAGACAAGACAAGCTGGCCAAAGGAATGTTCCATCCCATAGACGTCATGCTCAGTATATAAATGGGAGTCGGCTTGGGAGAAGGAATCAGTGATCACTTCTCCGGACAGGCGGGCAAATGATCTTTGGGTGTTGACAGTAATATATTTTGCATCAGTTTATTCTATATATACTTATACTTATTATTATTATTGTTGTTGTTACTGCTACTGCTTTTATTTTCTGTTACTGTTCTATTAAAAAATATTTATCTCCGCCAATGTTTTGTTTTTCCCTGTTTTTCCCTTTTCTCGCTATTCTACCTGAGACATCCTGTTTCATATAAGAGCTGTTACCTGACCGGCCACATCTGACTCAGTGTTGTGCAAGGGTCAGACACAGTAGGATCAAGCCCCAACACAAATAGTATAAACCCAGAAAAATATCAATCATCAGGGTTATGACAAGAGAAAAATTAGGGTCATGATCTAAGATATGCCCTGGGCAATGTGCAGCGAAGGGGTGGCAGGTTATTGTCGGTGAAACAGCGTCCATTGGGCCAGTTTCCATAGGGCATCCTTGAGCTCCTGGTTCCTCATGCTGTAGATGAGGGGGTTCACTGCTGGAGGCACCACCGAGTACAACACTACCACAACCAGGTCCAGAGATGGGGACGAGATGGAGGGGGGCTTCAGGTGGGCAAACATGGCAGTGCTGAGAAAGAGGGAGACCACAGCCAGGTGAGGGAGGCACGTGGAAAAGGCTTTGTACCGTCCCTGCTCCGAGGGGATCCTTAGCACTGCCCTCAAGATCTGCACATAGGACACCACAATGAAAACAAAACACCCAAAGACTAAACAGGCACTAAACACAATCAGCCCAACTTCCCTGAGGTAGGAGTGTGAGCAGGCGAGCTTGAGGATGTGGGGGATTTCACAGAAGAACTGGTCGAGGGCATTGCCCTGGCAGAGGGGCAGTGAAAATGTATTGGCCGTGTGCAGGAGAGAATTGAGGAACCCACTGGCCCAGGCAGCTGCTGCCATGCGGACACAAGCTCTGCTGCCCAGGAGGGTCCCGTAGTGCAGGGGATGGCAGATGGCAATGTAGCGGTCATAGGCCATGACGGTGAGGAGAAAATACTCAGCTGAAATAAAAAAGAGAAAGAAAAAGAGCTGGACAGCACATCCTGCATAGGAGATGGCCCTGATGTTCCAGAGGGAATTGGCCATGGGTTTGGGTAGAGTGGTGGAGATGGAGCCTAGGTCCAGAATAGAGAGGTTGAGGAGGAAGAAGTACATGGGGGTGTGGAGGTGGTGGTCGCAGGCGATGGCGGTGATGATGAGGCCGTTTCCCAGGAGGGCAACCAGGTAGATGGCCAGGAAGAGCCAGAAGGTCAAGAGCTGCAGCTGCCGTGTTTCTGCAAACTCCATGAGGAGAAACTGTGTTATGGAAGTGCCGTTGGACATTTGCTGCCTCTGGGCAGGGGGACCTGTCCAAGGGGGAAAAGGCAGTGACAAACCAGGAGAGACTTCTCTGAGGAAATCCCCATGCGACCCAGCTCATTCCCAACCCCGCAAACTCAGTGACACTCTCCCTTATCCGGTAAAATACTGCTTCGACACCTACTTTCCATGAGGGCACATCTGGGGCAGGAGTCAGAGGCAGAATCAGAGGCAGAAGAGAAGCTGACCGTACCCCTTCCCCAACTCCTTAGATGCAGAGTTCAACAGAGGGGTGGGGAAACAAGGAGAAAAGCGTCTGTGCTCTGAAAAAATGAAGCGAGGAGAGGGAGTCAGGCAGGCGTGCAGTGAAGCCTTCTCCTCAGTGACAGTGTCTCCAGACAGAGACACTGCAGGGCACTTGTTTTTATGTTGTGCATCACTTGTAGGACACAAACACATCTCCTGGACTGGAGGTGCAGCTGCCGAGAAGGCATCTCGGGCTCTGGACCCTGTGGCTGTGGGGCAGGAGGGATAGGAGAGCAGAGGCTTGCTGCGGAGAAGTTGTCTGAAGGTCAGGGGGTGGCGGGAGGTGCCAGGATCCCCCCTGCCTGGGCACTTCTGGCAGCAGCTCCCTCTCTGTCCCTGCCCGTGTCTGGGCTGCCAGGAGCTGCCCCTGCCTGGAGCTGCTTCTCTGCCCCCGGGTCTCCTCCCTGCAAGTTCCCCAGAGCCCATCCCACCCGCTGTGTGCTCAGCTCTGCCCTGCAGACCCCTCCTGGCAGCACAGCGCTGCCCGGGGGCATCTCTGGGTGTGCGGGGGCTCAGGAGGGGTTCAGGGAAGAGCTAACGAGAACGGGGGTCTCTGTGCCTTCTCCACAAAGGAGAAATCCATTCCCACCTCCCACTGCCCACCCAGCAGCTGAGAGGAGAAATCCCACAGCACAGACTTGTTCCCTTTCAGGGGAAAGGTGCCTCGATGTCCTTCTTCAAAACGGGCCCTCTGCAAATATCCTGGGGGTGATGGGGATCTGGAGAAGCCCTGACCCACACAGGTCCATCTCAGCAACAGAAGGCATCTGCCTTGCTGGCAGTCACTCCTTCCACCCACTGCTTCTTCCCACAGAAGCTCCGTGGGAGCTCCCCGGGCAGGCGGAGAGCTGACCCTGGCAGAGTCCCTGCCCCGGCACACAGCCCCGGGGTGTAGGGACCCTGTCGGCAAGGACAGCCCTGCCCACCCCTGCCTGCACACCCCTACGCACACCTCCACAACCATCCCCAGCAGAAGGCAGCCCTCGGGCCCTGTCCCTCTCACCGGGCAGCAGGGAAGCCCTGCTCTGGAGCACATCCTCCTCCTCTACAGCACAGAAACTGAGAGAGTCCTCCTGACAGAGCCCAGCAGCTCTCAGATGGACCAGCTTGAGGAGATCCCTCCAGGAACTGGAGCTGCATTGCCCGGCACCCCGAGACTTACCACGCAGAGGGCGGTGAAGATTTCTGCCCCATTGAGCTCTCAGCACCCCCCACTCCAGACTGCCTTTAAGCTCTCTCTGCCTCGAAGGTCTCCCCTCTCTGCCTGCAGGCAGTGCCCCCAGCCCTGCTCCTGGGCAGAGCTGCCTCTCTGCAGCGCTGCCAGCTTGCCAGGAGCTCCCT
This sequence comes from Vanellus vanellus, assembly GCF_965231255.1. NCBI lineage: Eukaryota > Metazoa > Chordata > Aves > Charadriiformes > Charadriidae > Vanellus > Vanellus vanellus. The sequence continues at coordinate 297,840 of NW_028127111.1, read as the reverse complement.
CCAGCCCAGCAGCCCGGCCCAGCTCAGCAGCAGAGGACCAGCCCACGGTGGCACTCTCTCTGTCCCCTCTGGGCTCCCTCAGAGATGTCCCTGGGGCTCCAGGGGAACCGCCTGTGAAAAAGGCTGATGCAATCTCTGATGTTCCCTCCCTCAGCTGCGCAGAGACACTTACTTCCAGCAGTATTATTTCACACAGCAGAAGAAGAGCTGGCCCTCTCTTCTTGTCCCATTAATAGCACACACTGGGTGTTGGACTCTTAGTACCAGGAGTCCTTATGGCAAGTCACCGCTTGCCTGGTGCCACAGCTGGGGGGCTTCAGCCCAAACGAGCAGTAATGATCTCGGCCAGGGGCACAGACAGGACGAGCTGGAGCCGTTCCTGTGGCAGACAGAGCTGTGACATGGTGGCAGAGCTCAGTCCAGCTGGTCTTCAAGGACAGCCTTCTCCAAGCTCTGCTATAGTCCAGATGGCAATTCAATCTAACCCCGAAAGGCAATTCAAGGGCACCAGAATGAGTGTTTACTCCTTCAGGAACAGTTTGAAGAGAAACAAAGCCACTGTGTGGCCACTGCTGAGTTTCAGAGAGCGGGTGGAGCTATATGGGAGATTCTCTACATCCTCTTTGCCTCAGTCTGCCCCAGCAAGGTCTCCCAGGGCTCTGAGACTCGGGGCAGGAATCTGGTGGAAGACCATCAGCAGTGGATTGTTCCCAAGTCACCTTAACTAAGACAATCCTTACCAGTCTATGGGACAGGAGGGGTGGCAGCTGAGGGAGATGACAGGGTAAGCCAATGTCCCAGCATGTCCAATGACACTCCGTAATCATTGAAAGGCCATGGAGGTTGAGGGAGGGAACTCCCTGATGACTGGCAGCATCCAAATATTGCATGCTCTTTTAAAAATTGGCCAACGGATAAGCAGGGGAAGTCAAGGCTGTGCCCCAGAGTGTGACCGCTCAGAACCCATTTGTGGGTGTCTGAAACCCTGGATTTACCCAGGACAGCTTGTGTCCCACCGTTCTCTGCTTCCTGTGATGGAAGAACAGGATTGCTCAGCGCAGGGAGAGCAGTGCTGGTCTTTTAAGTTGGAAGTCAGCAAAGTTTTCAGCATCTTCCCCCACAATATGCTTGTGCCCGAATTAGGATGTCATGGCTTGCATGGGTGCATAAGGAGATGGGTAACTAACCAGACGGCTGATTGGGCTCAGAGGTGTGTGGTCAATGCGTGGTACTCCGCCTTGAGGCATCTAGCTTGAAAGCTCCTGCAAGGGTCTGTCCTGCCACCTGCCCTGTTTATCATGTTTTGAAGGACCTGGAGAAGATGCAAGTGTTCTTTTTCATAGGATTTGCAGACACTACTCTGGCGGGAAGGGCTGGCATGCCAAAGGACATAGACAGGCCAGAGGGATGGGCCAAACGTAGTATCATGATGTCCGATAAAGAGAACTCTGAAGTCCTGCCCTTGAGGTGCACTAACCCCGTGCAATGACAGAGGGCAGGGGCGGTGTGGCTGGGTGGCAGCTTTGCAGGAAAGGCTCTGCTGGTCCTTCAGTTTCATTAGGCAAAACAGGAGCCAGGGGCAAAGAAGGCCAACAGCATCCTTTGCTTCTCTTTCCATTCCCTGAAATCCCGAGTGCTTCTCTTTTATTCTCCTTATGCCCTCCCAAAAGAACAGCCCACCTGTGCTGGTTTGAGGTGAAACAGAACCCATTTTCTGTTCAGTAATTTGACTTTGCAGCCAAGCCTCCTCGAACTAACTGAACTCTCTGAAATTTAATGCATATTGGCCATAAGCTGTTTGCTTACCAGGCCAGGTTGGCCGGGGCTTGGAGACAGCTCATCCAGTTGAAGGTGTCCCTGCTCATGGCAGGGGGGTTGCACTAGATGGCCTTTAATGGTCCCTTCCAACCGAAACCATTCCATGATTCTAACCAGAGCTCGTTTTTACTGGGAGGGGACCAAGTCTGTACTGGAAGGGTTTAATGAAATCCAGTTTGAAATGGCACAGTGCAAATCGTACTGGGAGGGGATGAGAGGATGCAGTTTATACTGGGAGCATGCTCAGCCTGTACTTGGAGGGGTTAAAGAGGACTAGTTTGTAGTGGGAGGGGCCAAGTTTGTACTGGCAGGGGTTAAAGCAACCCAGTTTGTACTGTGACTAAGCCCAGACTGTAGTGGGAAGGGGCCAGGGGCTCCAGTGTGGACTGGGAGGGTGGCCCAGTATACCCTGGGAGGGTCTAAAGGGATAAAGTTTGTACTGGGACAGGGCCCAGTCTGTTTGTACTGAGACGAGGCCCAGACTCTGCTGGGATTGGCTCAGAGGATCCCGTTTCTACGTGGAGAGGGCCCAGACTGTACTGGGAGGAAAGTGGGGGATCCAGTCTGTACTGAGATGAGGCCCAGTCTGTACAGGGCAGTGTTAAAGCGATCCATTTTGTACTGGTACACAGAGCAGTCTGCACTGGGAGCTGGGCTGGGATCCACTTTGGACTAGGAAGAGGCTCTTTCTCCGCTGGGAGGAATTAAAGGGATTCTCTTCATACTGGGACAAGGCCCCTTCTGTACTGGGAGGGAATCAGGGGATGCAGTTTGGACTGGGACAGGGCCCAGTCTGTCCTGGCATAAGTTAGAGGATCCAGATTGTATTGGAGGTGGCCGGTTGGTAGTGGGTGGGGACCGGGGAGTCCATTTTGGACTTGGCATTGGCCCAGTCTGTACTGGGAGGGGTTAAATGGAGTAATCTCTATTTGTTGACAGTCTGTTCTGTACTGGGAGGGGAGCACGGGATCCAGTTTGTACCAGGAGGGGACCCAGTCTGTACTGGGAGGGGGCCACAGCATCTAGTTCGTACTGCCACTGGGACCAGTCTGTAGTGGGAGGGGTTAAGGGATTTGGTGTGTACTGGGAAGGGCGCAGTGTATACCGGGAGGGTTTAAAGAGGTAAAGTTTCTCATGGAATGGGGCCCAGGGGTTACAGGGAGGGGGCCATGGGATCCAGTTTGTACTGGCACCTGACCCAGTTTCTGTGTGGAGGGGATGAGGTGGTGGAGTTTGTACTGGGACAGGAACTAGTTTTTACTAAGAGGGGATCGAGTGATCCAGTTTGTACTAGGAGAGGGCCCCATCTGTACTGGCAGAGGTTGAGGGGATCCACTTCATACTGGGTCAGGGCCCAGTCTCTACTGGGAGGGGTTGAGGAGATCCACTTTCTAGTGGGACAGGGACCCAGTCTGTCATGGGAGGGGTTAAAGGGATGCAGTTTATACTGGGAGAAGGCTCAGTCTGTACTGGGAGGGGATTGGGGATCCAGTTTGTACAGAGACGAGGCCCAGTCTTCTTGGGCTTGGTTCAAAGGGCCCCATTTTGGACTTGAAAGGGCCCAGTCTGTGCTGGGAGGTTGCCAGTAGATGCAGTTTGTACTTGGATGGTGCCCAGTCTGCATTCTGAGGGGATCAGGGGATCCCACTGATACTGGGATTTGGCCCAGTCTATACTGGGACACGTTAAAATGATCCACTTTGTACTGGACAGGACCCAGTCTGTACTGCGAGGTGTTAAATAAAGGCCGACAAGGGAGATATCATGGTGGGAGTCTGTTATAGACCACTCAACCAGGATGAAGAGACAGATGAAATATTCTAGAAGCAGTTGGGACAAGTGTCACGATAGCCAGCCCTTGTCCTCGTGGGGGACTTCAACTTACTGGATGTCTGCTGGAAATGCAATACAGTGGAGAGGAAGCAGCCCAGGAGGTTCCTGGAGTGTGTTGAGGATAACTTCCTGACACAGCTGGGGAGGGAGCAGAGGAGGGAAGCACCCCGCTGGACCTGTTGTTTGCCAACAGAGAAGGGCTTGTGGGGGATGTGAGGACTGGAGGCCGTCTTGGGCATAGTGATCATGAAATGACAGAATTTTCAATTCTTGGAGAAGTCAAGAGGGGGGTCAGCAGAACTGCCACCTGGGACTTCCGGAGGGCGGGCTTTGGCCTGTTTAGGGGTCTGGTTAACAGAGTCCCTTGGGAGGAAGTCCTGAAGGGCAAAGGAGTCCAGGAAGGCTGGACATTCATCAAGAAGGAACTTGTAAAGGCACGGGAGCAGGCTGTCACCATGTGCCGAAAGACGAGCCATCAGGGAAGAAGACCTGGCTGAACAGAGAGCTTTGGCTGGAACTGAGGGGAAAAAAGGGGTTTATGACAGTTGGAAGAAGTGGCAGGCAACTCAGTGTGACTGCAAGGATGTCATGAGGTTATGCAGGGAGAAAAGTAGAAGGGCTAAAACCCAACTAGAAATTAATCTGGCCATGCCATAAAAGACAATGAAAAATGTTTCATAAATACATCATCCACAAAAGGAGGGCTAAGAAGAATCTCCATCCTTTCCAAACATAGTGACCAGGGATGAGGAAAAGGCTGACGTACTTAATGCCTTTTTTGCCTCAGTCTTTAAGAGTAAGACCAGTTGGTCTCTGGGTACCCAGCCCCCTGAGCTGGAAGACAGGGTTGGGGAGCAGAACGAAGCCCCCACAATCCAAGGGGAAATGGTGAGGAACCTGCTACATCACTTAGAAATACACAAGTCTATGGCGCCGCATGAGATCCACCCAAGGGTACTGAGGGAACTGGCGGGAGTGCTCAGCAAGCCACTTTCCATCATCTATCAGCATTCCTGTCTAACTGGGGTGGTCCCAGTTGACTGGAAGATAACAAACGTGGTGCCCATCTACAAGAAGGACCAGAAGGAGGACCTGGGGAATTACAGGCCTATCAGTCCGACCTCGGTGCTGGGGCAGGTTATGGAGGAGATCATCCTGAGTTCCATCATGCAGCACATACAGGACAACCAGGCGATCAGACCCAGCCAGCATGAGTTTATGAAAGGCAAGACCTGCCTGAGAAACCTGACCTCCTTCTATGACAAGGTGACCATCTTAGTGGATGAGGAAAACGCTGTGGATGTTGTTTACCTGCACTTCATTAAAGCCTTTGACACGTTTTCCCACGGCATTTTCCTGGAGAAACTGGCTGCTCATGGCTTGGACAGGTGTACACTCTGCTGGGTAAAACACTGGCTGGACGGCCGGGACCAAAGAGTGGTGCTGAATGGAGTTCAATGCATTTGGCGGCCGGTCACACGTGACGTTCCCCGGGGCTCAGTACTGGGACCGGTTCTCTTTAATATCTTTATCAACGATCTAGACAAGGGGGTGGAGTGCCCCCTCAGTAAGTTCGCAGATGACACCAATTAAGGTGGGAGTGTTGATCTGCCTGAGTGTCGGAAGGCTCTGCAAAGGGATCTGGACAAGCTAGATCCATGGGCTGAGGCACATGGTATGGGGTTCAACAAGGCCAAGAGCCGGGTCCTGCCCTTGGGTCACAACAACCTCACGCAGCGCTACAGGCTTGGGGCAGAGTGGCTGGAAAGATGCCCAGCAGAAAAGGACCTGGGGATGTTGGTGGCTGAATATGAGCTGGCAGTGTGCCCAGGTGGCGAAGAAGGCCCACAGCATCCGGGCTTGTACCAGTAAAAGTGTGGTGAGCAGGACTAGGAAAGTGATCATCCCCCTGTACTCTGCACTGGTGAGGCCCCACCTCAAGTACTGTGTTCAGTTTTGGGCCCCTCATGACAAGAAGGACATTGAGGTGTTGGAGCGTGTCCAGAGAAAGGCAACGAAGCTGGTGAGGGGTCTGGAGGACAAGTCTTGTGGGGAGCAGCTGAGGGAACTGGGGTTGTTCAGACAGGAGAAGAGGAGGCTGAGGGGAGACTTTCTCGCTCTCTACAGTTCCCTGAAAGGACGTTGTAGCAAGGTGGGGGTTGGTCTCTTCTCCCAAGTAATGAGAGAGAGGACTTGAGGGAAATGGCCTCAAGTTTTTCCAGGGGAGATTTACATTGCGTATTAGGAAAAATTTCTTCAGCTAAAGGGCTTTCGAGCACTGGAACAGGCGGCCCAGGGAAGTGGTTGAGTCACTATCACTGGAGGTATTTAATGGATGTGCAGATGTGGCACATAGGGACATGGTTTAGTGGTGGACTCGGCAGTGTCAGGTTTACAGTTGGACTCTATGATCCTAAAGGTCTTTTGCAATTCTCAATGATTTTGTGATTCTTTTGGGACTCTGGATTTTGTTTTGTCCTTGCCCCTTTTTGGAAGGCCAGGAGGTGTCACAGAATTTTCTTACACTCAGCCTCGCTCACCCTCACACCCCACGGCCACCAGGAAGAGCCCTGAGTCACCAGTGAGGGGCAGGACCTGCCTTCCCAGGGCCTGGGGGTCAGGGGTTGGCCTTTCTGCTGCATCAAACCAAACCAAGGGGTTCCTCAGCGTTACAGCCACCTGCACAGTGCCTTTGCCTACCTGCAGCCACAGCCTCCAGTTATCTCCTCTAACGAGTCCCTGGGGAGGCTTTGGCAGTAACGACCCTCAGTGGGGCCAATCAAGGCTTCAAGGTACTTTGCTTCTGACTTGGACTTCTGGAGCACTTTGTTCAATCTTCTCTCAGTGCCTGAGGCTCATGGACTCAGCACCAAATACACCGTGGGGCTCATTAAAAGACAGAAGGCCCTAACAAGGTGTTCATCGTTCTTGTAATTTTCTTCAAATCTTCAAGACTTGTACAGCCAATTAGAGAGGTTTCAGAGTGTAGTTAAGGAGGAGATTTCAAAGCGCACCTAATAAAAATGTCTTTTTTATTTTAAAGGATATAATGTATTACTCCCAATTATCACTTATGATTAGGATAGAAGCATTCCCTGATTGTTCTGGATACGGGGTGTCCCTTCAGGGGGTCTGGACAGGGAGGAGAAGCAGTCCCTGGAGGTCTGACACTGTAGGACAGCTTTGCTCCTCACCTCCCCACCCTCCCCATTTCTGACATTGGCCACCTGGGACTGACACACCTGGTCCTGGCATCAGACTTCTCCACTGAAGTCTGCAGCTGGATGTCACAGCTCCATTGCCCCATCTCCCACCTGCGCTCCTCAGAGCCCTGGCTGCACCCAGGCGCAGGAGAACTTTTCCTGTTTGTAAGACAAGAAAAGTAAAGCATAATCAGATTTCCTAAACAATAACACACAGTCCGCAATCACACGCTCAGGACAAGCTACCTCTAATGAGGCTGCCTTTCTACAAGGGAGTTCTTATGAGAAAGAGTTAATTATCTTCCTAGTAACTTGTATGTTGATAATCCCTCCATGTTTTAGTCATTGCTGAGCAGTGCTTGCACTGCCCCGAGGCTTTTTTTGCACCTCACCCCACCCCACCCCACCAGTGAGTAGGCTGGGGGTGCAAAAGAAGCTGGGAGGAGACACAGCTGGGTCAGCTGAGCCCAACTGACCAAAGGGATTTTCCATACCACGGGGCATTGTACTCAGCAATAAAAGCTGGGCCAAGAAGGAGGAAAGGGATACCCTTCAGAGGGATGGGATTTGTCTTGCCAAGTCACCATTACACATGATGAAGCCCCACTTTCCTGGAGATGGCACCATATCTGCCCGCCGATGGGAAGCAGTGAATGAATTCCCTACTTTCCTGTTCTTGCGGGCACGGTGTTTGCTTCACCTGTTCAAGTGCTCTCATCTTGATGCATGTTTTTCTCACTTTACCCTTCCAGTTCTCTCCCCATCCCTCAGGAGAGGAGAGTGAGCGAGCTGCCGGGTCGGGGCTCAGCGGACATGTTTCCCTTTCCACTCAGTGCTGTAACAGTTCCGTGCACTGAAATTTCTTTTCCATCTTGATGACGACAAATTAAATATCATTCATTTTATTCTTGTCCTTCATTCTTACTTCATAAGACAGCTGTAACTTAAGAGCATTTAGATTCAGGCACGAAGTTTTTAGAACAGCCTTTTTCTCTCATTGCAAACTCGTTCTTATCATTTCATGGTAAGACCTCTCCACGGATGTTGCCCCTAATTTATTTTGGCGGTCTCTCTTTCCTCCATATTTCAAATTTGAGAGGAGTTTATTGTTTTACCAAGCAATGTCAAGGGACAGATCCCCAACTGGTGGAAAGCACAAAGCAGGCCAAATTTTTATGTGGTGGAGCCCAGTACACCACCATTATATTCATTTTGGATCTCTGCAGACCTATCCCTTCAGCAGAGCGCCTGGAAGGGCTGAAGTCCCTCCATCTGCCCTTCATATCAGCATTGAAGGTGAAATTATTCCACTCAGAGGTGGTGTTTTGATTCTCATCACAGCCTAAAACACTACACGGGGCAGGAGATATTCCAGGACACCTCAAGGGGCATCACACTCTTCTGGACCGAAAAGTGGAATCTCTGGGCTCATGGCGTATGAACACTTGTGGTCAGGGATCTGGTCAAATGACCCAGCTCCATTTCTGTAATGGTGGTTGAGTTTGCTCAAGTAACCCCTGAGGTGATCCCCAACCACTGCTGGTTGTCCTCCTCCATGGAAGGGGATCACAGGGTGCATCCCCTCAACACAGGGGACATCCCCTGTACTCATCCTTCCTGCCAGTCTCTCCAGCAGGGCCTGTATTCCTCCCCTGCAGAGCCCCACGTGAGCAAGCTGTCCCACCACATCTCATTGAGTCAGAACCCATCACAGTGGGCTCCAGCTCCTCCTGCCTGCCATCCACCTCCTCCTGGCTGGGCACATTTTGGCTGCAGCAGCTCAGCTGTGGCACAAGGGTGGAGCACAGACTCCTCACAGGAAAGCCTAAGCCCTCCTCCTGACCAGAAGAACCATTGTACATCAAGCAGGGTTGGTTTCTTGTAAGGCTCATGCTCTCTCAGAGCCTTTGGATGCAAACCCTCCGGTCCCATGGACTGGTAAGGGTGCAGTTTGCTCAAGCAACCCCTGGCCTCATCCTCATCTACCGCTGGTTGTTCTCCTCCAGAGACCTGCCTCCAAGCACAAAGGCCTGGGAGACCTTGCTGGCGGTAACTGAGGCAAAGAGGATGTCAAATATCTCGATCTACCTGCACCTACTCTTACTAAATTGAACCGTTGTCCCACAATATTTCTGATTCTTCTTTAGCTGTTCCTGAAGTAGAAACAGCTCATCTTGTTGCCTTTGAGTCGCCTTTCAGTTTCAATTGAGTTTTGGCATGAACCATTCCCGTGCTTGGAGGATACTTTCTTTGAAAACAAGATGCCTCCAGGCACACCATGAAAATGATTTGTCTGTTCCTCGGCTCTGTCATCATTGGTGTGAGCAAAGACCCCGGTGTGATGTGCTTTGTGTCCATGCAATGCCCACAGCTGTTGGGTAGAGAAGGGACAGACCTTGCCCCACTGATGGCGTCTGACAAGGATGCCTCTGACTGAAGGTATCAGTCAATGGCACGCAGGCTCCAAATCTCATTCCTTGCAATGCCATCTGGGGTGTCTGTCGCACACCCACCCCGAATGGGAATTGCTCTGCTCTTGGTTCTGTGCTGTCCCTGCCAGAGTTGGCATCTCAATTATCTCTGTGGGCCTCCATTTAAAAATTAAATTGAGCATTTAGTTTTGACAGGCAACGTGGAGATGAGCATGAAGCAACTGCCAATCTAGTGAGTGGAGACCTGGTGAACACAGCTGATGGAGAGAGAGACAGAGAGCCAGAGCTCTCCCTGTGGCACATGACTCCAGTTGTTCAAACGAATAACTCTAAAAGCTGCCCTGAAAATAATGAGTGGGGACACGTTCAGTGGCCATAATTTGGGCATCAGCTCTCCTTCCAGCTGGCCAAAGGAAATTCCCAGCAGCCTTTAAGAGAGGTTGCCCTGTCGCTATGAACTGCTCCAGTAGGGCTTGCAGTTGCCTGCACATATCTTCGTCCAGCCCCGACACCTTAAATGTCACCAGGCGTTGTGTCTGAACAGCCCAACCCTGCCCTCCACCTCCATTAACCGGCAAGGGAGCTGAGGCAAGGAGCTCACGTGTAGCTGTCGATTTTGTGCACACCTGAAGACCTGAGGCAAGAGGAATCCCACCTCCTGTGGGTTTGTGCTGTGCGTGGGAGGGAGCTGAGCCCCCTTCTGGCCCCAGGACTACAAACGGACAAATGAGATGCGCCTATTGACTCATGTGCATCCCTTCCCTCAGCAGGGGTAAAGGAGATCCCTCCCAGTAGCCGACTGGGTGTCCCGTTAGATGATGGGACCAGGAAAGGTGATTCTCAAACACAAAAATCTTTTCCTAATAGGAGAAATGACAGTGCAGGAAAGAAGAACTTCTGCCCAGCAGAGGGTGGTGACATCAGGGACTCCTTCAGGCTGTTTCCCAGCAGGTTCCCCTGGAGCCCCAGGGACACCTCCAGGGAGCCCAGAGGGGACAGAGAGAGTGCCACCGTGGGCTGTTCCTCTGCTGCTGAGCTGGGCCGGGCTGCTGGGACAGAGGGAGCTCCTGGCAAGCGGGCAGCGCTGCAGAGAGACAGCTCTGCCCAGCAGCAGGGCTGGGGGCGCTGCCTGCAGGCAGCGAGAGGAGAGGAGCGAGGCAGAGGGAACTTAAAGGCAACTGGGAGCAGGAGGACGCTGAGAGCTCACTGAGGGAGAAATCTTCACAGACTTTGACACAGTACATCTCTGGCTGCAGGGCAATGCAGCTCCAGTTCCTGCAAGGATCTCCTAAAACTGGCACATCCCACAGCTTGTGGCATCAGTAAGGACAACTCGGACAGTTTCTCTGTTGTAGAGGAGGATGTGCTGCAGGTCAGCGACATTCCACTGCACCGTCAGAGGGACAAGAACACGATGACTGCCTTCTCCTAATGTCTGCAGGAGTGTAAAGGTGGATGTGCTTGTGTGGTATCCCAGGGCTGTCCTTGCCAGCAGTGTCCCTGCACCCCAGGGGCTGTGTGCCGGCGCAGGGACTCTGCCGCCTGCAAGGGTCAGCTCTCCACCTTCCTGGGGAGGTCCCCACGGCGCTGTGGGGAGAAGCTGTGGGTGGAAGTAGCATCCCCCAGCAGGGTAGGGTCCTCCTGCTTTTGAGGGTTGCTGCTCACAGGTCAGGGCTGCTCAAAGATGCAAATCACCCCCAGGATATTTCCAAGGGTTTGTCTCAAAAAGAAGATCAAAGCAGGAATCACTATGAAGATAAGGAGCTTTCCTGAGTCTGTCTTTTCAGTTTCCTATTCTGGGGAGGGGATGGGGGAAGAGAAAAGTGTACCTGGAAAAGGAGCTTTCAAGTTTTAACAAGTCACTGAGACTCCTGAAATTCAACTCTGAGGGCTCATTAGAATCTGCCACAAGCCTCCTAAGGTGCCTTCAGCCACTCCTCTGCCTATGGACAGCATCAACATCCCCTCTGCTGGACCTGTCAGGGTTGTCCTGACCTGCCCTTTTCCACCTGCAAAGAGGAACATGCAAACAGGCAGGTTTCTGTCCAGCCCAGGTGAGCGCACAGAGTTTGGGATGGGATTTGTGACCACTCACAGGGAAAAGGCATGGGACAGGGAAACACCTTCCAGGAGGAAAATCTCCAGGCAGCAGGGATATGATCAGGGAATGAGAGGAAACTAAAACCAGAAAGGTGGTGGGAGGGAGAATTCAGAAATCTCCATGTGATCCCCTCCAGTGCAGACCCCTTCCTCTGAGCAAGCCCCCTTGCCTCCTCTCCCACCCAGCAAAGCCTCTGCCCTCAGAGCTGTGGGGTCCAAGGCGTGAACCACCTCCTCTGCAGCCAGAGCTCCAGCAGAGTGCGGTGCAGCTCTCCAGCCATGTGCCCGCTGCCCTCTGCAGAGCACAGGGGCTGAGAGCGACTGCCGGGCAGTGCTGGTGTCCGGGAGGTGACGTGCCCGGCTGGGTAAGGGTAAGGCTATCCTGAGTGCCCGGCTGCCTCTCCCACGGCCTCTCTGAGCTCACTGTGGTTTTCCTTCTTCCTCTATGGGTCTGTGCTATTGCTATTGCTATCTTGTTCTGGCTGTCAGGCTCTCTGGGGAGGTGGAGTTTCCGCTGCGGACACACACTGATTTTGTGTGTCCTTTCACTCAGCTGTGTCTATGGGAACAAGTTCCAGATTTCCTGGAACACGTGGAGATGTGGTCAATGCAGTCTGTAGGGCTGGGATATGAGCCGGCTCTTACTTAATGAAATATCATCATAAGGACAACAGGCTTCCTCCCTGAGGTGTCCTTCCAAGCTGTGACCTTCCCTCAGGATGCAAACCTGTCCTCAGAGCACTTCTGTTTTATCTGAAAGCCCCAGATAGAAGCACTGAGATGTTATGATGGAGGAAATGCTGTTGGGTTGGTGAGATGATCCATGTGTGTCCTTGTCTAGAAGTGGGGGGCTGAGACCTTGAGAAAGGGTGAGACATTTAGCGGTCTGCAGTGACCAGTGTCACCACTGGTGACACCAGTGTCTGGTTGACTTCCAGGGTAAGGTGGGAGTGTGATCAACCTCCATGTGAGAAAGGTGGAAGCCCAAGGCTCTGGGAAGAAGATGGAGAGGCAGACACGCTCCTCTCACCCTGCACTGAGCCAGAGGCAATCCTCTTGCCTCACAGGACTCGCTCTGTTCTCCCTGAGCACAGCAAAAATGCTGGGGCTTTCTGCCATCCAATAACACTCCCCATGTGGGATGAGGGAAGCAGTAAAATACCCAAACCTTGCAACATGCATTCTACCATCCTGGTTCCTTAGCACTGGGAGTGCAGACACTGAAAAGCCCTTCTGCGTTAGAAGTAGGTTCCTCTAAGTCAAGCGCCAGGACTGGCTCCTGCCCCCACCATGCCCACACACCCACTGCTGCAGGGCAGGGCTGACTCCTCAGCAGCCAACAGGCAGAGGCCCTGCTCCTCACAGCACACTCAACCAGCACCAACCAGAGCTGCAGGACCAGTGATGAAGGAAGGTCACCTGGAAAAAGAATGGGGTTTGTGTGTAGCCGTCAAGGGTCTAAGGAAAAAGGCTTTGATTTTCATCAAAAAAATCTCCCCTAACTCTTCATTGCCCGTTCCTCTAAGGATAGGACCACATGCCCAGAGGCAGCAAATGTCCAACAGCAGCTCCATCACCCACTTCATCCTCCTGGCATTCGCAGACACACAGGAGCTGCAGCTCTTGACCTTCGGGCTCTTCCTGGGCATCTACCTGGCTGCCCTCCTGGGAAACGGCCTCATCATCACCGCCATCACCTGCGACCACCGCCTCCACACCCCCATGTACTTCTTCCTCCTCAACCTCTCTGTTCTTGACCTGGGCTCCATCTCCACCACTCTCCCCAAAGCCATGGCCAATTCCCTCTGGGACACCAGGGCCATCTCCTACTGGGGATGTGTTGTCCAGCTCTTTTTCTTTGTCTTCTTGATTGTAGGGGAGTATTGCCTTCTCACCGTCATGGCCTATGACCGCTACATTGCCATCTGCCATCCCCTGCACTACAGGACCCTCCTGGGCAGCAGAGCTTGTGTCTGCATGGCAGCAGCTACCTGGGGCAGTGGGTTTCTCTATTCTCTCCTGCACACGGCCAATACATTTTCACTGCCCCTCTACCAGGGCAATGCCGTGGACCAGTTCTTCTGTGGAATCCCCCACATCCTCAAGCTCTCCTGCTCACATTCCAACCTCCAGAACGCTGGGCTGCTTGTGTTTGGTTTTTCATTATCTTCAGTCTGTTTTGTTTTCATTGTGGTGTCCTACATGCAAATCTTCAGGGCTGTGCTGAGGATGCCCTCGGGGCAGGGACAGAACAAAGCCTTTTCCACGTGCCTCCCTCACCTGGCTGTGGTCTCCATGTTTATCAGCACTGCCACATTTGCCTACCTGAAGCCCCCCTCCATCTCTTCCCCATCCCTGCACCTAGTGGTGGCATTCCTCTATTTGGTGGTGCCTCCAGCAGTGAACCCCCTCATCTACAGCATGAGGAACCAGGAGCTCAGAGACGCACTGAAGAAACTTCTTCAATCACTTGTCTTTCAGCAGTGAAGCCCATGTCTCTTCAAAAGTGATTTTGAATTCCTATCAGCAACCTCCTGTGCTTTGGGCATTTTACCTGTGATAGTCCTGTTTGCCCAGGAGTGTCTACATCCACTCCACTTCTCCAGAGGCATGAACCCAGCCTGACCAGTCTGACTGAAAGGCCTTATACGTGTGTCTTTCATGATGGTAGAGTTTTTCTCCCATGGCACAGCTTTCTAATAAAAGTAGATTTTCTCAGTCCCAGTGTCTGGAGTTTGAGCTCTTCTTCCAAAGCTGAGGTCAGGAATAGGCTGAAGAGATTGCAGCCATGAGACCATGCTGCTGAGCTGGGGTTCGTCATGGCCTCAGGGGTGGATGGCACAGGCTGATGTGTTGGGGAATGGGTCTGTCCTGAGCCTTTACGTGTGGGCGCCCAGTTCCAATGGTAACGATGAATGACCAACAGGGACCTGCCTGGGACTGTCTCCTTGTGGTTTTTGGGCACCGCAGCCCACTCACCCTGCAGAAGAGCACTGCCAGCTCAGGGTCTTGTGGGACCATGGGGATGGAGCTGGAGTGGCCAGCCAGGCCAACATGGACGCAGTCCCCCAGGAAAAGGGTCTCTGGGGACAGGGACACCCCTGGACACGAGCAAAGGAGCACCTCCATGCTTCCACAGGGGAGGTAAATGAAAAAAAGAGACCTGTTTCTGCAAGCAGCAGCTCAGGGCAGTTTGCACTGTTGCTGGGGCCGCAGGAGAAGCCTGAGGAGCCCCTGGGTCAGGAGTCTTGTGGTGGGGAGAGGGGCTGGCTCAGTGGGGCTGCCAGCAGTTGGTGATAAGGGTCTCTTGGAGACAAATGCAGGGGACAGTGAGAGACACTGGCCTCTGTCTCCTCATGCTATGGCTGGCCCTCAGCCCTGGGGCTGATGAGGAAGGCTGAGACCACCTCTCTCTGCTCCCCGGGACCTGCTGTGCTCTTCAGAGGGGCTGTGGCTGCGGGGTGAGTGCCCAGAGCTCTGCAGCACCCTGTGGTGGGGATTTCTGTAGGGCCGGCCCAGGCTGGACTTCTCTCCTGGGCTGGTCTGGGCAGGAAAGTGTCTGGGAGAGGACAACACCCGTGTAGAGCTCAGCTGGTTGGGTGTGCAGGGGGAGGGCACCTAACAGGGTGCCCACAGGGCAGAGCCAGGTGACACGGTGAGGCAAACAAGTCAGCAAAGGTGCAGAAGAGAGGGGTCCGGTCTACGCCATGTTCCCTGGACACCCCGGGGAAGCTGCACGAGAGGCATTCTTTCTGACCACTCCACACACCGGGCTTTCCATCTCTGGCCGTACAGCCCAGCTCTGAGGAGGGACCTTTGCTTCATGGTCATCCCCATCCTTTTCAGCTTCGTGATACCCAAATACACTGCAATTATTAATAAAAAGGAAACCAGTTTCCTACTGACACTCATCACACACCAAATCCCAGAAGCTCTTGCCACTGCTGGTCCCTCAGCCAAGCCTGTTGTGAGACAGCTCTGGCTCCATCAGGTGCTCATGGCCTTGTCTCGAGAGATATTGCAAATCTACATTGTTGTAGACTCCGCCAAGTTGCCTGGGTCTGTGCTCCAGTGTATGGCTCTGAGAGATTTCTGGAAAGATAAAACAACAAACAAACATTTCTCTCAGCCTTTCCTTGTATATAATGTGCTCCAGGCCTCGCCCATCTTTCTGGCCTTTGCAGGACTTGCTCTCTCCTGTCAGGGTCTTTCTTGTGCTGGGGAGCCCCAGATTGGACACAGCCGTCCTGATGTGGTGGTCCTGTGGTGGGTCAGCCTTGACCAGCTGCCAGACACCCACCCAGCTGCTCCTTCACACCCCAGACTCAAAAGGAGAAAAGGAGAAAATAAGATGCAATAGCTCACGAGTCAAGATAAAGACAAGGAGATCACTTATGAATTACTGTCAGGGGCAAAGAAGAGTTGACTTGGGGATGATCAGTTTAATTCATTGCCAATTAAAATGGATTTTGATAGTGATAAAATATAATATAATAAAAATATTAAAGACCATTCTCCTTCCCCACTCCTTTTTCCCAGGCTCAGATTACTCCATCATTCCCAATTCTTCTACCCACCCTGACTCTGAGACATGTGGGGGGTGGGGGTGGTGAATGGGGGGTTATGGTCAGCACAGAACCTCTGCATCTCCTTCCTCTTTACACTTTTACCCTTCCCGGCATGGGTCCTCTCCACAGGATCTCACCCTATTTCTGGTACAGGCTACGTGTTGTTAATTTCCTTCAGTCTTACTTCTCTCCTTTATACTCACAAAATCACAGAAATATGGAGTTTGGAAGAGACCTCTAGATATCACCTAGTCCAGCCCTCCAGCTGAGACAGGCTCAGCTAGATCAGCTTTTTCAGGGCTTGTCTAGGTGGGTTTGGATATTTCCACAGATGAAGACATGCAATACATGTTTCAGACAGATGGGAAATTACAAAATAAGCACAATTAAAGAGTTTGCTAATAACAGAATTAGACTACTGAAAGATAGGCCAGCTTTTAAGTGCCTGAAGCTCAAAGCCACAACTGGATTGTTGAGAGGTGTCTGAATGGTGAAAGAGGAAGGGGAAGGGAAATGTAGAGAGCAATCGCAAGTGCTTCTGTGCAGATGCACTGCTGGAAAGGTGCCTTCAGACATGGTCAGTTTAGTTAGGAAATATGTGAAAGATGAGGAAGATTAAATGCGGAGCCTGAAAGAGGGAGTCCTGACAATGCAAGTACGGGGGAAGATCAATAGCTCTCCTCTTCCTATAAAATAAACTCATTTGATCTTATGGGAAAACACTGATATTTATTACGATTATTCACTTGTTAAGGTGATGAGGTCATGCTCATATGCATGTTAATATTTCTCAGGCTTCCAGGCAGCGCTCTGCTGCCTGACCATCGGTACCCAGTGGTGACTCCAGAGGGCCCTGTGTCTCTGAAGCACATGCCTGGGCCTGGCCACTGTCCCAGAGGAGCTGCTGGAGACCAGAGCCCCTGGAAGCTGCAGCTGGAGACTGGGCAGAGGGCCTCAGGCAGCTACACTGGCACCGCGCTCCCACATCCTTGAAACTGCATCCCACCCCAAATTTATGATCACTTGCCTTTGCAAACAAAGGCAGCACACAAAATCACTGAGAAATCACTTATTAAAACAAGACAAAACCAAGCAAAGAGAATAACAACACCAAAAATGTTTGAAGTTTAGAGTTGCAAGAGGAAATCAACCAAAGCAAAAATACAGGTTGGGTGCAGAATGGATAGAGAGAAGCCCTGAGGAGAAGGACTTGGAGGTGTTGGTGGATAAACTCAACATGAGCCAGAAATGTGTGCCTGCAGCCCAGAAAGCCAAGCACATCCTGAGCTTCATTAAAAGCAGCATGGCCAGCAGGTCGAGGGAGGTGATTCTTCCCCTCTACTCTACTCTTGTGAGACTCCACCTGGAGTACTGCATCCAGCTCTGGAGCCTCCAACAGAAAAAGGACACGGAACTGTTGGAGTGAGTCCAGAGGAGGGTCACAAAGATGATTAGAGGGCTGGAGCGCTTCTCCTCTGAAGACAGGCTGAAAGAGTTGGGGTTGTTCAGCCTGCATAAGAAAAGGCTTCAAGGAGACGTTATAGACCCTTCCAGGACCTAAAGGGGGCCTACAGGAGAGCTGGGGAGGCACTTTTTTCAGGGAGAGGAGGAGTATATAAACATTGCGAGAGTACGTAGGGATGCAACGAGGAAGGCTGAAGCCCACTTGGAATTAAACGTGGCCAGGGATGTCAAGGACAATAAGAAGGGCTTCTCCAAGTGCATCAGTAGTAAAAGGCAGACCAGGGAAAATGTGGGCCTGCTACTGAATGAGGTGGGTGCCCTGGTGACGGAAGATGCAGAGAAGGCAGAATTACTGATACCTTCTTTGCTTCAGTCTTTACTGCTAAGGCCGGCCCTCAGCAATCCCAGACCCAGGAGCGAAGAGAAAGAATCTGAGAAAATGAAGACTTTCCCTTGGTCGAGGAAGATCAGGTTAGAGTTCATTTAGGCAAACTTGACACCCAGCGCCCTGATGAGTCACTCCCAGGAGTGTTGAGGGACCTGGCAGATGTTATTACAAAGGCGCTCTACATCATCTTTGAAAGGTCAGGGGGACAGGAGAGGTGCCTGAGGACTGGAGGAAAGCCAAAGTCACGCCAGTCTTCAAAAAGGGCAAGAAGGAGTACCCAGGAAATGGCAGGCTGGTCAGTGAGACCTGGAAAGGCTGGAGAGTTGGGTGGAGAGGAACATAATGAAGTTCAACGAGGGCAAGTGTAGGGTCCTGCCCCTGTGGAGGAAAAACCCCATGCACCAGTAAAGGTTTGGGGTTCACCTGCTGCAAAGCAGTTTGCTGAGAGGGACCTGGGAGTCCTGGTAGACAATAATTTGACCATAAGCCAGCAATGTGCCCTGTTGGCCAAGAAGGCCTATAGTCTCCTTGGGTGAATTACAAAAGAGCATGGCCAGCAGGTGAAGGGGGGTCATCCTTCCCCTCTGCTCTGCCCTGCTGAGGCTGAATCTGGAGTAGTGTGGCCAGTTCTAGGTACACCAGTGCAAGAAACACAGGGAACTGCTGGAGAGAGTCCAGTAGAGGGCTACAAAGATGTTCAGGGGACTGGAGCACCTCTCTTATGAGAAACAGCTGAGAGAGCTGCGTCTGTTGACATGGAGAAGAGAAGGCTGAGAGGGGATCTCCTCAATGCTTATCAATATCTAAAGGGAGGGTGTCAAGAGGATGGGGGCAGTCTCTTTTCTATGCTGCCCAGTGACAGAACAAGGGGAAATGGGCACAAACTGGAACACAGGAAATTCCATCTGAACACAAGGAAAAATGCATTTACTTTGAAGGCACCAAAGCACTGGAAGAGGCTGTCCAGAGAGGCTGTGGAGTCTCCTTCTGTGGAGATATTCAAAAGCTGCCTGGCTTCATTCCTGTCCAACCTGCTGAAGGTGACCCTACTTTGGCAGGGGGGTTGCACTAGACTATCTCTGAGGGTTCCTTCCAACCCCTACCATACTGCGATCCTGTGATTCTGTGGTCTTCTATGTTTTCTTCTGGCGAAAGAGATTCCCCACCAGCATCCAGGACAATGCCCGCAGATGCTGCCCTGTCTCTCACAATTGCTCCATTAGAGCTTGCAGTTCCCTGCACGTGTCCTGAACCACCTCTGGCACCTCAGACGTCACCCACTGTTTGCATTGGAAAAGCTCCCTCCTGGCCTCTGTCTCCATTGCTCACAGGGCACCTCAGAGGAGGAGCTCACAGCAATTTAGGGCAGCTGAGCTGAGGCAAGAGGAATCCCCCCTCTGGTGGGTCTGTGGGGTGCACTGGAGAAGCTGAATGTCCCTCCGGCCTCAAGAATACTGCTGAGGAACTCTGAACATTGATGCCTCCTGTAGGTCCACACACCCTGGCAGAGCAGAGATTCCTTCCCACCACAGGAATCAGTCCATCCAGGGTTCAGAGAGGGACAGTCGGTGATGACTTCTTTGTGCTTCAAACTCTGCTCCCCAGGAGAGACCCCGCTGCCTTGGAGGAGCTGTCAGCCCTGGAGGCGCAGGGACACCTCGAGGGATTGGGGCAGTGCGGGGAGGAGGCAGAGAAAGGCCCAGTGGTCCTCTGCTGCTGAGCTGGGCCGGGCTGCTGGGACGGAGGGAGGTCCTGGCAAGCGGGCCGCGCTGCAGAGAGACAGCTCTGCCCAGGAGCAGCTCCTCTGCACAGCGCAGCAGGGCTGAGGGCACTGCCTGCAGGCAGCAAGGGCAGAGCAGGGAGGCAGAGAGAGGTTGAAGGCAGTCTGGAGAGGGAGGATGCTGAGGGTGAGTGGGGGAGAAGTCTTCCCAAAGCAGAGCAGCTGCAGTAGCTGGAGAGATCTCCAACAGCTGGCACCTCCCACAGCCCGTGGGATCTTTCAGGAGGACGCTCACAACTTCTCTGCTGTGGAAGAAGAGGACATTCTCTAGATTGGGGCTTCCCTGCTTCACCATCAGAGGCACGAGCATGACGGCTGCCTTCTCCCAGGAATGGTCAAAGGGCTGTGAAGGTGGGTGTGCAGGCAGGGGTGTGCAGGGCTGTCCTTGCCAGCAGGGTCCCTGCACCCCGGGGGCTGTGTGCCGGGGCAGGGACTCTGCCGCCTGCCAGGGTCAGCTCTCCGCCTGCCCAGAGAGCTCCCACGTAGCTTCTGTGGGGAGAAGCTGTGGGTGGAAGGAGTGACCCCTGGCTGGGCAATGTCCTTCTGCTTTGAAGAGGGTGCTGTGTGGGTCAGGGCTCTTTACACCTCCAGATGACCTCTGGTCATTCCTGGAGGGACTTTTCAAGATGGAGTTCCCTTAATATGAAGTTAAATTTCTTTTGCTGTTTCTTCTCTTGTGGTGCTGGGTGGGCAGTGGCACATGTCCAAGAGGACTTTCAAATGAAAGATCAAAGGAGGGTTCATGTAGAGATAAGGAGCTTTCCTGAGTCTGTGTCTTTGGTTTCCAGCTCTGGGGGCTACAGACAGCACCAGCATCCCCTTGCCAGTCTCACCAGGGTCTGTGGCACCTGCAGACCACACAGAGGCTGCAGGGCAGAGCTGGGCACACGGGGGCTGCCATGGGGTCTGCGAGCACTGGCAGGGAAGAGACGTGGGGGCAGGGAAAAGGCTGCTGGCAGGGAGAGCTCCAGGCAGTGGAGATGGGCAGGGAAGGAGGGAGCTGCTCCTGGAAGCCCTGCTGCAGGGGAGATAGGGGCACCTCCAGCCACCCCTGCAGTGCAGATGCTTTCCCTGAGCCACCCAGCACAGCCCTCAGCCCTCACGGCCATGGGCTCTGGGGTGGGAGTCAGCTCTGTGCCCGGCAGAGCAGCAGGAGAGGCGAGGGGCATCCCTCCTGCCACGTGCCCCATTGCTGCTGCCCAGCGGTGGGACTGAGGGCACCTATCCTGCATGATCAGTGTCTGGGTGGTGGCGTGCCCAGCAGGGTGAGGGTAACGCTGTCCTGAGTGCCCGGCTGCCTCTCCCCGTGACTCTCCCAGACAGACCCTCATGGGATTTCTCCTGGTTTCTCCACGAATCTCCTTTAAAGTTATCTTTTTATTGCTGTCAGCCTCCCTGGGGATGGGAATTTCAGCTGCAGAGTCCCACACTGATCTTGTTCATCCACTCCTGCCGGTGTGTCCATGGGAACCAGTGTCAAAGTTTTCTTCTGACTTGTGGGGCTGTGGGCAATGCAGGTTGTGCGGGTGGGGAAGGAGTCCATTTTCTATCACTGAGATCCCATAAATTGGGTATGTCCTTTGGGTGTCCGGAAGCTGTGAGCTGCCCTCCAGGATGCCAACCTGTCCCATAGCACCTTTGTGTTATCGGAAAGCCCCACAGAGAAACAGAGACCCTGTGACTGAGGAAATGCTGTTGGGTGGGTGAAATGAGCCGTGGGTGTCCTTGGCTAGAGGTGGGCTGCTGAGACCTTGAGAAAGGGTGAGACATTTCATGGTCTGAGATGGATCCTTCTGCTCTCATCACTGTCTGATGGCATAATAGAAGAGGGGAATCCCCCTCCATCTCATGACAGTGCAAGATGGAGGGGAAAACCATCTCCCTTGACTCTGCTCTCTGCCCCAGGCAATCCTCATGTCTCACAGCACTCACTCTGTTCCCCTGGAGGGCAGCAGAAGTGCTGAGATGTTGAAAAGCCCATCTGCATTAGGTGTGGGTTCCTCAGCCAAAGCAGAACACCAGGACTGGCTCCTGCCACCACCCTCCCTATGAACTCCCTGCTGCTCAGCAGGGCTGACCCCTCGGCAGCCACTGGGCAGCGCCCTGCTCCTCACGGCAGAGGCAGCCAACGCCAATCAGAGCTCCAGCCACGGACGTGAGGAAGGTCTCCTGGAAAATGAAAAGGGAGTGTATGCAACAGAGACAGAGCCAACGGGAAATGGCTTTCATTTTTCTTACAGAAGTCTCCATTGACTTACTCTGTTTCCCTCCTTGAACAGGTTGCCCTGCCCAGAGGCAGCAAATGTCCAACAGCAGCTCCATCACCCATTTCCTCCTCATGGAGTTTGCAGACACACGGGAGCTGCAGCTCTTGACCTTCGGGCTCTTCCTGGGCATCTACCTGGCTGCCCTCCTGGGAAACGGCCTCATCATCACCGCCATCGCCTGCAACCACCGCCTCCACACCCCCATGTACTTCTTCCTCCTCAACCTCTCCCTCCTCGACTTGGGATCCATCTCCACCACTCTCCCCAAAGCCATGGCCAATTCACTCTGGGACATCAGGGCCATCTCTTACTTAGGATGTGCCGCTCAACTCTTTCTTTTTGACTTTTTCATTTCAGCAGAGTTTTCTCTTCTCACCATCATGGCCTATGACCGCTACGTTGCCATCTGCCATCCCCTGCACTACGGGACCCTCCTGGGCAGCACAGCTTGTGTCCGCATGGCAGCAGCTGCCTGGGGCAGTGGGTTTCTCAATTCTCTCCTGCACACGGCCAATACATTTTCACTGCCCCTGTGCCAGGGCAATGCCCTCGACCAGTTCTTCTGTGAAATCCCCCACATTCTCAAGCTCTCCTGCTCACACTCCTACCTCAGGGAAGTTGGGCTTATTGTAGTTAGTGTCTGTTTAGTATTTGGGTGTTTTGTTTTCATTGTGCTGTCCTATGTGCAGATCTTGAGAGCTGTGCTGAGGATCCCCTCACAGCAGGGACGGCACAAAGCCTTTTCCACATGCCTCCCTCACCTGGCCGTGGTCTCCCTGTTTGTCAGCACTGCCGTGTTTGCACACCTGAAGCCCCACTCCATCTCCTCCCCACCTCTGGACCTGGTGGTGGCAGTGTTGTACTCGGTGGTGCCTCCAGCAGTGAACCCCCTCATCTACAGCATGAGGAACCAGGAGCTCAAGGATGCCCTGTGGAAACAGGCCCAATGGACACTGTTTCACCGACAATAACCTGCCGCCCCTTCTCCGCACGTTGCCCAGAGTTTATTTTAGGCCACGAGCCTGCTGTTTTATCTTGTGATAATCCCGCTTATTTATATTTTTCTGGGTTTATACTACTTGTCTTGAATCTTGATCCTACTGTGTCTGACCCTTGCAGAACTCCGTGCCACATGTGGCCTGACAAATAACAGCTCTTAAATAAAAAGTAATGTCCCAGGTAGAATAGGGAGAAAAGGAAGAAAAAGGAAAAAAAGACATGGGCTGAGATAAATATTGTTTAATAGAATAATAACAGAAAAGATGATGATGATGATGATGATGATGATGATGATGATGATGATGATGATGATAAAGTGATGCAACACAAATTGCTGTCACCACCCAATGATCAATTGCCCCGCCTGTCCAGAGAAGCGATGATGGATCCCTGACCCTAGGCTGAC
The DNA here is from genome assembly GCF_965231255.1 of Vanellus vanellus. NCBI lineage: Eukaryota > Metazoa > Chordata > Aves > Charadriiformes > Charadriidae > Vanellus > Vanellus vanellus. The sequence goes on along the minus strand of NW_028127111.1, from coordinate 274,582 downwards.
TCCCATTTATATACTGAGCATGACATCTATGGGATGGAATATACCTTTGGCCAGCTTGTCTTGTCTGTGCCCCCCCACCTTCTACAGGAAGTTGAAAAAGTCCGTGACTTAGTATAAGCATCATTCAGCAACAACTAAAACAGAGGCGGTGACTCCTTGTTAAAACAACCGGCTCGTAACACATGAATTAATAAACCCCACGGCCTCCCAGCATGGCTACAGCGCGTGCCCAAATTGGTGCCCTGGGAAGGAGGCACAGGGGATAACGGGGTCTGGGTTTAACGCAGCAAAGATGCTTTTCCCCCAGCGCTGCTTTTCTTTTTTCAGGGCTTTTTTTTCCACCCGCTGGAGCAATGCCGGGAAGGTCGTCTATAAAATCCTTGGCACTTCACCTGAAATGATGCGGCTCATTACCAAGTACGCCTACACCGGCACAGTACCGGTCACGGCCGACAACGTTGAACGTTTGCTGATAGCGGCCGACCAGTTCAACGTCATGGGCATCGTCAGACTGTGCTGCGAGTTCTTAAAGTCCCAGCTGTGCTTGGAGAACTGCGTCGGCCTCTGGAGATTCACCGAGTATTACTACTGTCCTGACCTGCGAGAAGCAGCCCACGCGTTCATCCCCCATCACTTGGAAAGGGTGACCAGGGTATCGAGAGAGTTTCTGGAGCTCTCCGTCAACGAGCTCCAGCGCGTCCTGCAGAAGGAGGATCTCAGTGGGAAAGAAGGGGCCATGTTCAAGGCCATTCTGCAATGGATGGCTCACGACCCGCAGAACAGGAGGCAGCAGGTTGCAGTCTTGCTGGGCGAGGAAGAGTGGAAGGGGGGACACAGGGGATGTATTTTAAAAAAAAGAAAGTCTAGCTTTGTCTTAGTTAAAAATAAAATAAACTCAACATTGTTGACAGTTAAGACTTTGCTTGAAACTTTTGAAATTCTGCCTTCGCAGGGGTATGAAGGTCACAAGTTCGGGCATTGGAATAGACTGCCCAGGGAGGTGGTTGAGTCACCATCCCTGGGTGTGTTTAAGGGATGTTTAGATATGGTGTTGGGGAATATGGTGTAGGGGAGAACTTTGTAGAGTAGGGTAGATGGTTGGACTCGATGATCCCAAGGGTCTCTTCCAACCTAGACAATTCTATGATTTTATCATTCTATGATTCTATGAATTTGTAGTTCATATTCACTGTACAAACACGTCACTCACCCAAATCCCATTGCTTGTTAGCACGTGCATGGTTTCAGAAGGCACACACACTGACACTGACACTATGGAAATGATGAGGTATGTGTTGTCTATGAGTACCCAGGCCACAGTTGTGTGAGGCATTGCACAAGCATCCAAAATCAATGCACTGCTGCAGCAAAGGCCAAGAGGTTCCTGGGCTGTGTTAGGAAAAGCATTGTCTTCAGCTGGAGGGATGTGACCTATCTCTTCTCCTCAGCACTGGTGAGGTCACATCCGCAGTACTGTGTCCAGTGCTCGGCTCCCCAGTGCAAGGAAGCTCTTGACCTCCTAAAGGACTTCCAGCAAAGGGCCCCAAAGCTGATTTAAGGGGCTGCAGCATCTTTCCTAGGAAGGAAGGCTGAGAAATCAGCAGTGTTCCCAGAAACGTCTGCAAGCTTCAGCATATCAACCAGCAGAGCTAGACCTCGTCATTCAAGGCAGGATTCCATGCGCTAGGGCTGTGTCAGCAGCAGCTGTGGTGATTGAGAGAGCAAGAAATGGTCTCCTGGGGCACATCCTGATGCTAACGGTTCATTCCTGACTCCTTCGTCCTCCTCCGCAGAGTTCAAGCAGCAACTGTGTGTGTGCCGCGGTTGGGAAGTGCATTGGTTCATGGCAATAAACAGAGGTGGTCATTGGCCTCTTTGGCTGAACTCTCTGTCCGAGCCCCAAGGTGCTCTCAGAGTCCCCAAGATGTCCCCTGCCTTGGCTGGCCCTGCAGCGTGGGCAGTTGGGTGCCCCAGGGCAAAGCCCGCTGCATCTGCCCCAGCTGGCTGCGGAGAGGAAGGGACAGCGGGGGTGACAGCCCAGGGGGTGACAGCCCAGGGGGTGACAGGAGGGCCAGCAGGTGCTGAGAGGCATAGGGGGTGGCAGGATGGGCCCTGCGCTGTGGGGAGAGCCAGCACTGGCCCAGGGGCTGCCGGGAGGTGACGCCGGGTGATGAAGGCCCCAGGGGGGACAGGAGGGACCCCAGAGACTTGGGGGGACAGGAGACCCATTTGAGACAGGTCACAGGACAGCAGGGACAGCAGCGGCCTGGGGCGGCGACAGGCCTTTTGTCACAATGCATGTGAGGCGTGGGGGGGCGGGGGTGGCGTGCCGTGTCCCCGTGGCCATAGTGACCGGTCAGGCCTGGCAGCACTGCGTGCCAGAGAGGGAGCAGAGGCCGCGCTGGGCTCAGCCAGGTAAAACGATGAGGAAATGTGGGAGGATATCTTATAAGAACAAACTTGCCAGATGTCTTTGAAAGCTGCTGGAGAGCGCTGAAAGGGACAGAAACAGAACGGAAGGGCAATTTGAGGAAAAAGTGGTTTGGGCGACTTAATGTTGTCTTCAACTTGTTTTACTCCACTGCATTGGAGAACTGGTTTTGCGGCAGTTGCAGAAACTGCTCACCAGCAACCTTTTGGATCAAGAGTGTATCTGTGAGGTATAATCTACGCAGGCCCTTGAAAGCCATCTTGCACAGGAGTTGTCTCCCTATCTAAATGACAATTTGGAATCTCTTTTTAATGTGACTTCTTTTCTACACCAAAGAAATTGTCATTCAGGTGCTACTGAGCACCATTTCATCATTCATTTCTAACTGTAATTTTTTCCCTGGTACTACGAGTTAACCATATCAGGGCAGTACTGAAGTTTTACGGTAGAACATTTATGGTGACTATATGTAAGCAATGTTCTTAGAGAAGTCTTAAATTCTTTTAAATCTAGTCAAAGGTGCCTGATTCTCAGAGATCATAATGGTTTCATATTACCCAGTATGATATTTCAGTTTGGTAATCGCCGTCTTGATAAATTTGAATGTGATTAAAGACTTGGGGATGGGACTTCTCAGAAACAGAAAGACCTGTAACGTGTTTTCATTCCTTAAACATTAAATTCCCCCCATCCCCGCCCCTCCTGCCAGTCGTTCTGTGACACTCTTACAACAATCTTTTCTTTAAAATGGGTACTCGTGGGTGTTTTCCTCTTCCTTTTTCATGTATTAAAAGTTAAAGAGAATAATATGTACGCTGCAGTAACTGTAACTTTGGGCTCTGCTGGGTGGAAGAGGAGACCAGGGCGTTCCTTCAGAGTGGGTGTCTGCACTGCAGGGGATGGCAGGGAGGGTGCCCAAGTCCCCTCTCCCAAGGTGTTTGTGGGAGCAGGTCCCTCCGACTCCCTGCCCACGTCTGGGCTGCCTGGAGCTGTCCCTGCCGGGAGCTGTTTCTCTGTCCCAACATCTCCCTGCCAGTGCTCGCTGACCTCATCTCTCCCGCTGTGTGCTCAGCTCTGCCCTGCAGATCCCTCCTGGCAGCAGGGCACTGCCCAGGGACATCTCTGCGTGCCAAGGGCTAAGAAGAGGCTCAGACAAATGCTAACGAGAACTGGGGTCTCCGTGCCTGCTCCAGAGTGGAGGAAAAAAATCCCCATCTCCCACTGTCAGATGTCACAGGGATGTCACAGTCAGGGATGAGAAGGTAGAGTTGAGGCTCCTGAAAAAAGGGAACAAGGCCAAGAGCAGGACTTCAGGAGAGCAGGCTTTGGCCTTCTGAGGGACCTGATCAGAAGAATCCCATGGGATAGTGCCATGCGGAGAAGAGGGGGGCAGAGAGCTCTTTGCTAGTCAAGGATGGACTCTTGCAGCTCCAGAACAGTCCACCCCATCATACAGGAAGTCTGTCAAAGCTGGCAGGAGCCTGGCATGGGTGAGAAAGGAGGTCCTGACTAAAATGAAGCATGAAGGGGCAGCCCAGAGAAGGTGGACGCTGACTGGCTCCTGACCTCAATGGTTCTGTGACTCTGTGCTGGAGAGAGCCATTTGCGTGAGCGTGTGCTTGTCTGTGCCTGGGGGGATCAGGGGGACGAGGGGATCCTGGGGCCAGGTTCTGGATACATGGAAGGTGTCAGACCAGCTCTTGGAAGGATCCGTTTTTGCTGTGTGTCTATATGGGTAGATATCTTACACTAACATAATACAGCACACAAAGAGCCCACCCTTGTTTCCCTTTCTCCACTGACTGTGGTTTTGATTGACCTAGAAACCTCTTCGTGCACCACGGGTCTTCCCATGGTGATAATGCATTTGTGGGGCAGGGAGGCTGGGTGAGTAGAGGGACGAGGCTGGCTCTGACAGGGGCCATGAAGCAGCTGCCCGGAGGTGACAGCAAGGACTTTACAAGGAAGAAACTTATCTCTGTTGACGTCATTGTTTTTAGGAAGGCAAAGCTCCCCTTGAGCCAGTGGTTGCAAGGAAGGTCAAGAGCAGAAAGAAGGCTTAGGGGGACCTCCTTGCAGCCTGTCAGAACCTAGGAGGAGGTCAAAAAAAATGCTGAGATAGGATCTCCACCATAGTGCATATTAAGAGGATGAAAGATGAGTGTTGGGTGTAAGAGGGGATGTTCAACCTGGAGATAAGGAGAAGATGTCAGTGCCCCAGTGTCAGGGCTCGTCCTGAGCCAGGTGGCCATGAGCCCTGCCTGCCCTTCTGTCTGCCATGGTTGGTCAGGTTGCTGTAACAGAGGTGCCCCCAGGATCAGAACCCAGGTGGGCCTCTTCCACCTGCCTCACCCCCTCCCCTCCCCAAGGACGGAATTCCTCTTGGGTGGGGTCTCTGATGCGCTGGATGACCTCAGCCTGCATGCTGGCCAGCATGTCTCCTGAGGGCCAACCAGGCTGCTGCTGTGGAAGTGCCCTCAGAATCATCACCATGCCAGCCATCTCCCCCTGGCCTGCCACTCCCCTTTCCCTCTGCCCCTATCTTGGCTCTGCTGGGAAGAGCGGTTTTGTGATAAACCTCTTGTCCCCAAACTGCTGGGGCCAGCTGCCAGCCAGTCATGCTCCTACAACAGTAGTGGCCCCACAATCAAGATCAGAACTTGTCTCACCTTTGCCTATCTCTCCCCATCCACTCCCTTGACTCCTCATTTCTGCTGGACCCCACCTTCAACATCCAAACCCCGTTACTGGCTTTTCCCTCTCCTCTGCCCCACTGGTTGCCAGAGACAGGGCAGCACATCTTATGTTTAGGCTTTGCAGAGCTCATGCATAATTATTGTGATAAAGTCAGTGCTGAGATCAGACTCTATGGTGTGGAACAGTTAAAGCAGCAGATTGGCAGTGGTGGCCATTACGTTGGTTTTGCAAGGGGGGGCTTCTGTCTGTGTTAGACAAGGAAAATTTGTTTTCCCTTACGATGCAGGTTCACCTGATGGGTCTTTTCACATTAATCCCTTTCATTGCCCAGCTTGGAAGATGACATTTTCCCACCTTGGGTCAAGACGATGGGCTCTCTCATAGCCACTCAAAGTGACTCTACTCTGGAGTTATTCAGCCTGAGTTTGCCATACATGAAGAGGGTCCGTGCATGATCATGTGTCCGCTAATAATAGGGCCAAGTTTCTCCTATTCCCAATGGCCACTTCAGATGTGGGTTATCCCCAAGAATCTGCTGGCAAGCACTCCAGAACCCCTGGTGCCAGCCCACAGGAACCTGGGCCTTCCGAGTAGACCCTATGGATCTTGTCCTAGACATACTCTTGAATTCCCAGACTGAGGGGAGTGCACTGCATTGGTTGTGACTTCTGTTCATGGCTATATATTACTCTGCTGGAAGCTGAGCTGCTGTTCCAGCTTTCTGTAGCTCAGTTTCTAAAACCTTTAGTTCTCTTTCTAAATCTTGTGCTTGTCCAACTTCCAAGTCCAGCTGTTTAATTTGTAACCAGGGTCTATATCTGTTTACCCTGAGATCTTCCTCTCAAATTTTGATTAAGATGATTGTCTTTATTTTGGGAAATTCCTCCTCCTTCAATTTACAGATGGGGTTTTTTTTGCACTTTCTTTACCTCATCATCCATTTCGCTCAGGAGATCCTGTGAATCATACATGGCACACCACAGGGTTCCAATGGCACCGGCTTCCTTTTTCACTTTGCAATGACTAACGTAAACTTGACAGGCTGGAGAAGTAGGATCTGCTACTTTAAGACAGTGGGATCTCCTAGGGCATTGCCCTGGTTCAATCACCTGCTTATTGAGTTTGTAACATCCTTTTCCTCCTTAACGTATATTTTAGCTCAAGCTGCATGGTCTGTTTTATGCTGTGCACTTCCCATACAGCCTTTACACAGGCAAACACTAACAGGAATTTTGCTGCTCCAAGCGACTCAGCAGAAAAGAGTTTTAAATGTGTTTTCCGTAAGCTCCAATTCCAGATTGACTTTCCTTCAGAGGTCCATTGGTTTTGAGCACCCAGAAAGCCACACCAAAGGTGCATTGTGGGTCATTTCAGTCACCACCATCACCCACAAACCTTCCACTTTGACTGCAGGGCTTGCCTCTCCATTTACAGACCACGCAATGAAGTTGGGATGAGGCTGTTCATTAGGAGAGCTTCCCAGACAAGATGCTGCTTGAGCCCAGCCAAGGGTGTGTCAGGGACAATTCCTCGGGGCAGCCAACCAAATCTTAAATGAACATGAAGTTATTTGTGGCTGGAATTCTGTGTGCAGGAGCAAGGACTGCCTTCAGTCCAACAGTGCAGTTCCTTCACCCTTGTTGTGGTTTGGGCCGGCCTGGCCACTGCGACAAACGACAGATGCTCTCCCTCACCTCTCTTTCCAAGGAGAGGAGGGAGAGACAGAAAGGACTTGTCAGTTTAGATAAGTTAGTCAGTTTTGGGTTACCTGTCCTCTCTGATCCTATCCAAAGGTGCATCCCCTCTACACTTTACCGCTTCCGACCCTCCAATGGGGCATATAACAAAGTGAGCTGCCCTTGGTTGTTATAGCAAAAAGTCTAAGCAAGAGCCTCTCTGCATACCATGCCTTGGCATAAATTATAAATAATCAGGTTTTGTCACTCTGAGAGCCAACATCTTATGGACAATATGTATTAAATTTTAGAGAGTTCAGTTAGTTCGAGGAGGCTTGGCTGCAAAGTCAAATTACTGAACAGAAAATGAGTTCTGTTTCGCCTCAAACCAGCACAGGTGGGCTGTTCTTTTGGGAGGGTATTAGGAGAATAAAAGAGAAGCACTCGGGATTTCAGGGAATGGAAAGAGAAGCAAAGGATGCTGTTGGCCTTCTTTGCCCCTGGCTCCTGTTTTGCCTAATGAAACTGAAGGACCACGAGAGCCTTTCCCGCAAAGCTGCCACCCAGCCACACCGCCCCTGCCCTCTGTCATTGCACGGGGTTAGTGCACCTCAAGGGCAGGACTTCAGAGTTCTCTTTATCGGACATCATGATATTACTTTTGGCCCATCCCTCTGGCCTGTCTATGTCCCTCTGTGTTCCCTCCCTCAACCTCCATGGCCTTTCAATGATTACGGAGTGTCATTGGACACGCTGGCACATTGGCTTACCCTGTCATCTCCCTCAGCTGCCACCCCTCCTGTCCCATAGACTGGTAAGGATTGTTTTAGTTAAGGTGACTTGGGAACAATCCACTGCTGGTGGCGTTCCTCCAGATTCCTGCCCCGAGTCTCAGAGCTCTGGGAGACCTTGCTGGGGCAGACTGAAGCAAAGAGGATGTAGAGAATCTCCGATATAGCTCCACCTGCTCTATGAAACTCAGCAGTGGCCACACAGTGGCTTTGTTTCTCCTTGAACACTTCCTGAAGGAGTAAGCACTCATTCTGGTGCCCTTGAATTGCCTTTCAGGGTTAGATTGAATTGCGATGTGGACTATAGCAGAGCTTGGAGGAGGCTGTCCTTGAAGACCAGCTGGACTGAGCTCTGCCACCATGTCACAGCTCTGTCTGCCACAGGAACGGCTCCAGCTCGTCCTGTCTGTGCCCCTGGCTGAGATCATTGCTGCACGTTTGGGCTGAAGCCCCCCAGCTGTGGCACAAGGCAAGCGGTGACTTGCCATAAGGAATCCTGTTACCAAGAGTCCAAGACCCCGTGTGTGATACTGATGGGACAAGAGGAGGGTGTACTCATGGCCAGCTCTTCTTCTGCTGGGAGAAATAACACTGCTGGAAGTAAGTGTCTCTGCACAGCTGAGGCAGGGAACATCAGAGATTGCATCAGCCTTTTTCACAGGCGGTTCCCCTGGAGCCCCAGGGACACCTTCAGGGAGCCCAGAGGGGACAGAGAGAGTGCCAGAGTGGGCTGGACCTCTGCTGCTGAGCTTGGCCAAGCTGCTGGGCCGGAGGGAGCTCCTGGCAAGCAGGCAGCGCTGCAGAGAGACAGCTCTGCCCAGGAGCAGGGCTGGGGGCACTGCCTGCAGGCAGAGAGGGGAGACCTGCGAGGCAGAGAGAGCTTAAAGGCAGTTGGGAGTGGGGGGTGGTGAGAGCTCACTGGGGCAGAAATCTTCACCAGCCTCTGTGTGGTAAGTCGCAGGGTGCCTGGAAATGCAGCTCCAGTTCCTGGAGGGATCTCCTCAAGCTGGTCCATCTGAGAGCTGCTGGGCTCTGTCAGGAGGACTCTCTCAGTTTCTGTGCTGTAGAGGAGGAGGATGTGCTCCAGAGCAGGGCTTCCCTGCTGCCCGGTGAGAGGGACAGGGCCCGAGGGCTGCCTTCTGCTGGGGATGGTGGTGGAGGTGTGCGTAGGGGTGTGCAGGCAGCGGTGGGCAGGGCTGTCCTTGCCAGCAGGGTCCCTGCACCCCGGGGCTGTGTGCCGGGGCAGGGACTTTGCCAGGGTCAGCTCTGCGCCTGCCCGGGGAGTTCCCACGGAGCTTCTGTGGGGAGAAGCAGTGGGTGGAAGGAGTGACTGCCAGCAAGGCAGATGCCTTCTGTTGCTGAGATGGACCTGTGTGGGTCAGGGCTGCTCCCGGATCCCCATCACTCCCAGGACATTTGCACAGAGTCCTTTTGAAGAAGGACATCGAGGCACCTTACCCCTGAAAGGGAACAAGTCTGTGCTGTGGGATTTCTCCTCTCAGCTGCTGGGTGGGCAGTGGGAGGTGGGAGTGGATTTCTCCTTTGTGGAGAAGGCACAGAGACCCCCGTTCTCGATAGCACTTCCCTGAACCCCTCCTGAGCCCCCACACACCCAGAGATGCCCCCGGGCAGCGCTGTGCTGCCAGGAGGGGTCTGCAGGGCAGAGCTGAGCACACAGCGGGTGGGATGGGCTCTGGGGCACTGGCAGGGAGGAGACCCGGGGGCAGAGAAGCAGCTCCAGGCAGGGGCAGCTCCTGGCAGCCCAGACACAGGCAGGGACAGAGAGGGAGCTGCTGCCAGACATGCCCAGGCAGGGGGGATCCTGGCACCTCCCGCCATACCCTGACCTTCAGACAACTTCTCCGTAGCAAGCCTCTGCTCTCCTCTCCCGCCCGCCCCACAGCCACAGGGTCCAGAGCCCGAGATGCCTTCTCGGCAGCTGCACCTCCAGTCCAGGAGAAGTGTTTGTGTCCTAGAAGTGATGCACAACATAAAAACAAGTGCCCTGCAGTGTCTCTGTCTGGAGACACTGTCACTGAGGAGAAGGCTTCACTGCACGCCTGTCTGACTCCCTCTCCTCGCTTCCTTTTTTCAGAGCACAGGCGCATTTCTCCTCGTTTCCCCACCCCTCTGTTGAACTCTGCATCTAAGGAGTTGGGGAGGGGGGTGCAGGTCAGCTTCTCTTCTGTCTCTGACTCTGGGAGTCCTGCCCCAGAGGTGCCCTCATGGAAAGTAGGTGACGAAGTAGTATTTTACCTGAAGGGAATGTGTCATTGAGTTTGTGGGGTTGGGAATGAGCTGGGTCATTCCTCATTCAGCTGTGGGAGGGGGATTTCTGTGAGGAATGGCATTGGGATTTCCTCAGAGAAGTCTCTCCCAGTTTGTCACTGCCTTTTCCTCCTTGGACAGGTCCCCGTGCCCAGACACAGCAAATGTCCAATGGCAGTTCCATCACACAGTTCCTCCTCCTGACATTCGCGGACACTCGGGAGCTGCAGCTCTTGACCTTCGGGCTCTTCCTGGGCATCTACCTGGCTGCCCTCCTGGGAAACGGCCTCATCATCACCGCCATCACCTGCGACCACCGCCTCCACACTCCCATGTACTTCTTCCTCCTCAACCTCTCCCTCATAGACCTGGGCTCCATCTCCACCACTCTCCCCAAAGCCATGGCAAACTCCCTCTGGAACACCAGGGCCATCTCCTATGCAGGATGTGCTGCACAGGTCTTTTTCTTTCTCATTTTTATTTCAGCTGAATATTTTCTCCTAACCATCATGGCCTATGACCGCTACATTGCCATCTGCCAACCCCTGCACTACGGGACCCTCCTGGGCAGCAGAGCTTGTGTCCGCATGGCAGCAGCTGTCTGGGGCAGTGTTTTTCCTTATGCTGTGCTGCACACGGCCAATACATTCTCACTGCCCCTCTGCCAGGGCAATGCCCTGCACCAGTTCTTCTGTGAAATCCCCCACATCCTCAAGCTCTCCTGCTCACACTCCTACCTCAGGGAAGTTGGGCTGATTGTGGTTAGTGCCTGTTTAGCATTTGTGTGTTTTGTTTTCATTCTGCTGTCCTATGTGCAGATCCTGAGGGCGGTGCTGAGCATGCCCTCAAAGCACGGACGGCACAAAGCCTTTTCCACGTGCCTCCCTCACCTGGCCGTGGTCTCCCTCTTTCTCAGCACTGGAGTGTTTGCCCACCTGAAGCCCCCCTCCATCTCCTCCCCATCTCTGGACCTGGTGGTGGCAGTGTTGTACTCGGTGGTGCCTCCAGCAGTGAACCCCTTCATCTACAGCATGAGGAACCAGGAGCTCAAGGATGCCCTGTGGAAACAGGCCCAATGGACGCTGTTTCACCGACAATAACCTACCGCCTCTTCTCCGCACATTGCCCAGAGTTTATCTTAGACCACGAGCCTGAATTTTTCTCTTGTGATAATCCTGCTTATTGATATTTTTCTGGGTTTATACTACTTTTTCTGAGGCTTGATCCTACTGGGTCTGACCCTTGCACAACACTGAGTCAGATGTAGCTGGTCAGATAACAGCTCTTAAATGAAATGGGATGTCCCAGGTAGAATAGGGAGAAAATGGAGAAATGGGAAAAAAAAAAGACATGGGCTGAGATAAATATTGTTTAAAAGAACAGTAACAGAAAAGATACTATTACTGCTACTACTACTACTACTACTAATAAACAAAATAAAGTGATGCAAAGCAAATTGTTGTCACTTCCCAATGATTAACTCCCCAGCCTGTCCGGAGACGTGATCACCGATCCCTGCCCCCCTGCTAAGTCCCATTTATATACTGAGCATGACGTCTATGGGATGGAATATTCCTTTGGCCAGCTTGTCTTGTCTGTGGCCCCCCACCTTCAACGGGAAGTTGAAAAAGTCCGTGACAATATAAGCATCACTCAGCAACAGCTAAAACAATATGTGTTAGCAATGTTATTCTCATAGTCAATCCAAAACACAGCAGCTACCAGGAAGGATATTAACTCTATCCCAGGCAAAACCAGGACAGCGTCCGCCCCTTATTCTATACCATCTACCTCATGCCCAGGTCTTACACTTTTCCATAAATCACCACCATTTTCCTGTCTTTGATATATGTATATATGCACACAGATATCATTCCCCTAGTCCATGGCCCATCCCACTGAAATGTCCCTTGAGTTCATTTAGTCCATGACTTTGGGCTCCATCTGTTGTAACTGTCTTTCCCGGCAGGAGACGTGGTGTGTGGTGTTGAATTGTTGTGTGCTGCATCTGGAGCTCGCAGCTGGTGTAGACGGCAGGGCCCATGCCCATCATCTGTGGGTCACTCTCACTGTAATATCATGGCTAGAGCATACGACAACTGTAGTAGTGATGGCATATAGTGGTAATTTAGCAATAAATATATAATTTGATTCATTGGCCATTCTCACCAAAATCAAATCCCCTTGAGGAACACGTTGGTCATCCCCATCCTCCCGCATCACCCACCAAGTGCACCAAGGGCCCTAAACAAAAGAAATCCCACGGATAGGATTGCCTTTGCCTGTGTCAGGAATAACCCGGATTTTCTTCCCGAACATATTCTTCATGTGCCCTGTGGGGACTTTATCTCCTTCCACAGTATGGAAAAGTTCTCACTGGGCAGGGACAGCTCCATAGCAGATCCTCAAATGTTACCCAACCAAGTGGCCTTTGCTAAATGGGCATCCCTGCATTTGAAGGTCCCACCACCCATGGCTCTCAGTGTAGTTTATAGCAGTCCGTTGTATTGTTTGATCTTCCCAGAGGCTCGTGCATGGCAGTGGATGTGATACACCCACCCAATGCCATGCTCTTTGGCCCGCTGCATGCTCTGCTCGTGGGATGAGGGTGTGCAGGCCCCGTGGCAGGCAACAGCGCCTGGCTCCGAGCACTGCCTGCTGACAGCTCGCAGGAACAAACCAAGCGTGGCATCATTGCCCTTTGGGCAGTGCCTGCTGCGACAGGGCAATGGGTAATAGTTCTAAGGTAGAAGAGGGTCGATTTAGACTACATAGAAGTCTTTTCCTCTGTTTTACCAGGTAGAGAAGGGAGCAGCCAGAAACGGACACATAATGCATGTCAACTCCTGGCTACGTGGCTGGTGCTATCATGAGGGTTTTTGCTTCTATGACAATAAAATATGAACATGGCCTTTTAGAGAGGGATGGGATCCACCTGTCTAGAAGAGGCAAGGGAGTCTTTGGCAGCAGGCTGGCCAGCTTGGTGAGGCAGGCTTGAAACTGTCACATCCAGCTGGGCAATAACCACAGCCAACCAGAGCAGTGACAAATATTCCTTAGCGGACTCCCAAGGTGATATCCAGAAAGCCAACCACCTCCAGGGCATGTAAGACTGTGATGGATCCTCTCGCTCTCCTCCAGGGAAACCTGCATGCTTGATGACCTCTCTGAAATGCCTGTACACACGCAGCGTGGTTAATGGACAGGAAGAAGTACAGATCTGTGTGCAGTCACAGGGCCATGATCTCATTGCAATTAAAGACATGGTGGGATAGCTCGCAGGACTGGAATGCTGTCACAGATGGCTATGTACTTTTTTGGAAAGACAGGCCAGCAGGGTGAGGTGGTGGAGTTGCTCTCTATGGGACAGAAGAACTGGAACTCATTGAGCTCTGCCTGCAGCTGGATGAAGAATGTGTTGAGAGCTTATCGTTAAGAATTAACGGACAGGCTAATGTGGGAGTCACTGTTGTGGGTATTTACTACTGTGACCCCTGAGCCCTTACACCTACACAAGGGCTCCAAAGGAGGGCGTGGCAGTGGCAAGAGAGCAGCTCTGGCAAGACCGAGGCTGGTGCGCCCTGGCAGTGCTGCTGTGCTGGGACTCGTTCCCCTCCACCTCTGCACGCAGGCACTGCCCTGTGTCTTTACAGAGGTCTCAGAGGAAGGATCTAAGACAAACAAGTCACTGCAGGGTCCTTTCTTTTGTTTGAATACACAGAGAGCACTGCACCTGATTTACACAGCCTGTGGGTCAAATTCTACAGGTACACAATGAATTAGAAGTGGGAAGAACAATAAAATTTTGCTGAGCACAACATTATAACAAGAAAAACAAAGAAACACACACACAGCAAAAACCTGAGAAGACATTCTGGGCCTGCTATGAGTTACACTCTGAATGCTGTGCAGAAGAAAACAGGCACTCTACTACTTCTGAAAAACATCCAACCATCATTTTTCTCAGAGCATCCTTGAGCTCCTGGTTCCTCATGCTATAGATGAGGGGTTCACTGCTGGAGGCACCACCATGTACAGCACTGACACCACCAGGTCAAGGGATAGGGAGGTGAGATAGACAGGGGCTTCAGTTGGGTAAACGCTGATGTGCTGACAAACAGAGGCCATGAGGAGGTGAGGGAGGAACATGGGAAAGACTTTGTGCTGCCCCTGCTCCGAGGGGATCCTCAGCACAGCCCTGAAGATCTGCACATAGGACACCACAACGAAAACAAAACCGCCAAATCCAAAAACGATACTAATCACAAGTACTGCATCTTCTCTGTGGTAGGTGTCTGAGCACGGGAGCTTGAGGATGTGGGGGATTTCACAGAAGAACTGGTGCAGGGCATTGCCCTGGCAGAGGGGCAGTGAAAATGTATTGGCCGTGTGCAGGAGGGAATTGAGAAACCCACTGCTCCAGGCAGCTGCTGCCATGCGGACACAAGCTCTGCTGCCCAGGAGGGTCCCGTAGTGCAGGGGACGGCAGATGGCAATGTACTGTTTGTAAGCCATGACAGTGAGAAGAGAAAACTCTGCTGCAACTCAGAAAAAGAAAAAAAAAAACACAAAAAACCAAACACCTGAAGAGCATATCCTGAGTAAGAGATGGCCCTTGTGTCCCACAGAGAATTGGCCATGGCTTTGGGGAGAGTGGTAGAGATGGAGCCCAGGTCCAGAAGGGAGAGGTTGAGGAGGAAGAAGTACATGGGGGTGTGGAGGCAGTGGTCGCAGGCGATGGCGGTGATGATGAGGCCGTTTCCCAGGAGGGCAGCCAGGTAGATGCCCAGGAAGAGCCAGAAGGTCAAGAGCTGCAGCTCCCGAGTATCTGCACATGCCAGAAGGAGGAACTGGGTGATGGAGCTGCTATTCAGCACCTACTCTGGGCACGGCGCACTGCTGAAAGAGGAGAAGAGGCCTTCAGCCTTTGGGCCCTCCCTTAAGAAACCATTTTGATTATGGTGGTTCCTGCACAGAGACCAGCTCTGGTAAACAGGTTCACGTGACCTGCTCCTGCCTGCAGCCACAGGGATGCCACTGTCTGGACAACAGGACTGTCACAAGTTCCACAAGACCTTTTGGGTAACACAAAGGCAAGAGCACAGAAGACTGTGGATGTGAGGAGATACCAGCACTGAAAAGGCGACCTCATTCTGCTGCCTTTGGCCATGGCTCAAGGGGAGCAGCAGCTCAGACTCACAGGCAGCAGAGACAGAGTGCCCAGCGAGGCAGCCAGGGGCAGCCCTAAGGGCCCCCAAGGCTGATCCTCCATGGGGCAGCTGGGCATTTGCCTCTTGAACCTCTCTTGCATGCTGGGGCCCAGCTCCAGGGGAGATGTGAAGATGCAGAAGTTGATACAACTAATTTTCTGCTGGATTCTTTATTAAGCTAGTCTAAACAAGGAGCTTCGATCTAGCTCAGGTGCAGTCCTGTTCAATATATTCATCGATGACATGGGTGAAGGGATAGAGTGTACCATTAGCAAGTTTGCTGATGACACAAAACTGGAAGATGTAGCTGACATGCCAGAAGGTGGTGCCGCCATACAGTGTGACCTGGCCAGGCTGGAGAGTTGGGCAGAGAGAAACCTTATGAAGTTCAACAAGGGCAAGTGTAGGGTACTGAGCCTGGGGAGGAATAACCTCATGCACCAGTACAGGTTAGGGGCTGACCTGCTGGAGAGGAAAGGGACCTGGGAATCCTGGTGGACAACAGGATGACCTTGAGCCAGCAATGTGCCCTGGGGACAAGAAGGCCAATGGCATCCTGGGGGGCATCAAGCAGAGTGTGGCCAGCAGGTCGAGGGAGGTCGTCCTCCCCCTCTACTCTGCCCTGGTGAGGCCGCATCTGGAATACTGTGTCCAGTGCTGGGCTCCCCAGTTCAAGAAGGACAGGGAACTACTGGAGACAGTCCAGCAAAGGGCTAAAAAGGTGATCAGGGGACTGGAGCAACTTTCTGATGAGGAAAAGCTGAGGGACTTGGGGCTTTTTTTGTGTGGAGAAAAGAAGACTGAGGGGGGATCTTATTAATGCGTATAAATAGTTAAATGGAGGGTGCCAGGGAGATGGGAACAGTCTTTGTTCAGTGGTGCCCAGTGATAGGACAAAAGGTAACGGGCACAAACATGAACGTAGGAAGCTCCATCTTAACATGAGGAGAAACTTCTTTCCTTTGAGGGTGGCAGAGCACTGGCACAGGCTGCCCAGAGAGGTGGGGGAGTCTCCCACTCTGGAAACATTCCAAACCCGCCTGGAAGCCGTCCTGTGCCACTGCTGTAGGTGCCCCTGCTCTGGCAGTGGAGTTAGACTAGATGCTCTCCAGAGGTCCCTTCCAACCCTGACCATTCTGTGATTCTGTGATCCTTATGCACATGAGGTCTTTGGGTCCAGGAAAAGAAAAAAAAAAAAAAAACAAAGCAAAAAAAAACAAAACCCAAGCATGAGAAGAAGAACAGTAACATCATATAATAAAAAACAGAATGAAAAAAAAAAAGAAAACAAAACAACAAAACAAGAAGAAAAGCAATGAGGTAAAATGCACAATTGAAGAAAAGTTAGTCCTGGTCTTTGCTGTAATACTGTGGGTACCCTTGTGGGATAATGGGCACCATATTAATTGTGAGTAGATTGTATTGCAATAATTTGTACAGGGCATCCTTGATTTCCTTGTTCCTCATGCTGTAGATGAGGGGGTTCACTGCTGGAGGCACCACCGAGTACAGAAATGACACAACAAGATCCAGGGGTGGGGAGGAGATGGAGGTGGGCTTCAGGTGAGCAAATACAGCAGTGCTGATAAACAGGGAGACCACGGCCAAGTGAGGGAGGCACGTGGAAAAGGCTTTGTGCCGTCCCTGCTCAGAGGGCATCCTCAGCACGGCCCTGAAGATCTGCACATAGGACACCACAATGAAAACAAAACACCCAAAACCTAAGAAAGAACTTAATATAAGAAGCCCAACTTCCCTGAGGTAAGCGTCTGAGCAGGAGAGCTTGAGGATGTGGGGGATTTCACAGAAGAACTGGTGCAGGGCATTGCCCTGGCAGAGGGGCAGTGAAAATGTATTGGCCGTGTGCAGCACAGCATAGGGAAAAACACTGCCCCAGGCAGCTGCTGCCATGCGGACACAAGCTCTGCTGCCCAGGAGGGTCCCGTAGTGCAGGGGTTGGCAGATGGCAACGTAGCGGTCATAGGCCATGACTGTGAGGAGAGAAAACTCTGCTCCAAGAAAGAAGAAAAGCATAAAAACCTGTGCAGCACATCCTACGTAGGAGATTGCCCTGGTGTCCCAGAGGGAATTGGCCATGGCTTTGGGGACAATAGTGGAGATGGAGCCCAGGTCCAGAAGAGAGAGGTTGAGGAAGAAGAAGTACATGGGGGTGTGGAGGCGGTGGTCACAGGCGATGGTGGTGATGATGAGGCCGTTTCCCAGGAGGGCAGCCAGGTAGATGCCCAAGAAGAGCCCGAAGGTCAAGAGCTGCAGCTCCCGTGTGTCTGTGAATGCCAGGAGGAGGAAGTGGGTGATGGAGCTGCTGTTGGACATTAGTTATTTCTTTTATGGGGGCTCTGTTAAAGGAAGGAAAAGACAGGAAAAAATCAGGACAGAATTCTATGAGCCCATATACTCCATTTTTCATAGATATCACCCTCAGTTGAAATGCATTTTTTCTCTCTGGGTGGTGCTGGCTGAGTGTGGTGTGAGGAGCAGCACCTCTGCCCCTGTGCTGCTGAGGAGTCA
This sequence comes from Vanellus vanellus, assembly GCF_965231255.1. NCBI lineage: Eukaryota > Metazoa > Chordata > Aves > Charadriiformes > Charadriidae > Vanellus > Vanellus vanellus. The sequence goes on along the minus strand of NW_028127111.1, from coordinate 256,980 downwards.
GCCCTGCTCTGCTGCAGTGGGTACAAGGGAGCTGCTCTGTGACAGCTCCAACCGTCACAAGGGGTGTCAGATGTAATCCACCTGTAATGGAAAAGTTCAATATTTGCACTCATGGCTCTCCAGAGCGTGGGCTGCAGAGCAGAGGGTTAGCATGTCCTTATAAATTTTTGCCTGTGCTTTTTATTTTCCATGATAACATCTCATGAATGTAGAAATCCTCATTTTGATGACTAATCATGTTACGATTCTTCAGACGGGACAGACGAGTTCAGCTCTCTTTGGCTTAAAGCAGAGTCAGGAGAGCTGCACTGTCCATCGGGGTTTTGCCCATCTGCCCTCTGCTTTTGTTTCATCTGCCTTCGAGATGACTCCACACACAAACTACTTTTTAAAAAATACCAAACAGCTGAACTCATATGGGATGAGGGGAGCACTGGTTGAGAGGGCAGATCTGCAATCTCTTCCCTGTCCCAGCGCAGAGATGGAGCTGTGATGGAGAGAGCAGGACACCACCCCTCCCCGAGAGAAGCAAAGCACTCTGAGAGGAGACTGCCCACCCCCGAGGAAAGGCTCAGCACTCCCCAGGACCCGACGGCAGCGCTGTGCCTTGCTGGGGGCAGCTCGCAAGCCCCACAGGACCGGCAGAGCAGGCAGTCGGGGTGCCGCAGAGGAGATGATGTGAAGTGAGAGTGCGCTCAGGTCCCAGCAGACAGCGCCCAGCAGACACCTCCATGGAGGAGCCCAGGAGAGCTGGCTGAAGGCAGCCTCCCCCCGGGCGTGTTGGCAGTTTCCCCCCGGCCCTTGCCCCTGTCTCTGCTGCCTGGGGCTGTCCCTGCCAGGAGCTGTTGCTCTGTGCCCAGGTCTCCCCCTGCCAGTGCCCCAGAGCCCATCCCACCCGCTGTGTGCTCAGCTCTGCCCTGCAGCCCCCTCCCAGCAGCAGGGCACTGCCCAGGGCCACCTCCCTCTGTGCGGGTCCTGAGGAGTGGAGCAGATCCAGCCTGATGCTGCAGGCAAAGGGGATGCTGGTGCTGTCTGTGGGTAGAGGAGAGAGTGCAGGCACTTGATGAGGTTTGTGGCAGACCTGCTGATCCCTCAGTGTCACAGTGACAGCTCCTTTCCCTTAGGAGAAAGCTGCGAGCACGGAGCCTGGAAAGGTCTTTGTCTTTAAGGTAGCCCCTTCCTTGACTTTCCCCTTGCAATGCTGCCTCTGCCAATGTTCTGGGGGTGGTCAGCAACTGTGAGCAGCCGTGACCCATGCAGCACCCTCTCAAAATTAGAAAGACCCTGCCCTGACAGGGGTCACTCCTTCCTCCCACAGCTTCTCCCCACAGCACCTCCGTGGGAGCTCCCCGGGCAGGCGCAGAGCTGACCCTGGCAGAGTCCTTGCCCCGGCACACAGCCCCCGGGGTGCGGGGACCCTGCTGGCAAGGACAGCCCTGCCCACCCCTGCCTGCACATCGATCTGCAAACCCCGGAGCCATCCCTGGGAGAAGGCAGCTGTCCGTCATTGTCCCTCTGAAGGTGCAGCAGGACATCCATGCTCTGAAGCACATCCTCCTGCTCCACACCAAACAAGCCAGGAGAGCCGTCCTGACAGCTCCTATCAGCCATGGCATGTGCCAGCTCTAGGAGACACTGCCAGGAACTCATCTGCATTGCCCCACAGCCAGAGACTTACCATGTGAACGGCTGTGAAGGTTTGTCCCCCGGTGAGCTCTCTCCTGTCTTCCCACCCCAGACTGCCTTTACCTCTCCTCTTCTCTTCTCTTCTCTTCTCTTCTCTTCTCTTCTCTTCTCTTCTCTTCTCTTCTCTTCTCTTCTCTTCTCTTCTCTTCTCTTCTCTTCTCTTCTCTTCTCTTCTCTTCTCTTCTCTTCTCTTCTCTTCTCTTCTCTTCTCTTCTCTTCTCTTCTCTTCCCTCACTGCCTGCAGGCACTGCCCTCAGTCCTGCTTCTGGGCAGAGCTGTCTCTCTGCAGCGCTGCCCGCTTGCCAGGAGCTCCCTCCGGCCCAGCAGCCCGGCCCAGCTCGGCAGCAGAGGACCAGCCCACGGTGGCACTCTCTCTGTCCCCTCTGGGCTCCCTCAGAGATGTCCCTGGGGCTCCAGGGGAACCACCTGGGAAACAAGCTGAAGTCATCACTGATCTTTTCTCCCTCTGCTGGGCAGAGAAACTTCTTCCCTGCAGTGCCATTTCCCCTTTCGGAGACAGAGTTATGTCCAAGAATCCCCTCTTCTTGCCCCACTAGGAGACAGCACACCCAGGCAGTGAAAGGCAGGAGTCTCCTGTACCTCCTGTACCCATGCAAAGCACAGGTGACACATGAGGTGCCAGAGGTGGTCTAAGACACGTGCTCGTAACTGATGGAAATATTAAGAGGGACAGGGCAGTGTCTGGAGTCATCATTTTGAGGCTGGTGGGGCATGGTGGTGACACTCTCTCTCCTCCACCAGCTGTCTTTACCTCATCTCCTTTGGCACCCATGGCCCGTTTCTCACAGACACCCCTACAGTGCTCAACCTCATTCAGGGCAGCTGCTCCACTGGAAGGTGACCTACACCCTGTGGTGCTACGGGAGGTGCCAGGGCTCTCCTGCACAGCCGCATGCAGCCAGCAGGGACTACACAAGACCTGCAGCAACACGATCGCCATTCAGAGCAGCCGTGTAACACACCCCAAGAGAACCTCTGGGACGTTCAGTGCCTTTGTTCATGCAGCTGCAGTGAGGCCAGTCCTGTCCCATCTCCATCCAGCAGATGTAGGCAGTGCTTCTCCCGCAGCCTTTAGTCATCCCTTTGATGATGCAATCATGGAACAGAGCAATGATTTACCCCATGTTCTTGGATCACAGGATGTCCATCGCCGAGGACATTTTCCAAAGCACCGTGTCTTTCCTGGAGATCAGCTTCCCCTTGCACCACAGGCCCTGCAGGCCTGCAGAGACGTCCCAGAGAGCAAAGCCCTCTCCTACCAGGGCTGCACAGCCCAGCCCTGCTTCTCTCTGGTCATGAGGGCTTGCTCTCCTTCGGGTCACCTCATTTCCTCTTTCCATTGCCATCTGCCATCCACCCCTGCATGCTCTGAACAAAACCTTTGCCTTGCATGGGACCTTGGGCACTTGGCACCGGCTTTCTTTGTTACACATCTGAGTGTGGTCCTCGTACCTTGGCTGAGGTCCAGCACAACTCTGCTCTGACCTAAAGAACCTATAATGAGGGAGAAGAAAGGGACAAACTCTTCTCTTATTTACATCTCCATTTCACAGCTAAATGGAGAAGTTGAAATACATGCGGAAAAGGCCTTGGTGTAAGCTGTGTGTAAGAAGTCCTCCTCTTGAGAACTTTGATGTTGGTCTGTACATTCTCATTATATTTTTCATAAGACACAGACCAGCAAGATCATACTTTCTCTGCTCCTATGTACGTAGAGATTTGTGCAGCCATCTGCAAAAACACATTTCCTCCAACAAACTGAATGTAGAAAGTGTGTTCCAAGAACATGTTTCTATCAGGACGTTTCACATCTAAATGGCACCGGGAGCAATGAAGTTTGGGTAAACTGGATAGATCCTGCTTTTATTTCTTTGCTATCCAACATTGCCCCCACCTGCTAGCGCTTCCCTCCTGACATCCCTTTCTTTGAGAGGGTCAGTGCTAGATGGCAACTGATCCACATATTGCCCGAGTTCATCCAGTCACCTTCTCTTCCAGGCACACAGAAAAGCAATCCAAGGGGACATGACCTGGGACATGTTCCTCATCTAAAGTGAAGGTAAGCAGCCTCAGCTCCGCAGCTCATCCTCTGGATCTTTTGGAAAGATGCATGCCACGTTGCTTTTTGCAGTTGTCATGGAGTCCCCCAGCCTCCAGGACCTTTCCAAGATGATAGAGAGTGGCCTCACTGTGACATTCTCTTCCTTTCTCAGCACCCTTGCATGCTACCTCTTTTCCCACATACTGGTACTGGTTGACTTTGCCCAAATCACCTTTGATTTGATTCCCATCCAGCCCTGGCTCTTCTCCTCCAGAGTCTTGCCTTGAGGCACCAAGGCCTGGGAGACCTTGCTGGTGAAATCTGAGGCAAGACACACATGGAATATCTCAGTTCTATCTACGCTGGCTCCTACTCAATTCAGCAGTGTCCAGTCAATATCTTTGTTTTCTTCTTTAATTGCTCCTGAGGTAGGCAAAGATCATTATGATTCCCTTGAATTTGCCCTCAGGTTTCAACTGGGTTTTGATACAGACAAATGCTTGGAAGATGCTGTCCTTGAAGACCAGCTGTAGTGAGCTCTGCTGTCCTTCAGTGCTGCTGCTGATTGGATCCCCACTAAAACTGCCCAGAACTGTCCCAAGTCTGCTCTCTAATGCCCAGCATCTGCAGTCTTCTATTCTTGTCCCTCCCTCCCCTCGGGACCTGGGACCCCCCTGTTTCGGGGTCATGACAGCCAATCTTCACATCCCGCACCAGCTCTTCTTTGCTTGCAAGGATCAGATCCGGGTGTGTATTACCCCTGTTGACCCATCTGGTCGCTGTGCTAAGGTGTTGTCCTCACACATTCCAGAAACTGCCTGCAGTGTGCACGCTGCCGTATTCCCCTTCCAGAAAATGCCCGGGGCACTGCAGTCCCCAGGGAGACTCAGACTTCTACAGCCAGAGACTTCCTTGGCATGCTGAGCAAAGGCTATGCCCACTTCCTCACCCTGCCTGCAGGTTCCTGAACTCCCACTATGGGAGGCCACTTCTGCTAGCCTCTCCTCTGACCTTCCCTTACAGGGGCTCGTCAAACTTTTCACCTGGTCCACAGAGTAGCTCCATACATCCAGTAAACCTCTTCACTTTCAGTGAACCCCACCCCAGATCCTTCCTGCCTGTCTCTCCTGGAAAGCCGAATCATAGAATCATAGAATGGCTTAGGCTGGAAGGGACCTTGAAGATCATCCAGTTCCAACCCACCTGCTCTTGGCAGGGACATGTTCCACTACACCAGGTTGCTCAAAGTCCCATCCAGCCTGGCTTTAAACACCTCCAGGGATGGGGTAACCATAGCTTCTCCAGGGAACCTGGGCCAGTGCCTTACCATCATTGAAATGAAAAATTTCTTCTGAATATCTAATCTAAATTTCCCCTCTTCCAGTTTAAAACCATACCTCCTGGTCATATCACTACATGCCCTTGTAAAAAGTCCCTCCCCGGCTTTCCCCTAGACCCCCTTTAAGTACTGCAAAGTCACAATGAGGTCTCCCTGGAGCCTTCTCTTCTGCAGGCTGAACAACCCCAACTCTTTCAGCCTGTCCTCAGAGGAGAGGTGCTCCAGCCCTTGGATCAACTTTGTGTCCCTCCTCTGGACCCGCTCTGACAGGTCCATGTCTTTCCTCTGTTGGGGGCTCCAGAGCTGGATGCAGTAGTCTAGGTGGGCTCTCACCAGAGCAGTTCCCTTGACCTGCTGGCCACGCTGCTTCTGATGCAGCCCAGGATGCGGTTGGCTTTCTGAGCTGCAAGCACGCATTGCCAGCTCATTTCGATCTTCTCATCAATCGGCACCCCCAGGTCCTTCTCCTCAGGACTGCTTCCAGCCATTCTCTGCCCAGCCTGGATTTGTGCTTGGGATTGCCCCAACCCAGATGTAGGACCTTGCACTTGGCCTTGTTGAACTTCATGAGGTTGGCATGGGCCCACCTCTCCAGGCTGTCCAGGTCCCTCTGGATGGTATCCCTTCCCTCCAGCGTGTCTACCTCACCACACAGCTTGGTATCATCAGCAAACTTGCTGAGGGTGCGCTCGATCACACTGTCCATGTCACCAACAAAGATATTGTCCCAGTACCAACCCCTGAGGAATGCAACTCATCACTGCTCGCCACTTGGACATCGAGCCGTTGACCACAACACTTTGCGTGTGACCGTCCAGCCAGTTCTTTATCCACCAAGTGGTCTATCTGTCGAATCCATGTCTCTTCAATTTAGAGACCAGGATATCGTGTGGGACAATGTCAAAGGCTTTGCACAAGTCCAGGCAGGTGACATCAGTTGCTTTTACCTTGTCCAGTACCACTGTAACGCGTTCATAGAAGGGCACCAAATTTTGTCAGGCATGACTTGCCCTTGGTGAAGCCATGCTGGATGCTACATATCACCTCCTTATTTTCTATGTGCCTCAGCAGAGTTTCCAGGAGGATCCGCTCTATGATCGGGCCAGGCACAGGGGTGAGACTGACTGGCCTGTAGTCTCCCAGGTCTTCCTTATTTCCCTTTTTGAAAACAGGGCTTATGTTTCCCCTTGGCCAGTCAGCAGGAAGCTCACCAGACTGCCACAACTTCTCAAATATGAGGGACAGTGGCTTAGCAACTTCGTCTGCCTGTTCCCTCAGGACCCGCAGATGTGTCTCATCAGGTCCCATGGACTTGTGCACCTTCAGGTTCCTCAGGTGGTCTCGTACTTGATCTTCACCTACAATGGGTGGTTCTTCGTTTTCCCACTCCTTGCCTTTGCCCTCTGCATCATGGGCAGTGTGGCTGCAGTCTTTGCCAGTGAAGACTGAGGCAAAAAAGTCATTGAGGACCTCAGCTTTGTCTCTGTCCCAGGTGACCAGTTTTTGTATTTCCTTCCGGAGAGGGCCCACATCTTCCCTAGTCTTTCTTTTCTCGCTGACATACTTAAAGAAGGATTTTTGTTTGTCTTGATGCCCCTGGCCAGATTTAGTTCTATCTGGGCTTTAGCTTGCCTAACCTGATCCGGGGCTGCTTGAACAATTTCTCTGTATTCCTCCCAGGCTTCCCACCCCTGTTTCCACACCCTATAGGCCTCCTTTTCACTTCTGAGCATGTCCAGGAGCTCCTTGTTCATCCATGCAGGCCTCCTGGCTTTTCTGCCTGCCTTCTTCTTTGTAGGGATGCATGACTCCTGAGCTTGGAGAAGGTGAGCCTTGAATATTAACTGGCTTACTTGGGCCCTTCTTCCCTCCAGCGCTTCATCCCATGGCACTATACCAAGCAGATTCCTCAAGAAGCCACAGTCAGCTCTGCTAAAGCCCAGGGTGGTCAGCTTGCTGCGCACCTTCCTCACTGCCTTGAGGATCTCAAACTCGACCATTTCATGGTCACGGCAGCCCAGGCTGCCCTTGAGCTTGACACTGCCTACCAGCCCCTCCTTGTTGGTAAGGACAAGGTCCAGCAGAGCTCCTCTCCTCGTTGGCTCCCCTACCACTGGGAGAAAGACGTTGTCAATACAATCCAAGAACCTCCTGGACTGCCTATGCCCTGCTGTGTTACCCTTCCAACAGATGTCATCAAACTTGCTGAGGGTACACTCTGTGCCCTCATCCAGGACGTTGATTAACATGTTGAACAAGATTGGCCAGTACTGACCCCTGGGGAGCACTGCTACTTACAGGCCTCCAACTAGACTCTGCGCCAAACACTATGCTATCAGCCTCATTCCCCACAGTATTCTTGTGTCCAGTTAGGACATTGTGGTCTGATTGGGTGGATAAGTAGATGGGTAATAACTGAGATCAGTAGTCGGGCTTGAAGGAACTTGGTGAACGCATAGTGTTCTGCCCAGAGGGATGTATCTAGTCGGGTTCCACCATGTTTCAAGGGCTTTTAATTACCCAAAGGAGATGAGAAAATGCTTTTTTTATAGCATTTGTAGCTGACACCTCATTGAGGAGAGCAGACACTATATTAGAGGGCAGGGTTGCCATCCCAAGGGACCTAGACAGGCTTGAAGGACAGGCCACTAGTAACATCATGTTATCCAACAAGGACAGATCTAAAGTTCTTTCGCTGAGGTTGACTAAGGGCCGGAAGTGACAAAGGGCAGGGACTGCCTAGGTTGGTATCAGCACTGCAGGAAAGGCTCTGGTGGTCCTTTGGTTTCATTAGGCAAAATATGGAGCCATCAGCAAAGGCCAAAAGCATCCTGGGTGGTATGAGCAGGAGCACAGCCAGTGGGAGTGATTACCGCCCTGGGCTCAGCACATTTGAGAAAGGATCCAGAACACTCCCCCAGGTTCTGACCCCCTGCAATGCGTGAGAGACACTGGTAAACTGGATCCCGTTCAGTGGAGGGCCACCAAGGTGGTCAGGGTTGGAGCACTTGTGCTGTGAGAAGAAGCTGAAAAAGCTGGGCTTGTCCAGCTGGAAGGAAGGAAGATTTTGGGGGAACATGCAGCAGCATGTCCCAGTGGACAACAGGATGCCCATGAGCCAGCAATGTGTCTTGGTTGCTGAGAAGGCCAATGGCATCCTGGGGTGCATCAAGCAGAGTGTGGCCAGCAGGTCGAGGGAGGTCATCCTCCCCCTCTACTCTGCCCTGGTGAGGCCTCATCTGGAGTACTGTGTCCAGTTCTGGGCTCCCCAGTTCAAGAAAGACAGGGAACTGCTGGAGAGGGTCCAGCAAAGGGCTACGAAGATGATAAGGGGATTGGAACATCTGTCTTATGAGGAAAGGCTGAGGGACTGGAGAAAAGGAGACTGAGGGGGGACCCTATCTATGCTTATATATACTTAAAGGGAGGGTGCCAGGGGGGTGGGAACAGTTTTGTCAGTGGTGCCCAGTGATAGGACTATAGGGAACAGGCACAAACTTGAATGTAGGAAGTTCCATCTTAACATGAGGAGGAACTTCTTTCCTTTGAGGGTGGCAGAGCACTGGCACAGGCTGCCCAGAGAGGTGGGGGAATCTCCCACTCTGGAGACATTCCAAACCCGCCTGGATGCCATCCTGTGAAACTGCTGTAGGTGACCCTGCTCTGGGAGGGGGCTTGGACTAGATGATCTCCAGAAGTCCCTTCCAACCCTGACCACTCTGTGATTCTGTGAAACTGGAGAGATGTGGATTTGAAGGGTGGATTGTTCGGTGGATGAGGAACTGGTTGGATGGTCCCATCCAGTAGTGGTCAACGGCCTCACATCCAGATGGAGACTGGTGACAAGTGGTGACCCTCAGGGGTCCATACTGGGACCAGTACTGTTCAATATCTTCATCAGTGACATAGGCAGTGGGATCGAGTGCACTCTCAGCAAGTATGCTGATGACACCACGCTGAATTTTGCAGTTGACACACCCAAGGGTCAGGATGTCATCCAGAGGGACCGGGAAAGGCTCAAGAAGTGGGCCCGTATGAACAGCATGAGGTTCAACAGGGCCAAGCGAAGGGTCCTGCACCTGGGTCGGGGCAATCCCTGATATCAGTACAACCTGGGGGATGAAGGGATGGAGAGCAGCCCTGCCGAGAAGGACTTGGGTATACTGGGGGATGAAAAGCTGGACATGAGCTGGCAATGTGCGCTCGCAGATCACAAAGCCAACAGTATCCTGGGCTGCATCAAAAGAAGCATCACCAGCAGGTTGAGGGAGGGGATTCTGCCCCTCTGCTCTGCTTTTGTGAGACCCCACCTGAAGTGCTGCTCCAGCTCTGGAGCCCTCAGCACAGGAGAGACATGGACCTATTGGAGTGGGTCCAGAGGAGGCCACAAAGATGCTCCGAGGGCTGGAGCACCTCTGCTGTGAGGAAAGGTTGAGAGAGTTGAGGTTGTTCAGCCTGGAGAAGAGAAGGCTCTGGGGAGACCTTATTGTGGCCTTCCAGTACCTAAAGGGGGCCTACAGGAGAGCTGGGGACAGAGTTTTTAGCAGGGCCTGTTGCGATAGGACAAAGGGTGAGGGCTTTAAACTAAAAGGGGGGAAATTTACACTCGATATAAAGAACTTTTTAACAATGAGGATGGTGAGACACTGGCCCAGGTTGCCCAGAGAGACAGGAGATGCCCCATCCCTGGAAACATTCCAGGCCAGGTTGGCCGGGGCTTGGAGACAGCTCATCCAGTTGAAGGTGTCCCTGCTCATGGCAGGGGGGGTTGCACTAGATGGCCTTTAATGGTCCCTTCCAACCCAAACCATTCCATGATTCTAAACAGAGCCCGTTTTTACTGGGAGGGGACCAAGTCTGTACTGGAAGGGTTTAATGAAATCCAGTTTGAAATGGCACAGTGCCCAGTCGTAGTGGGAGGGGATGAGAGGATGCAGTTTATACTGGGAGCTTGCTCAGCCTGTACTTGGAGGGGTTAAAGAGGACTAGTTTGTAGTGGGAGGGGCCAAGTTTGTACTGGCAGGGGTTAAAGCAACCCAGTTTGTACTGTGACAGAGCCCAGACTGTAGTGGGAAGGGGCCAGGGGCTCCAGTGTGGACTGGGAGGGTGGCCCAGTGTACCCTGGGAGGGTCTAAAGGGATAAAGTTTGTACTGGGACAGGGCCCAGTCTGTTTGTACTGAGACGAGGCCCAGACTCTGCTGGGATTGGCTCAGAGGATCCCGTTTCTACGTGGAGAGGGCCCAGTCTGTACTGGGAGGAAAGGGGGGGATCCAGTCTGTACTGAGATGAGGCCCAGTCTGTACAGGGCAGTGTTAAAGCGATCCATTTTGTACTGGTACACAGAGCAGTCTGCACTGGGAGCTGGGCTGGGATCCACTTTGGACTAGGAAGAGGGTCCTTGTCCACTGGGAGGAATTAAAGGGATTTTCTTCATACTGGGACAAGGCCCCTTCTGTACTGGGAGGGAATCAGGGGATGCAGTTTGGACTGGGACAGGGCCCAGTCTGTCCTGGCATAAGTTAGAGGATCCAGATTGTATTAGAGGTGGCCAGTTGGTAGTGGGTGGGGACTGGGGAGTCCATTTTGGACTCAGCATTGGCCCAGTCTGTACTGGGAGGGGTTAAAGGGATCCAGTTTCTATTTGGATGGAGCCCAGTCTTTACTGTCAGGTGTTTAAGGGATCCAGTTTATAAAGGGACAGAACCCATTCTGTACTTGGAGGGGTTAAATGGAATAATCTCTATTTGTTGACAGTCAGTTCTGTATTGGGAGGGGAGCAAGGGGTCCAGTTTGTACCAGGAGGGGACCCAGTCTGTACTGGGAGGGGGCCACAGCATCTAGTTCGTACTGCCACTGGGACCAGTCTGTAGTGGGAGGGGTTAAGGGATTTGGTGTGTACTGAGAAGGGCGCAATATATACTGGGAGGTTTTAAAGAGGTAAAGTTTCTCATGGAATGGGGCCCAGGGGTTACAGGGAGGGGGCCATGGGATCCAGTTAGTACTGGCACCTGACCCAGTTTCTGTGTGGAGGGGATGAGGTGGTGGAGTTTGTACTGGGACAGGAACTAGTTTTTACTAAGAGGGGATCGAGTGATCCAGTTTGTACTAGGAGAGGGCCCCATCTGTACTGGCAGAGGTTGAGGGGATCCACTTCATACTGGGTCAGGGCCCAGTCTCTACTGGGAGGGGTTGAGGAGATCCACTTTCTAGTGGGACAGGGGCCCAGTCTGTCATGGGAGGGGTTAAAGGGGTGCAGTTTATACTGTGAGAAGGCTCAGTCTGTACTGGGAGGGGATTGGGGATCCAGTTTGTACAGGGACGGGGCCCAGTCTTCTTGGGCTTGGTTCAAAGGGCCCCATTTTGGACTTGAAAGGGCCCAGTCTGTGCTGGGAGGTTGCCAGGAGATGCAGTTTGTACTTGGATGGTGCCCAGTCTGCATTCCGAGGGGATCAGGAGATCCCAATGACACTGGGATTCGGCCCAGTCTATACTGGGACACGTTAAAATAACCCACTTTGTACTGGACAGGACCCAGTCTGTACTGGGAGGTGTTAAATAAAGGCCAACAAGGCAGATGTCATGGTGGGAGTCTGTTCTAGACAACCCAACCAAGATGAAGAGACAGATGAAATATTCTAGAAGCAGCTGGGACAAGTGTCACGATAGTCAGCCCTTGTCCTCGTGGGGGACTTCAACTTACTGGATGTCTGCTGGAAATGCAATACAGTGGAGAGGAAACAGCCCAGGAGGTTCCTGGAGTGTGTTGAGGGTAACTTCCTGACACAGGTGGGGAGGGAGCAGAGGAGGGAAGCACCCCACTGGACCTGTTGTTTGCCAACAGAGAAGGGCTTGTGGGGGATGTGAGGATTGGAAGCCGTCTTGGGCATAGTGATCATGAAATGACAGAATTTTCAATTCTTGGAGAAGTCAGGAGGGGGGTCAGCAGAACTGCCACCTGGGACTTCCGGAGGGCGGGCTTTGGCCTGTGTAGGGGTGTGGTTAACAGAGTCCCTTGGGAGGAAGTCCTGAAGGGCAAAGGAGTCCAGGAAGGCTGGACATTCATCAAGAAGGAACTTGTAAAGGCACGGGAGCAGGCTGTCACCATGTGCCAAAAGATGAGCCATCAGGGAAGAAGACCTGGCTGAACAGAGAGCTTTGGCTGGAACTGAGGGGAAAAAAGGGGTTTATGCCAGTTGGAAGAAGTGGCAGGCAACTCAGTTGGACTGCAAGGATGTCATGAGGTTATGCAGGGAGAAAAGTAGAAGGGCTAAAGCCCAACTAGAAATTAATCTGGCCATGCCATAAAAGACAATGAAAAATGTTTCGTAAATACATCATCAACAAAAGGAGGGCCAAGAAGAATCTCCATCCTTTATTGGATGTGGAGGGAAACATAGTGACCAGGGATGAGGAAAAGGCTGACGTACTTAATGCCTTCTTTGCCTCAGTCTTTAAGAGTAAGACCAGTTGCTCTCTGGGTACCAAGCCCCCTGAGCTGGAAGACAGGGTTGGGGAGCAGAATGAAGCCCCCACAATCCAAGGGGAAATGGTGAGGAACCTGCTACATCACTTAGAAATACACAAGTCTACGGCGCCGCTTGAGATCCACCTGAGGGTACTGAGGGAACTGGCGGGAGTGCTCAGCAAGCCACTTTCCATCATCTATCAGCATTCCTGTCTAACTGGGGTGGTCCCAGTTGACTGGAAGATAACAAATGTGGTGCCCATCTATAAGAAGGACCAGAAGGAGGACCTGGGGAATTACAGGCCTATCAGTCCGACCTCGGTGCTGGGGAAGGTTACGGAGGAGATCATCCTGAGTTCCATCATGCAGCACATACAGGACAACCAGGCGATCAGACCCAGCCAGCATGGGTTTATGAAAGGCAAGTCCTGCCTGAGAAACCTGACCTCCTTCTATGACAAGGTGACCAGCTTAGTGGATGAGGAAAAAGCTGTGGATGTTGTTTACCTGCGCTTCATTAAAGCCTTTGACACGTTTTCCCACAGCGTTCTCCTGGAGAAACTGGCTGCTCATGGCTTGGACAGGTGTACACTCTGCTGGGTAAAACACTGGCTGGACGGCCGGGACCAAAGAGTGGTGCTGAATGGAGTTCAATCCATTTGGCGGCCGGTCACAAGTGACGTTCCCCGGGGCTCAGTACTGGGACCGGTTCTCTTTAATATCTTTATCAACGATCTAGACAAGGGGGTGGAGTGCCCCCTCAGTAAGTTTGCAGATGACACCAATTAAGGTGGGAGTGTTGATCTGCCTGAGTGTCGGAAGGCCCTGCAGAGGGATCTGGACAAGCTGGATCCATGGGCCGAGGCAAATGGTGTGGGGTTCAACAAGGCCAAGAGCCGGGTCCTGCCCTTTGGTCACAACAACCTCACGCAGCGCTACATGCTTGGGGCAGAGTGGCTGGAAAGATGCTCAGCAGAAAAGGACCTGGGGGTGTTGGTGGCTGAATATGAGCTGGCAGTGTGCCCAGGTGGCCAAGAAGGCCCATAGCATCCGGGCTTGTACCAGTAATAGTGTGGTGAGCAGGACTAGGAAAGTGATCGTCCCCCTGTACTTGGCACTGTTGAGGCCCCACCTCGAGTACTGTGTTCAGTTTTGGGCCCCTCATGACAAGAAGGACACTGAGGTGTTGGAGCATGTCCAGAGAAAGGCAATGAAGCCGGTGAGGGGTCTGGAGGACAAATCTTATGAGGAGCAGCTGAGGGAACTGGGGTTGTTCAGACTGGAGAAGAGGAGGCTGAGGGGAGACTTTCACGCTCTCTACAGTTCCCTGAAAGGACGTTGTAGCAAGGTGGGGGTTGGTCTCTTCTCCCAAGTAATGAGAGAGAGGACTTGAGGGAAATGGCCTCAAGTTTCTCCAGGGGAGATTTACATTGCGTATTAGGAAAAATTTCTTCAGCTAAAGGGCTTTCGAGCACTGGAACAGGTGGCCCAGGGAAGTGGTTGAGTCACCATCCCTGGAGGTATTTAATGGATGTGCAGATATGGCACATAGGGACATGGTTTAGTGGTGGACACGGCAGTGTTAGGTTTACAGTTGGACTCTATGATCCTAAAGGTCTTTTGCAATTCTCAATGATTCTGTGATTCTTTTGGGACTCTGGATTTTGTTTTGTCCTTGCCCCTTTTTGGGAGGGCAGGAGTTGTCACAGAATTTTCCTACACTCAGCCTCGCTCACCCTCACACCCCACGGCCCCCAGGAAGAGCCCTGAGCCACCAGTGAGGGGCAGGACCTGCCTTCCCAGGGCCTGGGGGTCAGGGGTTGGCCTTTCTGCTGCATCAACCAAACCAAGGGGTTCCTCAGCATTACAGCCACCTGCACAGTGCCTTTGCCTACCTGCAGCCATAGCCTCCAGTTATCTCCTCTAATGAGTCCCTGGGGAGGCTTTGGCAGTAACGACCCTCAATGGGGCCAATCAAGGCTTCAAGGTACTTTGCTTCTGACTTGGACTTCTGGAGCACTTTGTTCAATCTTCTCTCAGTGCCTGAGGCTCATGGACTCAGCACCAAATACACCGTGGGGCTCATTAAAAGACAGAAAGCCCTAACAAGGTGTTCATCGTTCTTGTAATTTTCTTCAAATCTTCAAGACTTGTACAGCCAATTAGAGAGGTTTCGGAGTTTAGTTGAGGAGATTTCAAAGTGCACCTAATAAAAATGTCTTTTTTATTTTAAAGGGTATAATGTATTACTCCCGATTATCACTTATGATTAGGATAGAAGCATTCTCTGATTGTTCTGGATACAGGGTGTCCCTTCAGGGGGTCTGGACAGGGAGGAGAAGCAGTCCCTGGAGGTCTGACACTGTAGGACAGCTTTGCTCCTCACCTCCCCACCCTCCCCATTTCTGACATTGGCCACCTGGGACTGACACCCCTGGTCCTTGCATCAGACTTCTCCACTGAAGTCTGCAGCTGGATGTCACAGCTCCATTGCCCCATCTCCCACCTGCGCTCCTCAGAGCCCTGGCTGCACCCAGGCGCAGGAGAACTTCTCCTGTTTGTAAGACAAGAAAAGTAAAGCATAATCAGATTTCCTAAACAATAACACACAGTCCGCAATCACACGCTCAGGACAAGCTACCTCTAATGAGGCTGCCTTTCTACAAGGGAGTTCTTATGAGAAAGAGTTTAGGAAGGTAGATAGACAAGACATATAAACACAATTAAGGAGTTGGCTGAGGAGACAATTAGATTGTTGAAAGACAGGCAAGCTCTGAACTCCTTGAAAGTCACAGCAGCAGCACAGGTGAGAGGTATCTGAGTGAAGAAAGAGTAAGAGGAGGAGAAAACTGGCAAAGAATGGAAAGGGCCTTTGCCCAGAGAGTCTGCATCTGCAAAGATGACTTTAGAAATGAACATTGTCTCAGGAGAAGGGTAAGCATCTGAAAGATTAGAGAAAGCACATACAGTGTGTAACAGGGAGAAGAGTGGTAATGAGGTTACAGGGGAAGATCAATATTTCTTTGGAATATCCCTTTTGAAAGGTCATGGGATTGGCAGAGCTCTCTGGTGAGAAGACAAGCAAGTGTAGCACCTGTCTTTGAAAGAGTCCAAATGTGCAACCCAGGGAGCCAGTGGCTGTCCAAGGTCACTTTGGTGAGGAGTGTTGTGCCATCAGTCAGAGCCCTCCTTGGTGGCATTTCTGGGCACCGATAACAGAAGAATGTGTCGAAGAACCATCAGCATGGATTTCATAGAATAGAATCATAGAATCATAGAATTGTTGAGGTTGGAAGGGACCTTTAAGATCATGAAATCCAACCATTAACCTACCCTGGCAGAACCACTTCTAAACCATGTCCCCAAGTACCACATCTACCCCCTTTTAAACACCTCCAGACATGGCAAATCCACCACCTCCCTGGGCAGCCTATTCCAAAGCTTGATAACCCTTTCAGTGAAACAAAAATTCCTAATATCCAATCTAAACCTTGCCTGGCATAACTTGAAACCATTTCCTCTTGTCCTATCGCTTGTCACCAGGGAGAAGAGGTCAGCCCCCACCTCTCTACAAGCTCCTTTCAGGGAACTGTAGAGAGCAATAAGGTCTCCCCTCAGCCTCCTCTTCTCCAGGCTAAACAACCCCAGTTCCCTCAGCTGCTCCTCATAAGATTTGTCCTCCAGACCCCTCACCAGCTTCATTGCCTTTCTCTGGACATGCTCCAACACCTCAGTGTCCTTCTTGTCATGAGGGGCCCAAAACTGAACACAGTACTCGAGGTGGGGCCTCACCAGTGCCCAGTACAGGGGTATGGACAGTTCCCTAGTCCTGCTGGCCACACTATTCCTGATACAGGCCAGGATGCTGCTGGCCTTCTTGGCAACCTGGGCACACTGCCGGCTCATATCTGCCGGTCCTTTTCTGCTGGGCATCTTTCCAACCCCTCTGCCCCAAGCATGTAGCGTCCGTGGGGTTGTTGTGACCCAAGTGCAGGACCTGGCACTTGGCCTTGTTGAACCTGAAACCTTGTTGAACCTAAAGCCTTGTTGAACCTGGTCTTACGGAAATAAGAAGAAATGAAGAGATGTCCTAAACCCAGAATTCAACAGACTACTGAAAGACAAATTTTAACTGCCTGAAGCTCAAAGCAGCAGTGGGATTGTTGAGAGGTGTCTGAATGATGAAAGAGGAAGGGGAAGGGAAATGTAGAGAGCAATCACAAGTGCTTCTGTGCAGATGCATGGCTGGAAAGGTGCCTTCAGACATGGCCACTTCCTTTAAGAGAGGTGGAAATACGTGAAAGGTGAGGGAGATTAAATTCAGAGGCTGAGAGAGAGAGTCCTGACAATGCAAAGAGAGGGAAAGGTCAGTAGCTCTCGTCTTGCTGTCAATGGACATCCTGAAAACTCCTCATCTACATCTCATGGGAGAACACCAAATGTTTATTAAAAGTATTCTCTTGTTTTAGCTGATGAGGTGATGCTCATACACATGTCAAAATGTCTCAGGCTTCCAGGCAGCGCTCCGCTGTCTGACCATCAGTACCCAGTGGTACCTCCAGAGGACCCTGTGTCTCTGAAGCACCTGCCTGGGCCTGGCCGCTGTCCCAGAGGAGCTGCTGGAGACCAGAGCCCCTGGGAAGCTGCAGCTGGAGCCTGGGCAGAGGGTCCCAGGCACCTACACTGGCACCGCGCTCCCGTGTCCCTCTCACTGCATCCCACCCCAATTTTATGATCACTTGCCTTTGCAAACAATGGCAGCACACAAAATCGCTGAGAAATCACTTATTAAAACAAGACAAAACCAAGCAAAGAGAATAACAACACCAAAAATGTTTGAAGTTTAGAGTTGCAAGAGGAAATCAACCAAAGCACAAATACAGGCTGGGTGCAGAATGGATAGAGAGAAGCCCTGAGGAGAAGGACTTGGAGGTGTTGGTGGATGAGAAGCTCAACATGAGCCAGAAATGTGTGCCTGCAGCCCAGAAAGCCAAGCACATCCTGAGCTTCATTAAAAGCAGCATGGCCAGCAGGTCGAGGGAGGTGATTCTTCCCCTCTACTCTACTCTTGTGAGACTCCACCTGGAGTACTGCATCCAGCTCTGGAGCCTCCAACAGAAAAAGGACACGGAACTGTTGGAGTGAGTCCAGAGGAGGGTCACAAAGATGATTAGAGGGCTGGAGCGCCTCTCCTCTGAAGACAGGTGAGAGAGTTGGGGTTGTTCAGCCTGCATAAGAAAAGGCTTCAAGGAGACGTTATAGACCCTTCCAGGACCTAAAGGGGGCCTACAGGAGAGCTGGGGAGGCACTTTTTTCAGGGAGAGGAGGAGTATATAAACATTGCGAGAGTACGTAGGGATGCAACGAGGAAGGCTGAAGCCCACTTGGAATTAAACCTGGCCAGGGATGTCAAGGACAATAAGAAAGGCTTCTCCAAGTACATCAGTAGTAAAAGGCAGACCAGGGAAAATGTGGGCCTGCTACTGAATGAGGTGGGTGCCCTGGTGACAGAAGATGCAGAGAAGGCAGAATTACTGAATGCCTTCTTTGCTTCAGTCTTTACTGCTAAGGCCGGCCCTCAGCAATCCCAGACCCAGGAGCGAAGAGAAAGAATCTGAGAAAATGAAGACTTTCCCTTGGTCGAGGAAGATCAGGTTAGAGATCATTTAGGCAAACTTGACACCCACCGCCCTGATGGGTCACTCCCAGGAGTGTTGAGAGACCTGGCAGAAGTTATTACAAAGGCGCTCTCCATCATCTTTGAAAGGTCAGGGGGACAGGAGAGGTGCCTGAGGACTGGAGGAAAGCCAAAGTCACGCCAGTCTTCAAAAAGGGCAAGAAGGAGGACCCAGGAAATGGCAGGCTGGTCAGTGAGACCTGGAAAGGCTGGAGAGTTGGGTGGAGAGAAACATAATGAAGTTCAACGAGGGCAAGTGTAGGGTCCTGCACCTGGGGAGGAAAAACCCCATGCACCAGTAAAGGTTGAGGGTTCACCTCCTGCAAAGCAGCTTTGCCGAGAGGGACCTGGGAGTCCTGGTAGACAATAAGTTGACCATAAGCCAGCAATGTGCCCTGTTGGCCAAAAAGGCCTATGGTCTCCTGGGGTGAATTACAAAAGAGCATGGCCAGCAGGTGAAGGGGGGTCATCCTTCCCCTCTACTCTGCCCTGCTGAGGCCGAATCTGGAGTAGTGTGGCCAGTTCTAGGTACACCAGTGCAAGAAACACAGGGAACTACTGGAGAGAGTCCAGTAGAGGGCTACAAAGATGTTCAGGGGACTGGAGCACCTCTCTTATGAGAAACAGCTGAGAGAGCTGCGTCTGTTGAGCATGGAGAAGAGAAGGCTGAGAGGGGATCTCCTCAATGCTTATCAATATCTAAAAGACGGGTGTCAAGAAGATGGAGCCAGACTCTTTTCTGTGTTGCCCAGCAACAGAACAAGGGGAAATGGGCACAAACTGGAACACAGGAAATTCCATCTGAACACAAGGAAAAATGCATTTACTTTGAAGGCACCAAAGCACTGGAACAGGCTGTTCAGAAAGGCTAAGGAGTGTCCTTCTGTGGAGATATTCAAAAGCCGCCTGGCTTCATTCCTGTCCAGCCTGCTGAAGGTGACCCTACTTTGGCAGGGGGGTTGCACTAGACGATCTGCGAGGGTTCCTTCCAACCCCTACCATACTGCGATCCTGTGATTCTGTGATCTTCTATGTTTTCTGTTGGCCAAAGGGATTCCCCACCAGCATCCAGGACAATGCCCCCAGATGCTGCCCTGCCTCTCACAATTGCTCCATTAGAGCTTGCAGTTCCCTGCACGTGTCCTGAACCACCTCTGGCACCTCAGATGTCACCCAGTGTTTGCATTGGAAAAGCTCCCTCCTGGCCTCTGTCTCCGTTACTCACAGGGCAGCTCAGAGAAGGAGCTCACTCCGATTTAGGGTAGCTGAGCTGAGGCAAGAGGAATCCCCCCTCTGGTGGGTCTGTGGGGTGCAATGGAGAAGCTGAATGTCCCTCCGGCCTCAAGAATACTGCTGAGGAACACTGAACATTGATGCCTCCTGTAGGTCCACACACCCTGGCAGAGCAGAGATTCCTTCCCACCACAGGGATCGATCCGTCCAGGGTTCAGAGAGGGACAGTCGGTGATGACTTCATTGTGCTTCAAACTCTGCTCCCCAGGAGAGACCCCGCTGCCTTGGAGGAGCTGTCAGCCCTGGAGGCGCAGGGACACCTCGAGGGATTGGGGCAGTGTGGGGAGGAGGCAGAGAAAGCCACAGCTGGTCCTCTGCTGCTGAGCTGGGCCGGGCTGCTGGGACGGAGGGAGCTCCTGGCAAGCGGGCAGCGCTGCAGAGAGACAGCTCTGCCCAGGAGCAGCTCCTCTGCACAGCGCAGCAGGGCTGAGGGCACTGCCTGCAGGCAGCGAGGGCAGAGCAGGGAGGCAGAGAGACATTAAAGGCAGTCTGGAGAGGGAGGATGCTGAGGGCGAATGGGGGGAGAAGTCTTCCCAAAGCAGAGCAGCTGCAGTAGCTGGAGAGATCTCCAAAAGCTGCACCTCCCACAGCCCGTGGGATCTTTCAGGAGGACACTCACAACTTCTCTGCTGTGGAAGAAGAGGACATTCTCTAGATTGGGGCTTCCCTGCTTCACCATCAGAGGATCAGGGCATGACAGCTGCCTTCTCCCAGGAATGGTTGAAGGGCTGTGAAGGTGGGTGTGCAGGCAGGGGTGTGCAGGGCTTTCCTTGCCAGCAGGGTCCCTGCACCCCGGGGGCGTTGTGCCGGGCAGGGACTCTGCCGCCTGCCAGGGTCAGCTCTCCGCCTGCCCAGAGAGCTCCCACGTAGCTTCTGTGGGGAGAAGCTGTGGGTGGAAGGAGCGACTACTGGCAGGGCAGGGTCATTCTGCTTTGAAGTGGGTGCTGTGTGGGTCAGGGCTCTTTACACCTCCAGATGACCTCTGGTCATTCCTGGAGGGACTTTTCAAGATGGAGTTCTTTTGCTATTTCTTCTCTTGGTTGGCTGGGTGGGCAGTGGCACATGTCCAAGAGGACTTTCAAATGAAAGATCAAAGGAGGGTTCATGTAGAGATAAGGAGCTTTCCTGAGTCTGTGTCTTTGGTTTCCAGCTCTGGGGGCTACAGACAGCACCAGCATCCCCTTTCCAGTCTCACCAGGGTCTGTGGACCTGCCCTTTAGCCCCTGCACACACGCAGAGACTGCAGGGCAGAGCTGGGCACACGGGGGCTGCCATGGGGTCTGTGAGCACTGGCAGGGAAGAGACGTGGGGGAAGGGAAAGAGCTGCTGGCAGGGAGAGCTCCAGGCAGTGGAGACGGGCAGGGAAGGAGGGAGCTGCTCCTGGAAGCCCTGCTGCAGGGGAGATAGGGGCACCTCCAGCCACCCCTGCAGTGCAGATGCCTTCCCTGAGCCACCCAGCACAGCCCTCAGCCCTCACGGCCATGGGCTCTGGGGTGGGAGTCAGCTCTGTGCCCGGCAGAGCAGCAGGAGAGGCGAAGGGCATCCCTCCTGCCACGTGCCCCACTGCTGCTGCCCAGCGGTGGGGCTGAGGGTACCTGCCCTGCATGATCAGTGTCTGGGCGGTGGTGTGCCCAGCAGGGTGAGGGTAATGCTGCCCTGAGTGCCCGGCTGCCTCTCCCCGTGCCTCTCCCAGTCAGACCCTCATGGGATTTCTCCAGGTTTCTCCAGGTGTCTCCTTTAAAGTTATCTTTTTATTGCTGTCAGCGTACTTGGGGATGGGAATTTCAGCTGCAGAGTCCCACACTGATCTTGTTCATCCACTCCTGACTGTGTGTCCATGGGAACCAATGTCCCAGCTTTCCTCTGTGGACAATTGCTGTGGGCAATGCAGGCTGTGGGAGTGGGGAAGGAGTCCATTTTCTCTCACTGAGATCCCATAAATTGGATAAGTCCTTTGGGTGTCCATGGAAGCTGTGAGCTGCCCTCCAGGATGCCAACCTGTCCCATAGCACCTTTGTGTTATCGGAAAGCCCCACAGAGAAACACAGAGACTCTGTGACTGAGGAAAAGCTGTTGGGTGGGTGAAATGAGCCGTGGGTGTCCTTGGCTAGAGGTGGGCTGCTGAGACCTTGAGAAAGGGTGAGACATTTCATAGTCTGAAATGGATCCTTCTGCTCTCAGCACTGTCTGATTGCATAATAGAAGAGGGTGATCCCCCTCCATCTCATGATAGTGCAAGATGGAGGGACAAACCATCTCCCCTGACTCTGCTCTCTGCCACAGGCAATCCTCATGTCTCACAGCACTCACTCTGTTCTCCTGGAGTGCAGCAGAAATGCTGAGGGTTTCTGACATCCCAGAACAGTGCCCAGGGGAGGTGGGGGAGCTGTAAAATACCCAAAGCCTCTCCAACTGCCTTCTGCCATCCCTGTTCCATAGCAGTGAGAGTTCAGATGTTGAAAAGCCCATCTGCATTAGGTGTGGGTTCCTCAGCCAAAGCAGAACACCAGGACTGGCTCCTGCCGCCACCCTCCCTATGAACTCCCTGCTGCAGAGCAGGGCTGACCCCTCGGCAGCCACTGGGCAGAGGCCCTGCTCCTCACGGCAGAGGCAGCCAATGCCAACCAGAGCTCCAGCCATGGACGTGATGAAGGTCTCCTGGAAAATGAAAAGGGAGTGTATGCAACAGAGACAGAGCCTACGGGAAATGGCTTTCATTTTTCTTACAGAAGTCTGTATTGACTTACTCTGTTTCCCTCCTTGAACAGGTGCCGCTGCCCAGAGGCACCAAATGTCCAACAGCAGCTCCATCACCTACTTCCTCCTCATGGAGTTTGCAGACACACGGGAGCTGCAGTTCTTGCACTTTGGGATCTTCCTGGGCATCTACCTGGCTGCCCTCTTGGGAAACGGCCTCATCGTCACCGCCATCGCCTGCGACCACCGCCTCCACACCCCCATGTACTTCTTCCTCATCAACCTCTCCCTCATAGACCTGGGCTGCATCTCCACCACTCTCCCCAAAGCTATGGCCAATTCCCTCTGGAACACCCAGGATATCTCTCACTTTGGCTGTGCTGTCCAGCTCTTTTTCTTTTTCTTTTTTATGTCAACAGAGTGTTCTCTCCTCACTGTCATGGCCTATGACCGCTACATTGCCATCTGCCAACCCCTGCACTACGGGACCCTCCTGGGCAGCAGAGCTTGTGTCCGCATGGCAGCAGCTGCCTGGGGCAGTGGGTTCCTCAATTCTCTCCTGCACACGGCCAATACATTTTCGCTGCCCCTCTGCCAGGGCAATGCCCTGCACCAGTTCTTCTGTGAAATCCCCCACATCCTCAAGCTCTCCTGCTCACACTCCTACCTCAGGGAAGTTGGACTTCTTGTGGTTAGTGCCAGTTTAGCCTTTGGGTGTTTTGTTTTCATTTTGGTGTCCTATGTGCAGATCCTGAGGGTGGTGCTGAGGATCCCCTCTGAGCAGGGACGGCACAAAGCCTTTTCCACATGCTTCCCTCACTTGGCCGTGGTCTCCCTCTTTATCAGCACTGGAGTGTTTGCCCACCTGAAGCCTCCCTCCATCTCCTCCCCATCTCTGGACCTGGTGGTGGCAGTGTTGTACTCAGTGGTGCCTCCAGCAGTGAACCCCCTCATCTACAGCATGAGGAACCAGGAGCTCAAGGATGCCCTATGGAAATTGGCCCAATGGACACTGTTTCACCGACAATAACCTGCCGCCCCTTCTCTGCACATTGCCCAGAGTTTATCTTAGTCTGTGAGTCTGCTTTTTTCTCTCGTAATAATCCTGCTTGTAGATAATTTTCTGAGTTTACACTGCTTGTCTTAAGGCTTGATCCTACTGTCTCTGATCCTTGCACAACACTGAGTCAGGTGTGGCCTGACAGATAACAGCTCTTCAATAAAAGGGCACCTCCCAAGTGCAGTGCCTGAAGGATGGGCTGTTCCTCCAAAGTTCCTTCCAAGAACATGTTCAAGGAATCAATATTTTAATGAATCTCTTCTCCTTGTGTTTTCAATGTTTCTGGAGCTAAGCTGATGGTACTATTGGGTTCCACTGCACCAAATATTCTGGATTTAAAAGCGCTCTTCTTGGTGCCCAATGGAAGGGGAGACGGTCCATGAGCTCCCATTCTCTCCTCAGTCTTCTTCATGTATGACAGGACTGATGGCATATACCGGACATTCTGGAAATGAATCTTTTAGGGGGGAGGAGAGGCGGGATTAGGGACTCAACATTTGCCCTTGGACTGGAACGGATGGAGACTCCGAAGGTGAAACACCCTCAAAGGTAAAGTCCACCAATATAAAGCACTGAATCAATGTGTCCACGCACAAGGACGCTGCAGTGCCGAGGGAGTCAGCAGGGACTCATCAGGCACAGGGAGGGGAGAGTGGGGAGACACAGGAGGTGCCTGAGGGAACCCCAGGGCCAGGACTGCTGTGCTGTCCTGGGGCATGGGGCTGACTGGGGAGAGAAGGGGGCAAATTCAGTCAGGGCTGGGGATCACGCACAACATGAATTCCGGAGAGGCAGAGAGTGACTCGACTCTTTCCTCGTTTCCTCGGCACCAGCACGAGCCCTGGGGCTGATGGGCAGGCTGACCTCCTTGTCTGCCCCCCAGGAGCTGCTGTGCCCTTGGGAGGATCTGGGGCTGTGCGGTGAGTGCCCAGAGCTCTGCATCAGCCTGTGGCAGGCAGTGCTGTGGGGCCAGTCCAGACTGGACTGCTGGGCTGGGTTGTCCTGTGGAGAGGGTAGGGGAGGTGGGCAGAGCTGGGCAGGGGCTGGGGAGGGCTGGGAAGTGCCTGGGAGAGGACAATGGCAGTGTTAGAGCCCTTTCCAGGGAAGACTGAGGCATTGAGTATCTCAGCCTTCTCCATGTCCCGGGTGACCAGGTCTCCCGGTTCCTTCCTGGTTGCGCCCATATGTTCCCTAGTCTTCCTTTTGTCACCCACATACCTATAGAAGGCTTTCTTGTTGCCCCTGATGCACCTGGCCAGATTCACCTCTACCTGGCCTTTAGTTTTCCTAACCTGATCCCTGGCTGCTCAGAAAATACCTCCCAGGCTACCTGTCCTTGCTTCCACCCTCTGTAGGCTTCCTTTGTCTCTTTGAGATTGACAAGGAGGCTCCTTGGTCATCCACGCAGGCCTCCTGCTGTCTTTGCCTGACTTCCTCTTTGCCGGGATGTGTTGCTCCTGAGCTTGGCAGAGGTAGCCCTTGGATATTAGCCAACTTTCATGGGCCTCTCTTCCTTCCAGGGCTTTGTCCCAATGTACTCCACCAAGCAGATCCCTGAAGAGGCCAAAGTCTATCTCCTGAAGTCCAGGGTAGCGAGCTTACTGTGCGCTCTCCTAGCCACCTTAAAGATCCCAGACTCTGCCACCTCAAGGTCACTGCAGCCAAAGCTGCCCTTGACCATGACATTCCCCATGGGCCCCTCTTTCTTGGTCAGGACAAAGTCCAGCATGGCACCTCTCCTCATTGGCTCTGCTGTCACTTGGAGAAGGATGTAATCGTTAATGTGTTCCAGGAACCTCCTGGATTGCCTATGCGCTGCTCTGCTTTCCTTCCAACAGCTATCAGGGTGGCTGAAGTTCCCTCTGAGGACCAGGGCTTGTGAATGTGAGCCTACTCCAATCTGTCTATAGAGGACCTTATCCACTCGGTCTTCTTGGTACCCCCATGTACCTCTTCCTCATCAGCCTCTCTGTTCTTGACCTGGGCTCCATCTCCACCACTCTCCCCAAAGTCATGGCCAATTCCCTCTGGGACACCAGGGTCATCTCTTATGCAGGTTATGCTACACGGGCCTTGCTGTTTGTCTTTTTCATTTCAGCAGAGTTTTCTCTTCTCACCATCATGGCCTATGACCGCTACATTGCCATCTGCCATCCCCTGCACTATGGGACCCTCCTGGGCAGCAGAGCTTGTGTCCACATGGCAGCAGCTGTCTGGGGCAGTGTTTTTCCCTATGCTGTGCTGCACACGGCCAATACATTTTCACTGCCCCTCTGCCAGGGCAATGCCCTGCACCAGTTCTTCTGTGAAATCCCCCACATCCTCAAGCTCTCCTGCTCACATTCAGACTACCTCAGGGAAGTTGGGCTTCTGGTGCTTAGTGTCTTACTAGCATTCGGGGCTTTTGCTTTCATTCTCTTTTCCTATGTGCAGATCTTGAGGGCTGTGCTGAGGATCCCATCGGAGCAGGGCCGGCACAAAGCCTTTTCCACGGGCATCCCTCACCTGGTTGTGATCTCCCTGTTTATCAGCACTGCCATGTTTGCCTACCTGAACCCCCCCACCATTTCCTCCCCATCTCTGGACCTGTTGGCGTCATTTCTGTACTCAGTGGTGACTCCAGCAGTGAACACCCTCATCTACAGCATGAGGAACCAGGAACTCAAGGATGCCCCGTGGAAACTGATGACTGGTATCTTGTCAGAAGCAGCAATGAACTGCCCATCTTCTACATATCACACATGATGTAACTCATTACAGGCCCAGATTGTCTTTAGTACTTTTTTTCCTTTCCTTTATTTGGTTTTTATCTTTTCTGGGGTTTGTTAATGCTGTCAATAAAAGTGAAGAATCATCCTTTATCCTATTGCTATGTCAGGATCTGTCTGTGTTGTGGGAGCCACAGACTTTGTCAATAAGAAGCTCTTCTCTCTTTGTTTTTAAAAAACTGAAGGACCCTGCACTGACTTGTTTGTCTGAGATCCTTTCTCCGAGAACTTCTCTATAGCTGCAGGGGCCTCATCTGTGTGCTGAGGTGGAGGGGTCAGGAGTGACCCGAGCTGGGTCTGCCTCCCAGCCTGACCAGCATGGCCCTGGGCACCACAGCCCCCGGCTCTGCAGAGCTGCACCACCAGCTCGGGGGCTGTGGGACGCCTGGAGAGGGGTGCAGGAATGGCTGGCCAGGCCAGCACGGATGAGCTGTTTCGGGAAAAGGCTCTGAGGACAGATGGGCTGTGGCAGGAGAAGAGCAGGGCACCGTGTGTGTGCAGGGCAGCCATGGCAAGAGGAACCCTTTGCTCTGGTGGAACAGCTCGGGGCAGGCTGCCCTGTCCCTGAGGCAAAAGGACCTTCCTGAGGGTGCCCTGGGCCAATTCTCTCATGCCATCCTGGGAAGGACATTTGGCAGGGGGGGCTCCAAGCTGCCTGGGGTGGGTATCTCCTCAGCATGAAGGCTGGGTGGACCATTGCCAATGAGGCTGCTCTGCTGGTCTGTGCTGGGAGAGAGCAGGAGGTGTCCAGATTCAGGGAGGGTGTGAGCTGGCGAGGCTGGCAAGTGCCCCAGAGAGGAAAACCTCAGGGAAGAGCTGAAGTGGTGGAGTGTGCAGGGTGGGGGCACATAGCAGTGTCCTGGCACAGCCGGGCTCCTGCGAGAAACATGACAGACCAGACAAGCAGGATCTGGGCTGTGCCTGTGCTCACTGGACACCCCGGGGAAGTTGTCCCAGCACCATCATCACAGAATCACAGTATCACGGAATTTCCTAGATTGGAGAAGACCTGTAAGATCACATAGTCCAATCATTAACCTAACATTGACAAGCCCACCACCAAACCATGTCCCTCAGCACTATATCTACACGACCCTTGAACACCTCCAGGGATGGGGACTCCACCACTGCCCTGGGTAATGTATTCCAATGCCTGATGACCCTTTCAGTAAAGAAATTCTTCCTAATACACTGTCGAAACTTCCCTTGGTGCAACTTGAACCATTTCCTCTTGTTCTAACACCCGTTACCTGACAGAACAGGTGGACCCCCACCTCTCTGCCACCTCCTTTCAGATATGTTTAGAGAGCGATAAGGTCTCCCCTCTGCCTCCTTTTCTCCATGCTAAAAAAGTCCAGTTTCCCCAGCCGCTCCTCATAAGACATGTGCTCCAGACCCCTCACCCGTTTCGTTGCCCTTCTCTGGACATGCTCCAGTGCCTCAATGTCCTTTTTGTGGTGAGGGGGCTGAAAGTGAACACAGTACTCAAGATGCGTCCTCCCCAGTGCCCAGTACAGGGGGAAAATCACCTCCCTGGTCCTACTGGCTACACTAGTCCTGATACAGGCCACGATGCCGGTGGGCTTCTTGGCCACCTGGGCACACTGCTGGCTCATGTTCAGCTGCTATCAACCAACAACCAGAGAGGTGCTTCTCTGCTGAGTAGCTTTCCAGACACTCCTCCCCCAAGCCTGTAGCCTTGGCGGGGCTTGTTGTAGCCAAAGTGTGAGACGCAGCACTTGGCCTCATTGAAACTCCTACAGTTTGCCTTGGCCCATGGGTCCAGTCTGTCCGAATCCCTCTGCAGAGCCTCCCTACCCTCAGGCAGATCAACACTCCCACCCAGCTTGGTGTCATCCGCAAACTGACTGAGGGAGCACTCCATCCCCTCATCCCGATCATTGATAAAGAGGTTAAACAGGACTGGACCCAGTACTGAGCCCTGGGGGACACCACTCCTGACCGCCCGCCAACTGCAATTAACTCCATTCACCACCACTCTCTGGGCACGGCCTTCCAGACATTTTTTTACTCAGCAAAGCGTGTGCCCATCCGAGCCATGAGCAGCCAGTTTCTCCAGGAGAATGCTGTGGGAAACAGTGTCAAAGGCTTTACTAAAGTCCAGATAGACAACATCCACAGCTTTTCCCTCATCCACTGAGCGGGTGACCACGTTGTAGAAGGAGATCAGGTTAGTCAAGCAGGACCTGCCTTTCACAAATGCCTTTGCTAATGTGGCACTGAGTTCCACCTGTCTGTAATAGATTTTATCCCACAGTGAGGGACTGCAAAACTAGAAAGGGCTACTGCAAATGTGCCAAGAGAATTAGAAAAAGCCATGAATGAGGGCAGGCAGTATGACAGCCTTAGAGGAAGAAATCAAATTATTATCAAAAATGGTAATATAGAATGGCTTAGCTCTAGAGCACCCTTTAGAAGTACAGGACAGAGTAGGTGCGTTCTTGAATAACAGCTGCTGGGGTTTTTATGTCAGTCAAGACCAGAAAAACAAAACTGAGAGAAACAAGAGAAAGACTCATTTAAAAATATTACACAAAATAGGGCAGGGATCTCCCCTAAATCTCTTTGGGTGGCTAACCTCTTGGCTCCCAGACTTAGGAACAGGACTGTGAACTGAAAGGATTTGGGTTGTTGTATTCACTCTCTTGTTTTGCTTTCTAATTAGATGGGTGTGTTTACAGTGTAATATTAACTTATGAACTTGACTTACGACTTAAATAATGAAGAGTATAGTGTGACCCTGATGGTGAAAGGAAAAGGAGGGACTGTTAGGAAAATCTCATTCCAGAACTATTGTAACAATTACTCTTTAGAGTATGAAATTGTATGAACTTTCTTAAGATATACAGCGTTTCTATTGCGTACTGCATAGCCATGGTTCAGTCAGCATGACTACAGGACCCAGCTCATTGTCGGGAGGAGAAGACAGCCCCCAGCCTGAAGAAGAAAGGATGCTCCAGCACTGCGCGGATGACGCCAGCCTCCCAGCCCCTCTGACACCCCTGTGAAACCCTCCCCTGATCTGGCATCAGAGATAAGGAACTGCAGCAAGACCGACTCCAGGGACGTCTCCATTAGGAGAGCAGCAGGTGGATGATGATGCCACAGCATGAGAGTTGCTTTGCCAAACAGCAGCCTGTGTGTGCGTGTTAAGTAGCGATCACTCAAATTGTGTTGTACCTGAATGCTCTAAAGGTATAAGAACCATGTGTGAAACTGCATTTGGGGTGTCCCAATTTGACTGGGACCACTCGTGCTCGTGAACAGAGAATCACTCGTGTAATTCCATACTTTGTGTCCCAGTCTCTCTCCTGGGACAGCATGGGCAGTTGGAAAGTTTTCATGATGTTATCCTCGAAGGCCGAGAATTGTCCCCAGGGGTGGCCCAGAAGGCACTTGACTGCCTTTATGGTGCTGTCCTCCCAGGCAATGATCGTTCAGGAAGGACTCTGACTGAAACCATGACTCGAATAGGACTGCCTCAAGAACATGAGAGCGATGTGCCATCCTCCCCTATGCACGATGGTCCCCCTTTCGAGCCCAGTCGAAAGGAACAGGTGGTTTGCAAACTCTTTTGGGTAAGGATTTCAGATGCTTGTGCAATGCCTCACACAACTGTGGCCTGGGCACTCATAGACAACAGACACCTGATCATTTCCATAGTGTCAGTGTCAGTGCGTGTGCCTTCGGAAACCATGCACGTGCTAACAAGCAATGGGATTTGGGTGAGTGGCGTGTATGTACAGTGAATATGAACTACAAATTTATATCCTTGTGAAGGCAGGATTTCAAAAGTTTCAAGCAAAGTCCTTACTGTCAAAAATGCTGAGTTTATTTTTTCTAAGGTAAGAATAACCTAGACATTTTTGCTTTAAATAAATGCCCTCTGTCCCCCCTTCCACTCTTCCTTGCCCAGCAAGACTGCAACCTGCTGCCTCCTGTTCTGCGGGTCGTGAGCCATCCATTGCAGAACAGCCTTGAACATGTCCTCTTCTTTCCCACGGAGCTGCTCCTTCTACAGGACGCGCTGGAGCTCATTGATGGAGAGCTCCAGAAACTCTCTCGACACCCTGGTCACCCTTTCCAAGTGATGGCGGATGAACGCCTGGGCTGCTTCCCACAGGTCAATAATAAAGTCAATAATAAAGGCAGTAGTAATACTCGGTGAATCTCCAGATGCCGACGCAGTTCTCCAAGCACAGCTGGGACTTTAAGAACTCGCAGCACAGTCTGACGATGCCCATGACGTTGAACTGGTCGGCCGCTATCAGCAAACGTTCAACGTTGATGGCCTTGACCGGTACTGTGCCGGTGTAGGCGTACTCGATAATGAGCCGCATCATTTCAGGTGAAGTGCCGGGGATTTTATAGACATCGTTCCCGGCATTGCTCCAGCGGGTGGAAAACAAAGCCCTGAAAAAAGCAAAGCAGTGCTGGGGGAAAAAGCAGCTTTGCTGCATTAAACACAGACCCTATTATCCCCTGTGCCTCCTTCCTGGGGCACCAATTTGGGCACACGCAGTAGCCACGCTGGGAGGCCGTGGGGTTTATTAATTCATGTGTTACGAGCCGGTTGTTTTAACAAGGAGTCACCGCCTCCGGCTGTGCACAGACAGCCACAGGGCCAGTGCCCCCGTTGCTTCAACAAGACCACCAGAGAATGGCGCTGTGTGGGGAAGGAACACCTCCCGCCCCACGGCAGACAAGCCCGGCTGGCCATGCTCCAGCCCTGCACCGCATCGGGGGGTTCGTCAGAAACCGCTTCCAGTGCTGCTGTGAGATCTTGGGTTGGGGATGAATTCCGGTGTCCAGGGAGGCACCAGGACTGTGGGGAAGTGCTGGAAAAGAGGTTCAATTCCAAGGGAAGCACTGGAGAGACACTAAGGCAGCGTGACACAGCCTGGGAAATGCTGTGTGTCCCCATCCCATCTTGTTCCAAGCACTGACCTGAACTATTGACTGCAGCTACAGAGGATTTTCTTGTGAGCACTGAACTCAATGCCACCCATCACAGAGTCTCTCCTCCAGGCAAAGCTCACTGAAGATGATGCAAAGCACAGCACTCATCTTCCTCTCCCTGGGTGAGGATGAGTGTCGCTGGGAGCCAAGCTATCGCCCACGTCACAGCCTGTGGCAGTGGAAGGTGCTTCTCCTGGAGGTGCTACAGCGCTTTGTCCGTGCCCTCCCTCCAACACCGTCTCCCAACCCCTGCCTGTCTGGTGGCTCTGGAATGTGCCCCAAAGTGAAATCACAGGCGCAGGGGTGACCCGGGACCGGCTGTGAGCCCCCTCGCAGCTGGTGCTTTACCTCCATATTGATTCATGGGTGGTGGCAAATGCTCTGTGGGGGTGGTTACAGCAGTGGGAGCAGAGCAACTGGCAGTGCAGAGGTAGACCCATCTGGGCTGCTGAACTGTGGCAAGACATTGCTGCCCAGATAGAGAATCTGGTTGTGAAAGTACATCATGTAGATGACCACGTACCCAAGGGTCAGGCCACTGAGGAACATCAAAACAACCAGCAGGTGGATCAGGCTGCTAAGATTGAAGTGGCTCAGGTGGACATGGACTGGCAACGTAAGGGTGAACTATTCATAGCTTGGTGGGCCCATGACGCCTCAAGCCATCAAGGAAGAGATGTGACATATAGATGGGCTTGTGACCAGGGGGTGGACTTGGCCACGTTCACTATTGCACAGGTTATCCACGAATGTGAAAGGTGTGCTGCATTTAAGCAAGCCAAGCGGTTAAAGCTTCTTTGATATGGAGGACGTTGGCTGAAATATCAATACGGGGAGGCCTGGCAGATTGGTTCTATCACACTCCCTCAAACCAGCCAAGGCAAGCGTCACGTGCTCACAACGGTGGAAGCAAACACCGGATGGCTGGAAACACACTCTGTGACCCATGCCACCGCCCTGAACAACTATCCTGGGCCTTGAAAAGCAAGTCTGATGGCGACATGGCACCCCAGAGAGAATTGAGTCAGACAGTGGGACTCATTTCCAAACAGCCTCATAGACACCTGGGCCAAAGAGCATGGCATTGGGCGGGTGTATCACATCCCCTACCATGCACGAGCCTCTGGGAAAATGAAACAATACAACGGACTGCTATAAACTACACTGAGAGCCATGGGTGGTGGGACCTTCAAAAGTTGGGGTACACATTTAGCAAATGCCACCTGGTTAGGGAACATTTGAGGATCTGAATATGTTCGGGAAAAGAGTCTGGGTTATTCCTGACACAAGCAAAGGCAAAACTATCTGTGGGATTGCTTTATTTTAAGGCCCTGAGTGCACTTGGTGGGTAATGCTGGAGGATGGGGATGATCGATTTGTTCCTCAAGGGGATTTGATTTTGGTGAGAATGGCCAATGAATCAAATGATATGATATTTATTGCTAAAATACCACTCTATGTCATCACTACTACAGTTGCTATATGCTCTATCTCTGGCATTGCAGTGAAAGTGACCTAAATTAATGAAGAATGAACTTTGATGAAACTGAGCAAAGTGCAGAAGTGATGGAACCAGAAGTGGCTGCAGCAACTGGCACCCGGGAATTGTCTTGAGATCGACATCTTCAACCCACAGATGATGGGCATGGGCCATGCCGGCTACACCAGCTGCGAGCTCCAGATGCAGCACGCAACAATTCAACACCACACACCACGTCTCCTGCTGGGAAAGACAGTTACAACAGATGGAGCCCAAAGTCATGGACTAAATGAACTCAAGGGACATTTCAGTGGGATGGGCCATGGACTAAGGGAATGATATCTGTGTGCATATATACATATATCAAAGACAGGAAAATGGTGGTGATTTATGGAAAAGTGTAAGACCTGGGCATGAGGTAGATGGTATAGAATAAGGGGCGGACGCTGTCCTGGTTTTGCCTGGGATAGAGTTAATATCCTTCCTGGTAGCTGCTGTGTTTTGGATTGACTTTGAGAATAACATTGCTAACACGTATTGTTTTAGTTGTTGCTGAGTGATGCTTATATTAAGTCACGGACTTTTTCAACTTCCTGTGGAAGGTGGGGGGCGACAGACAAGACAAGCTGGCCAAAGGAATATTCCATCCCATAGATGTCATGCTCAGTATATAAATGGGAGTTAGCAGGGGGGCAGGGATCGGTGATCACATCTCCGGACAGGCTGGGGAGTTAATCATTGGGAAGTGTCAGCAATTTGTGTTGCATCACTTTATTTTGTTTATTATTATTATTATTATTAATAATAATAATAATAATACTAATAATAATATCTTTTCTGTTACTGTTCTTTTAAAAAATATTTATCTAAGCCCATATCTTTTTTTTCTGTTTCTCCCTTTTCTCCCTATTCTACCTGGGACATCCCATTTCATTTAAGAGCTGTTATCTGACCGGCTACATCTGACTCAGTGTTGTGCAAGGGTCAGACCCAGTACGATCAAGCCTCAAAAAAAGTAGTATAAACCCAGAAAAATATCAATAAGCAGGATTATCACAAGAGAAAAATTCAGGCTCGTGGTCTAAGATCAACTCTGGGCAATGTGCGGAGAAGAGGCGGTAGGTTATTGTCGGTGAAACAGCGTCCATTGGGCCTGTTTCCACAGGGCATCCTTGAGCTCCTGGTTCCTTATGCTGTAGATGAAGGGGTTCACTGCTGGAGGCACCACCGAGTACAACACTGCCACCACCAGGTCCAGAGATGGGGAGGAGATGGAGGGAGGCTTCAGGTGGGCAAACACTGCAGTGCTGATAAAGAGGGAGACCACGGCCAGGTGAGGGACACACATGGAAAAGGCTTTGTGCCGTCCCTGCTCAGAGGGGATCCTCAGCACCACCCTCAGGATCTGTACATAGGACAGCAGAATGAAAACAAAACACACAAATGCTAAACAGGCACTAACCACAATCAGCCCAACTTCCCTGAGGTAGGAGTGTGAGCAGGAGAGCTTGAGGATGTGGGGGACTTCACAGAAAAACTGGTCCATGGCATTGCCCTGGCAGAGGGGCAGTGAAAATGTATTGGCCGTGTGCAGGAGAGAATTGAGAAACCCACTGCCCCAGGCAGCTGCTGCCATGCGGACACAAGCTCTGCTGCCCAGGAGGGTCCTGTAGTGCAGGGGTTGGCAGATGGCAACGTAGCGGTCATAGGCCATGATGGTGAGGAGAAAATACTCAGCTGAAATAAAAATGAGAAAGAAAAAGAGCTGGACAGCACATCCTGCATAGGAGATGGCCCTGGTGTTCCAGAGGGAGTTTACCATGGCTTTGGGGAGAGTGGTGGAGATGCAGCCCAGGTCAAGAACAGAGAGGTTGAGGAGGAAGAAGTACATGGGGGTGTAGAGGCGGTGGTCACAGGCGATGGCACTGATGATGAGGCCGTTTCCCAGGAGGGCAGCCAGGTAGATGCCCAGGAAGAGCCCGAAGGTCAAGAGCTGCAGCTCCCGTGTGTCTGCCAATGCCAGGAGGATGAATTGGGTGATGGAGCTGCTGTTGGACATTTGCTGCCTCTGGGCAGGGGGACCTGTCCAAGGAGGAAAAGGCAGTGACAAACTGGGAGAGACTTTTCTGAGGAAATCCCAATGCCATTCCTCACAGAAATCCCCCTCCCACAGCTTAATGAGAAATGATCCAGCTCATTCCCAACCCCACAAACTCAGTGACACTCTACCTTATCGGGTACAATACTGCCTCGACACCAACTTTCCATGAGGGCACCTCTGGGGCACGAGTCAGAGGCAGAGTCAGAGGCAGAAGAGAAGCTGACCCGCACCCCCTCCCAAACTCCTGAGATGCAGAGTTCAACAGAGGGGTGGGGAAACAAGGAGAAACACGTCTGTGCTCTGAAAAAAGGAAGCGAGGAGAGGGAGTCAGACAGGCGTGCCGTGAAGCCTTCTCCTCAGTGACAGTGTCTTCAGACAGAGACACTGCAGGGCACTTGCTTTTATGTTGTGCATCACTTGTAGGACACACACACATCTCCTTGACTGCAGGTGCAGCTGCCGAGAAGGCATCTCAGGCTCTGGACCCACTGGCTGTGGGGCGGGTGTGAGAGTAGAGCAGAGGCTTGCTGCCGAGAAGTTGTCTGAAGGTCAGGGGGTGGCCGGAGGTGCCAGGATCCCCCCTGCCTGGGCACTTCTGGCAGCAGCTCCCTCTCTGTCCCTGCCTGTGTCTGGGCTGCCAGGAGCTGCCCCTGCCTGGAGCTGCTTCTCTGCCCCCGGGTCTCCTCCCTGCCAGTGCCCCAGAGCCCATCCCACCCGCTGTGTGCTCAGCTCTGCCCTGCAGACCCCTCCTGGCAGCACAGCGCTGCCCGGGGGCATCTCTGGCTGTGCTGGGGCTCAGGAGGGGTTCAGGGAAGTGCTATTGAGAACGGGGGTCTCTGTGCCTTCTTCGTAAAGGAGAAATCCATTCCCACCACCAACTGCCCACCCACCAGCTGAGAGGAGAAATCCCACAGCACAGACTTGTTCTCTTTCAGGGGAAAGGTGCCTCGATGTCCTTCTTCAAAAGGGCCCTCTGCAAATGTCCTTGGGGTGATGGGGATCTGGAGCAGCCCTGACCCACACAGGTCCATCTCAGCAACAGAAGGCATCTGCCTTGCTGGCAGTCACTCCTTCCACCCACTGCTTCTCCCCACAGAAGCTCCGTGGGAGCTCCCCGGGCAGGCGGAGAGCTGACCCTGGCAGAGTCCCTGCCCCGGCACACAGCCCCTGGGGTGCAGGGACCCTGATGGCAAGGACAGCCCTGCCCACCCCTGCCTGCACACCCCTACGCACACCTCCACAACCATCCCCGGCAGAAGGCAGCCCTCGGGCCCTGTCCCTCTCACTGGGCAGCAGGGAAGCCCTGCTCTGGAGCACATCCTCCTCCTCTACAGCACAGAAACTGAGAGAGTCCTCCTGACAGAGCCCAGCAGCTCTCAGATGGACCAGCTTGAGGAGATCCCTCCAGGAACTGGAGCTGCATTGCCCGGCACCCCAAGACTTACCACGCAGAAGCTGGTGAAGATTTCTGCCCCAGTGAGCTCTCAGCACCCCCCACTCCCAACTGCCTTTAAGCTCTCTCTGCCTTGCAGGTCTCCCCTCCCTGCCTGCAGGCAGTGTCCCCAGCCCTGCTATTGGGCAGAGCCGCCTCTCTGCAGCGCTGCCCGCTTGCCAGGAGCTCCCTCCATCCCAGAACCCTGGCCCAGCTCAGCAGCAGAGGACCAGCCCACGCTGGCACTGCCTCTGTCCCCTCTGGGCTCCTTGGAGGTGTCCCTGGGGCTCCAGGGAACCGCCTGTGAAAAAAACTGATGCAATCTCTGATGTTCCCTCCCTCAGCTGTGCAGAGATACTTAATTCCAGCTGTGTCATTTCTCCCAGCAGAAGAAGAGCTGGCCATGAGTAACCCCTCTTCTTGTCCCATCAGTAGGACACACCGGGGTATTGGAGTGTTGGCACCAGAATTCCTTATGGCAAGTCATGGCTTGCCTGGTGCCACAGCTGGGGGGGCTTCAGCCCAAATGTGCAGCAATGATCTCAGCCAGGGGCACAGACAGGACAAGCTGGAGCCGTTCCTGTGGCAGACAGAGCTGTGACATGGTGGCAGAGCTCAGTCCATCTGGTCTTCAAGGACAGCCTCCTCCAAGCTCTGCTATAGTCCAGTTCGCAATTCAATCTAAGCCTGAAAGGCAATTCAAGGGCACTAGAATGAGTGTTTACTCCTTCAGGAACAGTTTGAGGAGAACCAAATCCACTGTGTGGCCACTGCTGAGTTTCATAGAGCGGGTGGAGCTATATCGGAAATTCTCTACATCCTCTTTGCCTCAGTCTGCCCCAGAAAGGTCTCCCAGAGCTCTGAGACTCGGGGCAGGAATCTGGAGGAACGCCACCAGCAGTGGATTGTTCCCAAGTCACCTTAACTAAAACAATCCTTACCAGTCTATGGGACAGGAGGGGTGGCAGCTGAGGGAGATGACAGGGTAAACCAATGTGCCAGCGTATTCAATGACACTCCGTAATCATTGAAAGGCCATGGAGGTTGAGGGAAGGAACATAGAGGTACATAGAAAGGCCAGAGGGATGGGCCAAAAGTAATATCATGATGTCTGATAAAGAGAACTCTGAAGTCCTGCCCTTGAGGTGCACTAACCCCGTGCAATGACAGAGGGCCGGGGCGGTGTGGCTGGGTGGCAGCTTTGCGGGAAAGGCTCTCGTGGTCCTTCAGTTTCATTAGGCAAAACAGGAGCCAGGGGCAAAGAAGGCCAACAGCATCCTTTGCTTCTCTTTCCATTCCCTGAAATCTCGAGTGCTTCTCTTTTATTCTCCTAATACCCTCCCAAAAGAACAGCCCACCTGTGCTGGTCTGAGGTGAAACAGAACCCTTTTTCTGTTCAGTAATTTGACTTTGCAGCCAAGCCTCCTCGAACTAACTGAACTCTCTGAAATTTAATGCATATTGTCCATAAGCTGTTGGCTCTCAGAGTGACAAAACCTGATTATCTATAATTTATGCCAAGGCATGGTATGCAGAGAGGCTCTTGCTTAGACTTTTTGCTATAACAACCAAGGGCAGCTCACTTTGTTATATGCCCCGTTGGAGGGTCGGAAGCGGTAAAGTGTAGAGGGGATGCACCTTTGGATAGGAGCAGACAGGACAGGTGACCCAAAACCGACTGACTTATCTAAACTGACAAGTCCTTTCTCTCTCTCCCTCCTCTCCTTGGAAAGAGAGGTGAGGGAGAGCATCTGTCGTTTGTCGCAGTGGCCAGGCCGGACCAAACCATAACAAGAGTGAAGGAACTGCACTGTTGGACTAAAGGCAGTCCTTGCTCCTGCACACAGAATTCCAGCCACAAGTAGCTCTGTGCTCATTTAATATTTGGTTGGCTGCCTCGAGGAATTGTCCCCGACACACCCTTGGCTGGGCTCAAGCAGCATCTTGTCTGGGAAGCTCTCCTAACGAACAGCCTCATCCCAACTTCATTGCATGGTCTGTAAATGGAGAGGCAAGCTCTGCAGTCAAAGTGGAAGGTTTGTGGGTGATGGTGGTGACTGAAATGACCCACAATGCATCTTTGGTGTGGCTTTCTGGATGCTCAGAACCAATGGACCTCTGAAGGAAAGTCAATCTGGAATTGGAGCTTACGGAAAACACATTTAAAACTCTTTTCTACTGAGTCGCTTGGAGCAGCAAAATTCCTGTTAGTGTTTGCCTGTGTAAAGGCTGTATGGGAAGTGCACAGCATAAAACAGACCATGCAGCTTGAGCTAAAATATACGTTAAGGAGGAAAAGGATGTTACAAACTCAATAAGCAGGTGATTGAACCAGGGCAATGCCCTAGGAAATCCCACTGTCTTAGAATAGCAGATCCCACTTCTCCAGCCTGTGAAGTTTACGTTAGTCATTGCAAAGTGAAAAAGGAAGCCGGTGCCATTGGAACCCTGTGGTGTGCCATGTACGATTCACAGGATCTCCTGAGAGAAATGGATGAGAAGGTAAAGAATGTGCAAAAAAAGCCATCTGTAAATTGAAGGAGGAGGAATTTCCCAAAATAAAGACAATCATCTTAATCAAAATTTGAGAGGAAGATCTCATGGTAAACAGACATAGACCCTGGTTACAAATCAAACAGCTGGACTTAGAAGTTGGACAAGCACAAGATTTAGAAACAGAACTAAAGGTTTTAGAAAATGAGCTACAGAAAGCTGGAACAGCAGCTCAGCTTCCAGCAGAGTAACATATCATCACGAACAGAAGTCACAACCAATCTAGACCCAAGGTGGGAAAATGTCAGCTTCCAACCAAGGCAATGAAAAGGATTAATGTGAAAAGACCCATCAGGTCAGCCTGCATAGTAAGGGAAAGCATTATTTATTATGCTGTAGATGCAGAAGGCAATAAGCATTGGATTTTGCCTCAGAATATTCAAGGAGAGTTTATCGAAGTTCATGCGTGAGCTCGGACAAAGACTCTGAGCAGCGGGTGGGGGCCTAACTTGAAGAAGGATGTATATCTCTGGTGTAGGAACTGCCTTTCTTGTGCCATGACCCATGCAGGCAACCCTGGATCAAAAGCCCAACTCCAGCACCAACATATTGGAAGCCCACGGGCACAACTGCAGATCGATTTTGTGGGACCTCTGTAAGTGACAGCTTGAAACACCAAACACATCTTGGTAGTAGGAGATCCTTTTAGTATATAGACAGAAGCCCCCCCTTGCAAAACCAACATGATGGTCACTGCTGCTAATCTGCTGTTTTAACTGCTCCACACCATAGAGACTGATCTCAGCACTCACTTTATCACAAGAATTATGCATGAGCACTGCAAAGCTTAAACGTAAGATGTGTTGCCCTGTCTCTGGCAACCCGTGGGGCAGAGGAGAGGGAAAAGCCAATAACGGGGTTTGGATGTTGAAGGTGGGGTCCAGCAGAGATGAGGAGTCAAGGGAGTG
Organism: Vanellus vanellus; assembly: GCF_965231255.1. Lineage (NCBI taxonomy): Eukaryota > Metazoa > Chordata > Aves > Charadriiformes > Charadriidae > Vanellus > Vanellus vanellus. The sequence goes on along the minus strand of NW_028127111.1, from coordinate 217,478 downwards.
GATGGGGAGAGACAGACAAAGGTGAGACAAGTTCTGATCTTGATTGTGAGGCCACTACTGTTGTAGGAGCATGACTGTGCAGCAGCTGGCCCCAGCAGTTTGGGGACAAGAGGTTTATCACAAAACCGCTCTTCCCAGCAGAGCCAAGATAGGGGCAGAGGGAAAGGGGAGTGGCAGGCCAAGGGGAGATGGCTGGCATGGTGATGATTCTGAGGGCACTTCCACAGCAGCAGCCTGGTTGGCCCTCAGGAGACATGCTGGCCAGCAGGCATGCTGAGGTCATCCAGCACATCAGAGACCCCACCCAAGAGGAATTCCGTCCTTTGGGAGGGGAGGGGGTGAGGCAGGTGGAAGAGGCCCACCTGGGTTCTGATCCTGGGCGCACCTCTGTTACAGCAACCTGACCAACCATGGCAGACAGAAGGGCAGATGGGGCTCATGGCCACCCGGCTCAGGACAAGCCCTGACACTGGCGGAAAATCTTCTCCTTATCTCCAGGTTGAACATCCCCTCTTTCACCCAACACTAGTCTTTCATCCTCCTAATATGCACCATGGTGGAGAGCCTATCTCCGCATTTTTATGACCTCCTCCTAGGTTGACAGGCTGCAAGGAGGTCCCCCTAAGCCTTCTTTCTGCTCTTGACCTTCCTTGCAACCACTGGCTCAAGGGGAGCTTTGCCTTCCTAAAGACAATGACGTCAAAAGAGATAAGTTTCTTCCTTGTCATGTCCTTGCTGTCACCTCTGGGCAGCTGCTTCATGGCCCCTGTCAGAGCCAGCCTCGTCCCTCTACTCACCCAGCCTCCCTGCCCCCCCCCCCCCAAATGCATCCTCATCATGGGAAGACCCGTGGTGCACAAAGAGGTTTCTAGGGCAATCAAAACCACTCTCAGTGGAGAGAGGGAAACAGGGTGGGCTCTTTGTGTGCTGTATTATGTTAGTGTAAGATATCTACCCATATAGACACACAGCATAAACGGATCCTTCCAAGAGCTGGTCTGACACTTTCCATCTATCCAGAACCTGTCCCCGGGATCCCCTCGTCCCCCTGCTCCCCCCAGGCACAGACAAACACATGCTCACACAAATGGCTCTCTCCAGCACAAAGTCAAAGAATCATTGAGGCCAGAAACCAGTCAGCGTCCACCTTCTCTGGGCTGCCCCTTCATGCTTCATTTTAGTCAGGACCTCCTTTCTCACCCTTGCCAGGCTACTGCCAGCTTTGACAGACTTCCTGTATGATGGGGTGGACTGTTCTGGAGCTGCAAGAGTCGATCCTTGACTAGCAAAGAGTTCTCTGCCCCACTCTTCTCCGCAGGGCCCTATCCCATGGGATTCTTCTGATCAGGGCCCTCAGAAGGCCAAAGCCTGCTCTCCTGAAGTACTGCTCTTGGCCTTGTTCCCTTCTTTCAGGAGCCTCAACTCTACCTTCTCACCCCTGACTGTGACATCCCTGACAGTGGGACATGTGAAATTTTTTTCTCCACTCTGGAGCAGGCACGGAGACCCCAGTTCTCGTTAGCGTTTGTCTGAGCCTCTTCTTATCCCCTTGGCATGCAGAGATGTCCCTGGGCAGTGCCCTGCTGCCAGGAGGGATCTGCAGGGCAGAGCTGAGCACACAGCGGGAGGGATGGGGTCAGTGAGCACTGGCAGGGAGGAGATGTTGGGACAGAGAAACAGCTCCCGGCAGGGACAGCTCCAGGCAGCCCAGACGTGGGCAGGGAGTCGGAGGGACCTGCTCCCACAAACACCTTGGGAGAGGGGACTTGGGCACCCTCCCTGCCATCCCCTGCAGTGCAGACACCCACTCTGAAGGAACGCCCAGGTCTCCTCTTCCACCCAGCACAGCCCAACCCTCTGTCCCTCTCTTTCCTCCTCACAGCAACACTCATGGCATTTCTCCACATTTCCCCTTCTGCCTCTGCTCCCCTTGTTGGTATCACCGGAGTTTCTGTGGTGGGTTTGCGTTCAGCCATGAACAATACCTGTCGTTACTGCCATGCAGATGTTTCCATGGGAGTAAAATGTCCAAGCGCCCCCCTAATCTGCAGGGTCAGGGTGATACAAATGAGCTAATTTGCCCTTCAGGACATCCCATATTTAGGACATTCCACTCTTTCCCAGTGAGGTCCTACTGGGCTGAAGCCAGCTGGGCTCCAGAAGGGCACAGCTCACCCATGGCATCTCTGTGATATCCAGCAGCCCCATGACAAAGGGAATAGAGAGAAATGAGAAGTCTGTCCAAATGTATTGATGCGTTTTCCTCTATGAAGAGCCCTCCATGTCCTGATGGACCAAAGTGCAATGGAAATTCCATGACAGATTCCATCTTCTTGACATTCCTGAACACACAGAAACTGCAGCTCTTGACCTTTGGGCTCTTCCTGAGCATCTACCTGGCTGCCCTCCTGGGTAACGGCCTCATCATCACCATCATTGACTGTGACCACCGCCTCCACACCCCGATGTACTCCTTGCTCCTCAACCTCTCTGTTCTGGACCTGGGATCCATCTCCACCACTCTCCCCAAAGCCATGGCCAATTCCCTCTGGGACACCAGGGACATATCCTACACAGGATATTCTAGTCAAATCTTTCTTTTCAGTTTCTTCATTTCAGCAAAGTTTTTTTTTTTCTCACAGTCATGGCATATGACCGCTATGTTGCCATCTGCCAACCCCTGCACTATGGGACCCTCCTGGGCAGCAGAGCTTGTGTCCGCATGGCAGCAGCTGTCTGGGGCAGTGTTTTTCCCTATGCTGTGCTGCACATGGCCAATACATTTTCACTGCCCCTCTGCCAGGGCAATGCCCTGCACCAGTTCATCTGTGAAATCCCCCACATCTTCAAGGTCTCCTGCTCACGTTCCTACCTCAGGGAAGTTGGGCTTATTCCTTTTAGTGCCTTTCTATTTTTGGTGGCATTTTTTTTTCCCCTCATGCTTTCTTATGTTCAGATCTTGAAGGTGGTGCTGAGGATGCCCTCTGAGCAAGTGCGACACAAAGCCTTCTCCACATGCCTCCCTCACCTGGCTGTTTGTCTGTCACTACTGTCATGTTTGCCTGAAGTCCCCCTCCATCTCCTCCCCAGCCCTGCATCTGGTGATGGCTGGTTGTCATTTGGTGGTACCTCCAACACTGAAGCCCCTCATCAACAGTGTGAGGAACCAGGAGCTCAAGGATGACCTTAGGAAACTGATTGGAAATTTTTCGGTAACCATAGAGTACTTACGTGCTTCTGCAAAGGAGTCCCACTGTATGTCATGACCAAACAATACTGTTTATATTGTTTTTCCACTTGTGATGATTTTGCCTTCAAAGAAATGTCATTATTCATCTCTTCCTACTTAAGTATCCACACATCTTGTTTGACCCAGAGACTTCTGTAAATGGGGATCCAGTGTCTCAATGCATTTAATAAAAAAAAAAAAAAAAATCTTGCATCAACTTCTTTGCCTATGTTGGACATTGTGCATAATTACACCTTGGGTTATATTATGGGCCATTTAGCAAGAGGGGGGATGTCTCTTGAGTCTTTGTATGCGCCAGTGGCATCAATAGCAACAGTTTTTGAAAGTCTGGAGTACCCTTGGAATGTTTTGGTTATTGTGCTTGGGTAATTAAATTTTGCGGGCTCTTTCTTCTTCATTGGTGGATCTGCAGTATAGGGAAGTGTCCAGCGGCAACCCCCCGGCCCCCACAGCCGACATCATACCTGCACAGCCCCCACCTGTCCCTGTGACAGACATCGCGCCTGCACAGACCCTGCCGTCCCCTGCGACACTCAGACCCTGCCAGCCCCCATGGCAGGCATCCATCCGATCCAGACTCCGCTGGCTTAGACCCCGCCGGCTCCTATGTCAGGCACTGCACGGTATTTCTCCTGCACAGCACCCGCCAGCCCCCATGACGGACATTGCACCTCTCCAGACCCCGCTGGCTACCATGACAGGACCCACAGCTGCAACGAGTATTACACCTACTCCGACCTTGGTGATGGATGATGCAGCTGAACTACAGACCCAGTCAGTGCCGGTATCAGTCAACCCTGTGCATAAGACAAGACGTGCAATAGGACCAGATAGCAACGGGCAGTCAGGGACATCATGCAATGAAGAAACAGAGGAAACCTCTCCATCATTATCCCTAAGTGAGCTGCGAGACATACGTAAGCATTACGGCTGTCAGGAAGGCGAGCAAGTGATTCCTCCGCTACTCGATTGCTGGGACACTGGAGCCGATAGTTTGGACTTAGATGGTAGAGAAGCCAAGCGGTTGGGACCATTGACTAGAGAATTGGGTATTGACAGGGTTTTTGGAAGAACACCACAATCCCTTAGCCTCTGGAGATGACTCCTGTAAAGCGTGAGGAGCAAAGATCCCTATAGGGACGCTATCCCGTACCACCCATCCAAGTGGACAACTATTGAGAGAGATGTTCAGAATCTGAGGGAAATAGCTGTGCGGCAGATGATTTTTACTGATTTGGACAACCTGAAGACACCATTAGATCCAGATGCACTCAAAATTACCGGACCCACTTGGCGCATGTGGGTACGGAGAGCACCAGCGGCACATGCTCATGGATTGGTATTATTTTGCTGGAAAGAGGGTGAGGCACCGACGGTGGGTCATGTGGATACTGACATGCAGCATTATGCACATAATCTTTTTCTGCCCCGCAGGACAGTGTGTCAGCATTGGACAGGTCACGTGACCAGGCCGCTGTCTCAGTTGAGGAAAAACCATAAATCTGCTGTAGCATGTGGCAGTGTATTGGACAACTGGTTAGATGATGTCCCTCCGCAGGTCAACACCTCAGCCATGGAAAAATCGTCTGAAAAAGCTAGGTGGGAACTTGATGAGATGTTGCAGAAACTGCAGAGTGTTTCTCTGCAGGCTGATGTCTCAGCTGTGAGAAACGCACCTGATAACTTGATAACCTGATAATCATTTCATAGAGTGCTCAACCAAATATCCCAGCTGGTAAATAGTGTGGACTCCCAACCTGTACCGACCAGCGTTTTGGCAATTGAAGAAAAATGCTTTCCTAATAAACCTGTTTGAGAGAAACAATACACACCTGTCCTGGTGTGAGGTAAAACAGAACCAATTTTGTTCAGTATATTTACTTCTTAGCCGGGCTTCTTCTAACTACTGAAATTAACAGTATATTTTGCAGACAGTGTTCACTCTCTCAGAGTGATCAGACCTATGTTTACAGCGGATGCCCAGGCACGGTGTGCAGAGAGGCTCTTACTTATTGCTATAACACCCACGGCCAACCAACTTTGTGATTTCCCCCTTGGACGGTTGGAAGTGGAAAAGCATAGTGGGGTCCCACCTGCGGGGAGGAGTGGACAGGAGAGGTGACCAACGGGGTATTCCATCCCATCTGCCTCATGCTCAGTATAAAAGCTGAGGGATCAAAGGGTCAGCTCTCTTTCTTCAATGGCCAACGTCTGAGGAGGACTCTGTCTGTTCGTCTGCCTTTGATCCTGATCTTGAATCCTTATCTGGAATCCAGTTCCCATCCAGCACTGAGTCCAGTCTGGGACTGCCCCAGCGCCAGCCAGTGACGTGATCATCATCCTGGGAGCTTGATATGGTTTTGTATATATTTCATTATGGACTTTTTATTTTATTATTAATATTTCATTAACCTAGTTTAGGTCCTTCTAAACTCGTAAGTCCCTTTCTCTCTCTCCTGCCTCTCCTCGGTAGGGGAGAGCATCTGCCGTTCTGCCTGAGTGGCCAGTCCAGCCCAAACCTCAATACCTACACATTCACCCTCCATTTGGAGAGGTCCAGTTTCAATATCATTTGGAAATTGCTGATATCACTTAATGCGTAAGCAGATAAACAAAGACAAGTGGAAGAAAAAGGAATCTTTTTTTCTTTTCTTTTCTTTCATTTTTAAAATCATTTCACTTCTGAAATCTCTCGAATAAGAATTGTAAAGTGAAGAAAGTTATGCTCAGAGCCTTGGCTTGTTAGGGCATTTTGCATGTTAATGAACTGGCCTCTTGAGAAGTAAAAGGCAGCAGCAACAAAGCTCCAAGTTTCTGAGCATGTCAGTGGGCTGCACTGAGGGCCACCCCTGAAAAGACCTTGGAGGGAATGACCAGAAAAGGGACTGTCCCTGGAGGCTGGTGAAGCAGGAAGTCAGAGGCACTGCTTACAGGTTGAAAATCAAACATGGAAGTGGTTGTGAAAGCCCTTGACCTGTCTCATCAAGCGGGATGTCCAAGCACTGACCCCCACACCCTGGGAATGGGGATCCTTTCCCACACAGGAAGCTCAGGGCTCTTCCTGGGAGCAGTGAGATGAAGGGGTGTGTGATGCCAAGGGCAAGACACCTCTCAAGCCCTCTGGAGGGTGGGGTGGAGGCAAGAAGGCCCCGTTGATGTAAGTAACTGGAGTGCTCTCAGGGGCCTCAGTGGAAGAGACCACAACCATAGTCAAAAGGACAAGGATTTCAGTTCTGTTGGGGGGTCCCAGCCCCAACAAAGGGACCATACCCCCCACAGGCTGTTTGACACTTCCCTATGCCTGTGGCTGTTTCTCTGCAGATGTCAACCACCACCCCTGCTTCCCCACCCCACTCTGACCCCATGCTGTCCCAAGCTCTACTGATGACTCTGTCTTCACTATTTCTTCAAACACAAGGCTGTCATTTTCTGAGGTTTTCCTAATGGCTGTGAGTTCCCTATAACCTGTGCAGCTTCTTCCAAAGCCCTCCTAATCTCCTCAGATGCCAAAAACATCTCAGCCCATACACTCATTTGAATCCTCTATTTAGCTCCATGTCACCGCATGGAACTGCACATCCTCCTTCTGCTGCTGCCTCAAAGAAAAAACTAGATCTATTTCACTTCAGTATGACACCCTCCTGATATCCCAAATCTGGGTTTGTTACACGGTGTGCAAGCCAATAACACACAGAGCAGAGGTATTTCCAAGTTTATTCCATTAATGCGCGGAAATGGGGTGCTCAGCCCAAAACGGGAGCACAACTTAGCTTCAAAAGACTCCACTTCTATGCATTGATGTTTACATATTCAAACAATTCATATATATATTCACAGTTACTCATTGTTATTCTCTTCAAGGATTGGTTGAGATTTCTTTGCTTCCCATGTAAATTAGTGCACAGACTCTGTCTTCTTCTTCCATTGTTCTCTTTTGAGTAGGTGGTATCATTTGGGTAGGTGGTCAGTGAGTCAGTGGTCGCGATCTCCCCCTGGCAGAATTACCTTTTACCACTTCTCTGATCTTGGCAGTTCCAAGAGGTTTTCTTGGTTCGCTGACCCGCCCTACAGTTCATCACTCTCTTGACAGGAATCCCCTGCTTCTCAACAATGCTACATTGTCTGGTGGTAGTTCCTTAACTGAATCATAGATAAATCATGTCTAGTTACTCTTTCTCTATTTTCATATTAGGTAAATTATTAAATAGGGTTGGGGCAGTACAGAGGACTTGAGCAGCAGCAGATGTCCTTGGTTGCTTCAATTACAATGACATTTTACATTTCATTTTCCTAGTTTATGTCAATTTTCCTGCAACAGAGAGAGCTGCCCTGTTATTACAGAGATGCTCCTCAGGAAGGCAGTTCTGATGCTGTGATGACACATTTACCGAAGGCCTCACTATTATCCAGCACAGTAGGGACAGCCTGTGAGGAGACATGGGCAGCTTACTGCTGCTGAAGGTGAAGCCATTGAATCCCTTTCTTCAATGCTTCTTTGAGCTCCTGGTTCCTCATGCTGTAGATGAGGGGGTTCACTGCTGGGGGCACCACCGAGTACAGCACTGCCACCACCAGGTCCAGGAATGGTGAGGAGATGGAGGGGGGCTTCATGTAGGCAAACATGCCAGTGCTGATAACGAGGGAGACAACCATCAGGTGAGGGAGGCACGTGGAAAAGGCTTTGTGCCGTCCCTGCTCCGAGGGGATTCGCAGCACAGCTCTGAAGATCTGCACATAGGACACCACAATGAAAACAAAACACTCAAAGAACACACAGACACTGACCACAAGGACCCCGGCTTCCCTGATATAGGAGTCTGAGCAAGAGAGCCTGAGGATCTGGGGGACTTCACAGAAGAACTGGTGCAGGGCATTGCCCTGGCAGAGGGGCAGTGAAAATGTATTGGCCGTGTGCAGCACAGCGTTGAGAATCCCACTGCCCCAGACAGCTGCTGCCATGTGGACACAAGCTCTGCTGCCCAGGAGGGTCCCGTAGTGCAGGGGATGGCAGATGGCAATGTAGTGGTCATAGGCCATGACGGTGAGAAGAGAAAACTCTGCTGATATGAAAAAGAAAAAGAAAAAGACCTGTGCAGCACACCCTTGGTAGGAGATGGTCCTGCTGTCCCAGAGGGAATTGGCCATGGCTTTGGGGACGGTGGTGGAGATGCCGCCCAGATCAAGAACAGAGAGGTTGATGAGGAAGAAGTACATGGGGATGTGGAGGCGGTGGTCGCAGGCGATGGTGGTGATGATGAGGCCGTTTCCCAGGAGGGCAGCCAGGTAGATGGCCAGGAAGAGCCCGAAGGTCAAGAGCTGCAGCTCCCGTGTGTCTGCGAATGCCAGGAGGAGGAAGTGGGTGATGGAGCTGCTGTTGGACATTTCCTGCCTCTGGGTATCTCTTATTCTTAACTGTGACTATCTGTTAAGGAGGAAAAGACAGTACTGAGTCAGAGCACACTTCTCTCAGCAAAATGGATGGCATATGTCTTCGCAGCCCCACATTCAGACCCTCTTTTCAGGAGCACCTCTCTGCAGCTCCCTCACTTGAGCTCTGGCTTTTGCTGGCTGAGGCTGCCACTGGGAGCAGGGCAATGGGCTCCCGAGGAGTCCTCCTTGCTCTGCAGCAAGAGGGAACTAGGACAGCAGGGCTATCTCCAATTAAATGTAATCGTGTTATATCAAAGAGCTTTTCAGCGTTGTTGTCGGCAATTTGCCCAACTGCACAGCAGAGGAGAGGGGATTTTGTTTTCTCTGTTTTGTTCTGGTTGTACCTGCCACATTTTGGAGCGGTTTGGGATGGCCGAAATCCCTGACATTTCTAATGCACTCCAGGTGAAGTCTTGTGGGTCCTGAGAGGCAAAGGGAGAGTCCCTTAGTGCAGAGAGAGGAGAGCAGCTCTGCCCATCAGTCCCCTTTACCACTGCCCTGTGCTGGCAGCTTGCAGCTGGAGGAGGATCCCTCTCAGGTGTTGCCATCAAAAGAAGCAGGACACTGCGGAGAAGAGAGGAATGCAGGTTCAAAGGGCAGATATACAGGCTCATTGCCTTTTCTCATCTCTCCCCTCCCAGACTGGGACCAGGAGGGATCATTGCAGCTGCCCACGTACAGCTGCCCAGCAGCATTTCCATGGCCTGAGCACCGAGATGTCTTCTCCATGTGGATCCGAGGGAGCAGAGAGGTACTATGGGAGAGCTGTGCCCTTCTGGAGAGCACCCTGCAGCCCCACAGGACTCCTCAGGGAAATAGTTAATGCCCTGAAGTTGCCTGGAGGAGTCCTGGGCACATTACTCCCACAGACACGAGTGCAGAGCAGGACCCAAAGGGTCGGCATCTGAACGGGAGCTGAATCTGCCACCCGCAACCCCCACCCCCCGCACTGACTCAGTTTATCCTTAGTTTATCCAACGGTGAGAACAAGGGCAGCTCAGGCAGGAGGGGACGGCAGTGAAATGCCACAACTCTCCTGACAAGGGAGGAGGGACATGCTAGGCAGATGGCAATCCGGGGTTCGTCCTTTGCTGGGCTCTGGCTGCTGCAGGGTCAATGCGTGCCTGAGACCCCGTGGGCTGGAGGGCAGAGATGTGCCCCGGCTGGGAACGGAGACCAGGCAGGAGCTGCCCAGGGGAAGGTGTCTGTGCTTCAGGGACAGCACGGACGGGCCCACATGCCCCTCGCCAGTGTTTCAGGCAGCAGCTCCCTCTCACTCCCTGCCCGTGTCTCTGCTGCCGGCAGCCGTCCCCCTGTCCCCGGCTCAACTCCCGTCAGTGCTCACAAACCCCATCCCACTGCTGTGCGCCCACCTCTGCCTGCCAACACCTCCAGGGACGGGGCACTGCCCAGGGGCATCTCTGAGTGTGTGGGGGCTAAAGACCAGTTCACAGCGAACCTGATGTGGCTGCAAAGGGGAAGATGTTGCTGAGTTGGTGTGCTGCTGAAGAGGTCCTCTGAAAAATATCATGAGGTAGAGCTCACCTGTGCTGCTGCACTCTCTTGAGAGCAGAAGCACCATGCCCTGACCTAATCATCCCTACCCTACCATGTCATTGTCTCTCTGAAGGTGCAGCAGGACATCCATGCTCTGAAGCACATCCTCCTGCTCCACACCAGACAAGCCAGGAGAGCCGTCCTGACAGCTCCTATCAGCCATGGCATGTGCCAGCTCTAGGAGACACTGCCAGGAACTCATCTGCATTGCCCCACAGCCAGAGACTTACCATGTGAAAGGCTGCGAAGGTTTCTCCCCCGGTGAGCTCTCTCCTGTCCTCCCACCCCAGACTGCCTTTACCTCTTCTCTTCTCTTCTCTTCTCTTCTCTTCTCTTCTCTTCTCTTCTCTTCTCTTCTCTTCTCTTCTCTTCTCTTCTCTTCTCTTCTCTTCTCTTCTCTTCTCTTCTCTTCTCTTCTCTTCTCTTCTCTTCTCTTCTCTTCTCTTCCCTCTCTGCCTGCAGGCACTGCCCTCAGTCCAGCTTCTGGGCAGAGCTGTCTCTCTGCAGCGCTGCCCGCTTGCCAGAAGCTCCCTCCGGCCCAGCAGCCCAGCCCAGTTTGGCAACAGAGGACCAGCCCACGGTGGCACTCTCTCTGTCCCTTCTGGGCTCCCTCAGAGATGTCCCTGGGGCTCCAGGGGAACCACCTGGGAAACAAGCTGAAGTCATCACTGATACTTTTCTCCCTCTGCTGGGCAGAGAAACTTCTTCCCTGCAGTGCCATTTCCCCTTTCGGAGACAGAGTTATGTCCAAGAATCCCCTCTTCTTGCCCCACTAGGAGACAGCACACCCAGGCAGTGAAAGGCAGGAGTCTCCTGTACCTCCTGTACCCATGCAAAGCACAGGTGACACATGAGGTGCCAGAGGTGGTCTAAGACATGTGCTCGTAACTGATGGAAATATTAAGAGGGACAGGGCAGTGTCTGGAGTCATCGTTTTGAGGCTGGTGGGGCATGGTGGTGACACTCTCTCTCCTCCACCAGCTGTCTTTACCTCATCTCCTTTGGCACCCATGGCCCGTTTCTCACAGACACCCCTACAGTGCCCAACCTCATTCAGGGCAGCTGCTCCATTGGAAGGTGACCTACACCCTGTGGCACTACGGGAGGTGCCAGGGCTCTCCTGCACAGCCGCATGCAGCCAGCAGGGACAGCACAAGACCTGCAGGAACACGATCGTCATTCAGAGCAGCCGTGTAACACACCCCAAGAGAACCTCTGGGACATTCAGTGCTTTTTTTGAGGCAGCTGCAGTGAAGCCAGTCCTGTCCCATCTCCATCCAGTAGATGTCAGCACTGCTCCTCCCACAGCCTTTAGTCACCCTTTTTTGATGCAATCAAGGAATAGAGCAATGATTTTCCCAGTGTTGTTGGATCACGGGATGCCCATTGCCAAGGACATTTTCCAAAGCACCGTGTCCTTCCTGGAGATCAGCTTCCCCTTGCACCACAGGCTCTGCAGGGCTTCAGGGACGTCCCAGAGAGCAAAGCCCTCTCCTACCAGGGCTGCACAGCCCAGCCCTGCTTCTCTCTGGTCACGAGGGTTTGCTCTCCTTCGGGTCACCTCATTTCCTCTTTCCATTGCCATCTGCCATCCACCCCTGCATGCTCTGAACAAAACCTCTGCCTTGCATGGGACCTTGGGCACTTGGTACTGCCTTTCTTTGTTACATATCTGAGTGTGGTCCTGGTGCTTGGCTGAGGTCCAGCATATCTGCTCTGATTTATTAATTAGGCAGGACATGATAGGATGAGGGGGAATGGCTTCACACTGGAAGAAGGAAGATTTAGATTAGTTTTTAGGGAGAAATTTTTCACTTTGAGAGTGGTAAGGTAGTGGAACAGGTTGCCCAGAGAAGTTGCAGGAGGTCCTGCCAGCACATCCAGCAGCTCCTTCAATACCCTGGGATGAATCCCATCAGGCCCCATGGACTTGTGAACATTCAGCTGATACAGCTGTTCTCTGACGATTTCCATCCCACAAATGGAAAGTTTTTGTTTCCACACTCGTGGTCCTCCGATTCAGGGGACCGGGCAGCCCAAGCTCTAGATGCGTGATTAACGAGTGAGGCAAAAAAAAACATTGCACACTGCTGCTTTTTCTTCATCCCTATCAGTCAGTTGACCACCTTCAACAACTATGGGTCCAACGTTTTCTTTAGACCTCCTCTTGCTATTAATGTACTTAAAAAAGCACTTCTTGTTTTATAGAATGCTTTAGGTTGGAAGGGGCCTTGAAGATCATCAAGTTTCAACCCCCCTGCCATAGGCAGGGACACCTCCCACTAGACCAATTTGCTCAAAGCCCCATCCAGCCTGGCCTTAAACACCTCCAGGGATGGGACCTCAACAACTTCTCTGGGCAACCTCCGCCAGTGCCTTACCACCCTTAAAGTCAAAAATTTCTTCCTAATATTTAACCTAAATCCACCCACTTCCAGTTAAAAGCCATTGCCCCTCATCCTATCACTACATGCCCTAGTATAAAGTCCTTCCTCAGCTCCCCTGTAGGCACCCTTTAGGTACTGGAAGGGGCTATAAGGTCTCCCCGGAGCCTTCTCTTCTCCAGGCTGAACAACCCCAACTCTCTTAGCCTGTCCTCATAGGAGAGCTGCTCCAGACCGTTGATCATCTTCAGGGCCTCCTCTGAACCTGCCCTAACACATCCATGTTCTTCTTATGTTGAGGGTATCAGAGCTGGATGCAATATTCCAGGCGTGGTCTCACGAAAGCAGAGTAGAGGGACAGAATCACCTCCCTTGACCTGCTGGCCATGCTGCTTTTTATGGACACCAGGATCTGGTTTGCTTTCTGGGCTGCAGTCTCACATTGCTGGCTCATGTTGAGCTTCTCGTCAATCAGCACACCCAGGTCCTTCTCCTCAGGGCTGCTCTCCGGCCATTCCCCGCCGAGCCTGTATTTGTGCTTGGGATTGCCCCAACCCAGATGTAGGACCTTGCACCCAGCCTCGTGGAACTGCATGAGGTTGGCTTGGGCCCACCTCTCCAGGCTGTCCAGGTCCCTCTGGATGGCATCCCTCCCCTCCAGCGTGTCAACCTCGCCAAACAGCTTGGTTTCATCAGCAAACTTGCTGAGGGTGCACTCGATCCCCCTCTCCATGTCGCTGACAAAGATGTTGTACAGCACCTGAGGAACGCCACTCATCACTGCTCTCCACTTGGACATGGAGCAATTGACCACAACACTTTGAGTGCGACCGTCCAGCCAGTTCTTTATCTATTGAGTGGTCCATCTGTCGAATCCATGTGTCTCCAATTTAGAGACCAGGATATTGTGCGGGACAATGACAAACGCTTTGCACAAGTCCAGGTAGATGACATCAGTTGTTCTTCCGTTGTCCACTGCCGCTGTAACACTTTCGTAGAAAGCCACAAAATTTGTCAGGCATGACTTGCCCTTGGTGAAGCCATGTTGGATGCTACCAATCACCTCCTTATTTTCCATCTGCCTCAGAAGAGTTTCCAGGAGGATCTGCTCCATGATCGGGCCAGGCACAGGGGTGAGACTGACTGGCCTGTAGTTTCCTGGGTTTTCATTGTTTTCCTTTTTGAAAATAGGGGTTATTTTTCCCATTTTTCCAGTCAGCAGGAACCTCACCAGAGTGCCATGACTTCTCAAATATGAGGGACAGTGGCTTAGCAACTTTGTCTGCCAGTTCCCTCAGGACCCGCGGATGTGTCTCATCAGGTCCCGTGGACTTGTGCACCTTCAGGTTCCTCAGGTGGTTTATACATGATCTTCACCTACAGTGGGCAGTTCTTCATTTTCCCACTCCTTGCCTTTGCCCTCTGCATCATGGGTAGTGCGGCTGCAGTCTTTGCCAGTGAAGACTGAGGCAAAAAAGTCATTGAGGACCTCAGCTTTGTCTCTGTCCCGGGTGACCAGTTCTTGCATTTCCTTCTGGAGATGGCCCACATCTTCCCTAGTCTTTCTTTTCTCGCTGACATACTTAAAGAAGGATTTCTGTTTGTCTTGATGCCCCTGGCCAGATTTAGTTCAATCTGGGCTTTAGATTGTCTAACCCGATCGCTGGCTGCTTGAACAATTTCTCTGTATTCCTCCCAGGCTTCCCACCCCTGTTTCCACCCCCTATAGGCCTCCTTTTCACTTGTGAGCATGTCCAGGAGCTCCTTGTTCATCCATGCAGGCCTCCTGGCTTTTCTGCCTGCCTTCTTCTTTGTAGGGATGCATGACTCCTGAGCTTGGAGAAGGTGAGCCTTGAATATTAACTGGCTTACTTGGGCCCTTCTTCCCTCCAGCGCTTCATCCCATGGCACTATACCAAGCAGATTCTTCAAGGAGCCACAGTCAGCTCTGCTAAAGCCCAGGGTGGTCAGCTTGCTGCGCACCTTCCTCGCTGTCTTGAGGATCTCAAACTCGACCATTTCATGGTCATGGCAGCTCAGGCTGCCCTTGAGCTTGACACTGCCTACCAACCCTTCCTTGTTGGTAAGGACAAGGTCCAGCAGAGCTCCTCTCCTCGTTGGCTCCACTACCACTGGGAGAAAAAAGTTGTCGTCAATACAATCCAAGAACCTCCTGGACTGCCTATGCCCTGCTGTGTTACCCTTCCAACAGATGTCAGCAAACTTGCTGAGGGTACACTCTGTGCCCTCATCCAGGACGTTGATTAACATGTTGAACAAGACGGGCCAGTACTGACCCCCGGGGAGCACTGCTACTTACAGGCCTCCAACTAGACTGTGCACCGAACACTATGCTATCAGCCTCATTCCCCACAGTATTCTTGTGTCCAGTTAGGACATTATGGTCTGATTGGGTGCATAAGTAGATGGGTAATAACTGAGATCAGTACTCGGGCTTGGAGGAACTTGGTGAACGCATAGTGTTCTGCCCAGAGGGATGTATCTAGTCGGGTTCCACCATGTTTCAAGGGCTTTTAATTACCCAAAGGAGATGAGAAAATGCTTTTTTTTTTATAGCATTTGTAGCTGACACCTCATTGAGGAGAGCAGACACTATATTAGAGGTCAGGGTTGCCATCCCAAGGGACCTAGACAGGCTTGAAGGACAGGCCACTAGTAACATCATGTTATCCAACAAGGACAGATCTAAAGTTCTTTCGCTGAGCTTGACTAAGGGCCTGAAGTGACAGAGGGCAGGGACTGCCTAGGTTGGTATCAGCACTGCAGGAAAGGCTCCGATTATCCTTCGGTTTCATTAGGGAAAACATGAAGCCATCAGCAAAGGCCAAAAGCATCCTGGGTGGTAGGAACAGGAGCACAGCCAGTGGGAGTGATTACCGCCCTGGGCTCAGCACATTTGAGAACAGATCCAGAATACTCCCCCAGGTTCTGACCCGCTGCAATGCCTGAGAGACACTGGTAAACTGGATCCCGTTCAGTGGAGGGCCACCAAGGTGGTCAGGGTTGGAGCACTTGTGCTGTGAGAAGAAGCTGAAAAAGCTGGGCTTGTCCAGCTGGAAGAAAGGAAGATCTTGGGGGAACATGCAGCAGCATGTCCCAGTGGACAACAGGATGCCCAGGAGCCAGCAATGTGTCTTGGTGGCTGAGAAGGCCAATGGCATCCTAGGGTGTATCAAGCAGAGTGTGGCCAGCAGGTCGAGGGAGGTCATCCTCCCCCTCTACTCTGCCCTGGTGAGGCCTCATCTGGAGTACTGTGTCCAGTTCTGGGCTCCCCAGTTCAAGAAGGACAGGGAGCTGCTGGAGAGGGTCCAGCAAAGGGCTACAAAGATGATGAGGGGATTGGAACATCTGTCTTATGAGGAAAGGCTGAGGGACTTGCGGCTTTTTAGTCTGGAGGAAAGAAGACTAAGGGGGGATCCTATTTATGCTTATATATACTTAAAGGGAGGGTGCCAGGGGGATGGGAACAGTCTTTTGTCAGTGGTGCCCAGTGACAGAACTATAGGGAACAGGCACAAACTTGAATGTAGGATGTTCCATCTTAACATGAGGAGTAACTTCTTTCCTTTGAGGGTGGCAGAGCACTGGCACAGGCTGCCCAGAGAGGTGGGGGAATCTCCCACTCTGGAGACATTCCAAACTCGCCTGGATGCTATCCTGTGCAACCTGCTGTAGGTGATACTGCTCTGGGAGGGGGCTTGGACTAGATGATCTCCAGAAGTTCCTTCCAACCCTGAGCACTCTGTGATTCTGTGAAACTGGAGAGACGTGGATTTGAAGGGTGGACTGTTCGGTGGATGAGGAACTGGTTGGATGGTCCCATCCAGTAGTGGTGAACGGCCTCATGTCCAGATGGAGACTGGTGACAAGTGGTGAACGTCAGCAGTCTGTACTGGGACCAGTACTGTTCAATATCTTCATCAATGACATAAGCAGTGCGATCGAGTGCACCATCAGCAAGTATGCTGATGACACCACACTGAGTGTTGCAATTGAAACTCCCAGGGGACAGGATGTCATCCAGAGAGACCTGGACAGGCTCAAGAAGTGAGCCCGTATGAACAGCATGAGGTTTAACAGGGCCAAACGAAGGGTCCTGCACCTGGGTCGGGGCAATCCCTGATATCAGTACAACCTGGGGGATGAAGGGATGGAGAGCAGCCCTGCCGAGAAGAACTTGGGTATACTGGGGGGTGAAAAGCTGGACATGAGCTGGCAATGTGCGCTCTCAGACCAGAAAGCCAACAGTATCCTGGGCTGCATCAAAAGAAGCATCACCACAGGTCGAGGGAGGGCATTCTGCCCCTCTGCTCTGCTTTGGTGAGACCCCACCTGAAGTGCTGCTCCAGCTCTGGAGCCCTCAGCACAGGAGAGACATGGACCTATTGGAGTGGGTCCAGAGGAGGCCACAAAGATGCTCCGAGGGCTGGAGCAACTCTGCTGTGAGGAAAGGCTGAGAGAGTTGAGGTTGTTCAGCCTGGAGAAGAGAAGGCTCTGGGGAGACCTTATTGTGGCCTTCCAGTACCTAAAGGGGCCTACAGGAGAGCTGGGGACAGAGTTTTTAGCAGGGCCTGTTGCGATAGGACAAAGGGTGAGGGCTTTAAACTAAAAGGGGGGAAATTTACACTCGATATAAAGAACCTTTTAACAATGAGGATGGTGAGACACTGGCCCAGGTTGCCCAGAGAGACAGGAGATGCCCCATCCCTGGAAACATTCCAGGCCAGGTTGGCCGGGGCTTGGAGACAGCTCATCCAGTTGAAGGTGTCCCTGCTCATGGCAGGGGGGTTGCACTAGATGGCCTTTAATGGTCCCTTCCAACCCAAACCATTCCATGATTCTAAACAGAGCCCGTTTTTACTGGGAGGGGACCAAGTCTGTATTGGAAGGGTTTAATGAAATCCAGTTTGAAATGGCACAGTGCCCAGTCGTACTGGGAGGGGATGAGAGGATGCAGTTTATACTGGGAGTGTGCTCAGCCTGTACTTGGAGGGGTTAAAGAGGACCAGTTTGTAGTGGGAGGGGCCAAGTTTGTACTGGCAGGGTTTAGAGCGATCCAGTTTGTACTGTGACAGAGCCCAGACTGTAGTGGGAAGGGGCCAGGGGCTCCAGTGTGGACTGGGAGGGTGGCCCAGTGTACCCTGGGAGGGTCTAAAGGGATAAAGTTTGTACTGGGACAGGGCCCAGTCTGTTTGTACTGAGACGAGGCCCAGACTCTGCTGGGATTGGCTCAGAGGATCCCGTTTCTACGTGGAGAGGGCCCAGTCTGTACTGGGAGGAAACTGGGGGATCCAGTCTGTACTGAGATGAGGCCCAGTCTGTACAGGGCAGTGTTAAAGCGATCCATTTTGTACTGGTACACAGAGCAGTCTGCACTGGGAGCTGGGCTGGGATCCACTTTGGACTAGGAAGAGGCTCTTTCTCCACAGGGAGGAATTAAAGGGATTCTCTTCATACGGGGACAAGGCCCCTTCTGTACTGGGAGGGAATCAGGGGATGCAGTTTGGACTGGGACAGGGCCCAGTCTGTCCTGGCATAAGTTAGAGGATCCAGATTGTATTGGAGGTGGCCAGTTGGTAGTGGGTGGGGACCGGGGAGTCCATTTTGGACTTGGCATTGGCCCAGGCTGTACTTGGAGGGGTTAAATGGAGTAATCTCTACTTGTTGACAGTCTGTTCTGTATTGGGAGGGGAGCAAGAGATGCAGTTTGTACCAGGAGGGAACCCAGTCTGTACTGGGAGGGGACCACAGCATCTAGTTCGTACTGCCACGGGGATCAGTCTGTAGTGGGAGGGGTTAAAGGGGTGCAGTTTATACTGTGAGAAGGCTCAGTCTGTACTGGATTGGGGATCCAGTTTGTACAGGGACGGGGCCCAGTCTTCTTGGGCTTGGTTCAAAGGGACCCATTTTGGACTTGAAAGGGCCCAGTCTGTGCTGGGAGGTTGCCAGGAGATGCAGTTTGTACTTGGATGGTGCCCAGTCTGCATTCTGAGGGGATCAGGGGATCCCACTGCTACTGGGATGGGGCCCAGTCTATGCTGGGACACGTTAAAATAATCCACTTTCTACTGAGACAGGACCCAGTCTGTACTGGGAGGTGTTAAACACCAAGAAGGCAGATATCATGGTGGGATTCTGTTATAGACCACCCAACCAGGATGAAGAGACAGATGAAATATTCTAGAAGCAGCTGGGACAAGTGTCACGATAGCCAGCCCTTGTCCTCGTGGGGGACTTCAACTTACTGGATGTCTGCTGGAAATGCAATACAGTGGAGAGGAAACAGCCCAGGAAGTTCCTGGAGTGTGTTGAGGATAACTTCCTGACACAGGTGGGGAGGAATCAGAGGAGGGAAGCACCCCGCTGGGCCTGTTGTTTGCCAGCAGAGAAGGGCTTGTGGGGGATGTGAGGATTGGAGTCCGTCTTGGGCATAGTGATCATGAAATGACAGAATTTTCAATTCTTGGAGAAGTCAGGAGGGGGGTCAGCAGAACTGCCACCTGGGACTTCCGGAGGGCGGGCTTTGGCCTGTTTAGGGGTGTGGTTAACAGAGTCCCTTGGGAGGAAGTCCTGAAGGGCAAAGGAGTCCAGGAAGGCTGGACATTCATCAAGAAGGAACTTTTAAAGGCACGGGAGCAGGCTGTCACCATGTGCCGAAAGATAAGCCATCAGGGAAGAAGACCTGGCTGAACAGAGAGCTTTGGCTGGAACTGAGGGGAAAGAAGGGGTTTATGCCAGTTGGAAGAAGTGGCAGGCAACTCGGTTGGACTGCAAGGATGTCATGAGGTTATGCAGGGAGAAAAGTAGAAGGGCTAAAACCCAACTAGAAATTAATCTGGCCATGCCATAAAAGACAATGAAAAATGTTTCATAAATACATCATCAACTAAAGGAGGGCTAAGAAGAATCTCCATCCTTTATTGGATGTGGAGGGAAACACAGTGACCAGGGATGAGGAAGAGGCGACGTACTTAATGCCTTCTTTGCCTCAGTCTTTAAGAGTAAGACCAGTTGCTCTCTGGGTACCCAGCCCCCTGAGCTGGAAGACAGGGTTGGGGAGCAGAATGAAGCCCCCACAATCCAAGGAGAAATGGTGAGGAACCTGCTACATCACTTAGAAATACACAAGTCTATGGCGCCGCTTGAGATCCACCCAAGGGTACTGAGGGAACTGGCGGGTGTGCTCAGCAAGCCACTTTCCATCATCTATCAACATTCCTGGCTAACTGGGGTGGTCCCAGTTGACTGGAAGATAACAAACGTGGCGCCCATCTACAAGAAGGACCAGAAGGAGGACCTGGGGAATTACAGGCCTATCAGTCCGACCTCGGTGCTGGGGAAGGTTACGGAGGAGATCATCCTGAGTTCCATCATGCAGCACATACAGGACAACCAGGCGATCAGACCCAGCCAGCATGAGTTTATGAAAGGCAAGTCCTGCCTGAGAAACCTGACCTCCTTCTATGACAAGGTGACCAGCTTAGTGGATGAGGAAAAGGCTGTGGATGTTGTTTACCGGCGCTTCATTAAAGCCTTTGACACTTTTTCCCACGGCATTCTCCTGGAGAAATTGGCCGCTCATGGCTTGGACAGGTGTACACTCTGCTGGGTAAAACACTGGCTGGACGGCCGGGACCAAAGAGTGGTACTGAATGGAGTTCAATCCATTTGGCGGCCAGTCACAAGTGATGTTCCCCAGGACTCAGTACTGGGACCGGTTGTCTTTAATATCTTTATCAACGATCTAGACAAGGGGGTGGAGTGCCCCCTCAGTAAGTTTGCAGATGACACCAATTAAGGTGGGAGTGTTGATCTGCCTGAGTGTCGGAAGGCTCTACAGAGGGATCTGGACAAGCTGGATCCATGGGCCGAGGCAAATGGTGTGGGGTTCAACAAGGCCAAGAGCCGGGTCCTGCCCTTGGGTCACAACAACCTCACGCAGCGCTACATGCTTGGGGCAGAGTGGCTGGAAAGATGCCCAGCAGAAAAGGACCTGGGGGTGTTGGTGGCTGAATATGAGCTGGCAGTGTGCCCAGGTGGCCATGAAGGCCCACAGCATCCAGGCTTGTACCAGTAAGAGTGTGGTGAGCAGGACTAGGAAAGTGATCGTCCCCCTGTACTCGGCTCTGGTGAGGCCCCACCTCTAGTACTGTGTTCCGTTTTGACCCCCTCACTACAATAAGGACATTGAGGTGTTGGAGTGTGTCCAGAGAAAGGCAATGAA
The DNA here is from genome assembly GCF_965231255.1 of Vanellus vanellus. Taxonomy (NCBI): domain Eukaryota; kingdom Metazoa; phylum Chordata; class Aves; order Charadriiformes; family Charadriidae; genus Vanellus; species Vanellus vanellus. The sequence goes on along the minus strand of NW_028127111.1, from coordinate 196,612 downwards.
GCTGGTGAGGGGTCTGGAGGCCAAGTCTTGTGAGGAGCGGCTGAGGGAACTGGGGTTGTTTAGCCTGGAGAAGAGGAGGCTGAGGGGAGACTTTCTCGCTCTCTACGGTTCCCTGAAAGGACGTTGTAGCGAGGTGGGGGTTGGTCACTTTTCCCAAGTAATGAGAGAGAGGACTTGAGGAAATGGCCTCAAGTTTCTCCAGGGGAGATTTACATTGCGTATTAGGAAAAATTTCATCAGCTAAAGGGCTTTCGAGCACTGGAACAGGCGGCCCAGGGAAGTGGTTGAGTCACCATCCCTGGAGGTATTTAATGGATGTGCAGATGTGGCACACAGGGACATGGTTTAGTGGTGGACTTGGCAGTGTTAGGTTTACAGTTGGACTCTATGATCTTAAAGGTCTTTTGCAATTCTCAATGATTCTGTGATTCTTTTGGGACTCTGGATTTTGTTTTGTCCTTGCCCCTTTTTGGGAGGGCAGGAGGTGTCACAGAATTTTCCTACACTCAGCCTCGCTCACCCTCACACCCCACTGCCCCCAGGAAGAGCCCTGAGCCACCAGTGAGGGGCAGGACCTGCCTTCCCAGGGCCTGGGGGTCAGGGTTTGGCCTTTCTGCTGCATCAACCAAACCAAGGGGTTCCTCAGCATTACAGCCACCTGCACAGTGCCTTTGCCTACCTGCAGCCACAGCCTCCAGTTATCTCCTCTAACGAGCCCATGGGGAGGCTTTGGCAGTAACGACCCTCAGTGGGGCCAATCAAGGCTTCAAGGTACTTTGCTTCTGACTTGGACTTCTGGAGCACTTTGTTCAATCTTCTCTCAGTGCCTGAGGCTCATGGACTCAGCACCAAATACACCGTGGGGCTCATTAAAAGACAGAAAGCTCTAACAAGGTGTTCATCGTTCTTGTAATTTTCTTCAAATCTTCAAGACTTGTACAGCCAATTAGAGAGGTTTCAGAGTGTAGTTAAGGAGGAGATTTCAAAGTGCACCTAAGAAAAATGTCTTTTTCATTTTAAAAAATATACTATATTACTCCTGATTATCACTTATGATTAGGATAGAAGCATTCTCTGATTGTTCTGGATACAGGGTGTCCCTTCAGGGGGTCTGGACAGGGAGGAGAAGCAGTCCATGGAGGTCTGACACTGTAGGACAGCTTTGCTCCTCACCTCCCCACCCTCCCCATTTCTGACATTGGCCACCTGGGACTGACACCCCTGGTCCTTGCATCAGACTTCTCCACTGAAGTCTGCAGCTGGATGTCACAGCTCCATTGCCCCATCTCCCACCTGCGCTCCTCAGAGCCCTGGCTGCACCCAGGCGCAGGAGAACTTTTCCTGTTTGTAAGACAAGAAAAGTAAAGCATAATCAGATTTCCTAAACAATAACACACAGTCCGCAATCACACGCTCAGGACGAGCTACCTCTAATGAGGCTGCCTTTCTACAAGGGAGTTCTTATGAGAAAGAGTTTAGGAAGGTAGATAGACAAGACATATAAACACAATTAAGGAGTTGGCTGAGGAGACAATTAGATTGTTGAAAGACAGGCAAGCTCTGAACTCCTTGAAAGTCAAAGCAGCAGCACAGGTGAGAGGTATCTGAGTGAAGAAAGAGTAAGGGGAGGAGAAAACTGGCGAAGAATGGGAAGGGCCTTTGCCCAGAGAGTCTGCATCTGCAAAGATGACTTTAGAAATGAGCATTGTCTCAGGAGAAGGGTAAGCATCTGAAAGATTAGAGAAAGTACACACAGCGTGTACCAGGGAGAAGAGTGGTAATGAGGTTACAGGGGAAGATCAATATTTCTTTGGAATATCCCTTTTGAAAGGTCATGGGATTGGCAGAGGTCTCTGGTGAGAGAGGACAAGCAAGTGTAGCACCTGTCTTTGAAAGAGTCCAAATGTGCAACCCAGGGAGCCAGTGGCTGTCCAAGGTCACTTTGGTGAGGAGTGTTGTGCCATCAGTCAGAGCCCTCCTTGGTGGCATTTCTGGGCACCGATAACAGAAGAATGTGTCGAAGAACCATCAGCATGGATTTCATAGAATAGAATCATAGAATCATAGAATTGTTGAGGTTGGAAGGGACCTTTAAGATCATGAAATCCAACCATTAACCTACCCTGGCAGAACCACTTCTAAACCATGTCCCCAAGTACCACATCTACCCCCTTTTAAACACCTCCAGGCATGGCAAATCCATCACCTCCCTGGGCAGCCTATTCCAATGCTTGATAACCCTTTCATTGAAAAAAAAAAATTGTAATATCCAATCTAAACCTTGCCTGGCATAACTTGAACCCATTTCCTCTTGTCCTATCACTTGTCACCAGGGAGAAGAGGTCAGCCCCCACCTCTCTACAACCTCCTTTCAGGGAACTATAGAGAGCAATAAGGTCTCCCCTCAGCCTCCTCTTCTCCAGGCTAAACAACCCCAGTTCCCTCAGCCGCTCCTCATAAGACTTGTCCTCCATACCCCTCACCAGCTTCGTTGCCTTTCTCTGGACACGCTCCAACACCTCAATGTCCTTCTTGTAGTGAGGGGCCCAAAACTGAACACAGTACTCGAGGTGGGTCCTCACCAGTGCTGAGTACAGAGGAATGATCCCTGCCCCAGTCCTGCTCACCACACTATTTCTGATACAAATCAGGATGTCATTGGCCTTCTTGGCCACCTGGGCACACTGCTGGCTCATATTCAGGCAGCTGTCAACCAACACCCCCAGGTCCTTCTCCCCTGGGCAGCTTTCCAGCCCCTCTGCCCCAAGCTTGTAGTGTCCATGGGGTTGTTGTGACCCAAGGGCAGGACCTGGCACTTGGCCTTGTTGAACCTGAGACCTTGTTGAACCTAAAGGCTTGTTGAACCTGTTCTTACGGAAATAAGCACAAATGAAGAGATGTCCTAAACCCAGAATTCAACAGACTACTGAAAGACAAATTTTAACTGCCTGAAGCTCAAAGCAGCAGTGGGATTGCTGAGAGGTGTCTGAATGATGATAGAGGAAGGGGAAGGGAAGTGTAGAGAGCAATCACAAGTGCTTCTGTGCAGATGCATGGCTGGAAAGGTGCCTTCAGACATGGTCACTTCCTTTAGGAGAGGTGGAAATAAATGAAAGATGAGGGGGATTAAATTCAGAGCCTGAGAGAGAGAGTCCTGACAATGCAAAGAGAGGGGCAGGTCAGTAGCTCTTGTCTTGCTATCAGCGGACATCCTGAAAACTCCTCATCTTCATCCCATGGGAGAACACCAAATTTTATTAAAAGTATTCTCTTGTTTCAGCTGATGAGGTCGTGCTCATACATGTGTCAAAATGTCTCAGGCTTCCAGGCAGCGCTCCGCTGTCTGACCATCAGTACCCAGTGGTGCTTGCAGAGGACCCTGTGTCTCTGAAGCACTTGCCTGGGCCTGGCCGCTGTCCCAGAGGAGTTACTGGATACCAGAGTCCCTGGGAAGCTGCAGCTGGAGCCTGGGCAGAGGGTCCCAGGACCTACACTGGTACCACGCGCCCGCATCCTTGCAACTGCATCCCACCCCAATTTTGTCATCATTTGCCTTTTGCAAACAGAGGCAGCACAAAAAATCCCCCAGAGATCAATATCTGAAAACAAGACAGAACCAAGCAAGGAGGATAGCAACACCAACAATGTTTGAAACTTTTGGTTCTAAGCGAAAATTTCCTTCATTCTGCATCTTTCATTCTATTTCTTGGTTGCTTTTTTTAATTTTATTTTATTTTTATCATTTCCATCATACTGGGACCTACAGCATTAAGAAAGCTAATTTTTGTGTCTTGCAAAGAGCCCAAGGCCCCCCAAAAATAGCTCCCTTCCCTGGACTGCCCATGCCACCTATAAGTCTTGGCACAGAGTGAGTCCCACTAGGAGGTGTTGACCACTCTTGCCTGATGGAGGAAAGCAGGTGGTGTGGTTTAAGCTGGGCTGGACACTAAACCTCCATCCCTGGAAAGATGATGGAACGGCTTGTTCTGGGTGTCATCTCAAAGCACCTGGAAGAAAAGGAGGTTATCAGAAGAAGTCAACATGGATTCCCCAAGGGGAAGTCAGCAGATCGAGGGAGGTCATCCTCCCCGTCTACTCTGCCCTGGTGAGGCCGCATCTGGTGCACTGTGGCCAGTTCTGGGCTCCCCAGTTCAAGAAGGACAGGGAACTGCTGGAGAGGGTCCAGCAAAGGGCCGCAAAGATGATGAGGGGATTAGAACATCTATCTTATGAGGAAAGACTGAGGCACATGAGTCTTTTTAGTCTAGAGAAAAGAAGATTGAGGGGGGATCTTATTAATGCTTATAAATACTTAAAGGGAGGGTGCCAGGGGGATGGGAACAGTCTTTTCTCAGTGGTGCCCAGGGACAGGACAAGAGGTAATGGGCACAAACTTGAACGTAGGAAGTTCTATCTTAACATGAGGAGAAACTTCTTTCCTTTGCGGGTGGCAGAGCACTGGCACAGGCTGCCCAGAGAGGTGGGGGAATCTCCCACTCTGGAGACATTCCAAACCCGCCTGGTTGCCATCCTGTGCAACCTGCTGTGGGTGATACTGCTCTGGGAGGGGGCTTGGACTAGATGATCTCCAGAAGTCCCTTCCAACCCTGACCATTCTGTGATTCTGTGTGATTCTATGACCGACGCTGTCTTTAATTGCTCTCTCTCTTCCCAAAAGAGAAGAAAAGGAAGGAGAGATTTCTGGGTTTTAAGGGATACTAAAACTACTGTAATGAAATATTAAAATATAAATAAAAGATAATAATATCAATTAAAAAAATTAAATATAAACCATATAGAAAAAAACAGTATTGAGCTCCCAGGCTAACGATCACATCACAGGGAGACACTGGGCACGTCCCAGACTGGTTTCTGTGATGGACGGGAACTGGATTCCAGATCTAGATTCAGGAACACACAGATCGGGGTCAGAGGCAAATGAACAGATAGAGTCCTCCTTGGACACTGGCCATTGAAGAAAGAGGGCTGACCCTTTGATTCCTCAGCTTTTATACTGAGCATGAGGCAGATGGGATGGAATACCCTGTTGGTCAGTTTTGGGTCACCTGTGCTGTCCACTACTCCCTGCAGGTGCGACCCCTCTACATACACTTTTCCGCTTCCAACCCTCCAATGGGGCAAGTAACAAAGTTGGTTGGCCTTGGGTGTTATAACAATATGTATTAGCAAGAGCCTCTCTGCACACCATTCCTGGGCATCAACTACAAACATCAGACCGTATTGGCTAGAAGCACACATTCTCTGAAGAATATGCCGCTAAATTCAGAGAGGGCAATCAGGTAGAAGAGGCTTAGCTGAAAAGTAGAATCTGAAAATAATTGCTTCTGTTTTACTTCAAAGCAGGCCATCAGCCCAGCTGTCAACAAGCTGGCTATAAGGAGACTACAGGAGACCACGTCGAAGGCCTGGCTGGAGTCTGGGTACACAACATCCCCTTCCTTTCCCTTCCACATCTGTTCTGCACTCCCTTTCTATTCCTTCACATGGCTGGAGATGGCTGCAGGAGGACTTGCCATGTCCCCTGCCCTGGTGAGGCTGACCAGTCAGTCGTTCTCCCAATCCCCCTTCCTGCCCTTTTGGAAGACTGGTTCCACGTTGGCCTTTCCCAAGTCCCCAGGAGACTCCCTGATGGCTCTGGCCTTTCCAAGGTGTTTGAGAGAGGTCTCACAAGGACACTGGCCAGCCTTCTCCAACTCCTGGACACCAAAAGCCTTCTCAGTATCCCGCACTTCCAGAGAAGTCCAGACACTGTCTTTGTCTCTCTGTCCCCTGCCCCACCAGGCACTGGGACCAGGGTTCCCTCAGCTCTCTTCCTTGTGCTGCCAACACAGTTAGAGAAGTCCTTCTGGGTGCCCTCCCCATGCATGGCCAGTTCCAGCCACCGCTGAGCTTTGGCTTGGCTGGCTCCACCCCTGCACCCACAGGTCAGGTGTCTCTCTGCCTCCTGGGCAGCCTGTTCCCCCTCCAGCCTCCCTGCGCTTCCTTGGGGGTTTTGACCTCCTACGTCAGGGGAGTCATCCACCTCTTGCCAGGCTCTTCTTGACTCCCTGCGCATCAGAGTGGCTTCTTCCTGGGCTTTGAGGATGTCATCCCTGAAGATGCAGGAAGGACTCACAGCCCCTTTGGCCTCCAGGACAGTCCAGGCACATCCTCAGCTGATTGAAGTCACATCTCCTGCAGTCCTGCCTGGTGATTCTGCTCTTTGTCCTCCTTGTCCACCTTCTCATGGTCATTGCAGCCATGGCTGCACTCATCCTTCCCATCCCAACACAGATCCATCTTGTCTGTCAGTAGGAGATACTGTGACATCATCAAGTGCATCACAAAACCCAACGCGACACACATGAAAGCTCAAGCAGTGGAGAGGGGTCGAGCTAGGCAAAGGCAACGTGGTTGGGCTGTTGCTTGTGAGGTCACCTCATGACAGCAGTGTGGTTGGCCAGGAGCAGGCAGGCACCATGAGGCCATCAAGACCACCAGATGGGAAGGCTCCAGAGAGATAAGCGGGCCCCTGGTGACGCCCTGCCCTGGGCTGAAGCCACCTGTTCCTGCTGTGGGAACCTATGGAACGTGGCATAAGAAACTGCGGGATGTGGAGGAGAAGAACGGGAGAAGGGACCAGCAGTAGGGGCAGCTCTGTGTGTGCCGGTTGGGTCTCACAGGTGGCTGCAGACATGAGAAGTAGCCACACAATGGGCAGCACTGGTACCTTCTGGGCAGTCAATTCCTGCAAGGCCATCAGTGCCTGGGGAAGCCATCAGAGATGCCCTTGACATCCCAGAGGATGTAGGCACTGGTATCCAAACTCAAATTTGAGTAGAAATGGAGAAAACCTGAGACCTAATTGGTGAGGGTTATGAATCGGGGGGAGAGTGGGGCAGAGAAAGGGAGGGATGAAGGGGGATTGTGGAAGAAGAAGCCTGTGGAAGAGTGAGGAGGAGGGGAGCTCAAGGGCCCAGCTGCCTGTGAGGAGGTGGCTGGTCAGTGCTGGTCTGGCCAAACCCCGTTCCAGATCACCATGGTCTCTCCTGGTGTCCTGCAGTACCGGTTTCAGTTGGGGCAGTGTTAATTATCTTCCTAGTAACTTACATGTTGATAATCCCTCAATGTTTTTGTCATTGCTGAGCAGTGCTTGCACTGCCCCGAGGCATTTTTTGCACCTCACCCCACCCCACCCCACCAGTGAGTAGGCTGGGGGTGCACAAGAAGCTGGGAGGAGACACAGCTGGGACAGCTGAGCCCAACTGACCAAAGGGATTTTCCGTACCACAGGGCATCGTGCTCAGCAATAAAAGCTGGGCCAAGGAGGAAAGGGATAACCTTCAGAGGGATGGGATTTGTCTTGCCGAGTCACCATTACACATGATGAAGCCCCGCTTTCCTGGAGATGGCACCATATCTGCCCGCTGATGGGAAGCAGTGAATGAATTCCCTACTTTCCTGTTCTTGCGGGCACGGTGTTTGCTTTACCCGTTCAAGTGTTCTCATCTTGATGCATGTTTTTCTCACTTTACCCTTCCAGTTCTCTCCCCATCCCTCAGGAGAGGAGAGTGAGCGAGCTGCCGGGTCGGGGCTCAGCAGACGTGTTTCCCTTTCCACTCAGTGCTGTAACAGTTCTGTGCGCTAAAATTTCTTTTCCATCTTGATGACGACAAATTAAATATCATTCATTTTATTCTTGTCCTTCATTCTTAGTTCATAAGACAGCTGTAACTTAAGAGCATTTAGATTCAGGCACGAAGTTTTTAGAACAGCCTTTTTCTCTCATTGCAAACTCCTTCCTATCTTTTCATGGTAAGACCTCTCCACGGATGTTGCCCCTAATTTATTTTGGCGGTCTCTCTTTCCTCCATATTTCAAATTTGAGAGGAGTTTATTGTTTTACCAAGCAATGTCAAGGGACAGACCCCCAACTGGTGGAAAGCACAAAGCAGGCCAAATTTTTATGTGGTGGAGCCCAGTACACCACCATTATATTCATTTTGGATCTCTGCAGACCTATCCCTTCAGCAGAGCGCCTGGAAGGGCTGAAGTCCCTCCATCTGCCCTTCATATCAGCATTGAAGGTGAAATTATTCCACTCAGAGGTGGTGTTTTGATTCTCATCACAGCCGAAAACACTACATGGGGCAGGAGATATTCCAGGACACCTCAAGGGGCATCACACTCTTCTGGACCGAAAAGTGGAATCTCTGGGGTCATGGCGTATCAATACTTGTGGTCAGGGATCTGGTCAAATGACCCAGCTCTATTTCTGTAATGGTGGTTGAGTTTGCTCAAGTAAGCCCTGAGCTGATCCCCATCCACTGCTGGTTGTCCTCCTCCACGGGAGGGGATCACAGGGGGCATCCCCTCAACACAGGGGACATCCCCTGTACTCATCCTCCCTGCCAGTCTCTCCAGCAGGGCCTGTATTCCTCCCCTGCAGAGCCCCACGTGAGCAAGCTGTCCCACCACATCTCGTTGAGTCAGAACCCATCACAGTGGTATGACAAGCCGCAGGGCTCCAGCTCCTCCTCCCTGCCATCCACCTCCTCCTGGCTGGGCACGTTTTGGCTGCAGCAGCTCAGCTGTGGCACAAGGGTGGAGCACAGACTCCTCACAGGAAAGCCTAAGCCCTCCTCCTGACCAGAAGAACCATTGTACATCGAGCAGGGTTGGTTTCTTGTAAGGCTCACACTCTCTCAGAGCCTTTGGATGCAAACCCTCCAGTCCCATGGACTGGTAAGGGTGCAGTTTGCTCAAGCAACCCCTGGCCTGATCCTCATCTACCGCTGGTTGTTCTCCTGCCTCCAAGCACAAAGGCCTGGGAGACCTTGCTGGCGGTAACTGAGGCAAAGAGGATGTCAAATATCTCGATCTACCTGCACCTACTCTTACTAAATTGAACTGTTGTCCCACAATATTTCTGATTCTTCTTTAGCTGTTCCTGAAGTAGAAACAGCTCATCTTGTTGCCTTTGAGTCGCCTTTCAGTTTCAATTGAGTTTTGGCATGAACCATTCCCGTGCTTGGAGGATACTTTCTTTGAAAACAAGATGCCTCCAGGCACACCATGAAAATGATTTGTCTGTTCCTCGGCTCTGTCATCATTGGTGTGAGCAAAGACCCCGGTGTGATGTGCTTTGTGTCCATGCAATGCCCACAGCTGTTGGGTAGAGAAGGGACAGACCTTGCCCCACTGATGGCGTCTGACAAGGATGCCTCTGACTGAAGGTATCAGTCAATGGCACGCAGGCTCCAAATCTCATTCCTTGCAATGCCATCTGGGGTGTCTGTCGCACACCCACCCCGAATGGGAATTGCTCTGCTCTTGGTTCTGTGCTGTCCCTGCCAGAGTTGGCATCTCAATTATCTCTGTGGGCCTCCATTTAAAAATTAAATTGAGCATTTAGTTTTGACAGGCAACGTGGAGATGAGCATGAAGCAACTGCCAATCTAGTGAGTGGAGACCTGGTGAACACAGCTGATGGAGAGAGAGACAGAGAGCCAGAGCTCTCCCTGTGGCACATGACTCCAGTTGTTCAAATGAATAACTCTAAAAGCTGCCCTGAAAATAACGAGTGGGGACATGTTCAGTGGCCATAATTTGGGCATCAGCTCTCCTTCCAGCTGGCCAAAGGAAATTCCCAGCAGCCTTTAAGAGAAGTTGCCCTGTCGCTATGAACTGCTCCAGTAGGGCTTGCAGTTGCCTGCACATATCTTCGTCCACCCCCGACACCTTAAATGTCACCAGGCGTTGTGTCTGAACAGCCCAACCCTGCCCTCCACCTCCATTAACCAGCAAGGGAGCTGAGGCAAGGAGCTCACGTGTAGCTGTCGATTTTGTGCACACCTGAAGACCTGAGGCAAGAGGAATCCCACCTCCTGTGGGTTTGTGCTGTGCGTGGGAGGGAGCTGAGCCCCCTTCTGGCCCCAGGACTACAAACGGACAAATGAGATGCGCCTATAGACTCATGTGCATCCTTTCCCTCAGCAGGGGTATAGGAGATCCCTCCCAGTAGCCGATTGGGTGTCCCGTCAGATGATGGGACCAGGAAAGGTGATTCTCAAACACAAAAATCCTTTCCTAATAGGAGAAATGACAGTGCAGGAAAGAAGAACTTCTGCCCAGCAGAGGGTGGTGACATCAGGGACTCCTTCAGGCTGTTTCCCATCAGGTTCCCCTGGAGCCCCAGGGACACCTCCAGGGAGCCCAGAGGGGACAGAGAGAGTGCCACCGTGGGCTGGTCCTCTGCTGCTGAGCTGGGCCGGGCTGCTGGGACAGAGGGAGCTCCTGGCAAGCGGGCAGCGCTGCAGAGAGACAGCTCTGCCCAGGAGCAGGGCTGGGGGCGCTGCCTGCAGGCAGCGAGAGGAGAGGAGCGAGGCAGAGGGAACTTAAAGGCAACTGGGAGCAGGAGGACGCTGAGAGCTCACTGAGGGAGAAATCTTCACAGACTTTGACACAGTACATCTCTGGCTGCAGGGCAATGCAGCTCCAGTTCCTGCAAGGATCTCCTAAAACTGGCACATCCCACAGCTTGTGGCATCAGTAAGGACAACTCTGACAGTTTCTCTGTTGTAGAGGAGGATGTGCTGCAGGTCAGGGACATTCCACTGCACCGTCAGAGGGACAAGAACACGATGACTGCCTTCTCCTAATGTCTGCAGGAGTGTAACGGTGGATGTGCTTGTGTGGTATCCCAGGGCTGTCCTTGCCAGCAGGGTCCCTGCACCCCAGGGGCTGTGTGCCGGGGCAGGGACTCTGCCGCCTGCCAGGGTCAGCTCTCCACCTTCCTGGGGAGCTCCCCACGGCGCTGTGGGGAGCAGCTGTGGGTGGAAGGAGCATCCCCCAGCAGGGTAGGGTCCTCCTGCCTTTGAGGGTTGCTGCTCACAGGTCAGGGCTGCTCAAAGATGCAAATCACCCCCAGGATATTTCCAAGGGTTTGTCTCAAAAACAAGATCAAAGCAGGAATCACTATAAAGATAAGGAGCTTCCCTGAGTCTGTCTTTTCAGTTTCCTATTCGGGGGAGGGGATGGGGGAAGAGAAAAGTGTACCTGGAAAAGGAGCTTTCAAGTTTTAACAAGTCACTGAGACTCCTGAAATTCAACTCTGAGAGGTCAGTAGATCTGCCACAAGCCTCCTAAGGTGCCTTCAGCCACTCCTCTGCCTATGGACAGCACCAACATCCCCTCTGCTGGACCTGTCAGGGTTGTCCTGACCTGCCCTTTTCCACCTGCAAAGAGGAACATGCAAACAGGCAGGTTTCTGTCCAGCCCAGGTGAGCGCACAGAGTTTGGGGTGGGATTTGTGACCACTCACAGGGAAAAGACATGGGACAGGGAAACACCTTTCAGGAGGAAAATCTCCAGGCAGCAGGGATATGATCAGGGAATGAGACGAAACTAAAACCAGAAAGGTGGTGGGAGGGAGAATTCAGAAATCTCCATGTGATCCCCTCCAGTGCAGACCCCTTCCTCTGAGCAAGCCCCCTTGCCTCCTCTCCCACCCAGCAAAGCCTCTGCCCTCAGAGCTGTGGGGTCCAAGGCATGAACCACCTCCTCTGCAGCCAGAGCTCCAGCAGAGCGCGGTGCAGCTCTCCAGCCGTGTGCCCGCTGCCCTCTGCAGAGCACAGGGGCTGAGAGCGACTGCCGGGCAGTGCTGGTGTCCGGGAGGTGACGTGCCCGGCTGGGTAAGGGTAAGGCTATCCTGAGTGCCCGGCTGCCTCTCCCATGGCCTGTCTGAGCTCACTGTAATTTTCCTTCTTCCTCTACTTTTCCTTCTTCCTCTACAGGTTTGTGCTATTGCTATTGTTATCTTGTTCTGGTTGTCAGGCTCTCTGGGGAGGTGGAGTTTCTGCTGTGGACACACACTGATCTTGAGTGTCCTTTCACTCAGCTGTGTCCATGGGAACAAGTGTCCCAGATTTCCTGGCACACGTGGAGATGTGGTCAACGCAGTCTGTAGGGCTGGGATATGAGCCGGCTCTTACTTAATGAAATATCATCATAAGGACAACAGGCTTCCTCCCTGAGGTGTCCTTCCAAGCTGTGACCTTCCCTCAGGATGCAAACCTGTCCTCAGAGCACTTCTGTTTTATCTGAAAGCCCCAGATAGAAGCACTGAGATGTTACGATGGAGGAAATGCTGTTGGGTTGGTGAGATGATCCATGTGTGTCCTTGTCTAGAAGTGGGGGGCGGAGACCTTGAGAAAGGGTGAGACATTTAGCGGTCTGCAGTGACCAGTGTCACCACTGGTGACACCAGTGTCTGGTTGACTTCCAGGGTAAGGTGGGAGTGTGATCAACCTCCATGTGAGAAAGGTGGAAGCCCAAGGCTCTGGGAAGAAGATGGAGAGGCAGACACGCTCCTCTCACCCTGCACTGAGCCAGAGGCAATCCTCTTGCCTCACAGGACTCGCTCTGTTCTCCCTGAGCACAGCAAAAATGCTGGGGCTTTCTGCCCCATGTGCGATGAGGGAAGCAGTAAAATACCCAAACCTTGCAACATCCATTCTACCATCCTGGTTCCTTAGCACTGGGAGTGCAGACACTGAAAAGCCCTTCTGCGTTAGAAGTAGGTTCCTCTAAGTCAAGAGCCAGGACTGGCTCCTGCCCCCACCATGCCCACACACCCACTGCTGCAGGGCAGGGCTGACTCCTCAGCAGCCAACAGGCAGAGGCCCTGCTCCTCACAGCACACTCAACCAGCACCAACCAGAGCTGCAGGACCAGTGATGAAGGAAGGTCACCTGGAAAAGGAATGGGGTTTGTGTATAGCCGTCAAGGGTCTAAGGGGAAAGGCTTTGATTTTCATCAAAAAAATCTCCCCTAACTCTTCATTGCCCCTTCCTCTAAGGACAGGACCACATGCCCAGATACAGCAAATATCCAACAGCAGCTCCATCACCCACTTCCTCCTCCTGGCATTCGCAGACACACGGGAGCTGCAGCTCTTGACCTTCGGGCTCTTCCTGGGCATCTACCTGGCTGCCCTCCTGGGAAACGGCCTCATCATCACCGCCATCACCTGCAACGACCGCCTCCACACCCCCATGTACTTCTTCCTCCTCAACCTCTCTGTTCTGGACCTGGGCTGCATCTCCACCACTCTCCCCAAAGCCATGGCCAATTCCCTCTGGGACACCAGGGCCATCTCCTACTGGGGATGTGTTGTCCAGTTCTTTTTCTTTGTCTTCTTGATTGTAGGGGAGTATTGCCTTCTCACCGTCATGGCCTATGACCGCTACGTTGCCATCTGTCAGCCCCTGCACTACGGGACCCTCCTGGGCAGCAGAGCTTGTGTCCGCATGGCAGCAGCTGCCTGGGGCAGTGGGTTTCTCTATTCTCTCCTGCACACGGCCAATACATTTTCACTGCCCCTCTGCCAGGGCAATGCCTTGGACCAGTTCTTCTGTGAAATCCCCCATATCCTCAAGCTCTCCTGCTCACATTCCAACCTCCGGAACGCTGGGCTGCTTGTGTTTGGTTTTTCATTATCTTCAGTCTGTTTTGTTTTTATTGTGGTGTCCTACATGCAAATCTTCAGGGCTGTGCTGGGGATCCCCTCAGAGCAGGGACGGCACAAAGCCTTTTCCATGTGCCTCCCTCACCTGGCTGTGGTCTCCGTGTTTATCAGCACTGCCACGTTTGCCTACCTGAAGCCCCCCTCCATCTCTTCCCCATCCCTGCACCTAGTGGTGGCATTCCTCTATTCCGTGGTGCCTCCAGCAGTGAACCCCCTCATCTACGGCATGAGGAACCAGGAGCTCAATGACGCACTGAAGAAACTTCTTCAATCACTTGTCTTTCAGCAGTGATAAGCAGCCCATGTCTCTTCAAAAGTGATTTTGAATTCCTATCAGCAACCTCCTGTGCTTTGGGCATTTTACCTGTGATAGTCCTGTTTGCCCAGGAGTGTCTACATCCACTCCACTTCTCCAGAGGCATGAACCCAGCCTGACCAGTCTGACTCAAAGGCCTTATACGTGTGTCTTTCATGATGGTAGAGTTTTTCTCCCATGCCACAGCTTTCTAATAAAAGTAGATTTTTTCAGTCCCAGTGTCTGGAGTTTGAGCTCTTCTTCCAAAGCTGAGGTCGGGAATAGGCTGAAGAGATTGCAGCCATGAGACCATGCTGCTGAGCTGGGGTTCGTCATGGCCTCAGGGGTGGATGGCACGGGGCGATGTGTTGGGGAATGGGTCTGTCCTGAGCCTTTACATGTGGGCGCCCAGTTCCAATGGTAACGATGAAAGACCAACAGGGACCTGCCTGGGACTGTCTCCTTGTGGCTTTTGGGCACCGCAGCCCACTCACCCTGCAGAAGAGCACTGCCAGCTCAGGGTCTTGTGGGGACCATGGGGATGGAGCTGGAGTGTCCAGCCAGGCCAACATGGATGCAGTCCCCCAGGAAAAGGGTCTCTAGGGACAGGGACACCCCTGGACACGAGCAAAGGAGCACCTCCATGCTTCCACAGGGGAGGTAAATGAAAAAGAGACCTGTTTCTGTACGCAGCTGCTCAGGGCAGTTTGCACTGTTGCTGGGGCCGCAGGAGAAGCCTGAGGAGCCCCTGGGTCAGGAGTGCCCAGAGCTCTGCAGCACCCTGTGGTGGGGATTTCTGTAGGGCCGGCCCAGGCTGGACTTCTCTCCTGGGCTGGTCTGGGCAGGAAAGTGTCTGGGAGAGGAAAACTCCCATGTAGAGCTCAGCTGGTTGGGTGTGCAGGGGGAGGGCACCTAACAGGGTGCCCACAGGGCAGAGCCAGGTGACACAGTGAGGCAAACAAGTCAGCAAAGGTGCAGAAGAGAGGGGCCCGGTCTACGCCATGTTCCCTGGACACCCCGGGGAAGCTGCACGAGAGGCATTCTTTCTGACCACTCCACACACCGGGCTTTCCATCTCTGGCCGTACAGCCCAGCTCTGAGGAGGGACCTTTGCTTCATGGTCATCCCCATCCTTTGCAGCTTCGTGATACCCAAATACACTGCAATTATTAATAAAAAGGAAACCAGTTTCCTACTGACACTCATTACACACCAAATCCCAGAAGCTCTTGCCACTGCTGGTCCCTCAGCCAAGCCTGTTGTGAGACAGCTCTGGCTCCATCAGGTGCTCATGGCCTTGTCTCGAGAGATATTGCAAATCTACATTGTTGTAACTCCGCCAAGTTGCCTGGGTCTGTGCTCCAGTGTATGGCTCTGAGAGATTTCTGGAAAGATAAAACAACAAACAAACATTTCTTACAGCCTTTCCTCGTATATAATGTGCTCCAGGCCTCGCCCATCTTTCTGGCCTTTGCAGGACTTGCTCCCGCCTGTCAGGGTCTTTCTTGTGCTGGGGAGCCCCAGATTGGACACAGCCGTCCTGATGTGGTGGTCCTGTAATGGGTCAGCCTTGACCAGCTGCCAGACACCCACCCAGCTGCTCCTTCACACCCCAGACTCAAAAGGAGAAAAGGAGAAAATAAGATGCAATAGCTCACGAGTCAAGATAAAGACGAGAAGATCACTTATGAATTACTGTTAGGGGCAAAGAAGAGTTGACTTGGGGATGATCAGTTTAATTCATTGCCAATTAAAATGGATTTTGATAGTGATAAAATATAATATAATAAAAATATTAAAGACCATTCTCCTTCCCGACTCCTTTTTCCCAGGCTCAGATTACTCCATCATTCCCAATTCTTCTACCCACCCTGACTCTGAGACATGTGGGGGGTGGGGGTGGTGAATGGGGGGTTATGGTCAGCACAGAACCTCTGCATCTCCTTCCTCTTTACACTTTTACCCTTCCCGGCATGGGTCCTCTCCACAGGATCTCACCCTATTTCTGGTACAGCCTACGTGTTGTTAATTTCCTTCAGTCTTACTTCTCTCCTTTATACTCACAAAATCACAGAAATATGGAGTTTGGAAGAGACCTCTAGATATCACCTAGTCCAGCCTTCCAGCTGAGACAGGCTCAGCTAGATCAGCTTTTTCAGGGCTTGTCTAGGTGGGTTTGGATATTTCCACAGATGAAGACATGCAATACATGTTTCAGACAGATGGGAAATTACAAAATAAGCACAATTAAAGAGTTTGGTAATAACAGAATTAGACTACTGAAAGATAGGCCAGCTTTTAAGTGCCTGAAGCTCAAAGCCACAACTGGATTGTTGAGAGGTGTCTGAATGGTGAAAGAGGAAGGGGAAGGGAAATGTAGAGAGCAATCGCAAGTGCTTCTGTGCAGATGCACTGCTGGAAAGGTGCCTTCAGACATAGTCAGTTTAGTTAGGAAATATGAGAAAGATGAGGAAGATTAAATGCGGAGCCTGAGAGAGGGAGTCCTGACAATGCAAGTACAGGGGAAGATCAATAGCTCTCCTCTTCCTATAAAATAAACTCATTTGATCGTATGGGAAAACACTGATATTTATTACAAGTATTCACTTGTTAAGGTGATGAGGTCATGCTCATATGCATGTTAATATTTCTCAGGCTTCCAGGCAGCGCTCTGCTGCCTGACCATCAGTACCCAGTGGTGACTCCAGAGGGCCCTGTGTCTCTGAAGCACCTGACTGGGCCTGGCTGCTGTCCCAGAGGAGCTGCTGGAGACCAGAGCCCCTGGGAAGCTGCAGCTGGAGCCTGGGCAGAGGGTCCCAGGCACCTACACTGGCACCGCACTCCCGTGTCCCTCTCACTGCATCCCACCCCAATTTTATGATCACTTGCCTTTGCAAACAGAGCACACAAAATCACTGAGAAATCACTTATTAAAACAAGACAAAACCAAGCAAAGAGAATAACAACACCAAAAATGTTTGAAGTTTAGAGTTGCAAGAGGAAATCAACCAAATCACAAATACAGGCTGAGTGCAGAATGGATAGAGAGAAGCCCTGAGGAGAAGGACTTGGAGGTGTTGGTGGATGAGAAGCTCAACATGAGCCAGAAATGTGTGCCTGCATCCCAGAAAGCCAAGCACATCCTGAGCTTCATTAAAAGCAGCATGGCCAGCAGGTCGAGGGAGGTGATTCTTCCCCTCTACTCTACTCTTGTGAGACTCCACCTGGAGTACTGCATCCAGCTCTGGAGCCTCCAACAGAAAAAGGACACGGAACTGTTGGAGTGAGTCCAGAGGAGGGTCACAAAGATGATTAGAGGGCTGGAGCGCCTCTCCTCTAAAGACAGGCTGAGAGAGTTGGGGTTGTTCAGCCTGCATAAGAAAAGGCTTCAAGGAGACGTTATAGACCCTTCCAGTACCTAAAGGGGGCCTACAGGAGAGCTGGGGAGGCACTTTTTTCAGGGAGAGGAGGAGTATATAAACATTGCGAGAGTACGTAGGGATGCAACGAGGAAGGCTGAAGCCCACTTGGAATTAAACCTGGCCAGGGATGTCAAGGACAATAAGAAAGGCTTCTCCAAATACATCAGTAGTAAAAGGCAGACCAGGGAAAATGTGGGCCTGCTACTGAATGAGGTGGGTGCCCTGGTGACGGAAGATGCAGAGAAGGCAGAATTACTGATACCTTCTTTGCTTCAGTCTTTACTGGTAAGGCCGGCCCTCAGCAATCCCAGACCCAGGAGCGAAGAGAAAGAATCTGAGAAAATGAAGACTTTCCCTTGGTCGAGGAAGATCAGGTTAGAGATCATTTAGGCAAACTTGACACCCACCGCCCTGATGGGTCACTCCCAGGAGTGTTGAGGGACCTGGCAGATGTTATTACAAAGGCGCTCTCCATCATCTTTGAAAGGTCAGGGGGACAGGAGAGGTGCCTGAGGACTGGAGGAAAGCCAAAGTCACGCGAGTCTTCAAAAAGGGCAAGAAGGAGGACCCAGGAAACGGCAGGCCGGTCAGTGAGACCTGGAAAGGCTGGAGAGTTGGGTGGAGAGGAACATAATGAAGTTCAACGAGGGCAAGTGTAGGGTCCTGCACCTGGGGAGGAAAAACCCCATGCACCAGTAAAGGTTGGGGGTTCACTTGCTGCAAAGCAGTTTGCTGAGAGGGACCTGGGAGTCCTGGTAGACAATAAGTTGACCATAAGCCAGCAATGTGCCCTGGTGGCCAAGAAGGCCTATGGTCTCCTGGGGTGCATTACAAAAGAGCATGGCCAGCAGGTGAAGGGGGGTCATCCTTCCCCTCTGCTCTGCCCTGCTGAGGCCGAATCTGGAGTAGTGTGGCCAGTTCTAGGTACACCAGTGCAAGAAACACAAGGAACCGCTGGAAAGAGTCCAGTAGAGGGCTACAAAGATGTTCAGGGGTCTGGAGCACCTCTCTTATGAGAAACAGCTGAGAGAGCTGCGTCTGTTGAGCCTGGAGAAGAGAAGGCTGAGAGGGGATCTCCTCAATGCTTATCAATATCTAAAGGGAGGGTGTCAAGAAGATGGGGCCAGACTGTGCTGCTCAGCAACAGAACAAGGGGAAATGGGCACAAACTGGAACACAGGAAATTCCATCTGAACACAAGGAAAAATGCATTTACTTTGAAGGCACCAAAGCACTGGAACAGGCTGTTCAGAAAGGCTATGGAGTCTCCTTCTGTGGAGATATTCAAAAGCCGCCTGGCTTCATTCCTGTCCAATCTGCTGAAGGTGACCCTACTTTGGCAGGGGGGTTGCACTAGACTATCTCTGAGGGTTCCTTCTAACCCCTACCATACTGCGATCCTGTGATTCTGTGGTCTTCTATGTTTTCTTCTGGCCAAAGAGATTCCCCACCAGCATCCAGGACAATGCCCCCAGATGCTGCCCTGTCTCTCACAATTGCTCCATTAGAGCTTGCAGTTCCCTGCACGTGTCCTGAACCACCTCTGGCACCTCAGATGTCACCCGGTGTTTGCATTGGAAAAGCTCCCTCCTGGCCTCTGTCTCCATTACTCACAGGGCACCTCAGAGGAGGAGCTCACAGCAATTTAGAGCAGCTGAGCTGAGGCAAGAGGAATCCCCCCTCTGGTGGGTCTGTGGGGTGCACTGGAGAAGCCGAATGTCCCTCCGGCCTCAAGAATACTGCTGAGGAACACTGAACATTGATGCCTCCTGTAGGTCCACACACCCTGGCAGAGCAGAGATTCCTTCCCACCACAGGGATCGATCCGTCCAGGGTTCAGAGAGGGACAGTCGGTGATGACTTCATTGTGCTTCAAACTCTGCTCCCCAGGAGAGACCCCGCCGCCTTGGAGGAGCTGTCAGCCCTGGAGGCGCAGGGACACCTCGAGGGATTGGGGCAGTGTGGGGAGGAGGCAGAGAAAGCCACAGCTGGTCCTCTGCTGCTGAGCTGGGCCGGGCTGCTGGGACGGAGGGAGCTCCTGGCAAGCGGGCAGCGCTGCAGAGAGACAGCTCTGCCCAGGAGAGCTCCTCTGCACAGCGCAGCAGGGCTGAGGGCACTGCCTGCAGGCAGCGAGGGCAGAGCAGGGAGGCAGAGAGAGGTTGAAGGCAGTCTGGAGAGGGAGGATGCTGAGGGCGAGTCGGGGGAGAACTCTTCCCAAAGCAGAGCAGCTGCAGTAGCTGGAGAGATCTCCAAAAGCTGGCACCTCCCACAGCCCGTGGGATCTTTCAGGAGGACGCTCACAACTTCTCTGCTGTGGAAGAAGAGGACATTCTCTAGATTGGGGCTTCCCTGCTGCACCATCAGAGGCACAGGGCATGACAGCTGCCTTCTCCCAGGAACGGTCGAAGGGCTGTGAAGGTGGGTGTGCAGGCAGGGGTGTGTAGGGCTGTCCTTGCCAGCAGGGTCCCTGCACCCCGGGGGCTATGTGCAGGGCAGGGACTTTGCCACCTGCCCAGGGAGCTCCCACGTAGGTTCTGTGGGGAGAAGTTGTGGGTGGGAGTAGCAACCCCTGGTGGGGAGGGGTCATTCTGTTTTTTAGAGGGACATGTGTGGGTCAGGACTGTTTACACCTCCAGATCACCTCTGGGCATTCCTGAGGGCACATTTCATGTTTGAGTTCCCTGAACAGTAGAGGGTCTGTCTTTTGATGTTTCCCATCTTGGTTGGCTGGGTGGGCAGTGGCAGATGTATAATGGGACATTAAAAGAAAGGTCAAAGGAGGGATCCCTGTAGAGATAAGGAGCTTTCCTGAGGCTGTGTCTTTGTTTTCCAGCTCTGGGGGCTACAGACAGCACCAGCATCCCCTTTCCAGTCTCACCAGGGTCTGTGGCACCTTCCCTTTAGCCCCTGCACACACGCAGAGGCTGCAGGGCAGAGCTGGGCACATGGGGGCTGCCATGGGGTCTGTGAGCACTGGCAGGGAAGAGACGTGGGGGCAGGGAAAAAGCTGCTGGCAGGGAGAGCTCCAGGCAGTGGAGATGGGCAGGGAAGGAGGGAGCTGCTCCTGGAAGCCCTGCTGCAGGGGAGATAGGGGCACCTCCAGCCACCCCTGCAGTGCAGGTGCCTTCCCTGAGTCACCCAGCACAGCCCTCAGCCCTCACGGCCATGGGCTCTGGGGTGGGAGTCAGCTGTGTGCCCGGCAGAGCAGCAGG
Organism: Vanellus vanellus; assembly: GCF_965231255.1. NCBI lineage: Eukaryota > Metazoa > Chordata > Aves > Charadriiformes > Charadriidae > Vanellus > Vanellus vanellus. The sequence continues at coordinate 176,155 of NW_028127111.1, read as the reverse complement.
AGAGGCGAAGGGCATCCCTCCTGCCACGTGCCCCATTGCTGCTGCCCAGCGGTGGGGCTGAGGGCACCTGCCCTGCATGATCAGTGTCTGGGCGGTGGCGTGCCCAGCAGGGTGAGGGTAATGCTGCCCTGAGTGCCCGGCTGCCTCTCCCCGTGCCTCGCCCAGCCAGGCCCTCACGGCATTTCTCCAGGTTTCTCCACATGTCTCCTTTAAAGTTACCTTTTTATTGCTGTCAGCCTCCCTGTGATGGGAATTTCAGCTGCAGAGTCCCACAATGATCTTGTTCATCCACTCCTGACTATGACTCCTCCCTTATGAGGAAAGACTGAGGGAGCTGGGTCTCTTTAGTTTGGAGAAGAGGAGACTGAGGGGTGATCTTATTAGCGTTTATAAATATATAAAGGGGGAATGCCAGGAGGATGGAGCCAGGCTCTTCTCAGTGGCGACCAGTGATAGGACAAGGGGTAATGGATTCAAGCTGGAACACAAGAGGTTCCACTTAAATTTGAGAAGAAACTTCTTCTCAGTGAGGGTGACAGAGCACTGGAACAGGCTGCCCAGGGAGGTTGTGGAGTCTCCTTCTCTGGAGACATTCAAAACTCGCCTGGACACCTTCCTGTGCAACCTCGTCTAGGTGTTCCTGCTCCGACAGGGGGATTGGACTAGATGATCTTTTGAGGTCCCTTCCAATCCCTAGCATACTGTGATACTGATACTGTGACTATGTGTCCATGGGAACCAGTGTCCCAGCTTTCCTCTGACCTGTGGGGCTGTGGGCAATGCAGGCCGTGGGGGTGGGGAAGGAGTCCATTTTCTCTCACTGAGATGCCAAAAACTGGGTATGTCCTTTGGGTGTCCATGGAAGCTGTGAGCTGCCATCCATGATGCCAACCTGTCCCATAGAACTTTTGTGTTATCGGAAAGCCCCACAGAGAAACACAGAGACTCTGTGACTGAGGAAATGCTGTTGGGTGGGTGAAATGAGTCATGTGTGTCCTTGGCTAGAGGTGGGCTTCTGAGACCTTGAGAAAGGGTGAGACATTTCATAGTCTGAAATGGATCCTTCTGCTCTCAGCACTGTCTGATGGCATAATACAAGAGGGTAATCCCCCTCCACCTCATGAAGGTGCAAGACGGAGGGACAAACCATCTCCCCTGACTCTGCTCTCTGCCCCAGGCAATCCTCATGTCTCACAGCACTCACTCTGTTCTCCTGGAGTGCAGCAGAAATGCTAAGGGTTTCTGACATCCCAGAACAGTGCCCAGGGGAGGTGGGAGAGCTGTAAAATACCCAAAGCCTCTCCAACTGCCTTCTGCCATCCCTGTTCCATAGCAGTGAGTGTTCAGATGTTGAAAAGCCCATCTGCATTAGGTGTGGGTTCCTCAGCCAAAGGAGAACACCAGGACTGGCTCCTGCCGCCACCCTCCCTATGAACTCCATTGACTTACTCTCTTTCCCTCCTTGGACAGGTGCCCCTGCCCAGAGGCAGCAAATGTCCAACAGCAGCTCCATCACCCACTTCCTCCTCATGGAGTTCGCAGACACACGGGAGCTGCAGCTCTTGACCTTTGGGCTCTTTCTGGGCATCTACCTGGCTGCCGTCCTGGGAAACAGCCTCATCATCACCGCCATCGCTTGCGACCACCGCCTCCACACCCCCATGTACTTCTTCCTCCTCAACCTCTCCCTCATAGACCTGGGCTGCATCTCCACCACTCTCCCCAAAGCCATGGCCAATTCCCTCTGGAACACACAGGATATCTCTTACTTTGGCTGTGCTGTCCAGCTCTTTTTCTTTTTCTTTTTTATGTCAACAGAGTGTTCTCTCCTCACAGTCATGGCCTATGACCGCTACATTGCCATCTGCCATCCCCTGCACTACGGGACCCTCCTGGGCAGCAGAGCTTGTGTCCGCATGGCAGCAGCTGCCTGGGGCAGTGGGTTCCTCAATTCTCTCCTGCACACGGCCAATACATTTTCACTGCCCCTCTGCCAGGGCAATGCCCTGCACCAGTTCTTCTGTGAAATCCCCCACATCCTCAAGCTCGCCTGCTCACACTCCTACCTCAGGGAAGTTGGGCTTCTGGTGGTTAGTGTCTGTTTAGCCTTTGGGTGTTTTGTTTTCATTGTGCTGTCCTATGTGCAGATCCTGAGGGCGGTGCTGAGGATCCCCTCACAGCAGGGACGGCACAAAGCCTTTTCCACATGCTTCCCTCACCTGGCTGTGGTCTCCCTCTTTCTCAGCACTGGAACATTTGCCCACCTGAAGCCCCCCTCCATCTCCTCCCCATCTCTGGACCTGGTGGTGGCAGTGTTGTACTCAGTGGTGCCTCCAGCAGTGAACCCCCTCATCTACAGCATGAGGAACCAGGAGCTCAAGGATGCCGTACGGAAACAGGCCCAATGGATGCTGTTTCACCGACAATAACCTGCCGCCCCTTCCATGCACATTGCCCAAGGCTTATCTTAGGCTGTGAGTCTGCTTTTTTCTCTCGTGATAATCCTGCTTGTAGATAATTTTCTGAGTTTACACTGCTTGTCTTGAGGCTTGATCCTACTGTGTCTGACCCTTGCACAACAGTGTGTCAGGTGTGGCCTGACAGATAACAGCTCTTCAATAAAAGGGCACCTCCCAAGTGCAGTGCCTGAAGGATGGGCTGTTCCTCCAAAGTTCCTTCCAAGAACATGTTCAAGGAATTGGTCTTTTAATGAGTCTCTTCTCCTTGTCTTTTCAGTGCTTTTCGAGCTAAGCCGATGGTACTATTGGGTTCCACTGCACCAAATATTCTGGATTTTAAAGCGCTCTTCCTTCTGCCCAATAGAAGGGGAGACTCCCATTATCTCCTCAGTCTTCTTCATGTATGACAGGACTGTTGGCATATACCGGACGTTCTGGAAAGGCAATTTTTAGGGGGAGGAGAGGCAGGATTAGGGACTCGAGACGTGCCCTTGTGCTGGAACAGATGGAGACTCCGAAGGTGAAACACCCTCAAAGGTCAAGTCCACCAATATAAAGCACTGAATAAATGTGTCCATGCACAAGGATGCTGCAGTGCCGAGGGAGTCAGCAGGGACTCATCAGGCACAGGGAGGGGAGAGTGGGGAGACGTAGGAGGTGCCTGAGGGAACCCCAGGGCCAGGACTGCTGTGCTGTCCTGGGGTATGGCGCTGAATGGGGAGAGCAGGGGGCAAATTCAGTAAGGGCTGGGGATGAGGCACAATATGAATTCCTGAGAAGCAGAGAGTGACCTGCCTCTTTTTCCTCGTTCCGTCGGCGCCAGCACGAGCCCCGGGGCTGATGGGCAGGCTGACCTCCTTGTCTGCCCCCCAGGAGCTGCTGTGCCCTTGGGAGGAGCTGGGGATGTGCGGTGAGTGCCCAGAGCTCTGCATCAGCCTGTGGCAGGCAGTGCTGTGGGGCCAGTCCAGACTGGGCTGCTGGGCTGGGCTGTCCTGGGGAGAGAGCGGGGGAGGTGGGCAGAGCTGGGCAGGGGCTGGTGAGGGCTGGGAAGTGCCTGGGAGAGGACAACGGCAGTGTTAGAGCCCTTTCCAGGGAAGACTGAGGCAAAGAAGTCGTTGAGTATCTCAGCCTTCTCCATGTCCCTGGTGACCAGGTCTCCCGGTTCCTTCCCGAGTGGGCCCACGTGTTCCCTAGTCTTTCTTTTGTCACCCACATACCTATAGAAGGCTTTCTTGTTGCCCCTCATGCCCCTGGCCAGATTCACCTCTACCTGGGCTTTAGCTTTCCTAACCTGATCCCTGGCTGCTCGGACAATTCCTCCAAGGCTACCTGTCCTTGCTTCCACCCTCTGTAGGCTTCCTTTGTCTCTTTGAGATTGACCAGGAGCTCCTTGGTCATCCACGCAGGCCTCCTGCTTTGCCTGACTTCCTCTTTGCCAGGATGTATTGCTCCTGAGCTTGGCAGAGGTAGCCCTTGAATATTAGCCAACTTTCGTGGCCCCCTCTTTCTTCCAGGGCTTTGTCCCAATGTACTCCACCAAGCAGATCCCTGAAGAGGCCACAGTCTGCTCTCCTGAAGTCCAGAGCTTACTGCGTGCCCTCCTCGCCACCTTAAAGATCTCAGAATCTGCCATCTCAAGGTCACTGCAGCCAAGGCTGCCCTTGACAATGGCATTCCCCACTGTCTCCTCTTTGTTGGTGAGAACAAATCCAGCATGGAACCTCTCTTCGTTGGCTCCTCTGTCACTTGGAGAAGGATGTAATCGTCAATGCGTTCCAGGAACCTCCTGGATTGCCTATGTGCTGCTGTGCTTTCCTTCCAACAGCTATCAGGGTGGCTGAAGTTCCCTCTGAGGACCAGGGCTTGTGAACATGAGGCTACTCCAATCTGTCTATAGAGGGCCTTATCCACTTGGTCTTCCTGGTCAGGGGCCTGTAGCAGAACACGCCTGTAACATGACCTCTCTATGCTCTCCCTTAAATCTTGACCTATATGCTCTTGGTCATTTCCTTATCCATCCCCAGGCAGAGCTCCATGCACTCCAGCTGGTCCTTGACATAGAGGGTGACACCCCCTCCTCGTCTCCCCTCCCTGTCCTTCCTGAAGAGCCTGTACCCGTCCATTCCAACACTCCAGACATAGGAGCCATCCCACAATGTCTCCGCAATGCCGATTAGATCATAGTCTTGCAGGCTAGGAAGCTCCATCTAAACATGAGGAGGAATTTGTTTACTTTGAGGGTGTCAGAGCACTGGCACAGGCTGCCCAGAGAGGTGGTGGAATCTCTGACTCTGGAGACATTCCAAACCTACCTGGATGCCATCCTGTGCAACTGCTGTAGGTGAACCTTCTCTGGAAAGGGGTTGGACTAGATGATCTCTACACATCCCTTCCAACCACTCTTGTTATCTGATTCTGTGACCTGTTGGAGCATGTTCATAGGAGGGGCCCAAAGATGATCAGAGGGCTGGAGCACCTCTCCTGAGAAGACAGACTGAGGGAGTTGGGGTTGTTCAGCCTGGAGAAGAGAAGGCTCTGTGGGGACCTCATAGCATTCTGTCAGTACCTAAACGGGGCCTAGAGGAAAGTTGGAGAGGGACTCTTTTTCAGGGAGTGCAGCGATAGGACAAGGAGTAATCATTTTACACTGAAAGTGCGTAGATTTAGATTAGGTCTTAGGAAGAAATTCTTCACTCTGAGATGGTGAGACACTGGAAGAGGCTGGCTGGAGAGGTTGTTGAGGCCCCATCCCTGGAAGTGTTCAAGGCCAGGTTGGACAGGGCTTTGAGTAACCTGATCTAGATGGAGGTGCCCTTGCCCAGGACAGGGGAGGTGGAACTAGCTGATCTTCAAGTCTCTTCCTACTCTGACCATTCCATGAGTCTGTGATTCTCCCCTTGCAGGGATTCCTCCTTCCACTCACAGCTTCTCCCCACAGCAGCGTGGGGAGCTCTGTGGGCAGGCTGAGTGGGGATCCTGGCAGGGGGCAAAGTCCCTGCCCTGGCACACAGGGGGCTCCCTGGAGTGCAGGGACCCTGTTGTGAAGGACAGCCCGGGCCAGCCCTAGCTGCACCCGCAGCTTCCCACCCCTGAAGCCATCCCCAGGAGAAGGCAGCCATCATGACCTTTCCCTCTGACGGTGCAGCAGGGAAGCCCTGCTCTGCAGCATGTCCTCCTTCTCCACCCTAGAGAAGCCAAGACAGACACCATGACAGCTCCTGTCAGCCATGGCATGTGCCAGCTCTGGAAGACCTGTCCAGGATACTCAGACTACTTTCTTGTCTTATTATTGGGCAGGACATGCAGACAGTGGCAGGCAGGGACCTTCTTTACTCCTGGTGTGGGATAGGGCTCAGCTGAGTCAATGGAGGCATCTCATCCTGCGTTTCTATTGGTAGCACTGGAAGGGGACTCAGCTCCCTCCCATGCCTGTCACAAACCCACAGGCGGTGGCACTCCTCTTGCCTCACTTCAGGCGGGCATTAAATAGGCACCTGCATGTGAGCTCCTTGTCTCAGCTGCCATGGTAATGAATGAAGATGTAGGGTAGGAGCTGGCTGTTCAGATGAAACACCTGGTGACATCTGAGTGCCAGAGGTTGTCCAAGGACAGTGGAAGAGAACTGCACCTGTCCCTATTTACTGTTTCCTTTGCAGCCTATGTGCCATCTACCCAAATGGTGTCCTGTACCACAGGGAGAGCTCACTTTGTCTCTTTTCCGTCAGCTGGGTTGACTAGATCTCCATTGACTACGATGATGGTTTTCATCCCCACGTTGCCTAATGAGATTCCAGGCAGTTCCTCTCTTTGATGTCCCAAAAGAAGCCTGTAGTTTTGCGAGATGCCAAGGCTCTCACACATCACTACATGTGGCCGGCAGGTACCGCACAGGAAAGCCATCCCCGTTCCGACCGAGTGTGGGACAAATACTCCAGACGGCCCTGCAGACAGGTTCGGTGCCTTTGTGCCAGCCATGGATTGCTCCCACCACAGCGTGGCAAGGTGTGTCCCTTCTCCATTCAGTAGATATAAGGCAGTGCAGGAACACGAGGCACATCACACATGGGCCTACGCTCTCAGAATGGTGGGTTTTCTCTCTCCCACGCTTGACTCACCCCCTTGAAGACACAGTCAAGGAACAGACCAACAATTTTCACAGTGGGCTGCTCAGCAGCACCTTGTTGTTCACAAAGCTAGAGTCCACGTCCACTGAATGCCTTCTGCAGCAACAGAGACAGCATTGACAGCACCCCCGTATCTTGCCAGGGCTGCACTTCCCAGCCCTATTTCTCTCTGTCCTTGGGGACGGCAGGCTTTGCTCACTCTCTTGACATCCAGTCATTTCAGCTTTGGGTTTCCATCCCCTTTGGCATGGCTCTTCTCTGAGGCAAAGCCTTTGCAAACAGGGGGTTTGGAATGCTTGGTCCCAGGTTTCTCTCAGTCAGAGCTTGGCCTGGTGCTACACCTGAGGTGCTACAGCCCTTACGGGCACTGACGCCCTCAGCCAGAACGAGCTCGAGCCTGTGGTTTTTGACACAGATGGAGTAACTGCCAAGGTGTGGTAGAAGAAGTCACAGAGTTTGGGGTGCTGCAATGGATGGGTTCATAGTTTTCAGTACAGACAGGCTGGAAGGATCGGGGGTGGGTTCCCTCAAAGGGAACAAGTTGCTTGGATGTATGGAGCTCCTTCATGGGGCAAGTGACAAATTGGGTGAGCCCTTTTGAGTGGAGGTCAGAGGAAGTGTCAGTAACGGTGCTTTTGTGGTGGGAGATAAGGAAGCCACAGTCAGGGTGGGGCAGTTGGCATAGTCTTTTCTAAGCACCCCAAGAAGTCTCTGGGTGTAGAAGAAGCCTGGTCCTCCATGGGGACTTTAATGACCTGGCATTTTCTGGAAGGGCAACACCGCAGGATGCAAACAGTCCAGGCAGTTTTGGGACAGCTTCTTTACACAACTGCCAGATGGGCCAACAAGGGTCATGCAAACCCAGATCTGATACTTGCAAGCAAGAGCTGCTCAGGGATGTGAAGACGGTCTGTTGTGACCCTGAAATGGTGGGGCATGAGCTCCTGAGGAGAGGGAGAAAGGGGAATAGAAGACTGCAGATGCCGGTCGTCAGTGGAGCAGATTTTGGCTTATTTTGGGGAGAGGTAGCCAGTATCCCATGGTCAGCAGCACTGGTGGGCAGGAAAGCTAAGTATACCTGGTCTTCAAGGACAGCATCCTCCAAACACAGCAAGCTTGTCTATCAAAATTTGCTTGAAACATGGAAGAGAATTCAAGAACTCAACATTATTTCAGGAACACTTGAAGAAGAAATAAAGATAATGTCTGGTCACAGCTTATCTCAGTAAGACTAGGTGGAGACAGATGTATACTTCACACCCTCTTTGCCTCATGTTTCAGAAACAAGTTCTTCTCAGCCATTGTGCCTCAAGGCAAGACTCCAGAGGTAAACAGCCAGAGGGAGACAAAGTGTCCTCAGCTGTCTGGTCTTTGTCCAGGACATATGCAAAAAAAAATATGACAATTTACAGAACAGTATCAAAGTTCTGAAAATGAAGACTTCTGACACACTTATTACACCGAGGTCTTTTCTGCATGTTTCAACTTCTGCCTCACTTCGTCATTCAGGGGCTGATGCCCACACAGAGGTGCCCACTGCCTCCCAGATTCCCAGGCATAGCTGAAGACCCAATGTGGGACTGGGAAGTGTGACCCCGGGCTGATCGAGCAGTTGTGGAGCTGCAGCTGGTGGACAGGCAGGGTAGGGCAAAGTATCTGAGTGGAGACAACTGATTTCTCTCCCTCCGGGAGAAAAGGAAGCCTGGGCAATTGCACCCAAGCTGTCCAGTGCTGGAGGAGGATGGGCAAGGAGTGGGTGTGGATGTTTCAGAGTCTGCCTGAAGATGTAACCCAGACCCCTTGGGGTCAGTGCACCTTTGGCCATTCCAAAGAGAGCATGCCGTTCACTTTGTCTCTTTGCTTCCCTTTGTGAATGGAGGGAGCTCGTGACTTCAGCGTGTGCCTCGCTGTGAGCGCATATGAACCGAGAGACTCTGGGGCAGGGAGTGCTTTGGGGGTTCTCGGGATCCGTGCTTGGCACAGAAATGTGTTTGCCTTTGGTCTAAGGCTGTCCTCTGTGGAGAGTGGACTTCAGAGGAGGAAAGGTGGACTTAATGTACAACAGAGTATTTTATTTTCTATTGAACCATGCCTTCCTTTGGGCTCATTTTTTGGCTACAAAGAAAATTCTGTGTGTGGGTGCAGTTCATTCTCTAAGTGAAACAGGTGGAAACTGTTTCCAAAGGGCTGAAACCTGCAACTCCAGAGTGTAGCAGAGAAAGCTCAGATTTGAGGAAAGGTGCTGTAAGTCCCAGGTGGCTGATGAGAGAAAGGCGGGGTTGGAGGTGGGGACAAAGGCTGCCCACAGAGTGTCTGACATACAGGGTCTTGACTGCCCTACACAGTCAGACTCCATTTGGAGAGGTCCAGTTTCAGTGTCATTTGGAAATTGCTGATATCAATAGACAGAGAAATGAAGCAGAGAAATAAAAAAAAAAGAAAGAAAAATAAATCCTTTCTTCTCGTCATTTACTAATGAAACCTTTTAACTTCTGAAATCTCTCTAATTAACCACAGCAGAATTGTATAATAAGAAAATTATGCCCAGAGCCATTGCTCGTTATGGCATTTTGCATGTTAATGAGCCCTCTGGTGCCCAGTTCCTGAACTGCAGGTACTGAGGGTGGATTGAAGTGGTCTCTAGAGCAGTGCAAGTCAGCCTCCAAGGTTCTGAGGGCGTCAGCGGTCCCCACTGAGGGCCATCCCTGACTGTCCCTGAAGCAGAAAGCCAGAGGCACTGCTTCCAGTTGGAAATGAATTGTGAAAGTGTCTGTGAAAGCCCTTGCCGTGTCTCATCAAGCAGGATATTCAAGCGCTGACCCCCACACCCTGACAATGGGGACTTCTTCCTTCAAGGGATGCTCAGAGCTCCTTCTGGGAGCAGTGCGATGAGGGGGTGTGTGTAGGAAACCTCTCGGGCTGTCTGGAGGGTGGGGGAGGAGGCAGCGAAGCAGTGTGTGTGTGAGGAACTGGAGTGCTCTCAGGGGCTCCAGTGGAAGAGTCCGCAGCCATCGTGGAAAGGACAAGGATTTCAGTTGTGCTTGGGGGGCGGGCGGACGGACACACACGACATCCTGACCACAGACTGTCCTACACTTTCCTCTGCCTGTGCCCGTTTCTCTGCAGATTTCAACCACCACCCCTGCTTCCCCACCTCACTCCCACCCCGTGCTGGCCCAAGCTTTACTCATGACTCTCTGTCTTCACTAATTCTTCAAACACAAAGCCGTGTTTTTCTGAGCTTTTGCCAATGAGTTCCCCATAACCTGTGCAGCTTCTTCCAAAGCCCTCCTAATGCTCCTCTGTCTCCAGAGATGGAGCCACAAGAGGGAACCCCACCCCTGAGCCTTCCAGCCTGTCTGTTCTGAGAACTATGTGCCCATCCATTGCAGCACCACAAACTGTTTCATTTCTTCTACTGCACCTTTGCAGTGACTCCATCGCTGTCAATGGCAGAGGGCAGGGGCTGTGTGGCTGGGTAGCAGCTCCACAGGAAAGGCTCTTGGTGGTCCTTGGGTTTCATAAGGCAACACATGAGCCCTCAGCAAAGATGGCCAACAGCATCCTTTGCTTCTCTTTTCATTCCCTGAAATCACAAATGCTTCTCTTTTATTCTCCTTATACCCTCCCAAAAGAACAGCCCACCTGTGCTGGTTTGAGGTGAAACAGAACCCCTCTTCTGTGCAGCAATTTTCCTTTGCAGCTGAGCCTCTTTGAACTAACTGAACTCTCTGAAATTAACAGCATATTGTGGTGACACTGATCAGAGCGATAAAATCTTATTAGTTGTAATGTATGCTGAGGAATGGTCTGCAGAATTCTCTTTCTCATACTTATTGGTATAACCCCCAAGGCCAGCTGACTTGGTTCTTTGCCCCATTGGAGGGTCAGGAGCAGAAGAGCATAGAGGGGTGGCACCTGTCTGGAGGAGATGCCAGGACAGGTGACCCCAAACTGACCATCAGGGTATTCCATCCCATCTGCCTCACGCTCAGTATAAAAGCTGAGGGATCAAAGGGTCAGCTCTTTTCCTTCAATGGCTGGTGTTCTAGGAGGACTCTGGCTGTTTGTTTGCCTTTGATGTGTATCTGTGCATTCCTGAATGCAGTTCTCATCCGTCCCAGAGTTGAGCCTGGGACTTTCCCCATGCCTGCTTGTGACGTGATCATCATCTTGGGAGCTTGATCCAGTTTAGTATGTATGTCATTATTTCTTTTTTTATTTTATTATTAATATTGCATTAAAGTAGTTGACTTCCTTCTAAGTTCACAAGTCTGTTGCTCTCTCTCCTTCCTGTCCATAGAGAGAGAGATAGGGGAGAGCATCTATTGTTTGCTGCAGTGGCCAGTGTGGCCCAAACCACAGTAAGAATAAGGGAACTGTACTGTTGGATTGATGGCAGTCCTTGCTCCTGCACACGGAATTCCATCCACAAATTACCTGTGTTCATTTAATATTTGGTTGGCTGTCTCGAGGAATTGTCCCTGACACATCCTTGGCTCAACTCAAACAGCATTTTGTCTGGGAAGCTGTCTGAAGGAACAGCCTCATCCCAACTTCATTCCGTGGTCTGTAGACTGAGAGATACTCTCTGCAATCAAAGTGGAAGGTTCGTAGGTGATGGTGGTGACCACAATGACCCACCACGCAGCTTTTGGTCTGGCTCTCTGGATGCTCCAAACCAACGGAACTCTGAAGGGCAGTAAAACTGGAATTGGAGCTTACAGACAACACGGTGGAAATGCTTTATCTGGTTGAAGCAGCAAAATTTCTGTGTTTGCTCCTGTAGAGGCAGTATGGGAAGTGCACAGCATCAAATAGACGTTGCAGCTTGAGTGGTGTGAGTAGAATGGTAGAATCATAGACTCATAGAATAGTTTAATTGGAAAGGAAATTAAAGATCACCAAGTCCCACCCCCACTGCCCTGGGCAAGGACATGTCCCACTAGACCAGATTGCTCCAAGCCCCATGCAACCTGGCCTTGAACACCTCCAGGGATGGGGCAGCCACAGCTTCCCGTGGCAACCTGGGCCAGTGTCTCACCACCCTCATGTGATTATTTTATTTTTTTCTAATAACTATTCTAAATCTCCCCTCTTCCAGCTTGAAAACATTCCCCCTTGTCCTACTCCTACATTTTTTTAGTGTACCTTTACCCTTGTGAAAAGTCCCTCCCCAGCTTTCCTGTAGCCCCCCTTCAGATACTGGAAGGCCGCTATATATGACTGACATAAAAACCCCAGCAGCTGTTATTCAAGAACACACCTACTCTGTCCTGTACTTCTAAAAGGTGCTCTAGAGCTAAGCCATTCTATATTACCATTTTTGATAAAAATTTGATTTCTTCCTCTAAGGCTGTCATACTGTCTGCCTCTTCATTAATGGCTTTTTCTAATTCTCTTGGCACATTCGCAGTAGCCCTTTCTAGTTTTGCAGTCCCTCACTGTGAGATAAAATCTATTACAGAGAGTTTGAACTCAGGGCCACATTAGCAAAGGCATTTATGAAAGGCAGGTCCTGCTTGACTAACCTGATCTCCTTCTACAACGTGGTCACGCGCTCAGTGGATGAGGGAAAAACTGTGGATGTTGTCTATCTGGACTTTAGTAAAGCCTTTGACACTGTTTCCCACAGCATTCTCCTGGAGAAACTGGCTGCTCATGGCTCGGATGGGCACACACTTTACTGGGTAAAAAGCTGTCTGGAAGGCCGTGCCCAGAGAGTGGTGGTGAACGGAGTTAATTGCAGTTGGCGGGCGGTCAGGAGTGGTGTCCCCCAGGGCTCAGTGCTGGGGCCAGTCCTGTTTAACGTCTTTATCAATGATCGGGATGAGGGGATGGAGTGCACCCTCAGTCAGTTTGCGGATGACACCAAGCTGGGGGGGAGTGTTGATCTGCCTGAGGGTAGGGAGGCTCTGCAGAGGGATTCGGACAGAATGGAACCATGGGCTAAGGCAGACTGTAGGAGTTTCAATGAGGCCAAATGCTGCGTCTCACACTTTGGCCACAACAACCCCCGCCAATGCTACAGGCTTGGGGAGGAGTGGCTGGAAAGCTGCTCAGCAGAGAGGGACCTCTGTTGTTGGTTGATAGCAGCTGAACATGAGCCAGCAGTGTGCCCAGGTGGCCAAGAAGCCCAATGGCATCCTGGAGTGTATCAGGACTAGTGTAGCCAGTAGGACCAGGGAGGTGATTTTCCCCCTGTACTGGGCACTGGGGAGGCCGCATCTTGAGTACTGTGTTCACTTTCGGCCCCCTCACCACAAAAAGGACATTGAGGCACTGGAGCGTGTCCAGAGAAGGGCAACGAAACGGGTGAGTGGTCAGGAGCACATGTCTTATGAGGAGCAGCTGAGGGAACTGGGGTTGTTTAGCCTGGAGAAAAGGAGGTTGAGGGGAGACCTTATCGCTCTCTAAAACGATTTGAAAGGAGGTGGCAGAGAGGTGGGGGTCCACCTGTTCTGTCAGGTAACAGGTGTTAGAACAAGAGGAAATGGTTCAATTTGCACCAAGGGAAGTTTCAACTGGATATTAGGAATAATTTCTTTATTGAAAGGGTCATCAGGCATTGGAATGCGTTACCCAGGGCAGTGGTGGAGTCCCCATCCCTGGAGGTGTTTAAGGGTTGTGTAGATATAGTGCTGAGGGACATGGTTTAGTGATGAGCTTGTCAGTGTTAGGTTAATGATTGGACTATGTGATCTTACAGGACTTTTCCAATCTAGGAGTTTCTGTGATACTGTGATTCTGTGATGATGGCCCTGGGGCAACCTCGCCGGGGTGTCCAGTGGGCACAGGCACAGCCCAGACCCTGCTCGTCTGGTCCCTCATGTCTCTCGCAGGAGCCCGGCTGTGCCAGGACACTGCTATGTGCCCCCACCCTGCACACTCCCCCAGTTCAGCTCTTCCCTGAGGTATTCCTCTCTGGGGCACTTGCCAGCCCCGCCAGCCCACACCCTCCCTGAATCTGGACACCTCCTGCTCTCTCCCAGCACAGACCAGCAGAGCAGCCCCATTGGCAATGGTCCAACCAGCCTTCATGCTGAGGAGATATCCACCCCAGGCAGCTTGGAGCCCCCCGTGCCAAATGTCTTTCCCAGGATGGCATGAGAGAATTGGCCCAGGGCACCCTCAGGAAGGTCCTTTGGCCCCAGGGACAGGGCAGCCTGCCCCAAGCTGCCCCACCGCAGCAAAGAGTTCCTCTTACCATGTCTGTCCTGCACACATGCGGTGCCCTGCTCTTCTCCCACCACAGCCCATCTTCCCTCAGAGCCTTTTCCCGAAACAGCTCATCCGTGCTGGCCTGGCCAGCCGTTCCTGCACCCCCTCCCCAGGTGTCCCACAGCCCCCGAGCTGGTGGTGCAGCTCTGCAGAGCCGGGGGCTGTGGTGCCCAGGGCCATGCTGGTCAGGCTGGGAGGCAGACCCAGCTCGGGTGGCTCCTGCCCCCTCCACCTCAGCACACAGATGAGGCCCCTGCAGCTCCAGAGAAGTTCTCAGGGAAAGGATCTCAGACAAACAAGTCAGTGCAGGGTCCTTCAGTTTTTTAAAAACAAAGAGAGAAGAGCTTCTTATTTACACAAAGTCTGTGGCTCCCACAACACAGACAGACCCTGACATAGCAATAAGATAAAGGATGATTCTTCACTTTTATTGACAGCATTAACAAAACCCAGAAAAGCTAAAAAACACATAAATGAAAGGAAAAATGTATTAAAGACAATCTGGGCCTGTAATGAGTTACATCATGTGTGATATGCAGAAGATGGGCAGTTCATTGCTGCTTCTGACAAGATACCAGTCATCAGTTTCCACAGGGCATCCTTGAGCTCCTGGTTCCTCATGCTGTAGATGAGGGGGTTCACTGCTGGAGTCACCACTGAGTACAGAAATGACACCAAAGGTCCAGAGATGGGGAGTAAATGGAGGGGGGGTTCAGGTAGGCAAACATGGCAGTGCTGTTAAACAGGGAGATCACAACCAGGTGAGGGATGCCCGTGGAAAAGGCTTTGTGCCGTCCCTAATCCGATGGGATCCTCAGCACAGCCCTCAAGATCTGCGCATAGGAAAAGAGAATGAAAGCAAAAGCCCCAAATGCTAGTAAGACACTAAGCACCAGAAGCCCAACTTCCCTGAGGTAGTCTGAATGTGAGCAGGAGAGCTTGAGGATGTGGGGGATTTCACAGAAGAACTGGTCCAGGGCATGGCCTTGGCAGAGGGGCAGTGAAAATGTATTGGCCGTGTGCAGCACAGCATAGGGAAAACACTGCCCCAGACAGCTGCTGCCATGCGGACACAAGCTCTGCTGCCCAGGAGGGTCCCGTAGTGCAGGGGATGGCAGATGGCAACGTAGCGGTCATAGGCCATGATGGTGAGAAAAGAAAACTCTGCTGAAATGAAAAAGACAAACAGCAAGGCCCGTGTAGCAAGTCCTGCATAAGAGATGACCCTGGTGTCCCAGAGGGAATTGGCCATGACTTTGGGGAGAGTGGTGGAGATGGAGCCCAGGTCAAGAACAGAGAGGCTGAGGAGGAAGAAGTACATGGGGGTACCAAGAAGACTGAGTGGATAAGGTCCTCTATAGACAGATTGGAGTAGGCTCACATTCACAAGCCCTGGTCCTCAGAGGGAACTTTAGCCACCCTGATAGTTGTTGGAAGGAAAGCAGAGCAGCGCATAGGCAATCCAGGAGGTTCCTGGAACACATTAACGATTACATCCTTCTCTAAGTGATAGCAGAGCCAATGAGGAGAGGTACCATGCTGGACTTTGTCCTGACCAAGAAAGAGGGGCCCATGGGGAATGTCATGGTCCAGGGCAGCCTTGGCTGCAGTGACCTTGAGATGGCAGATTCTGAGATCTTTAAAGCGGCTAGGAGAGCACACAGTAAGCTCTCTATCCTGGACTTCAGGAGAGCAGACTTCGGCCTCTTCAGGGATCTGCTTGGTGAATTACATTGGGACAAAGCCCTGGAAGGAAGAGGGGCCCACGAAAGTTGGCTACTATTCAAGCGCTACCTCTGCCAAGCTCAGGAGCAATACATCCTGGCAAAGAGGAAGTCAGGCAAAGACAGCAGGAGGCCTGTGTGGATGACCAAGCAGCTCCTGGTCAACCTCAGAAACAAAGGAAGCCTACAGAAGGTGGAAGCAAGGACAGGTAGCCTGGGAGGTATTTTCTGAGCAGCCAAGTATCAGGTTAGGAAAGCTAAAGCCCAGGTAGAGGTGAATCTGGCCAGGAGCATGAGGGGCAACAAGAAAGCCTTCTATAGGTATGTGGGTTACCAAAGGAAGACTAGGGAACACGTGGGCGCACCCAGGAAGGAACCGGGAGACCTGGTCACCCGGGACATGGAGAAGGCTGAGATACTCAATGCCTCAGTCTTCCCTGGAAAGGGCTCTAACACTGCCGTTGTCCTCTCCCAGGCACTTCCCAGCACTCCCCAGCCCTCCCCAGCTCTGCCCACCTCCCCTGCCCTCTCCCCAGGACAGCCCAGCCCAGCAGCCCAGTCTGGGCTGGCCCCACAGCACTGCCCGCTGCAGGCTGATGCAGAGCTCTGGGCACTCACCGCACAGCCCCAGCTCCTCCCAAGGGCACAGCAGCTCCTGGGGGGCAGACAAGGAGGTCAGCCTGCCCATCAGCCCCGGGGCTCGTGCTGGTACCGAGGGAATGAGGAAAAAGAGGCTGGTCACTCTCGGCCTCTCCGGAATTCATGTTGTGCGTGATCCCCAGCCCTGACTGAATTTGCCCCCTTCTCTCCCCAGTCAGCCCCACGCCCCAGGACAGCACAGCAGTCCTGGCCCTGGGGTTCCCTCAGGCACCTCCTGTGTCTCCCCACTCTCCCCTCCCTGTGCCTGATGAGTCCCTGCTGACTCCCTCGGCACTGCAGCGTCCTTGTGCGTGGACACATTGATTCAGTGCTTTATATTAGTGGACTTCACCTTTGAGGGTGTTTCACCTTCGGAGTCTCCATCCGTTCCAGTCCAAGGGCAAGTGTTGAGTCCCTAATACCGCCTCTCTTCCCGCCTGAGATACATTTCCAGAACGTCCAGTATATGCCATCAGTCCTGTCATACATGAAGAAGACTGAGGAGATAATGGGAGCTCATGGACCGTCTCCCCTTCTATTGGGCACCAAGAAGAGCGCCTTTAAATCCAGAATATTTGGTGAAGTGGAAACCAATTATACCATGAGCTTAGCTCCAGAAACTTTGAAAACACAAGGAGAAGAGACTCCTTAAAATATTGATTCCTTGAACATGTTCTTGGAAGGAACTTTGGAGGAACAGCCCATCTTTCAGGCACTGCACTTGGGAGGTGCCCTTTTATTGAAGAGCTGTTATCTGTCAGGCCACACCTGACACAGTGTTGTGCAAGGGTCAGACACAGTAGGATCAAGCCTCAAGACAAGCAGCGTAAACTCAGAAAATTATCTATAAGTAGGATTATCACAAGAGAAAAAAGCATAATCACAGCCTAAGATAAACCCTGGGCAATGTGCAGAGAAGGGGTGGCAGGTTATTGTCGGTGAAACAGTGTCCATTGGGCCTGTTTCCACAGGGCATCCTTAAGCTCCTGGTTCCTCATGCTGTAGATGAGGGGGTTCACTGCTGGAGGAACCACCGAGTACAACACTGCCACCACTGGGTCCAGAGATGGGGAGGAGATGGAGGGGGGCTTCAGGTGGGCAAACACTCCAGTACTGATAAAGAGGGATACCACGGCCAGGTGAGGGAGGCATGTGGAAAAGGCTTTGTGCCGTCCCTGCTCCGAGGGGATCCT
Source organism: Vanellus vanellus (assembly GCF_965231255.1). Lineage (NCBI taxonomy): Eukaryota > Metazoa > Chordata > Aves > Charadriiformes > Charadriidae > Vanellus > Vanellus vanellus. Next base: position 158,795 of record NW_028127111.1, on the reverse strand, counting down.
CAGCACCACCCTCAGGATCTGCACATAGGACAGCACAATGAAAACAAAACACCCAAAGGCTAAACAGGCACTAACCACAAGAAGTCCAACTTCCCTGTCGTAGGAGTGTGTGCAGGCGAGCTTGAGGATGTGGGGGATTTCACAGAAGAACTGGTGCAGGGCATTGCCCTGGCAGAGGGGCAGTGAAAATGTATTGGCCGTGTGCAGGAGAGAATTGAGGAACCCACTGCCCCAGGCAGCTGCTGCCATGCGGACACAAGCTCTGCTGCCCAGGAGGGTCCCGTAGTGCAGGGGATGGCAGATGGAGACGTAGCGGTCATAGGCCATGATGGTGAGGAGAAAACACTCTGTTGACATAAAAAAGGAAAAGAAAAAGAGCTGGACAGCACAGCCAAAGTAAGAGATATCCTGGGTGTTCCAGAGGGAATTGGCCATGGCTTTGGGGACAATGGTGGAGATGCAGCCCAGGTCAAGAATAGAGAGGTTGAGGAGGAAGAAGTACATGGGGATGTGGAGGCGGTGGTCGCAAGCGATGGCAGTGATGATGAGGCCGTTTCCCAGGAGGGCAGCCAGGTAGATGCCCAGGAAGAGCCCGAAGGTCAAGAGCTGCAGCTCCCGTGTGTCTGCGAATGCCAGGAGGAGGAAGTGGGTGATGGAGCTGCTGTTGGACATTTGCTGCCTCTGGGCAGGGGGACCTGTCCAAGGAGGAAAAGGCAGTCATAAACTGGGAGAGACTTCTCTGAGGAAATCCCAATGCCATTCCTCACAGAAATCCCCCTCCCACAGCTGAATGAGGAATGACCCAGCTCATTCTCAACCCCACAAACTCAATGACACGCTCCCTGATCGATTAAAATACTGCTTCAACACCTCCTTTCCACGAGGACAGCTCTGGGGCAGGACTCCCAGAGTCAGAGACAGTAGAGAAGCTGACCCGCAACCCCTCCCAAACTCCTGAGATGCAGGGTTCAACAGAGGGGTGGGGAAACGAGGAGAAATGCGCCTGTGCTCTGAAAAAAGGAAGCGAGGAGAGGGAGTCAGACAGGCGTGCAGTGAATCCTTCTCCTCAGTGACAGTGTCTCCAGACAGAGACACTGAAGGGCACTTGCTTTTATGTTGTGCATCACTTATAGGACACAAACACTTCTCCTGGACTGGAGGTGCAGCTGCCGAGAAGGCATCTCGGGCTCTGGACCCTGTGGCTGTGGGGCGGGCGGGAGAGGAGAGCAGAGGCTTGCTGCGGAGAAGTTGTCTGAAGTTCAGGGGGTGGGAGGAGGTGCCGGGATCCCCCCTGCCCGGGCATGTCTGGCAGCAGCTCCCTCTGTCCCTGCCTGTGTCTGGGCTGCCAGGAGCTGCCCCTGCCTGGAGCTGCTTCTCTGCCCCCGGGTCTCCTCCCTGCCAGTGCCCCAGAGCCCATCCCACCCGCTGTGTGCTCAGCTCTGCCCTGCAGACCCCTCCTGGCAGCACAGCGCTGTCCGGGGGCATCTCTGGGTGTGTGGGGGCTCAGGAGGGGTTCAGGGAAGTGCTATCGAGAACGGGGGTCTCTGTGCCTTCTCCACAAAGGAGAAATCCACTCCCACCTCCCACTGCCCACCCAGCACCCGAGAGGAGAAATCCCACAGCACAGACTTGTTCTCTTTCAGGGGAAAGGTGCCTCGATGTCCTTCTTCAAAAGGACTCTGTGCAAATGTCCTGGGAGTGATGGGGATCCGGGAGCAGCCCTGACCCACACAGGTCCATCTCAGCAACAGAAGGCATCTGCCTTGCTGGCAGTCACTCCTTCCACCCACTGCTTCTCCCCACAGAAGCTCCGTGGGAACTCCCCAGGCAGGCGCAGAGCTGACCCTGGCAAAGTCCCTGCCCCGGCACACAGCCCCGGGGTGCAGTCCTCCTGACAGAGCCCAGCAGCTCTCAGATGGACCAGCTTGAGGAGATCCCTCCAGGAACTGGAGCTGCATTGCCCGGCACCCTGAGACTTACCACACAGAGGCTGGTGAAGATTTCTGCCCCAGTGAGCTCTCGCCACCCCCCACTCCCAACTGCCTTTAAGCTCACTCTGCCTCGCAGGTCTCCCCTCTCTGCCTGCAGGCAGTGTCCCCAGCCCTGCTCCTGGGCAGAGCTGTCTCTCTGCAGCACTGCCTGCTTGTCAGGAGCTCCCTCCGGCCCAGCAGCCCGGCCAAGCTCAGCAGCAGAGGTCCAGCCCACGGTGGCACTCTCTCTGTCCCCTCTGGGCTCCCTGGAGGTGTCCCTGGGGCTCCAGGGGAACCGCCTGTGAAAAAAAATGATGCAATCTCTGATGTTCCCTCCCTCAGCTGTGCAGAGACACTTACTTCCAGCAGTGTTATTTCTCCCAGCAGAAGAAGAGCTGGCCATGAGTACCTCCTCTTCTTGTTCCATCAGTAGCACACATGGGGTCTTGGACTCTTGGTACCAGGATTCCTTATGGCAAGTCACCAGCTGACTGGTGCCACAGCTGGGGGGCTTCAGCCCAAACGTGCAGCAATGATCTCAGCCAGGGGCACAGACAGGACGAGCTGGAACCGTTCCTGTGGCAGACAGAGCTGTGACATGGTGGCAGAGCTCAGTCCAGCTGGTCTTCAAGGACAGCCTCCTCCAAGCTCTGCTATAGTCCAGATCGCAATTCAATCTAACCCCCAAAGGCAATTCAAGGGCACCAGAATGAGTGTTTACTCCTTCAGGAACAGTTCAAGGAGAAACAAAGCCACTGTGTGGCCACTGCTGAGTTTCAGAGAGCGGGTGGAGCTATATGGGAGATTCTCTACATCCTCTTTGCCTCAGTCTGCCCCAGCAAGGTCTCCCAGGGCTCTGCGACTCGGGGCAGGAATCTGGAGGAACGCCACCAGCAGTGGATTGTTCCCAAGTCACCTTAACTAAGACAATCCTTACCAGTCTATGGGACAGGAGGGGTGGCAGCTGAGGGAGATGACAGGGTAAGCCAATGTCCCAGCATGTCCAATGACACTCCGTAATCATTGAAAGGCCATGGAGGTTGAGGGAGGGAACTCCCTGATGACTGGCAGCATCCAAATATTGCATGCTCTTTTAGAAAAATGGCGAATGGATAAGCAGAGGAACTCAAGGCTGTGCCCCAGAGTGTGTCCACTCAGAACCCATTTGTGGGTGTCTGAAACCCTGGATTTACCCAGGGCTGCTTGTGTCCCACCGTTCTCTGCTTCCTGTGATGGAGGAACAGGATTGCTCAGCACAGGGAGAGAAGCGCTCGTCTTTTAAGTTGGAAGTCAGCAAAGTTTTCAACATCTTCCCCCACAATATGCTTGTGCCCGAATTAGGATGTCATGGCTTGCATGGGTGCATAAGGAGATGGGTAACTAACCAGATGGCTGTTTGGGCTCAGAGGTGTGTGGTCAATGTGTGGTACTCTTCCTTGAGGCATCTAGCTTGAAAGCTCCTGCAAGGGTCTGTCCTGCCACCTGCCCTGTTTATCATGTTTTTAAGGACCTGGAGAAGATGCAAGTGTTCTTTTTCATAGGATTTGCAGACACTACTCTGGCGGGAAGGGCTGGCATGCCAAAGGACATAGACAGGCCAGAGGGATGGGCCAAACGTAATATCATGATGTCCGATAAAGAGAACTCTGAAGTCCTGCCCTTGAGGTGCACTAACCCCGTGCAATGACAGAGGGCAGGGGCGGTGTGGCTGGGTGGCAGCTTTGCGGGAAAGGCTCTGCTGGTCCTTCAGTTTCATTAGGCAAAACAGGAGCCAGGGGCAAAGAAGGCCAACAGCATCCTTTGCTTCTCTTTCCATTCCCTGAAATCTCGAGTGCTTCTCTTTTATTCTCCTAATACCCTCCCAAAAGAACAGCCCACCTGTGCTGCTTTCAGGAGAAACTGAACCCATTTTCTCTTCAGTAATTTGACTTTCCAGCCAAGCCTCCTCGAACTAACTGACTTCTCTGAAATTTAATGCATATTGGCCATAAGCTGTTGGCTCTCAGAGTGACAAAACCTGATTATCTATAATTGATGCCAAGGCATGGTATGCAGAGAGGCTCTTGCTTAGACTTTTTGCTATAACAACCAAGGGCAGCTCACTTTGTTATATGCCCTGTTGGAGGGTCGGAAGCGGTAAAGTGTAGAGGGGTCGCACCTTTGGATAGGATCAGAGAGGACAGGTGACCCAAAACTGACTAACTTATCTAAACTGACAAGTCCTTTCTCTCTCTCCCTCCTCTCCTTGGAAAGAGAGGTGAGGGAGAGCATCTGTCGTTTGTCGCAGTGGCCAGACCGACCCAAACCGCAAGAAGGGTGAAGGAACTGCACTGTTGGACTGAAGGCAGTCCTTGCTCCTGCACACAGAATTCCAGCCACAAATAACTTCATGTTCATTTAATATTTGGTTCGCTGTCTCGAGAAATTGTCCCTGACACACCCTTGGCTGGGCTCAAGCAGCATCTTGTCTGGGAAGCTCTCCTAACAAACAGCCTCATCCCAACTTCATTGCGTGGTCTGGAAACGGAGAGGCAAGCCCTGCAGTCAAAGTGGAAGGTTTGTGGGTGATGGTGGTGACTGAAATGACCCACAATGCACCTTTGGTGTGGCTTTCTGGGTGCTCAAAACCAATGGACCTCCGAAGGAAAGTCAATCTGGAATTGGAGCTTACAGAAAACACATTTAAAACTCTTTTCTACTGAGTCGCTTGGAGCAGCAAAATTCCTGTTAGTGTTTGCCTGTGTAAAGGCTGTATGGGAAGTGCACAGCATAAAACAGACCATGCAGCTTGAGCTAAAATATGCGTTAAGGAGGAAAAGGATGTTACAAACTCAATAAGCAGGTGATTGAACCAGGGCAATGCCCTAGGAGATCCCACTGTCTTAAAGCAGCAGATCCCACTTCTCCAGCCTGTCAAGTTTACGTTAGTCATTGCAAAGTGAAAAAGGAAGCCGGTGCCATTGGAACCCTGTGGTGTACCATGTATGATTCACAGGATCTCCTGAGAGAAATGGATGAGAAGGTAAAGAATGTGCAAAAAAACCCCATCTGTAAATTGAAGGAGGAGGAATTTCCCAAAATAAAGACAATCATCTTAATCAAAATTTGATAGGAAGATCTCAAGGTAAACAGACATAGACCCTGGATACAAATCAAACAGCTGGACTTAGAAGTTGGACAAGCACAAGATTTAGAAACAGAACTAAAGGTTTTAGAAAATGAGCTACAGAAAGCTGGAACAGCAGCTCAGCTTCCAGCAGAGTAACATATCATCACGAACAGAAGTCACAACCAATCTAGACCCAAGGTGGGAAAATGTCATCTTCCAACCAAGGCAATCACAGAATCACAGAATCACAGAATTATCAGAGTTGGAAGGGACCTCTAGAGATCATCTAGTCCAACTCCCCTGCTAAAGCAGGATTGCCTAGAGCACATTACTCAGGACTGCATCCAGGCGGGTCTTGAAAATCTCCAGAGAAGGGGACTCCACCACCTCCCTGGGCAGCCTGGGCCAGTGCTCTGTCACCCTCACCGTAAAGAACTGTTTCCGTGTATTTGAACGGAACTTCCTATGTTCTAACTTGTGCCCATTGCCCCTCTTCAATGGATCCCAGTGACAGGACAAGAGCCTGGCTCCATCCTCCTTCAACCCACCCTTTAGATACTTGTATGCCATAATAAGGTCTCCCCTCAGCCTTCTCTTCTCCAGGCTAAAGAGTCCCAGCTCTCTCAGCCTTTCCTCATAAGGGAGGTGCTCCAAGCCCTTAATCATCTTAGTTGCCCTTCGCTGGACTCGCTCCAGCAGTTCCCTGTCCCTCTTGAACTGGGGAGCCCAAAACTGGACACAGTATTCCAGTTGTGGCCTCACCAGTGCCGAGTAGAGGGGGAGAATGACCTCCCTCGACCTACTGGCCACACTCTTCCCTATGCAGCCCAGGATTCCATTGGCCTTTTTGGCGACAAGGGCACATTGCTGGGCCATGGATAATTTACTGTCTACCACAACCCCCAGATCCTTCTCCTCCAAGCTATCTCCCAGCAGGTCAGCCCCTAACCTGTACTGGTGCCTAGCATTCTTCCTCCCCAGGTGCAGGACCTTGCACTTGCTTTTGTTGAACCTCATTAGGTTCTTCTCTGCCCAGCTCTCCAGCCTGTCCAGGTCACGCTGGATGGCAGCACAGCCCTCTGGGGGGTCAGCCACCCCACCCAGTATGGTATCATCAGAAAACTTGCTGAGGATACACTCTGTCCCCTCATCCAGGTCATTAATGAATATATTAAACAAAATAGGACCAAGTATTGACCCCTGGGGGACACCACTGGTTACAGGCCTCCAACTAGACTCTGTGCCGCTGATCACAACCCTCTGAGTCCTGTCCCGCAGCCAACTCTCAATCCACCTCACTGTCACCTCATCTAGCCCATACTTCCTCAGCTTCCTAATGAGGATGTCATGGGAGACAGTGTCAAAAGCCTTGCTAAAGTCAAGGTAGATGACATCCACGACTTTCCCCTCATCCAGCCAACCAGTCATAACATCATAGAAAGCTATCAGATTGGTCAAGCACGATTTACCCTTGGTAAATCCATGTTGACCACTTCCAATAACTTCCTGTTCCTCAACGTGTTTGGAGATGACATCCAGAATGAGTCGCTCCAATACCTTCCCAGGGACAGAGGTGAGACTAACCGGTCTGTAGAAAGCAATGAAAGGGATTAATGTGAAAAGACCCATTAGGTCAGCCTGCATAGTAAGGGAAAGCAATATTTATTATGCTGTAGATGCAGAAGGCAATAAGCATTAGATTTTGCCTCAGAATATTCAAGGAGAGTTTATCGAAGTTCATGCGTGAGCTCAGACAAAGACTCTGAGCAGCGGGTGGGGGCCTAACTTGAAGAAGGATATATATCTCTGGTGTAGGAACTGCCTTTCTTGTGCCATGACCCATGCAGACAACCCTGGATCAAAAGCCCAACTGCAGCACCAACATATTGGAAGCCCACGGGCACAACTGCAGATCAATTTTGTGGGACCTCTGTAAGTGACAGCTTGAAACACCAAACACATCTTGGTAGTAGGAGATCCTTTTGGTACATAGACAGAAGCCCCCCCTTACAAAACCAACATGATGGTCACTGCTGCCAATCTGCTGTTTTAACTGCTCCACACCATAGAGTCTGATCTCAGCACTCACTTTATCACAATAATTATCCATGAGCACTGCAGAACCTAAACGTAAGATGTGTCGCCCTGTCTCTGGCAACCCGTGGGGCAGAGGAGAGGCAAAAGCCAGTAACGGGGTTTGGATGTTGAAGGTGGGGTCCAGCAGAGATGAGGAGTCAAGGGAGTGGATGGGGAGAGGCAGGCAAAGGTGAGACAAGTTCTGATCTTGATTGTGAGGCCACTACTGTTGTAGGAGCATGACTGGCCCGCAGCTGGCCCCAGCAGTTTGGGGACAAGATGTTTATCACAAAACCGCTCTTCCCAGCAGAGCCAAGATAGGGGCAGAGGGAAAGGGGAGTGGCAGGCCAAGGGGAGATGGCTGGCATGGTGATGATTCTGAGGGCACTTCCACAGCAGCAGCCTGGTTGGCCCTCAGGAGACATGCTGGCCAGCAGGCATGCTGAGGTCATCATCATCAGAGACCCCACCCAAGAGGAATTCCGTCCTTTGGGAGGGGAGGGGGTGAGGCAGGTGGAAGAGGCCCACCTGGGTTCTGATCCTGGGGGCACCTCTGTTACAGCAACCTGACCAACCATGGCAGACAGAAGGGCAGGCGGGGCTCATGGCCACCCGGCTCAGGACAAGCCCTGACACTGGCGGAAAATCTCCTTATCTCCAGGTTGAACATCCCCTCTTTCACCCAACACTTGTCTTTCATCCTCTTAATATGCAACAAATTGGAGAGCCTATCTCCGTATTTTTATGACCTCCTCCTAGGTTCTGACAGGCTGCAAGGAGGTCCCCATAACCCTTCTTTCTGCTCTTGACCTTCCTTGCAACCACTGGCTCAAGGGGAGCTTTGCCTTCCTAGAAACAATGACGTCAATAGGGATAAGTTTCTTCCTTGTAATGTCCTTGCTGTCACCTCCGGGCAGCTGCTTCATGGCCCCTGTCAGAGCCAGCCTCGTCCCTCTACTCACCCAGCCTCCCTGCCCCCCCCCCCCAAATGCATTATCATCACTGGAGGACTTGAGGTACACAAAGAGGTGTCTAGGGCAATCAAAACCACGCCCAGTGGAGAGAGGGAAACAAGGGTGGGCTCTTTGTGTGCTGTATTATGTTAGTGTAAGATATCTACCCATATAGACACACAGCAAAAACGGATCCTTCCAAGAGCTGGTCTGACACTTTCCATCTATCCAGAACCTGGCCCCGGGATCCCCTCGTCCCCCTGATCCCCCCAGGCACAGACAAGCACACGCTCACACAAATGGCTCTCTGTACCACAGAGTCAAAGAATCATTGAGGCCAGAAGCCAGTCAGCGTCCACCTTCTCTAGACTGCCCCTTCGTGCTTCATTTTAGTCAGGACCTCCTTTCTCACCCATGCCAGGCTCCTGCCAGCTTTGACAGATTTCCTGTATGATGGGGTGGACGGTTCTGGAGCTGCAAGAGTTGATTCTTGACTATCAAAGAGCTCTCTGCCCCCCTCTTCTCCGCAGGGCCCTATCCCATGGGATTCTTCTGATCAGGTCCCTCAGAAGGCCAAAGCCTGCTCTCCTGAAGTCCCCCTCTTGGCCTTGTTCCCTTCTTTCAGGAGCCTCAACTCTACCTTCTCACCCCTGACTGTGACATCCCTGTGACATCCCTGACAGTGGGAGATGGGAATTTTTTTTTCTCCACTCTGGAGCAGGCACGGAGACCCCAGTTCTTGTTAGCACTTGTCTGAGCCTCTTCTTAGCCCTTGGAACGCAGAGATGTCCCTGGGCAGTGCCCTGCTGCCAGGAGGGATCTGCAGGGCAGAGCTGAGCACACAGCGGGAGGGATGGGGTCAGTGAGCCCTGGCAGGGAGGAGATGTTGGGACAGAGAAACAGCTCCCGGCAGGGACAGCTCCAGGCAGCCCAGACGTGGGCAGGGAGTCGGAGGGACCTGCTCCCACAAACACCTTGGGAGAGGGCACTTGGGCACCCTCCCTGCCATCCCCTGCAGTGCAGACACACACTCTGAAGGAACGCCCTGGTCTCCTCTTCCACCCAGCAGAGCCCAAAGTTACAGTTCCTGCAGCGTACATATTATTCTCTTTAACTTTTAATACATGAAAAAGGAAGAGGAAAACACTCACGAGTACCCATTTTAAAGAAAAGACTGTTGTAAGAGTGTCACAGAACGACCGGCGGGAGGGGCTGGGATGGGGGGAATTTAATGTTTAAGGAATGAAAACACGTTACAGGTCTTTCTGTTTCTGAGAAGTCCCATCCCCAAGTCTTTAATCACATTCAAATTTATCAAGACGGCGATTACCAAACTGAAATATCATACTGGGTAATACGAAACCATTATGATCTCTGAGAAACAGGCACCTTTGACTAGATTTAAAAGAATTTAAGACTTCTCTAAGAACATTGCTTACATATATTCACCATAAATGTTCTACCGTAAAACTTCAGTACTGCCCTGATATGGTTAACTTGTAGTACCAGGGAAAAAAATACAGTTAGAAATGAATGATGAAATGATGCTCAGTAGCACTTGAATGACAATTTCTTTGGTGTAGAAAAGAAGTCACGTTAAAAAGAGATTCCAAATTGTCATTTAGATAGAGAGAAAACTCGTGTGCAAGATGGCTTTCAAGGGCCTGCGTAGATTATACCTCACAGATACACTCTTGATCCAAAATGTTGCTGGTGAGCAGTTTCTGCAACTGCCACAAAACCAGTTCTCCAATGCAGTGGAGTAAAACAAGTTGAAGACAACATTAAGTCGCCCAAACCACTTTTTCCTCAAATTGCCCTTCCGTTCTGTTTCTGTCCCTTTCAGCGCTCTCCACCAGCTTTCAAAGACATCTGGCAAGTTTGTTCTTATAAGATATCCTCCCACATTTCCTCATCGTTTTACCTGGCTGAGCCCAGCGCGGCCTCTGCTCCCTCTCTGGCACGCAGTGCTGCCAGGCCTGACCGGTCACTATGGCCACGGGGACACGGCACGCCGCCCCCGCCCAGCCACGCCTCACATGCATTGTGACAAAAGGCCTGTCGCTGCCCCAGGCCGCTGCTGTCCCTGCTGTCCTGTGACCTGTCCCCGATGGGTCTCCTGTCCCCCCAAGTCTCTGGGGTCCCTCCTGTCCCCCCTGGGGCCTTCACCAGCCGGCGTCACCTCCCGGCAGCCCCTGGGCCAGTGCTGGCCCTCCCCACAGCCCTGTGCCCATCCTGCCACCCCCGATGCCTCTCACCTCCTGCTGCCCTCCTGTCACCCCCTGGGCTGTCACCCCCTGGGCTGTCACACCCGCTGTCCCCTCCTCTCCGCAGCCAGCCGGGGCAGATGCAGCGGGCTTTGCCCTGGGGCACCCGACTGCCCACGCTGCAGGGCCAGCCAAGGCAGGGGACATCTTGGGGACTCTGAAAGGACCTTGGGGCAGGGACGGAGAGTTCAGCCAAAGAGGCCAACGACCACCTCTGTTTATTTCCATAAACCAATGCACTTCCCAACCTCGGCACACACACAGTTGCTGCTTGAACTCTGCGGAGGAGGACGAAGGAGTCAGGAATGAACCGTCAAAATCAGGATGTGCCCCAGGAGACTATTTCTTGCTCTCTCAATCACCACAGCTGCTGCTGACACAGCCCTAGCGCATGGAATCCTGCCTTGAATGACGAGGTCTAGCTGTGCTGGTTGATACGCTGAAGCTTGCAGACGTTTCTGGGAACACTGCTGATTTCTCAGCCTTCCTTCCTAGGAAAGATGCTGCAGCCCCTTAAATCAGCTTTGGGGCCCTTTGCTGGAAGTCCTTTAGGAGGTCAAGAGCTTCCTTGCACTGGGGAGCCGAGCACTGGACACAGCACTGCAGATGTGACCTCACAAGTGCTGAGGAGAAGAGACAGGTCACATCCCTCCAGCTGAAGACAACGCTTTTCCTAACACAGCCCAGGAACCTCTTGGCCTTTGCTGCAGCGGTGCATTGATTTTGGATGCTTGTGCAATGCCTCACACAACTGTGGCCTGGGCACTCATAGAAAATAGATACCTGATCATTTCCATACAGTCAGTGTCAGTGTGTGTGCCTTCTGAAACCATGCACGTGCTAACAAGCAATGGGATTTGGGTGAGTGACGTGTTTGTACAGTGAATATGAACTACAAATTCATAGAATCATAGAATCATAGAATCACAGAATCATAGAATTGTCTAGGTTGGAAGAGACCCTTGGGATCATCGAGTCCAACCATCTACCCTACTCTACAAAGTTCTCCCCTACAGCATATTCCCCAACACCATATCTAAACATCCCTTAAACACACCCAGGGATGGTGACTCAACCACCTCCCTGGGCAGTCTATTCCAATGCCCGACCTTGTGACCTTCATACCCTTGGGAAGGCAGGATTTCAAAAGTTTCAAGCAAAGTCTTAACTGTCAACAATGTTGAGTTTATTTTTTTTTTAACTAAGACAAAGCTAGACTTTCATTTTTTTTAAATACATCCCCTGTGTCCCCCCTTCCACTCTTCCTCGCCCAGCAAGACTGCAACCTGCTGCCTCCTGTTCTGCGGGTCGTGAGCCATCCATTACAGAATGGCCTAGAACATGGCCCCTTCTTTCCCACTGAGATCCTCCTTCTGCAGGACGCGCTGGAGATGGTTGACAGAGAGCTCCAGAAACTCTCGATACCCTGGTCACCCTTTCCAAGTGATGGGGGATGAACGCGTGGGCTGCTTCTCGCAGGTCAGGACAGTAGTAATACTCGGTGAATCTCCAGAGGCCGACGCAGTTCTCCAAGCACAGCTGGGACTTTAAGAACTCGCAGCACAGTCTGACGATGCCCATGATGTTGAACTGCTCGGCCGCTATCAGCAAACGTTCAACATTGTTGGCTGTGACCGGTACTGTGCCGGTGTAAGCGTACTAGATAATGAGCTGCATCATTTCAGGTGAAGTGCCGGGGATTTTATAGACAACCTTCCCGGCATTGCTCCAGCGGGTGGAAAACAAAGCACTGAAAAAAGAAAAGCAGCGCTGGGGGAAAAGCATCTTTGATGCGTTAAACCTAGACCCCGTTATCCCCTGTGCCTCCTTCCCGGGGCACCAATTTGGGCACGCGCTGTAGCCACGCTGGGAGGCCGTGGGGTTTATAAATTCATGTGTTACGAGCCGGTTGTTTTAACAAGAAGTCACCGCCTCTGTTTTAGTTGTTGATGATTGATGCTTATACTAAGTCACGGACTTTTTCAACTTCCTGTAGAAGGTGGGGGGGCACAGACAAGACAAGCTCGCCAAAGGTATATTCCATCCCATAGATGTCATGCTCAGTATATAAATGGGAGTCAGCCTAGGGTCAGGGATCCATCATCGCTTCTCTGGACAGGCGGGGCAATTGATCATTGGGTGGTGACAGCAATTTGTGTTGCATCACTTTATTATCATCATCATCATCATCATCATCATCTTTTCTGTTATTATTCTATTAAACAATATTTATCTCAGCCCATGTCTTTTTTTCCTTTTTCTTCCTTTTCTCCCTATTCTACCTGGGACATCCCTTTTTATTTAAGAGCTGTTATTTGTCAGGCCACATGTGGCACGGAGTTGTGCAAGGGTCACACAGTAGGATCAAGATTCAAGACAAGTAGTATAAACCCAAAAAATACAAATAAGCGGGATTATCACAAGATAAAAAAGCAGGCTCGTGGCCTAAAATAAACTCTGGGCAATGTGCGGAGAAGGGGCGGCAGGTTATTGTCGGTGAAACAGTGTCCATTGGGCCAATTTCCATAGGGCATCCTTGAGCTCCTGGTTCCTCATGCTGTAGATGAGGGGGTTCACTGCTGGAGGCACCACCGAGTACAACACTGCCACCACCAGGTCCAGAGGTGGGGAGGAGATGGAGTGGGGCTTCAGGTGTGCAAACACGGCAGTGCTGACAAACAGGGAGACCACGGCCAGGTGAGGGAGGCATGTGGAAAAGGCTTTGTGCCGTCCCCGCTGTGAGGGGATCCTCAGCACAGCCCTCAAGATCTGCATGTAGGACACCACAATGAAAACAAAACACGCAAATACTAAACAGACACTAACTACAATAAGCCCAACTTCCCTGAGGTAGGAGTGTGAGCAGGAGAGCTTGAGGATGTGGGGGATTTCACAGAAGAACTGGTGCAGGGCATTGCCCTGGCAGAGGGGCAGTGAAAATGTATTGGCCGTGTGCAGGAGAGAATTGAGAAACCCACTGCCCCAGGCAGCTGCTGCCATGCGGACACAAGCTCTGCTGCCCAGGAGGGTCCCGTAGTGCAGAGGTTGGCAGATGGCAACATAGCGGTCATAGGCCATGACTGTGAGGAGAGAACACTCTGTTGACATAAAAAAGAGTACAAAAAAGAGCTGGACAGCACAGCCAAAGTAAGAGATATCCAGGGTGTTCCAGAGGGAATTGGCCATGGCTTTGGGGAGAGTGGTGGAGATGCAGCCCAGGTCTATGAGGGAGAGGTTGAGGAGGAAGACGTACATGGGGGTGTGGAGGTGGTTGTTGCAGATCATGGCAGTGATGATGAGGCTGTTTCCCAGGAGGGCAGCCAGGTAGATGCCCAGGAAGATCCCGAAGGTCAAGAGCTGCAGCTCCCGTGTGTCTGCAAACTCCATGAGGAGGAAGTAGGTGATGGAGCTGCTGTTGGACATTTGCTGCGTCTGGGCAGGGGCACCTGTCCAAGGAGGAAACAGAGTAAGTCAATGCAGACTTCTGTAAGAAAAATGAAAGCCATTTCCCGTAGGCTCTGTCTCTGTTGCATACAGTCCCTTTTCATTTTCCAGGAGACCTTCCTCACGTCCATGGCTGGAGCTCTATTTGGCGTTGGCTGCCTGTGCCGTGAGGATCAGGGCGCTGCCCAGTGGCTGCCGAGGAGTCAGCCCTGCTCTGCAGCAGGGAGTTCATAGGGAGGGTGGTGGCAGGAGCCAGTCCTGGTGTTCTGCTTTGGCTGAGGAACCCACACCTAATGCAGATGGGCTTTTCAACATCTCAGCACTTCTGCTGCCCTCCAGGGGAACAGAGTGAGTGCTGTGAGGCATGAGGATTGCCTGGGGCAGAGAGCAGAGTCAAGGGAAATGGTTTGTCCCTCCATCTTGCACCGTCATGAGATGGAGGGGGATTACCCTCTTGTATTATGCAATCAGACAGTGCTGAGAGCAGAAGGATCCATCTCAGACCATGAAATGTCTCACCCTTTCTCAAGGTCTCAGCAGCCCACCTCTAGCCAAGGACACCCACAGCTCATTTCACCCACCCAACAGCATTTCCTCAGTCACAGAGTCTCTGTTTCTCTGTGGGGCTTTCCGATATCACAAAGGTGCTATGGGACAGGTTGGCATCCTGGAGGGCAGCTCACAGCTTCCATGGACACCCAAAGGACTTACCCAATTTATGGGATCTCAGTGAGAGAAAATGGACTCCTTCCCCACCCACACAACCTGCATTGCCCACAGCCCCACAGGTCAGAGGAAAGCGGGGACACTGGTTCCCATGGACACACTGGCAGGAGTGGATGAACAATATCAGTGTGGGACTCTGCAGCTGAAATTCCCATCCCAGGGAGGCTGACAGCAATAAAAAGATAACTTTAAAGGAGACATGTGGAGAAACCCGGAGAAATTTCGTGAGGGTCTGACTGGGAGAGGCACAGGGAGAGGCAGCCGGGCACTCAGGGCAGCATTACCCTCACCCTGCTGGGAACGCCACCGCCCAGACACTGATCATGCAGGGCAGGTGCCCTCAGCCCCACCGCTGGGCAGCAGCAATGGGGCACGTGGCAGGAGGGATGCCCCTCGCCTCTCCTGCTGCTCTGCCGGGCACAGAGCCGACTCCCACCCCAGAGCCCATGGCCGTGAGGGCTGAGGGCTGTGATGGGTGACTCAGGGAAAGCATCTGCACTGCAGGGGTGGCTGGAGGTGCCCCTATCTCCCCTGCAGCAGGGCTTCCAGGAGCAGTCTCCCTCCTTCCCTGCCCGTCTCCACTGCCTGGAGCTCTCCCTGCCAGCAGCTCTTTCCCTGCCCCCACGTCTCTTCCCTGCCAGTGCTCACAGACCCCATGGCAGCCCCCGTGTGCCCAGCTCTGCCCTGCAGCCTCTGCGTGTGTGCAGGGGCTAAAGAGCAGGTGCCACAGACCCTGGTAAGACTGGAAAGGGGATGCTGGTGCTGTCTGTAGCCCCCAGAGCTGGAAACCGAAGACACAGACTCAGGAAAGCTCCTTATCTCTACATGAACCCTCCTTTGATCTTTCATTTGAAAGTCCTCTTGGACATGTGCCACTGCCCACCCAGCCAACCAAGAGAAGAAACAGCAAAAGAAATTTACCTTCATATTAAGGGAACTCCATCTTGAAAAGTCCCTCCAGGAATGACCAGAGGTCATCTGGAGGTGTAATAAGCCCTGACCCACACAGCACCCTCTTCAAGGCGAAGGACATTGCCCAGCCAGGGGTCACTCCTTCCACCCACAGCTTCTCCCCACAGAAGCTACGTGGGAGCTCTCTGGGCAGGCGGAGAGCTGACCCTGGCAGGTGGCAGAGTTCGTGCCTGGCACACAGCCCCTGAGGTGCAGGGACCCTGCTGGCAAGGACAGCCCTGACCACCCCTGCCTGCACACCCACCTTCACAGCCCTTTGGCCATTCCTGGGAGAAGGCAGCTGTCATGTCCTGATCCTCTGATGGTGAAGCAGGGAAGCCCCAATCTAGAGAATGTCCTCTTCTTCCACAGCAGAGAAGTGTGAGCGTCCACCTGAAAGATCCCACGGGCTGTGGGAGGTGCCAGCTGTTGGAGATCTCTCCAGCTACTGCAGCTGCTCTGCTTTGGGAAGAGTTCTCCCCCCACTCACCCTCAGCATCCTCCCTCTCCAGACTGCCTTCAACCTCTCTCTGCCTCCCTGCTCTGCCCTCGCTGCCTGCAGGCAGTGCCCTCAGCCCTGCTGCGCTGTGCAGAGGAGCTGCTCCTGGGCAGAGCTGTCTCTCTGCAGCGCTGCCCGCTTGCCAGGACCTCCCTCCGGCCCAGCAGCCCGGCCCAGCTCAGCAGCAGAGGACCAGCTGTGGCTTTCTCTGCCTCCTCCCCACACTGCCCCAATCCCTCGAGGTGTCCCTGCGCCTCCAGGGCTGACAGCTCCTCCAAGGCAGCGGGGTCTCTCCTGGGGAGCAGAGTTTGAAGCAGAATGAAGTCATCACCGACTGTCCCTCTCTGAACCCTGGACAGACTGATCCCTGTGGTGGAAAGTGCTCTGCCAGGGTGTGCGGACCTACAGGAGGTATCCGTGTTCCCCTCTGGAAACCCCCATTCCTGCCGCATTGCCAGGCAGGGAACGGAGGCAGTGATGGGCCGGGGATCATTCCCACCGGTGCAGGGCAGGGATTGAGCCAAGTCAATGAGGCATCTCAGCTCTCAGCAGTGTTTCTGAGGTCGGAGGGACATTCAGTTTCTCCAGTGCAGCGCACAGACCCACCAGAGGGAGGATTCCTCTTGCCTCACCTCAGCTGCCCTAAATCGGAGTGAGCTCCTTCTCTGAGCTGCCCTGTGAGTAATGGAGACAGAGGCCAGGAGGGAGCTTTTCCAATGCAAACACCGGGTGACATCTGAGGTGCCAGAGGTGGTTCAGGACACGTGCAGGGAACTGCAAGCTCTAATGGCGTAATTTTGAGAGACAGGGCAGCATCCGTGTGCACTGGTGGGGAATCCCTTTGGCCAACAGAAAACATAGAAGATCACAGAATCACAGGATCACAGAATGGTAGGGGTTGGAAGGAACCCTTGGAGATTGTCTAGTGCAACCCCCCTGCCAAAGTAGGGTCACCTACAGCACAGTTGGACAGGAATGCAGCCGGGCAGCTTTTGAATATCTCCACAGAAGGAGACTCCACAGCCTCTCTGGACAGCCTGTTCCAGTGCTTTGTTGCCCTCAAAGTAAAGACATTTTTCTTTGTGTTCAGATGGAATTTCCTGTGTTCCAGTTTGTGCCCATTTCCCCTTGTCCTGTCACTGGGCAGCACAGAAAAGAGTCTGGCCCCATCCTCTTGACACCCTCCCTTTAGACACTGATAAGCATGGAGGAGATCCCCTCTCAGCCTTCTCTTCCCCAGGCTAAACGTACCCACCTCTCTCACCTGATTCTTATAAGAGAGGTGCTCCAGTCCCCTGATCATCTTTGTAGCCCTCTACTGGACTCTCTCCAGCAGTTGCCTGTCTTTCTCACACTGGCGTACCTAGAACTAGACACAGTACTTCAGATGCAGACTCAGCAGGGCAGAGCAGAGAGGGAGGAAGACATCTCTCCACCTGCTGTCCATGCTCTTTTGTAATGCACCCCAGGAGACCATAGGCCTTCTTGGCCACCAGGGCACATTGCTGGTTTATGGTCAACTTATTGTCCACCAGGACTCCCAGGTCCCTCTCGGCAAAGCTGCTTTGCAGCAGGTGAACCCCCGACCTTTACTGCTGCATGGGTTTTTTCCTCCCTGGATGCAGGACCCCACACTTACCCTTGAACTTTATCATGTTCCTCTCCACCCAGCTCTCCAGCCTTTCCAGGTCTCACTGACCGGCCTGCTGTTTCCTGGGTCCTCCTTCCTGCCCTTTTTCAAGATAGGCATGACTTTGGCTTTCCTCCAGTCCTCAGGCAGTTCTCCTGTCCCTCCTGACCATTCAAAGATGATGGAGAGCACCTTCGCAATAACATCTGCCAGGTCCCTCAACACTCCTGGGTGTGAGCCATCAGGGCCCATGTATTTGTGGGTGTCAAGTTTGCCTAAATCATCTCTAACCTGATTCTCCTCCACCAAGCGAAAGTCTTCCTTTTTCCAGACTCTTTCTCTTCGCTCCAGTCTCTGGGATTGCTGAGGGCCAGCCTTAGCAGTAAAGACTAAAGCAAAGAAGGCATTAAGTAATTCTGCCTTCTCTGCATCTTCCGTCACCAGGGCACCCACCTCATTCAGTAGCAGGCCCACATTTTCCCTGGTCTGCCTTTTACTACTGATGCACTTGGAGAAGCCCTTCTTATTGTCCTTGACATCCCTGGCCAGGTTTAATTCCAAGTGGGCTTCAGCCTTCCTCGTTGCATCCCTACGTACTCTCGCAATGTTTATATACTCCTCCCAAGTTGCCACTCCCTTTTTCCACATTCTGTAAACTTCCCTCTCGCACCTGAGTTTTTCCAGAAGGTCCTTGCTTATCCATGCAGATTTCCTGCCTCCTCTGCCTGATTTATTACTCATAGGCATGCACTGATCTTGAGCTTGGAGGAAGTGGAGCTTTTCTATTAATCAGCTCTCCTGCACCCCCCTTCCTGCCAAAGCCTTTGCCCATGGGATTCCTCCAAGTATGTCTTTGAAGAGGCCAAAGTCAGCTCTCCTGAAATCCAGGCTTGTAATTCTACTTTTTGCCCTGCTTCTTCCACACAGGATCCAGAACTCCGCCGCCTCATGGTCACTGCAGCCAAGGCTACCCCCAGCCTTCACATCCCCAACTAGTCCTCCTTTATTTGTCAGTAATACGTCCTGCAGCGCACCTCTCCTCGTTGGTTTCCCCACCAACTGTGTCAGAAAGTTCTCATCAATGCTCTGCAGAAACCTCCAGGACTCTGTGTGCCTGGCTGTGTTGTTTCCAGCAAATATTGGGGTGGCTGAGGTCCCCCGTGAGAACCAGGGCCTGTGACCATGAGGCTATTTCCAGCTGTCTGTAGAAGGCCTCATCAACTTCCTCTTCCTGATCTGGTGGTCTGTAGTAAACACCCACAGCAGTGTCTCCCACATTTCCCTGTCCCTTAATTCTTAATGATAAGGTCTCAACACATTCTTCATCCAGCTGCAGGCAGAGCTCAAGACATTCCAGTTGCTCTGTCTTGTAGAAAGCAACTCCACCACCTCACCCTGCTGGCCTGTCTTTCCGAAACAGTACATAGCCGTCCGTGACAGCATTCCAGTCCTGCGAGCTATCCCACCATGTCTCTGTAATTGCAATGAGACTATGGCCCTGTGGCCATCATCCCCTCCGGAAGGGTTTTGTGGAAAGGAAGGCTGGGACACTGTGTCAGGGTTTTCACTGAAGGAAGTATTGACCCAGAAGCCTCATCATTTTACTGCTGTCCTTCAGTCCTTGTGCCCAACACATGTTGTTCAGACACATGTCCTTCAACACATGTCCTCCCAGAAATGGAGGAAAGTATGCCAAAGAAAAAGAAGTCATTATCAGGGGATTTGTTGGGAAACAGCACAGGATGGGCTCAAAGATGTCTCCCTTATCTTGTCAATGTCTTCTCTTTCAGCAGTGCGCCGTGCCCAGAGTAGCTGTTCAATAGCAGCTCCAATACCCAGTTCCTCCTTCTGGCATGTGCAAACACTCGGGAGCTGCAGCTCTTGACCTTCGGGCTCTTCCTGGGCATCTACCTGGCTGCCCTCCTGGGAGATGACCTCATCATCACCGCACACGCCTGCGACCACCTCCTCCACGCCCCCATGTACTTCTTCCTCCTCAGCCTCTCTGTTCTTGACCTGGGCTCCATCACCACTCTTCCCAAAGCCATGACCAATTCTCTGTGTATGTGGGACACAAGGGCCATCTCTTACTCAGGATGTGCTCTTCAGGTGTTTGGTTGTTTTTTTTTTTTTTCTTTTTCTGTGTTGCAGCAGAGCTTTCTCTTCTCACTGTCATGGTTTACAAACACTACATTGCCATCTGCCAACCCCTGCACTACGGGACCCTCCTGGGCAGCAGAGCTTGTGTCCACATGGCAGCAGCTGTCTGGGGCAGCATTTTACCCTATGCTGTGCTGCACACGGCCAATACATTTTCACTCCCCCTCTGCCAGGGCAATGCCCTGCACCAGTTCTTCTGTGAAATCCCCCACATTCTCAAGCTCTCCTGCTCACACTCCTACCTCAGGGAAGATGCAGTACTTGTGATTAGTATCGTTTTTGGATTTGGCGGTTTTGTTTTCATTGTGCTGTCCTATGTGCAGGTCTTCAGGGCTGTGCTGAGGATCCCCTCACAGCAGGGGCAGCACAAAGTCTTTCCCATGTTCCTCCCTCACCTCCTCATGGCCTCTGTTTGTCAGCACATCAGCGTTTACCCACCTGAAGCCCCTGTCTATCTCACCTCCCTATCCCTTGACCTGGTGGTGTCAGTGCTGTACTCGGTGGTGCCTCCAGCAGAGAACCCCTCATCTTTTGTTTTTCAGAAGCAACAGAATGCCTGTTTTCTTCTGCACAGCATTCAGAGTGTAACTCATTACAGGCCCAGAATGTCTTCTCAGGTTTTTGCTGTGTGTGTGTTTCTTTGTTTTTCTTGTTATAATGTTGTGCTCAGCAAAATTTTATTATTCTTCCCACTTCTAATTCATTGTGTACCTGTAGAATTTGACCCACAGACTGTGTAAATCAGGTGCAGTGCTCTCTGTGTATTCAAACAAAAGAAAGGACCCTGCAGCGACTTGTTTGTCTTAGGTCCTTCCTCTGAGACCTCTGTAAAGACACAGGGCAGTGCCTGTGTGCAGATGTGGAGGGGAATGAGTCCCAGCACAGCAGCACTGCCAGGGCGCACCAGCCTCGGTCTTGCCAGAGCTGCTCTCTTGCCACTCCCACGCTCTCGTTTGGAGCCCTTGTGTAGGTGTAAGGCCTCAGGGGTCACAGTCCTGCTGTGTGGTAGTCCTGTGACTGCAGGCAGGGACAGGCCATGAGCACTTCTGTGATACAGCTGACCTCTATAACGGCATCTCCATCATGACAGGGGATGTCCTCAGCACAGTGCTTGAAGGCTTCGGTCTTCTTCCAAAGTTGCTCTCAGGAACATGCCCAAGGAATAGACTCTAAAGAGCCTTGTTGCTTTGTTTGTTCTCTGTGGGCTCAGTGCGATGAGACTGTGGTCCCAGGATGGCCTTCTAGGGACTTAGGGCTGGTTCAGGTGTTGCTTGTTGGTGGCCAGGGCCCATGCAGACAGTGAATGGTCTCCAACGAACCTGCCTGGAGCTCTGCAGCAGTTCATAGGGCTGATGGCAGAGCAGCGTTTTTCTGGAGGGACTTGGGAGCTGCCAGAAGAGCACAAGGGATCTGCAGGGACAGCGCCAAATATCTGTATGGGCCTGCAAATGAGAGCTCTGCAGCCGCGAGGGAGACAGCTGGCACAGGGAAAGGAGTCTGGCAAGTGATCCATTTTACCCTCAGTGAACTTTCACAGACTGGATCCAGCGCAGCACCCAAACACATCTCACAGCACTGGAGTAAGGCAGGGTACCTCTGAGCACCTTCCATGGCCACATAAGAGCTTGTGTGGGAGGTGCTCAGTGGCAGTGACCACCATCAGCTGGGTCTGCCTCCCAGCCTGACCAGCACAGCCCAGCAGAATCAGCCCATTCGTCCTGGGCACCACAGCCCACTTGCTCTGCAGAGCAGCATCACCAGCTCGAGGGCTGTGGGGACCATGGGGACAGGGTGCAGCAATGACTGGCTGAGCCAGCACAGGCGTGCTGACCTTGGGAAAAGGCTCTGTGGGCAGGTGGGATGTCCTGGGAGAAGAGCAGGGAACGGTGTGTGTGCAGGGGAGACATGGAAAGAGAAACACTTGGCTGTGAGTGCCAGCTTGGGCCAGGCTGCCCTGCGGCTGGGACAGCAGAAGCTGCCGGAGGAGCGCTGGGGCCAGGACTCTGTGCTTTCCTGGGGAGCGCCGCTGGTAACGGGGGCTGCACGCTTCCTGGGATGGGATCTCCAGGACATGACAGCAGAAGAGACACTGCCACTTACCTCCGTTTCCTCCTTGCTGCAGGGCCCAACCAGACCGGGCTGCTCTGCTCGGCTGGGGAGAAGGTAGAGGAGTGGGGATTGCTGGGAAGGGGCTGGGACGGCTGGGCTCGGAAACGCTGGGGAGGGAGAAACACCAATGTACAGCTAAAGTGTGTGAGCGTGCAGGGTAGGGGCACACAGCAGTGTCCTCACACAGCCCGGGCTCCTGGGAGAGACACACAGGAGCAGCAGAGCAGGGTGATGTCTCTGCCTTTGTTCATGGGACACCCCAGGGAAGCTGCCCCGGGGCAATCGTCACAGGGCACCCACTAACAAGCACCGCTTCCATCACTGCCTTCTCGCCCAGCTCAGAGAGGTTGTTCTTCCCTCCACAGAGGGACATTGAAAGACGAGGTGTGAAGACCATGTTTGCGTTGTACAGAGGAGACAGAAGCATGCACATTGCGTGGGGGTGGTAAGATGAACCCAAGTGAGCACAAACGCCATCAGCTGTTCTTAGGGGTGCCATGAAGGACTGTGGGACAGACGGTGTCTTGAGGTCACTCCACCTGGAGAGTAAGGTCCCCTGGGAAACCCCCATAATGCAGCACTGGAATGATGAGTGAAGAGCAGGAGGACACACCACAGGGCTGAGGTGCCGGCCAGCCTCTGGCACTGGGAACAGGAGGCCAGGGAGACACTACGACTGCTGCAGTGCTCTGCCTCTGCCTGTGGAAGGGAAGGACTCGTGTCTCCAAACACCCCTGTATGTACGAGGAGTGCATGAGGCCAAATGAGGTGGGGACACCTCACAGCCCTGACATTTGTGTCTGACTCCAGGAACAACCCACACTATCCCAGTGAGGTTCATCTCACCTGCCTTGGACAGGCTCAGTACCAATTCCTCTGTCTGCTATGTTATCCCTCCTTGGCTTTCTGGCCAAGAAAGGGGAGGGGGACAATCGAACCTTCTTGATGCAGTTTCCCGTCCTGCAAATGGGGAACATCACCAACACTTGACAAATCTCTTCATCCTCTTTCATGACTTGCCCAGTATCTTCCTGCATTAAAAGGCTGCCAGGCTCTTCCTTGTTGTGCATGATGGGAGGAGGAAGGCCAATGGGCATCAGCTGAAAAACATGAAGAAAATCTTTCTCCCCATCAAGACAGTCAAGCACTGGAGGAGATCTCTCAGAGAGCTTATGTCATCTCTATATTTCATGGAATCATAGAATGGTTTAGGTTGGAGGGGAATTTAAAAACCATCTACTTCCAACCCTACTGCCATAGGCAGGGACACCTCCCACTAGACCAGCTTGCTCAAAGCCCCATCCAGCCTGGCCTTGAACACCTCCAGGGACGGGGCATCCACCACTTCCCTGGGCAACATGTTCCAGTGTCTCACCACCCTTGGAGTAATTAATTTGTTCTTAATATATATAATGTGACCCTCCTCTGGACTCACTCCAACAGGTCCATGTCCTTTTTCTGTTGGAGGCTCCAGAGCTGGATGCAGTACTCTAGGTGGAGTCTCACAAGAGCAGAGGGGAAGAATCACCTCCCTCGACCTGCTGGCCATGCTGCTTTTAATGAAGCTCAGGATGTGCTTGGCTTTCTGGGCTGCAGGCACACATTTCTGGCTCATGTTGAGCTTCTCATCCACCAACACCTCCAAGTCCTTCTCCTCAGGGCTTCTCTCTATCCATTCTGCACCCAGCCTGTATTTGTGCTTTGGTTGACTTCCTCTTGCAACTCTAAACTTCAAACATTTTTGGTGTTGTTATTCTCTTTGCTTGGTTTTGTCTTGTTTTAATAAGTGATTTCTCAGCGATTTTGTGCGCTGCCTCTGTTTGCAAAGGCATGTGATCATAAAATTGGGGTGGGATGCAGTGAGAGGGACACGGGAGCGCGGTGCCAGTGTAGGTGCCTGGGACCTTCTGCCCAGGCTCCAGCTGCAGCTTCCCAGGGGCTCTGGTCTCCAGCAGCTCCTCTGGGACAGTGGCCAGGCCCAGGCAGGTGCTTCAGAGACACAGGGCCCTCTGGAGGTACCACTGGGTACTGATGGTCAGACAGCGGAGCGCTGCCTGGAAGCCTGAGACATTTTGACATGTGTATGAGCATGACCTCATCAGCTAAAACAAGAGAATACTTTTAATACACATTTGGTGTTCTCCCATGAGATGTAGATGAGGAGTTTTCAGGATGTCCATTGACAGCAAGACGAGAGCTACTGACCTTTCCCTCTCTTTGTATTGTCAGGACTCTCTCTCAGCCTCTGAATTTAATCCCCCTCATCTTTCACGTATTTCCACCTCTCCTAAACGAAGTGGCCATGTCTGAAGGCACCTTTCCAGCCGTGCACGTGCACAGAAGCACTTGTGATTGCTCTCTACATTTCCCTTCCCCTTCCTCTTTCATCATTCAGACACCTCTCAACAATCCCACTGCTGCTTTGAGCTTCAGGCAGTTAAAATTTGTCTTTCAGTAGTCTGTTGAATTCTGGGTTTAGGACATCTCTTCATTTGTTCTTATTTCCATAAGAACAGGTTCAACAAGACTTTAGGTTCAACAAGGTTTCAGGTTCAACAAGGCCAAGTGCCGGGTCCTGCATTTGGGTCACAACAACCACATGGACACTACAGGCTTGGGGTAGAGGGGTTGGAAAGATGCCCAGCAGAAAAGGACCGGCAGATATGAGCCGGCAGTGTGCCCAGGTGGCCAAGAAGGCCAACGGCATCCTGGCCTGTATCAGGAATAGTGTGGCCAGCAGGACTGGGGAACTGACCATACCCCTGTACTGGGCACTGGTGAGGCCCCACCTCGAGTACTGTGTTCAGGTTTGGGTCCCTCACTACAAGAAGGACATTGAGGTGTTGGAGCGTGTCCAGAGAAAGGCAACGAAGCTGGTGAGGGGTCTGGAGGACAAATCTTATGAGGAGCGGCTGAGGGAACTGGGGTTGTTTAGCCTGGAGAAGAGGAGGCTGAGGGGAGACCTTATTGCTCTCTATAGTTCCCTGAAAGGAGGTTGTAGAGAGGTGGGGGCTGACCTCTTCTCCCTGGTGACAAGTGATAGGACAAGAGGAAATGGGTTCAAGTTATGCCAGGCAAGGTTTAGATTGGATATTAGGAATTTTTGTTTCACTGAAAGGATTATCAAGCATTGGAATAGGCTGCCCAGGGAGGTGGTGGATTCGCCATGCCTGGAGGTGTTTAAAAGGGGGTAGATGTGGTACTTGGGGACATGGTTTAGAAGTGGTTCTGCCAGGGTAGGTTAATGGTTGGATTTCATGATCCTAAACGTGCCTTCCAACCTCAACAATTCTATGATTCTATGATTCTATTCTATGAAATCCATGCTGATGTTTCTTGGACATGTTCTTCTGTTATCGGTGCCCAGAAATGTCACCAAGGAGGGCTCTGACTGATGGCGCAACACTCCTTACCAAAGTGAGCTTGTACAGCCAGTGGCTCCCTGGGTTGCACATTTGGACTCTTTCAAAGACAGGTGCTACACTTGCTTGTCCTCTCTCACCAGAGACCTCTGCAATCCCATGACCTTTCAAAAGGGATATTCCAAAGAAATATTGATCTTCCCCTGTAACCTCATTACCACTCTTCTCCCTGTTACACACTGTGTGTACTTTCTCTAATCTTTCAGATGCTTACCCTTCTCCTGTGACAATGCTCATTTCTAAAGTCATCTTTGCAGATGCAGACTCTCTGGGCAAAGGCTCTTTCCATTCTTCGCCAGTTTTCTCCTCCCCTTACTCTTTCTTCACTCAGATACCTCTCACCTGTGCTGCTTTGACTTTCAAGGAGTTCAAAGCTTGCCTGTCTTTCAACAATCTAATTGTCTCCTCGGCCAACTCCTTAATTGTGTTTATATGTCTTGTCTATCTACCTTCCTAAACTCTTTCTCATAAGAACTCGCTTGTAGAAAGGCAGCCTCATTAGAGGTAGCTTGTCCTGAGCGTGTGATTGCGGACTGTGTGTTATTGTTTAGGAAATCTGATTATGCTTTACTTTTCTTGTCTTACAAACAGGAAAAGTTCTCCTGCGCCTGGGTGCAGCCAGGGCTCTGAGGAGCGCAGGTGGGAGATGGGGCAATGGAGCTGTGACATCCAGCTGCAGACTTCAGTGGAGAAGTCTGATGCAAGGACCAGGGATGTCAGTCCCAGGTGGCCAATGTCAGAAATGGGGAGGGTGGGGAGGTGAGGAGCAAAGCTGTCCTACAGTGTCAGACCTCCATGGACTGCTTCTCCTCCCTGTCCAGACCCCCTGAAGGGACACCCTGTATCCAGAACAATCAGAGAATGCTTCTATCCTAATCGTAAGTGATAATCAGGAGTAATACATTATACCCTTTAAAATAAAAAAGACATTTTTCTTAGGTGCACTTTGAAATCTCCTCCTTAACTACACTCTGAAACCTCTCTAATTGGCTGTACAAGTCTTGAAGATTTGAAGAAAATTACAAGAACGATGAACACCTTGTTAGGGCTTTCTGTCTTTTAATGAGCCCCACGGTGTATTTGGTGCTGAGTCCATGAGCCTCAGGCACTGAGAGAAGATTGAACAAAGTGCTCCAGAAGTCCAAGTCAGAAGCAAAGTACCTTGAAGCCTTGATTGGCCCCACTGAGGGTCGTTACTGCCAAAGCCTCCCCAGGGACTCGTTAGAGGAGATAACTGGAGGCTGTGGCTGCAGGTAGGCAAAGGCACTGTGCAGGTGGCTGTAACGCTGAGGAACCCCTTGGCTTGGTTGATGCAGCAGAAAGGCCAAACCTTGACCCTCAGGCCCTGGGAAGGCAAGTCCTGCCCACTGGTGGCTCAGGGCTCTTCCTGGGGGCCGTGGGGTGTGAGGGTGAGCGAGGCTGAGTGTAGGAAAATTCTGTGACAACTCCTGCCCTCCTAAAAAGGGTCAAGGACAAAACAAAATCCAGAGTCCCAAAAGAATCACAGAATCATTGAGAATTGCAAAAGACCTTTAAGATCATAGAGTCCAACTGTAAACCTAACACTGCCGAGTCCACCACTAAACCATGTCCCTATGTGCCACATCTGCACATCCATTAAATACCTCCAGGGATGGTGACTCAACCACTTCCCTGGGCCGCCTGTTCCAGTGCTCGAAAGCCCTTTAGCTGAAGAAATTTTTCCTAATACGCAATGTAAATCTCCCCTGGAGAAACTTGAGGCCATTTCCTCAAGTCCTCTCTCTCATTACTTGGGAAAAGTGACCAACCCCCACCTCGCTACAACGTCCTTTCAGGGAACCGTAGAGAGCGAGAAAGTCTCCCCTCAGCCTCCTCTTCTCCTGTCTGAACAACCCCAGTTCCCTCAGCCGCTACCCACAAGACTTGTCCTCCAGACCCCTCACCAGCTTCGTTGCCCTTCTGTGGACACACTCCAACACCTCAATGTCTTCCTTATACTGAGGGGCCCAAAACTGAACACAGTACTCGAGGTGGGGCCTCAACAATGCAGAGTACAGGGGGACGATTACTTTCCTAGTCCTGCTCACCACACTTTTACTGGTACAAGCCTGGATGCTGTGGGCCTTCTTCGCCACCTGGGCACACTGCCAGCTCATATTCAGCCACCAACACCCCCAGGTCCTTTTCTGCTGGGCATCTTTCCAGCCACTCTGCCCCAAGCATGTAGCGCTGCGTGAGGTTGTTGTGACCCAAGGGCAGGACCCGGCTCTTGGCCTTGTTGAACCTCACACCATTTGCCTCGGCCCATGGATCCAGCTTGTCCAGATCCCTCTGTAGAGCCTTCCGACACTCAGGCAGATCAATACTCCCACCTTAATTGGTGTCATCTGCGAACTTACTGAGGGGGCACTCCACCCCTTTGTCTAGATCGTTGATAAAGATATTAAAGACAACCGGTCCCAGTACTGAGCCCCAGGGAACATCACTTGTGACCGGTCGCCAAATGGATTGAACTCCATTCAGCACCACTCTTTGGTCCCGGCCGTCCAGCCAGTGTTTTACCCAGCAGAGTGTACACCTGTCCAGGCCATGAGCAGCCAGTTTCTCCAGAAGAATGCTGTGGGAAAAAGTGTCAAAGGCTTTAATGAAGCGCAGGTAAACAACACCCACAGCCTTTTCCTCATCCACTAAGCCGGTCACCTTGTCATAGAAGGAGGTCAGGTTTCTCAGGCAGGACTTGCCTTTCATAAACCCATGCTGGCTGGGTCTGATCGCCTGGTTGTCCTGTATGTGCTGCATGATGGAACTCGGGATGATCTCCTCCATAACCTTCCCCAGCACCGAGGTCGGACTGATAGGCCTGTAATTCCCCAGGTCCTCCTTCTGGTCCTTCTTGTAGATGGGCACCACGTTTGTTATCTTCCAGTCAACTGGGACCACCCCAGTTAGCCAGGAATGCTGATAGATGACGGAAAGTGGCTTGCTGAGCACTCCCGCCAGTTCCCTCAGTACCCTTGGGTGGATCTCAAGCGGCGCCATAGACTTGTGTATTTCTAAGTGATGTAGCAGGTTCCTCACCATTTCCCCTTGGATTGTGGGGCTTCATTCTGCTCCCCAACCCTGTCTTCCAGCTCAGGGGGCTGGGTAACCAGAGAGCAACTGGTCTTACTCTTAAAGACTGAGGCAAAGAAGGCATTAAGTACGTCAGCCTCTTCCTCATCCCTGGTCACTGTGTTTCCCTCCACATCCAATAAAGGATGGAGATTCTTCTTGGCCCTCCTGGTGTTGATGGTGTATTTACGAAACATTTTTCATTGTCTTTTATGGCATGGCCAGATTAATTTCTAGTTGGGTTTTAGCCCTTCTACTTTTCTCCCTGCATAACCTCATGACATCCTTGCAGTCCAACTGAGTTGCCTGCCACTTCTTCCAACTGTCATAAACCCCTTTTTTCCCCTCAGTTCCAGCCAAAGCTCTCTGTTCAGCCAGGTCTTCTTCCCTGATGGCTCGTCTTTCGGCACATGGTGACAGCCTCCTCCCGTGCCTTTACAAGTTCCTTCTTGATGAATGTCCAGCCTTCCTGGACTCCTTTGCCCTTCAGGACTTCCTCCCAAGGGACTCTGTTAACCACACCCCTAAACAGGCCAAAGACCACCCTCCGGAAGTCCCAGGTGGCAGTTCTGTTGACCCCCCTCCTTACTTCACCAAGAATTGAAAATTCTGTCATTTCATGATCACTATGCCCAAGATGGGCTCCAATCCTCACATCCCCCACAAGCCCTTCTCTGTTGGCAAACAACAGGTCCAGCGGGGTGTTTCCCTCC
Organism: Vanellus vanellus; assembly: GCF_965231255.1. NCBI lineage: Eukaryota > Metazoa > Chordata > Aves > Charadriiformes > Charadriidae > Vanellus > Vanellus vanellus. Next base: position 129,673 of record NW_028127111.1, on the reverse strand, counting down.
TCTGCTCCCTCCCCACCTGTGTCAGGAATTATCCTCAACACACTCCAGGAACTTCCTGGGCTGTTTCCTCTCCACTCTATTGCATTTCCAGCAGACATCCAGTAAGTTGAAGTCCCCCACGAGGACAAGGGCTGGCTATCGTGACACTTGTCCCAGCTGCTTCTAGAATATTTCAACTGTCTCTTCATCCTGGTTGGGTGGTCTATAACAGACTCCCACCATGATATCTGCCTTCTTGGTGTTTAACACCTCCCAGTACAGACTGGGTCCTGTCCCAGTACAAAGTGGATTATTTTAACGTGTCCCAGCATAGACTGGGCCCCATCCCAGTAGCAGTGGGATCCCCTCATCCCCTTGGAATGCAGACTGGGCACCATCCAAGTACAAATTGCATCTCCTGGCAACCTCCCAGCACAGACTTGGCCCTTTCAAGTCCAAAATGGGTCCCTTTGAACTAAGCCCAAGAAGACTGGGCCCCGTCCCTGTACAAACTGGATCCCCAATCCAGTACAGACTGAGCCTTCTCACAGTATAAACTGCACCCCTTTAACCCCTCCCACTACAGACTGATCCCTGTGGCAGTACGAACTAGATGCTGTGGTCCCCTCCCAGTACAGACTGGGTTCCCTCCTGGTACAAACTGGATCTCTTGCTCCACTCCCAATACAGAACAGACTGTCAACAAATAGAGATTACTCCATTTAACCCCTTCGAGTACAGACTGGGTCAATGCCGAGTCCAAAATGGACTCCCCGGTCCCCACCCACTACCAACTGGCCACCTCCAATACAATCTGGATCCTCTAACTTATGCCAGGACAGACTGGGCCCTGTCCCAGTCCAAACTGCATCCCCTGATTCCCTCCCAGTACAGAAGGGGCCTTGTCCCAGTATGAAGAGAATCCCTTTAATTCCTCCCAGCGGAGAAAGAGCCTCTTCCTAGTCCAAAGTGGATCCCAGCACAGCTCCCAGTGCAGACTACTCTGTGTACCAGTACAAAATGGATCGCTTTAACACTGCCCTGTACAGACTGGGCCTCATCTCAGTACAGACTGGATCCCCCACTTTCCTCCCAGTACAGTCTGGGCCCTCTCCACGTAGAAACGGGATCCTCTGAGCCAATCCCAGCAGAGTCTGGGCCTCGTCTCAGTACAAACAGACTGGGCCCTGTCCCAGTACAAACTTTATCCCTTTAGACCCTCCCAGGGTACACTGGGCCACCCTCCCAGTCCACACTGGAGCCCCTGGCCCCTTCCCACTACAGTCTGGGCTCTGTCACAGTACAAACTGGATCGCTCTAACCCCTGCCAGTACAAACTTGGCCCCTCCCACTACAAACTAGTCCTCTTTAACCCCTCCAAGTATAGGCTGAGCACGCTCCCAGTATAAACTGCATCCTCTCATCCCCTCCCAGTACGACTGGGCACTGTGCCATTTCAAACTGGATTTCATTAAACCCTTCCAGTACAGACTTGGTCCCCTCCCAGTAAAAATGGGCTCTGTTTAGCATCATGGAATGGTCTGGGTTGGAAGGGACCATTAAAGGTCATCTAGTGCAACCCCCCTGCCATGAGCAGGGACACCTTCAACTGGATGAGCTGTCTCCAAGCCCCGGCCAACCTGGCCTGGAATGTTTCCAGGGATGGGGCATCTCCTGTCTCTCTGGGCAACCTGGGCCAGTGTCTCACCATCCTCATTGTTAAAAGGTTCTTTATATCGAGTGTAAATTTCCCCCCTTTTAGTTTAAAGCCCTCACCCTCTGTACTATCGCAACAGCCCCTGCTAAAAACTCTGTCCCCAGCTCTCCTGTAGGCCCCCTTTAGGTACTGGAAGGCCACAATAAGGTCTCCCCAGAGCCTTCTCTTCTCCAGGCTGAACAACCCCAACTCTCTCTACCTTTCCTCACAGCAGAGGTGCTCCAGCCCTCGGAGCATCTTTGTGGCCTCCTCTGGACCCACTCCAACAGGTCCATGTCTCTCCTGTGCTGAGGGCTCCAGAGCTGGAGCAGCACTCCAGGTGGGGTCTCACCAAAGCAGAGCAGAGGGGCAGAATGCCCTCCCTCGACCTGCTGGTAATGCTTCTTTTGATGCAGCCCAGGATACCGTTGGCTTTGTGATCTGCGAGCGCACATTGCCAGCTCATGTCCAGCTTTTCACCCCCCAGTATACCCAAGTCCTTCTCGGCAGGGCTGCTCTCCATCCCTTCATCCCCCAGGCTGTATTGATATCAGGGATTGCCCCAACCCACTCGATCCCACTGCCTATGTCATTGATGAAGATATTGAACAGTACCGGTCCCAGTACGGATAGCTGAGGTTCACCGCTTGTCACCAGTCTCCATCTGGACATGAGGCCGTTGACCACTACTGGATGGGACCATCCAAGCAGTTCCTCATCCACCGAACAGTCCACCCTTCAAATCCACATCTCTCCAGTTTCACAGAATCACAGAGTGGTCAGGGTTGGAAGGGACTTCTGGAGATCATCTAGTCCAAGCCCCCTCCCAGAGCAGGGTCACCTACAGCAGGTTGCACAGGACACGCCCAGGCGGGTTTGGAATGTCTCCAGAGTGGGAGATTCCCCCACCTCTCTGGGCAGCCTGTTCCAGTGCTCTGCCACCCTCAAAGGAAAGAAGTTACTCCTCATGTTAAGATGGAACTTGCTACATTCAAGTTTGTGCCTGTTCCCTATAGTCCTATCACTGGGCACCACTGACAAAAGACTGTTCCCATCCCCCTGGCACCCTCCCTTTAAGTATATATAAGCATAAATAGGATCCCCCCTCAGTCTCCTTTTCTCCAGACTAAAAAGCCCCAAGTCCCTCAGCCTTTCCTCATAAGACAGATGTTCCAATCCCCTCATCATCTTTGTAGCCCTTTGCTGGACCCTCTCCAGCAGTTCCCTGTCTTTCTTGAACTGGGGAGCCCAGAACTGGACACAGTACTCCAGATGAGGCCTCACCAGGGCAGAGTAGAGGGGGAGGATGACCTCCCTCGACCTGCTGGCCACACTCTGCTTGATGCACCCCAGGATGCCATTGGCCTTCTCAGCAACCAAGACACATTGCTGGCTCCTGGGCATCCTGTTGTCCACTGGGACATGCTGCTGCATGTTCCCCCAAAATCTTCTTTCCTTCCAGCTGGACAAGCCCAGCTTTTTCAGCTTCTTCTCACAGCACAAGTGCTCCAACCCTGACCACCTTGGTGGCCCTCCACTGAACGGGACCCAGTTTACCAGTGTCTCTCACGCATTGCAGGGGGTCAGAACCTGGGGGAGTATTCTGGATCTGTTCTCAAATGTGCTGAGCCCAGGGCGGTAATCACTCCCACTGGCTGTGCTCCTGCTCATATCACCCAGGATGCTTTTGGCCTTTGCTGATGGCTCCTTGTTTTGCCTAATGAAACCAAATGACCACCAGAGCCTTTCCTGCAGTGCTGATACCAACCTAGGCAGTCCCTGCCCTCTGTCACTTCAGGCCCTTAGTCAACCTCAGCGAAAGAACTTCAGATCTGTCCTTGTTGGATAGCATGATGTTACTGTTGGCCTGTCTTTCAAGCCTGTCTAGGTCCCTTGGGATGGCAACCCTGCCCTCTAATATAGTGTCTGCTCTCCTCAATGAGGTGTCAGCTACAAATGCTAGAAAAAAAGCATTTTCTCATCTCCTTTGGGTAATTAAAAGCCCTTGAAACATGGTGGAACCTGACTAGATACATCCCTCTGGGCAGAACACTATGCGTTCACCATGTTCTTCCAGGCCCGAGTACTGATCTCAGTTATTACCCATCTACTTATCCACCCAATCAGACCATAATGTCCTAACTGGACACAAGAATACTGTGGGGAATGAGGCTGATAGCATAGTGTTCGGCGCAGAGTCTAGTTGGAGGCCTGTAAGTAGCAGTGCTCCCCAGGGGTCAGTACTGGCCAGTCTTGTTCAACATGTTAATCAACGTCCTGGATGAGGGCACAGAGTGTATCCTCAGCAAGTTTGCTGACATCTGTTGGAAGGGTAACACAGCAGGGCATAGGCAGTCCAGGAGGTTCTTGGATTGTATTGCCAACGTCTTTCTCCCAGTGGTAGAGGAGCCAATGAGGAGAGGAGCTCTGCTGGACCTTCTCCCTACCAACAAGGAGGGGCTGGTAGGCAGTGTCAAGCTCAAGGGCAGCCTGGGCTGCCGTGACCATGAAATGATCAAGTCTGAGATTGTCAAGGCAGCGAGGAAGGTGCGCAGCAAGCTGACCACCCTGGGCTTTAGCAGAGCTGACTGTGGCTCCTTGATGAAACTGCTCAATATAGTGCCATGGGATGAAGCGCTGGAGAGAAGAAGGGCCCAAGTAAGCCAGTTAATATTCAAGGTTCACCTCCTCCAAGCTCAGGAGTCATGCATCCCTACAAAGGAGAAGGCAGGCAGAAAAGCCAGGAGGCCTGCATGGATGAACAAAGAGCTCCTGGACATGCTCACAAGTGAAAAGGAGGCCTATAGGGGGTGGAAACAGGGGCGGGAAGCCTGGGAGGAATACAGAGAAATTGTTCAAGCAGCCAGCGATTGGGTTAGGCAAGCTAATGCCCAGATTGAACTAAATCTGGCCAGGGGCATCAAGACAAACAAAAAATCCTTCTTTAAGTATGTCGGCGAGAAAAGAAAGACTAGGGAAGATGTGGGCCCTCTCCGGAAGGAAATGCAAGAACTGGTCACCCAGGACAGAGACAAAGCTGAGGTCCTCAGTGACTTACTTGCCTCAGTCTTCACTGGCAAAGACTGCAGCCACACTACCCATGATACATAAGGCAAAGGCAAGGAGCTGGAAAATGAAGAACTGCCCACTGTAGGTGAAGATCAAGTAGAAGACCACCTGAGGAACCTGAAGGTGCACAAGTCCATGGGACCTGATCAGACACATCCGCGGGTCTTGAGGGAACTGGCAGATGAAGTTGCTAAGCCACTGTCCCTCATATTTGAGAAGTCGTGGCAGTCTGGTGAGGTTCCCACTGACTGGAAAAATTGGAAGAATAACCCCTGTTTTCAAAGAGGAAAGAAATGAAACCCCAGGGAACTACAGGCCAGTCAGTCTCACCTCTGTGCCTGGCAAGATCATGGAGCAGATCCTCCTGGAAACTCTGCTGAGGCAGATGGAAAATAAGGAGGTGATTGGTAGCAACTAAGATGGCTTCAGCCAGGGCAAGTCATGCCTGACAAATTTGGAGGCCTTCTACGAAAGGCCTTGCAGCGGCAGTGGACAAGGGAAGAGCAACTGATGTCATCTACCTGGACTTATGCAAAGTGTTTGACACTGTTCCACACAATATCCTGGTCTCTAAATTGGAGACACATGGATTCGACAGATGGACCACTCAGTAGATAAAGAATTGGCTGGACGGTCGCACTCAAAGTGTTGTGGTCAATTGCTCCGTGTCCAAATGGAGAGCAGTGATGAGTGGCATTCCTCAAGTGCTGTACAACATCTTTGTCAGCGACACGGAGAGGGAGATCGAGTGCACCCTCAGCAAGTTTGCTGATGAAACCAAGCTGTTTGGCGAGGTTGACATGCTGGAGGGGAGGGATGCCATCCAGAGGGACCTGGACAGGCTGGAGAGGTGGGCCCAAGCCAACCTCATGCAGTTCCACGAGGCTGGGTGCAAGGTCCTGCATCTGGGTCGGGGCAATCCCAAGCACAAACACAGGCTCAGCGGGGAATGGCTGGAGAGCAGCCCTGAGGAGAAGGACCTGGGTGTGCTGATTGACGAGAAGCTCAACATGAGCCAGCAATGTGAGACTGCAGCCCAGAAGGCCAACCAGATCCTGGTGTCCATAAAAAGCAGCATGGCCAGCAGGTCAAGGGAGGTGATTCTGCCCCTCTACTCTGCTTTGGTGAGACCACGCCTGGAATATTGCATCCAGCTCTGATACCCTCAACATAAGAAGAACATGGATGTGTTAGAGCAGGTTCAGAGGAGGCCCTGAAGATGATCAACGGTCTGGAGCAGCTCTCCTATGAGGACAGGCTAAGAGAGTTGGGGTTGTTCAGCCTAGAGAAGAGAAGGCTCCGGGGAGACCTTATAGCCCCTTCCAGTACCTAAAGGGTGCCTACAGGGGAGCTGAGGAAGGACTTTATACTAGGGCATGTAGTGATAGGATGAGGGGGAATGGCTTTTAACTGGAAGTGGGTGGATTTAGATTAAATATTAGGAAGAAATTTTTGACTTTAAGGGTGGTAAGGCACTGGTGGAGGTTGCCCAGAGAAGTTGTTGAGGTCCCATCCCTGGAGGTGTTTAAGGCCAGGCTGGATGGGGCTTTGAGCAAATTGGTCTAGTGGGAGGTGTCCCTGCCTATGGCAGGGGGGTTGAAACTTGATGATCTTCAAGGCCCCTTCCAACCTAAAGCATTCTATAAAACAATAAGTGCTTTTTTAAGTACATTAATAGCAAGAGGAGGTCTAAAGAAAACGCTGGACCGATAGTTGTTGAAGGTGGTCAACTGACTGATAGGGATGAAGAAAAAGCAGCAGTGTGCAATGCTTTTTTTTGCCTCACTCGTTAATCACGCATCTAGAGCTTGGGCTGCCCGGTCCCCTGAATCGGAGGACCACGAGTGTGGAAACAAAGACTTTCCATTTGTGGGACGGAAATTGTCAGAGAACAGCTGTATCAGCTGAATGTTCACAAGTCCATGGGGCCTGATGGGGTTCATCCCAGGGTATTGAAGGAGCTGCTGGATGTGCTGGCAAGACCTCCCACAATTTCTCTGGGCAACCTGTTCCAGTGCCTTATCACTCTCAAAGTGAAAAATTTCTCCCTAAAAACTAATCTAAATCTACCTTCTTCCAGTGTGAAGCCATTCCCCCTCATCCTATCATGTCCTGCCTAATTAATAAATCAGAGCAGATATGCTGGACCTCAGCTAAGCACCAGAACCACGCTCAGATGTGTAACAAAGAAAGGCAGTACCAAGTGCCCAAGGTCCCATGCAAGGAAAAAGTTTTCTTCAGAGCATGCAGGAGTGGATGGCAGATGGCAATGGAAAGATGAAATGAGGTGACCCGAAGGAGAGCAAACCCTCGTGACCAGAGAGACGCAGGGCTGGACTGTGCAGCCGTGGCAGGAGAGGGCGTTGCTCTCTGGGATGTCTCTGCAGCCCTCCAGAGCCTGTGGTGTAGGGAAGCTGATCTCCAGGAAGGACATGGTGCTTTGGAAAATGTCCTCAGCGATGGACATCCTGTGATCCAAGAACATGGGGTAAATCATTGCTCTGTTCCATGATTGCATCATCAAAGGGATGACTAAAGGCTGTGGGAGAAGCACTGCCTACATCTGCTGGATGGAGATGGGACAGGACTGGCTTCACTGCAGCTGCCTCAAAAAAAGCACTGAATGTCCCAGAGGTTCTCTTGGGGTGTGTTACACGGCTGCTCTGAATGCCGATCGTGTTCCTGCAGGTCTTGTGCTGTCCCTGCTGGCTGCATGTGGCTGTGCAGGAGAGCCCTGGCACCTCCCGTAGCACACAGGGTGTAGGTCACCTTCCAATGGAGCAGCTGCCCTGAATGAGGTTGGGCACTGTAGGGGTGTCTGTGAGAAACGGGCCATGGGTGCCAAAGGAGATGGGGTAAAGACAGCTGGTGGAGGAGAGAGAGTGTCACCACCATGCCCCACCAGCCTCAAAACGATGACTCCAGACACTGCCCTGTCCCTCTTAATATTTCCATCAGTTACGAGCACGTGTCTTAGACCACCTCTGGCACCTCATGTGTCACCTGTGCTTTGCATGGGTACAGGAGGTACAGGAGACTCCTGCCTTTCACTGCCTGGGTGTGCTGTCTCCCAGTGGGGCAAGAAGAGGGGATTCTTGGACATAACTCTGTCTCCGAAAGGGGAAATGGCACTGCAGGGAAGAAGTTTCTCTGCCCAGCAGAGGGAGAAAAGATCAGTGATGACTTCAGCTTGTTTCCCAGGTGGTTCCCCTGGAGCGCCAGGGACATCTCTGAGGGAGCCCAGAGGGGACAGAGAGAGTGCCACCGTGGGCTGGTCCTCTGCTGCCAAACTGGGCTGGGCTGCTGGGCCGGAGGGAGCTCCTGGCAAGCGGGCAGCGCTGCAGAGAGACAGCTCTGCCCAGGAGCAGGACTGAGGGCAGTGCCTGCAGGCAGCGAGGGAAGAGAAGAGAAGAGAAGAGAAGAGAAGAGAAGAGAAGAGAAGAGAAGAGAAGAGAAGAGAAGAGAAGAGAAGAGAAGAGAAGAGAAGAGAAGAGAAGAGAAGAGAAGAGAAGAGAAGAGAAGAGAAGAGAAGAGAAGAGAAGAGAAGAGAAGAGAAGAGAAGAGAAGAGAAGAGAAGAGAAGAGAAGAGAAGAGAAGAGAGGGGTAAAGGCAGTCTGGGGTGGGAGGACAGGAGAGAGCTCACCGGGGGACAAACCTTCGCAGCCTTTCACATGGTAAGTCTCTGGCTGTGGGGCAATGCAGATGAGTTCCTGGCAGTGTCTCCTAGAGCTGGCACATGCCATGGCTGATAGGAGCTGTCAGGATGGCTCTCCTGGCTTGTCTGGTGTGGAGCAGAAGGATGTGCTTCAGAGCATGGATGTCCTGCTGCACCTTCAGAGGGACAATGACGGACAGCTGCCTTCTCCCAGGGATGGCTCCGGGGTTTGCAGATCGGTGTGCAGGCAGGGGTGGGCAGGGCTGTCCTTGCCAGCAGGGTCCCTGCACCCTGGGGGCTGTATGCCGGGGCAGGGACTCTGCCGCCTGCCAGGGTCAGCTCTGCGCCTGCCCGGGGAGCTCCCACGGAGGTGCTGTGGGGAGAAGCTGTGGGAGGAAGGAGTGACCCCTGTCAGGGCAGGGTCTTTCTAATTTTGAGAGGGTGCTGCATGGGTCACGGCTGCTCACAGCTGCTGACCACCCCTAGAACATTGGCAGAGGCAGCACTGCAAGGGGAAAGTCAAGGCAGGGGCTACCTTAAAGACAAAGACCTTTCCAGGCTCTGTGCTCGCAGCTTTCTCCTAAGGGAAAGGAGCTGTCACTGTGACACTGAGGGATCAGCAGGTCTGCCACAAACCTCATCAAGTGCCTGCACTCACTCCTCTACCCACAGACAGCACCAGCATCCCCTTTGCCTGCAGCATCAGGCTGGATCTGCTCCACTCCTCAGGACCCGCACAGAGGGAGGTGGCCCTGGGCAGTGCCCTGCTGCTGGGAGGGGGCTGCAGGGCAGAGCTGAGCACACAGCGGGTGGGATGGGCTCTGGGGCACTGGCAGGGGGAGACCTGGGCACAGAGCAACAGCTCCTGGCAGGGACAGCCCCAGGCAGCAGAGACAGGGGCAAGGGCCGGGGGGAAACTGCCAACACGCCCGGGGGGAGGCTGCCTTCAGCCAGCTCTCCTGGGCTCCTCCATGGAGGTGTCTGCTGGGCGCTGTCTGCTGGGACCTGAGCGCACTCTCTCTTCACATCATCTCCTCTGCGGCACCCCGACTGCCTGCTCTGCCGGTCCTGTGGGGCTTGCGAGCTGCCCCCAGCAAGGCACAGCGCTGCCGTCGGGTCCTGGGGAGTGCTGAGCCTTTCCTCGGGGGTGGGCAGTCTCCTCTCAGAGAGCTTTGCTTCTCTCGGGGAGGGGTGGTGTCCTGCTCTCTCCATCACAGCTCCATCTCTGCGCTGGGACAGGGAAGAGATTGCAGATCTGCCCTCTCAACCAGTGCTCCCCTCATCCCATATGAGTTCAGCTGTTTGGTATTTTTTAAAAAGTAGTTTGTGTGTGGAGTCATCTCGAAGGCAGATGAAACAAAAGCAGAGGGCAGATGGGCAAAACCCCGATGGACAGTGCAGCTCTGCTGACTCTGCTTTAAGCCAAAGAGAGCTGAACTCGTCTGTCCCGTCTGAAGAATCGTAACATGATTAGTCATCAAAATGAGGATTTCTACATTCATGAGATGTTATCATGGAAAATAAAAAGCACAGGCAAAAATTTATAAGGACATGCTAACCCTCTGCTCTGCAGCCCACGCTCTGGAGAGCCATGAGTGCAAATATTGAACTTTTCCATTACAGGTGGATTATATCTGACACCCCTTGTGACGGTTGGAGCTGTCACAGAGCAGCTCCCTTGTACCCACTGCAGCACAGCAGGGCTGACTCCTCAGCAGCACAGGGGCAGAGGTGCTGCTCCTCACACCACACTCAGCCAGCACCACCCAGAGATAAAAAATGCATTTCAACTGGGGGTGATATCTATGAAAAATGGAGTATATGGGCTCATAGAATTCTGTCCTGATTTTTTCCTGTCTTTTCCTTCCTTTAACAGAGCCCCCATAAAAGAAATAACTAATGTCCAACAGCAGCTCCATCACCCACTTCCTCCTCATGGAGTTCGCAGACACACGGGAGCTGCAGCTCTTGACCTTCGGGCTCTTCCTGGGCATCTACCTGGCTGCCCTCCTGGGAAATGGCCTCATCATCACCGCCATCGCCTGCGACCACCGCCTCCACAGCCCCATGTACTTCTTCCTCCTCAACCTCTCTGTTCTGGACCTGGGCTGCATCTCCACCACTCTCCCCAAAGCCATGGCTAATTCCCTCTGGAACACCAGGGCCATCTCCTATGGAGGGTGTGCTGTCCAACTCTTTTTCTTTCTCATTTTTATTTCAGCTGAGTATTTTCTCCTCACCATCATGGCCTATGACCGCTACGTTGCCATCTGCCATCCCCTGCACTATGGGACCCTCCTGGGCAGCAGAGCTTGTGTCCGCATGGCAGCAGCTGCCTGGGGCAGTGGGTTTATCAATTCTCTCCTGCACACGGCCAATACATTTTCACTCCCCCTCTGCCAGGGCAATGCCCTGCACCAGTTCTTCTGTGAAATCCCCCACATCTTCAAGCTCTCCTGCTCACACTCCTACCTCAGGGAAGTTGGGCTTCTTGTATTAAGTTCTTTCTTAGGTTTTGGGTGTTTTGTTTTCATTGTGGTGTCCTATGTGCAGATCTTCAGGGCCGTGCTGAGGATGCCCTCTGAGCAGGGACGGCACAAAGCCTTTTCCACGTGCCTCCCTCACTTGGCCGTGGTCTCCCTGTTTATCAGCACTGCTGTATTTGCTCACCTGAAGCCCACCTCCATCTCCTCCCCACCCCTGGATCTTCTTGTGTCATTTCTGTACTCGGTGGTGCCTCCAGCAGTGAATCCCCTCATCTACAGCATGAGGAACAAGGAAATCAAGGATGCCCTGTACAAATTATTGCAATACAATCTACTTACAATTAATATGGTGCCCATTATCCCACAAGGGCTCCCACAGTATTACAGCAAAGACCAGGACTAACTTTTCTTCAATTGTGCATTTTACCTTACTGCTTTTCTTGTTGTTTTGTTGTTTTGTTTTCTTTTTTTTTTTCATTCTGTTTTTTTATTATATACCTGTGATGTTACTGTTCTTCTTCTCATGCTTGTTTTTTTTGGGGGTTTTTTTTTGTTTGTTTTTTTTTTTTTTTCTTTTCCTGGACCCAAAGACCTCATGTGCATAAGGATCACAGAATCACAGAATGGTCAGGGTTGGAAGGGACCTCTGGAGAGCATCTAGTCTAACTCCACTACCAGAGCAGGGGCACCTACAGCAGTGGCACAGGACGGCTTCCAGGCGGGTTTGGAATGTCTCCAGAGTGGGAGACTCCCCCACCTCTCTGGGCAGCCTGTGCCAGTGCTCTGCCACCCTCAAAGGAAAGAAGTTTCTCCTCATGTTAAGATGGAGCTTCCTACGTTCATGTTTGTGCCCGTTACCTTTTGTCCTGTCACTGGGCACCACTGAACAAAGACTGTTCCCATCTCCCTGGCACACTCCATTTAACTATTTATACGCATTAATAAGATCCCCCCTCAGTCTTCTTTTCTCCACACAAAAAAAGCCCCAAGTCCCTCAGCTTTTCCTCATCAGAAAGTTGCTCCAGTCCCCTGATCATCTTTGTAGCCCTTTGCTGGACTGTCTCCAGTAGTTCCCTGTCCTTCTTGAACTGGGGAGCCCAGCACTGGACACAGTACTCCAGATGCAGCCTCACCAGGGCAGAGTAGAGCGGAAGGAAGACCTCCCTCGACCTGCTGGCCACACTCTGCTTGATGCCCCCCAGGATGCCATTGGCCTTCTTGTCCCCAGGGCACATTGCTGGCTCAAGGTCATCCTGTTGTCCCCCAGGATCCCAGGTCCCTTTCCTCTCCAGCAGGTCTGCCCCTAACCTGTACTGGTGCATGAGGTTATTCCTCTCCAGGCTCAGTACCCTACACTTGCCCTTGTTGAACTTCATAAGGTTTCTCTCTGCCCAACTCTCCAGCCTGGCCAGGTCACACTGTATGGCGGCACCACCTTCTGGCATGTCAGCTACATCTTCCAGTTTTGTGTCATCAGCAAACGTGCTAATGGTACACTCTATCCCTTCACCCATGTCATTGATGAATATATTGAACAGGACTGCACCTGAGCTAGATCAAAGCTCCTTGTTTAGACTAGCTTAATAAAGAATCCAGCAGAAAATTAGTTGTATCAACTTCTGCATCTTCACATCTCCCCTGGAGCTGGGCCCCAGCATGCAAGAGGGGTTCAAGAGGCAAATGCCCAGCTGTCCCATGGAGGATCAGCCTCGGGGGCCCTTGGGGCTACCCCTGGCTGCCTCGCTGGGCACTCTGTCTCTGCTGCCTGTGAGTCTGAGCTGTTGCTCCCCTTGAGCCATGGCCAAGGACAGCAGGATGAGGTCGTCTTTTCAGTGCTGGTATCTCCTCACATCCACAGTCTTCTGTGCTCTTGCCTTTGTGTTACCCAAAAGGTCTTGTGGAACTTGTGACAGTCCTGTTGTCCAGACAGTGGCATCCCTGTGGCTGCAGGCAGGAGCAGGTCACGTGAACCTGTTTACCAGAGCTGGTCTCTGTGCAGGAACCACCATAATCAAAATGGTTTCTTAAGGGAGGGCCCAAAGGCTGAATGCCTCTTCCAAAGCTGGTGTCAGGAATGCACCCAGGGAACTGCTCCCTCAAAGGACCGTTTCTCTTCTTGAGACCTTGATGGATTTAGGGGGACAGGCTCAGAGTGCCAGGGGGATCTGTGAGGGACCAAGGACTGGGTGAAGACCTCCCTTCATGCTTGCACATGTCCACTCAGACAGCAACTGGTCTTTGACTTATTTGCCCGGTGCTGTCCCACCTGCAGTGGGGCTGATGAAAGATGAGGAATCAGGCACTACCAGGAGAGCTCAGGGGATCTTCCGGGACAGTGCGTGAGTCTGGGTGGGCAGTGAGCGGCACCTCATAAAATGAGTGACCATCCAAGGTTGAAAATGTCAACCTGTGGAGCCCATGGGCTAAGAAGGAAACTTGAAAGCAATGACAGGTTGTGAGGACCCAGTAGGAAAAGGGACATAAGACTGGAGAGCAGTTCAGGACACCCTCTCGGAAAGCCTCAAAGGCTGGATCTAGTGCAGCCCTGTCCTGTCCTTTGTGCCATTGGAGACACCCTTTGGTCCTGCTCAGCCCTGTCCTCTCTTCCTGAGCCAGGAGGGGAGGTGGAACGGGGCTCAGCAGCAGTCATCCCTTTCTGGCTGGGTCTGCTGCCCACCCTGACCAGCATGGCCAGTGCAGGCTCACCTCATGGCCCCAGGGCACCACAGCCCCCTCCCTCTGCACAGCAGCACCACCAGCTCAGGGCCATGCAGGGATCACAGGGTGGGAACCAGGAACGTCAACCTGGGGAAAGGATCTCTGGGGAGAAGGGGTGTCCAGGGGGAAGAGCAAGGGAGCATTTCTGTGCCTGCAGGGAGGAACCCATGAGAAGGAGAAAGCTCTTTCTGCAGCACCCACTCGGGGCAGGCTGCTCCGTCTCTGGAGCAGGACTCTTGTGCCGGCCTGGGGAGAGGGGCTGGCACTGAGGGGGCAGAGGCCGCCTGTTGTGGGCACCTCCTTGGCCCGAGATCAGGGCTCCTGCAGGTTCACGGACCTCCGTGTCCTCCTGCCACGTGTAGCCTCCAGCCACGGGGCTGATGGGGAGGCTGAGAGCCCTCTCTGTTCCCCAGCAGCTGCTGTGCCCTTCAGAGGGGCTGTGGCTGTGGGGGAGCAGCCAGAGCTCTGCAGCACCCTGTGGTGGGCATGGCCATGGGGCCAGCCCAGAGGGGACTGCTTTGCGGGGCTGGGCTGGGGAGAGGGCAGGGGAGTTGGGGAGAGCCTGGGAGGGGCTGGGCTGGCCTTGGACGTGCCCGGGAGAGGACACACACCCACTGGAGTGTGTGGTGCAGAGCCCGGTCTCGTGGCAGGGAGCTGAGACATGCGGGTGCAGGAGAGAGGAGGCCGGTCTGTGCCCTCGGTGCCATGGGCAGACTGGGAAGGTGCCCAGGGCATTCGTCACCCTCAGCCTCTCTCCTCGGCTCCTTCCAGCACTGGCCACTCGCCCCTGTTCATGGGGGAGGTTTGCTCTGTGGCCATCTCCTGCCTGAGTCCTTGATAGGCCAGCAGAAGGCACATGGCCTGAATGCCAGTTGTGAGGGTGTGTTGTGGTTTGGGCCACACTGGGCACTGAAATGAAAGAGAGACGCTCTCCACCACCTCTGTCTCCAAGGAGAGGAGGGAGACAGAGAAAGAGACACTTGGGTTTGAAAACTAAACTACTTTAGTGAAAATATTAAGAATATAATAATAATTAAAAAGGAAATACTGTTATAGATACACTGTATGTAAAGTGTATTGAGCTCTCTGGATGATGATGACATTATCGTCAGGCACTGGGAAAGGCCCAGAATGGACTCAGTGCTGGACGGGAACTGGATTCCGGATCTGGATTCAGGAACACATGGATCGGGGTCAAAGGCAGATGGACAGAGTCCTCCTCAGACGTCGGCCATTGCAGAAAGAGGGCTGACCCTCTGACCACTCAGCTTTTACAGTGAGCATGGGGCAGATGGGGTGGAAGATCCTGTTGGTCACTTTGGGGTCACCTGTCCTGTCCGCTCCTCCGCGCAGGTGGGACCCCTCTACGCTCTTCTGCTTTTGACCCTCCAACGTGGCACATAACCAAGTGAGCTGCCCTTGGCTGTTATAGCAATGAGCGTAAGCGAGAGCCTCTCTGCACACCATTGCGGTATTGTGACTCTGGAAACAGACACAGTCTGAAGAAGGAGCCGTTAATTTCAGCGAGTGCAGCTAGTTAGAAGAGACTTCACTGGGAAGTATAATTACTGAACAGAAAAATGGTTCTGTTTTACCTCAAACTAGGACAGACAGGGATCTTCAGAGCCTGGGTGGGTGCAGCTACACAAACACAGATGTCTTCAGTCACAGGGACACAGATGCCTGGTGCCCGTGCAGGTGCCCTGACACCCTCTATCAGCAGCTCCCAAGGTGCTCTGGTCTCCTGCAGGTCCCGTGTGACATTGGCCTGTCCCAGACCAACACCTCAGCTACGCCGGGGCCTCTACAGGTGGTCCTGGATGTCTGCGGTCAGAGAGCTGAACTCTGCCAGGAACAGCTTGCAACTTCTCAAAACACATGAGCACCTTTTCACCAGCTGCGATGATGGTATCTTTTTTGTAAAATGGCAATTCTTTCCCACTGTGCCAGAATGGGAATTTCCAGGAAGTGTTTTAATCGCAGGAGAAGAAATCTTGGCCTTCCCCTGGACTTGCCTTGCAGGACTTTGCCCATGATCCTGTGTATTTAATCTCCTGACGCTTTCCACCTGTCCTGACAAAATGACCGGGTCTAAAGGCACCTTCTCAGCAGACCAGCCGGACCGATGCCCTTCCCATTGCTCTCCAGTTTCCCCTTGCCCTTACTGCTCGCTCAGTCTGATCCCTCTCAACTACCCAGGTGCTGCTTGAGAGTTAGAAGCCCGCCCTTGTCTTTCAGCAGTCTAATGGGCTCTTCAGCCAAATCCTTCCGTGTCTTTATACCTATCATTTCCCATCAGTCTCTCTCCAATACTTCTAGTGACAATGATGACCCTCGCTGGAGGAGTTTCACCAGGTTGAAGAAGCCCACCTGCCTCAGCGTTCCAACACAGGGCACGTGCTCTAGGCCCCAGGGCTCAAAACCAGGAAATTCCACCGGAATTAAGAAAACAGGTTGTGGCACCAAGGGTGCAGGACACTGGCCCAGGCTGCCCTGAGAGGCTGTGGAGTGTCCATTCATGGAGATATTCAAAACAGACCTGGGCATGCTATTGAGCAACCTGCTCTGGCCGACTCCCTTTAGGCAGGGGATTGAAGTAGATGATCTCCAAAGACCTCTCTCAATCTACATGGTACTGTGAGGACATGAAAGTCCAGTGAAAGCTTTATGTCTAGGGTAGATGCTTCTGAGGTCCCTTCTGCCTGAGAAGGCAACAGGCCAGCAGCAGCCCAAGGCCTGGCATGTTATTGTGAGGTCACCTCTGCCAGAGTCCCAGATACCTGAACAGCTGACATCTGCTTTGGATGCTCATTTTGGGGCCATTGCTGTCTCTGCAGGTGGCAGGCCAACCCCAGGCTCAAGGCTGGGTTCAGTGCCCATGACGGCCTTCCTTCATGAGTACCAGACAGCCCAGCAGCAGGCCCATGGTTTGGATGTTAATTCTGAGGTCAGTGCTGCCACAATCTCTGACAGGCCAGAAGCAGGCAGATCACCTGGATATGGAATTGGAGGTCAGCGCTCTCTGAGTGCCTGAGAGGCCAGCACCAGCATCACGGGTGAGGTTGGTGTTTGCAGGTCCTTTCTGCCTGAGTCCTTAACAGGTCAGCAGCAGGTATGGCCAGGATGCCAACTGTGAGGGTGCTGCTGCCGGAGAACATGAGAGACCATGAGCAAGCTCAGAGGTGTTGGACGTAGTGTGTTTCAGAGCACCTCTTAGGGCAGCAGAGGGTTGATGACCTGGCTTGGTACTTGTGAGGTCCCAACTATGGAACATGTCAGCAGCAGGAGTGTGTATGTAACATACAATATGTGCATGACAGCATGTATGGAACATGCCAGCAGCAAGAGGTTGCTTGTGAGGTCACCACTGCTTGGACACTGGACTGGCCAGTAGAAGGCCCGTGACCGGGATCTGTGTTTGTGAAGTCATTTCTTTGTGAATATCTTTTTAAGCAAGGATCAGGTTTGTAGCTGTGTTAGGTGCCTGTGAGGTCTCTTCTTCTCGGAAACTTTCCTGGACTCTTCCCTAGGTGGTGGGATGCCTGCAGTAGTGTTCCCAAGGCTTCAGACAGCTTTTGCCTTCTCAGCAGTGAAA
Organism: Vanellus vanellus; assembly: GCF_965231255.1. Classification (NCBI taxonomy): domain Eukaryota; kingdom Metazoa; phylum Chordata; class Aves; order Charadriiformes; family Charadriidae; genus Vanellus; species Vanellus vanellus. The sequence continues at coordinate 112,475 of NW_028127111.1, read as the reverse complement.
TGTCTCTACTTTTCTCTCCCCTGGGTTGGGATTCCTGGACTCACTGGAAAGACGCCCAGCAGAGCCAAGATGCCTGGTCCCCTAACCCCTGTCCTGGATGGGGATCATGATGGGAGGTGTGGCACTCAGCATACTGTGTGGTCCCCATCACTGCCTGGTGGGCTTGTATCCCCCATCCTCTGGAAGCCATTGTATTTCCTGCAGCAGCAGGAGCCCTTTCCCATTGCCCCTTAGATGGTTCTGTCAGGCTCCAAGCCCTGCCCGAGATCTACACTGGGACACAGGGGCTCCTTTCTCTTTAGTCCCCACCCATGCACACCACAACCTGGACGTCAGATGAACACGCAAGGGTGCATAAATGTGGGAGCAGTGTGACCACCACATCGGCAAAGATGTTTCAAGGGTGCACCCAAACCCTTGGCTCAGGATTTGCCTTCCCAGGGCCTGGGGCTCAGGGCTCGGCCTTTGTGCTTCAGAAAGCCAAGGCAGGGTTTTCTCAGCTGCGCAGCTGCCCCCACAGGGCCTTTGCCTACCCGCAATCATGGCCTCCTGTTGTCTGCTCGAACGAGTCCCTGGGGGGGCTTGGTCAGTAACCACCCTCAGTGGGGCTCAGTCATACTTGAAGGTGCTTTTTCTCTGCTGACTGTGACTTCTTCATGAGAGGTTTGTGCAATCTCCTCTCAGTACCTGAGGTTCAAGGGCTCAGCAGCAAAAATGCCATGGGGCTTGTTACAGTGAAGAAAGCCCTAAAAAACCATGTCTCTTCCTGCCATTTTCTTCTACTGTTGTACAGTTAATTGGACAGTTTCCCAGTGTACTTATGGAGAAAAGTATCAAAGAGCTTCTAAGAAAAAAGACTGTTTATTTTCAAAATAGAGGAGAGGCTATAGCTGCACTCTCTGATCGATGTTGATCCAGGGTCTCTGCTGAGGACATCTGGACTAGTCAGAGAAGCTGTCCCTTGAGGTCTGACACAGCATGGACAACCTTGCTCCGCATCTCCCCAACCCCACCACGTCTCTCCTCAGCCACCTGGGACGTGCCTCGCTTTGTCTCACATCACACTTCTCCACCGCACTCTGCAGCTGGAGGTTACAGCTCCTTTGCACCAGCGCCCACTGCTTTCCTTAGAGACCTGGAGGCACAAAGGCAAAGAGGGACTTGTTCTTATTTCTAACAAACCAAATAAGTTATAAGATTTGCCTCACAAAACACACTCAAAAACTCTATGTCAAGTACAAGCTGTCCCCAATGGAGTTCACCTTCCACAGTGCATAACCATGCAAAAAATGATTTAGACAGATGGAAATTATAAAATCAACAAAACTAAAGAGGTTCCTGAAGACTGATAGCCATAGATTTTGGAAAGACCCACAAGCTTTTAACTGCCTGAAGCTCAAAGCTGCAACTGGATTGTTGAGAGGTGTCTGAATGATGAAAGAAAAAGGGGAAGAGAGATCTAGAGAGCAATCACAAGTGCTTCTGTGCAGATGCACTGCTGGAAAGGTGCCTTCAGACATGGTCAGTTTAGTTAAGAGAGGTGGAAATAAGTGAAAGATGAGGGAGATGAAATTCAGAGCCTGAGAGAGGGAGTCCTGACAAAGCAAATAGAGGGGAAGGTCCATAGGTCTCCTCTTGCTATCAATACACATCCTGAAAACTCCTGAATTCGATCTCATGGGAAAACATTGACACTTTATCAAAAGTATTCACTTGATTCAGCTGATGAGCTTATGCTCTTACACGATGGTTGGGATCTGGGCTTGGTCATCCTGCTTGACGAAGCACATTGAGGGCTTTAACAATGATCTTCACATTTCATTTTCCTCCAACTTCCCACTTCACCAGCTCCCAGGGATGGCAAATTATCTGCTCATTCCCTCCATGGTCTCTTCAGTGAGGGACGTCAGCAGGGCCTGCCAACACCCTCAGAAACCTACAGGTTTGCTGCTTCTCCAGAAGCTTGGTCAGCCTTTCAGGAGCTGCAGTTCAGGAACTCGGCACCAGAGGGCTCATTCCCACAAAAAAAACACCCGAAGGAACCAAGTCGGGGCCTAATTTTCCTTTAGTCTTCAGGTCTGATGTGGCTCATTTAAGAGATTTTGGGAGTGTAGCCAAAGTGAAAAGATGTCAAAGCAGAGAGACAAAGGGAAGAAAAGGTTTGATTTTAACTAGCCAGTTTTGCATTAATGCCAATGCGTTTGGCTTAGAGGAATGACTTCAAGTAGAGTCGGCACCATCCAGAGCCATATGGATGGACTGTCACAGCCCCCGCACCATCCCTTGCAGGAGACACCCCCCTCTCCTAGGCTGAGGCGTGCATTCAAGATGCAAACCTCTGCAGTGCCCACTTGTCACAGGCCTCCCGGCAGAGGCTGACTCATTCCCCATGACCCTCCAAGCCTGCATCAGCTCATTGGGCTTTTGCTCCCCAGCACTGCAACGCTCCAGCCCATGGCAGCTTTGGCTTTGACACCCTCCCTCCATGCTGGGCCAAGGGTTCCCAGTTCCTCCTTGGCAGCTGCCCCTGCTTCCACCTCCTGCCTGCTGCCTTTTGGCCCTGGCGCTCACTCACTTTACACCAGCAGCCTCCTCAGAGGGATGTTTCTCTTCATGGCTATTCAGAGAGATCCTTCCTGCCCTTGGAGGAGGCTGTCCTGTAAGGCCTATGAGATTCCCTGAGCTCCTTCACCCTTCAGAGCTGCTTCCCAGGGCACCGCTTGTATCAGTCTCCCACACACGTCAAAGTCGTCTTCTCCCCATCTGTGCTCAGCTGCTGGCCTTCCTCACTCCTCTTTGACACCTGGGACACCACTATTTCCTGGCCACGACAGCCAAGGCTCACGCTGATGATCACACCCTGACCAGCTCTTCCATGTTGGCCAGTACCTGGGCTAGGTGAGCATCACCCTTCCTGGCCCACCTGGCAGCTGTGTTAAGAAGTCATCCCAGATTCCTCCAGACTGTTGGCACCCTGTTGCTTTGCCTGGCCACTGAATGCCAGGATACTTACGGTTCTTCATGGGAACCTGCTCATGCACCTGGAGGCTTCTCTGGGTAGATGTCAGAAGAGTTTCAAAGGTCCCTTATGGAGGCTGAGTGCCTTTCTTACTGGGATCATCACAGACCAGCACCTCCTGGTGAAAAAAAAAAAAACAAACACCCTTGGATGCAAACTCTCTGGTCCTACGCACTGGTAAGTGTGTAGTTGGCTCATGGCTTGTTCCCCATCCACTGCAGGTTGTTCTCCTCTGGAATCCTGCCTCAAAGCACAAAGGCCTGGGAGACCTTGCTGGTGGTAACAGAGGAAAAGAGGATATCAAGTATCTCAGATCTATCTACACATACTCCTACTAAATTCAGCAGTGCTGCTACATTATCCCTTGGGCTTCTTTAACTGTTCCAGAAGTAGCAAAAGCTCATCTTGGTGCCCTGGAATTCCTTTTGAGTTTCAATTGAGTTTTGATATGGACCATTGCTGGGCCTGGACAGTGCTCTCCTTTAGGACAAGATTTATCCAGGCACACTGTTCAAGTTATTGGTCTTTTCATTGACTGTATCACCAAGGGAGTGAGTGAGGATGCCTGTGTAGTGTGCTTCATGTCCATGCAACGCGTGTCACTGTGGGATAGAGAGGGGTCAGACCTTGCCCCTGAACAGACCTGGTGACTGATGCCTCTGACTGATGCCTCTGAATGATGGCATCAGACAACAGAACAGACACCAAATAGCACTCTCTGTGATGCTGTCTGGGGCATCTGTGATGCATCCACCCTGAATGGTAACTGTTTTCTCGTAGGTCCCGTGTGGCCCATGCCAGCCTTGGCATCTCATGTAGCTCTCTGGGCCAAGGTTTGAACATGAAATTGAGTAGCTGCCCTGAATTCTGTCAGGCAATGTGGGGCTGAACAGGGGAACAATGCCATTATTGTCACTGGAGATCTCTATGATTAGAGAGAGAACACAGAAAATAATATAGGAGTTCTCTATCATAGGTTCTATGATTCTGTGGTTCAGTGAAAGGGCGGTCGATTGGAAGCTTGCTGAACACCTGGGGTCAGAAGGTTGTGACCAGAGGTGCGCAATCCAGCTAGAGGTCATTTACTACGTCTGTACGTGGGGAGTCGACACTGGGACCAACGCTCTTTAACAACTTGGTTAATGGCCTGGATGGTGGGGCAGAGTTCACCCTCAGCGGGTTGCAGACGATATGAAACTGAGAGGAGTTGCTGCTACACAAGATGGTTGTGCTGCCCTTCTGAAGGACCTCAGCAGGCTGGAGAAAGGAGCAGAGGGGAACTTCACCGAGTTCAACAAGGGGAAATACCCAGGCAGCAGTAACACCATTCAGCAGTATATGTTATAGAATCATAGAATAGCTGAGGTTGGAAGGGACCTTTAAGATCATCAAGTCAAACCATTAACATACCCTGACAAAAACCACTTCTAAACCATGTCCCTAAGTACCACATCTACCCTGTTTTTAAACACCTCCAGGGATGGTGAATCCACCACCTTCCTGGGCAGCCTATTCCAATGTTTAATAACCCGTTCAGTGAAAACGTGTTTCCTAATATTCAGTCTAAACCTCCCCTGACATAACTTAAAGCCATTTCCTCTCCTCCTATCATTTGTCAGCAGGGAGGTCAGCCCCCACCTCTCTACAACCTCCTTTCAGGTAGCTGTAGAGGGTGATAAAGTCTCCCCTCAGCCTCCTCTTCTCCAGGCTAAACAACCCCAGTTCCCTCAGTCCTTCCTCATAAGATTTGTCCTCCAGACCCCTCACCAGTTTTGTTGCCCTTCTCTGGACACGCTCCAACACCTCAATGTCCTTGTAGTGAGGGGCCCAAAACTGAACACAGTACTCAAGGTGGGGTCTCACCAGTGCCGAGTACAGGGGAGCGATCACTGCCCCAGTCCTGCTCACCAAACCATTCCTGATACAGGCCAGGATGCTGTTGGCCTTCTTGGCCACCTGGGCACACTGCTGGCTCACATTCAGCCGTCTGTCCACCAACACCCCCAGGTAATTTTCTGCCGGGAAGCTTTCCAGACACTCCGCCCCCATCCTGTAGTGCTGCAGGGGGCTGTTGTGACCCAAGTGCAGGACCCGGCACTTGGACTTGTTGAACCTCACACCATTGACCTCGGCCCATTAGTCCAGCCTGTCCAGATCCCTCTGCAGAGCCAACCTACCCTCAAGCAGATCAGCACGCCCATCTAGTTTAATGTCATCTGCGAACTTACTGAGGGTGCATTCGATCCCCTCATCCAGACCATTGATAAAGATATTAAAGAGAACCGGCCCCAGCACCAAGCCCTGGGATACAACACTTGTGACTGGACACCAACTGGATTGAACTCCATTCACCACCACTCTCTGGGCACGGCCATCCAGATGGTTTTTTACCCAGCGAAGAGTACACGTGGTCCAGGCCATGAGCAGCCAGTTTCTCCAGGAGAATGCTGTGGGAAACGGTGTCAAAAGCTTTGCTACAATCCAGGTAGATTACATCCACAGCTTTTCCCTCATCCACTAAGTGGGTCACCTTGTCATAGAAGGAGATGAGGTTTGTCAGGCATGACCTGCCTTCCACAAACCCATGCTGACTGGGCCTGATCACCCTATTCTCCTGCATGTGCCATATAATGGCCCTGAGGATGATCTGTTCCATGACCTTCCCAGGCACCGAGGTCAGACTGACCGGCCTGTACTTCCCTGGATCCTCCTTCCTGCCCTTCTTGTGGATGGGTGTCACGTTTGCCAACCTCCAGTCAGCTGGGACCTCCCTGGTTAGCCAGGACTTCTCATAAATGATGCAAAGTGGGCTGGTGAGCACTTCCACCAGCTCCCTCAGTACCCTCAGGTGGATCCCATCCAGCCCCATAGATTTGTGTACCTCCAGGTGCTGAAGCAGGTCCCTCACCATTTCCCCTTGGATTACAGGGGATGCATTCTGCTCCCCATCCCTGTCTTCCATCTCAAGGGTCTGGGCACTCAGAGAACAACTGGTTCTACTGCTGAAGACTGAGGCAAAGATGTCATTAAGTACCTCAGCCTTTTCCTCATCCTTGGTCACGATGTTACCGGTCCCATCTACTAGAGGATAGAGAATATCCTCAGTGTTTTTTTATTGCTAATACATTTATAGAAACTTTTTTTTTTGCCCTTGACAACAGAAGCCAGGTATAGTTCTAGCTGGGCTTTGGTCCTTCTAATTTTCTCCCTACATAGCCTCACTACCTCTTTGTAGTCCTCCTGGGTGGCCTGCCCTTCCAAAGGCCATAAATCCTCTTTTTCTCACTAGGTTGCAACCCTAGCTCCCCGTTCAGCCAGGCCGGTCTTTTTCCCAAACGGCTTGTGTTTCGGCACAGGGGGACAGCCTGCTCCTGCGCCTTTAAGACTTCCTTCTTGAAAATCATGCAGGCTTCCTGGGCTCCTTTACCCTGGAGGACTGCCTCCCAGGGGACTTTGTCAACCAGGCTCCTGAAAAGCCCCAAGTCTGCCCCCCGGAAGTCCAGGGTAGCAGTTCTGCTGACAATTACGATAGATGGGACTCCTCGTTTTGAACTACAGAAATTCAACAGACCTCTTAAAGGAATAGTTCATCACTTTAGAGAATTATATTTTTGCGTGTGTGTGTATATATACTTTAGAAGACAAATATAACAGTAATTTGAGTGAGACTGCACTTTTAGAGGACTCTAGTGTCTGAATTTGTGACTATATTTACTTTATAGCCAGCTGTGGTGTGTGGGTTTCGAGGTCTCAGCGTTTTCGAGCTCACCCGGTGCGGGGACCTCAGGAGGAGACCTCAGCACTCGACCCAAGCTGCCACCACGGTTATTTCATACCATGAGCGTCGTCACATTCAATATAGATTAGAAAGTTTGCTGCAAAGTTCATTCTCTCCCTTGATGGCTGCTGTCGTGGTTTGGCCTCAGCCAGCAACAGAGAACCACGCAGCCGCTCGCACGACTCCCACAGCCGTGGGAAAAATCAGCAGAAAAGGGCAAAACTCGTGGGTTGAAATATTATAATTTAGCAGAACAGACAAAGGGAAAAAGAAAGAAAAGAAAGAAAGAAAAACAATAACACCGGTGAAGGAATACAAGAACGCGATTACAGTACCGCCGCGAAGCGCACCGACCGGACCCGCACCGCCGCGACCCGCCCCCGAGTGGCGACTGACTCCCCCGCCCCGGCTAGCTCCTTTTATAGCGGGGCATGGGTCACGTGGTATGGAATACGTGCCTCCCCTGCCGGCTCCTTGGAAATTAACCCCATCCTTGCCGGAACCAGGACAGCTGCCATCCTGAGAACTTCTTCCCCAGTGCCAGATCCCCCAGCCCTCCCCCTCCTCCTGAAGCTGTAGCGCTCGCAGTGTCCCACATTTACTGTCCACTGCTGGGAGTGCACAGCTTCCGACTGATATCGTTGGCTGAGTGTAGTCTTTGTATATTTTGTATTGGTATCTGGATCCATATTGGTTCTTTGGTGTTATAATGTAAATTATCCAATCTTTGTCTATTAAATCTGTTGACATTTCCACCCATGTGTTTGCTTGTTTTTTGCCTGATTCCCTTTCCTGGGTGGGCAGGGGTCATGGGGTGACAGAGTGATTGTCTAAATGACAATAAATTGTGAGGGGTTTCTCAAACCATAACACAGGCACAACTTTATGGTGAGGCTCTGGACTTGGTTTCTTCTTCCCCATTGCTCGGGGAAGCCGGGAGGTGGTGTGCGGTTTTCCTACACTCAGCCTCGCTCACCCTCACACCCCATGGCCCCCAGGAAGAGCCCTGAGCTACCAGTGAGGGGCAGGACCTGCCTTCCCAGGGCCTGGGGGTCAGGGGTTGGCCTTTCTGCTGCATCAACCAAGCCAAGGGGTTCCTCAGCATTACAGCCACCTGCACAGTGCCTTTGCCTACCTGCAGCCACAGCCTCCAGTTATCTCCTCTAACGAGCCCATGGGGAGGCTTTGGCAGTAACGACCCTCAGTGGGGCCAATCAAGGCTTCAAGGTACTTTGCTTCTGACTTGGACTTCTGGAGCACTTTGTTCAGTCTCCTCTCAGTGTCTGAGGTTGATGGAGTCAGGGCCAAATACATCATGGGGCTCGTTAAGGTACAGAAAGTCCTAATGAGCTATTTCTCTCCCTGTCATTTGCTTCAAGTCTTCAATAAAGCTAATTGGAGATGTTTCATAGTGTAATTTAGAAAGAAGATTTTACAGAGAACCTAATAGAAAATATTTTTTTATTTATTTCAAAGTTTCTTTTTATTAACTTTTCAGTGAGAAAGATGCGATAGAAGCAGTCAGCAGTTGATATTGATGCAGAGGGTCTCCTCAGGAGGTCTGGACAGCCAGGAAAAGCAGTCCCCTGAGGTCTGAGACTGTATGGACAGCCTTGCTCCTCACCTCCCCTTCCTCCCCATCCCTGTCATTGTCCAACTGGGGTTTGCATCACTTTTCCTTACCTCAGACTTCTCCACTGAAGTCTGCAGCTGGGTGTTACAGCTCCATTGCACCATCTCCCTCCTGCGCTCCTCAGAGACCTGGCTGCACCCAGGCACAGGAGGAGTTTTGCTCTTTGCAAGCAGAGAAAAGTAAAGCATGATCAAGTTTGATAAACAATAAAACACCCTCTGCAACCAGATGCTCAGGACAAGCTGCCTCTAATGAGGTTGCTTTGCTACAAGGGATGATCTTATCAGAAATGCTTTAGATGGACACGTACAAAAAGAGAGATATAAACGTAGTTACAGACTTGGCTAAAGGAGATAATTAGACAACTGAAAGACAGGCAAACTTGTAACTCCCTGAAGCTCAAAGCAGCAGCTGGATAGGTGACAGGAATCTGAATGACCAAAGAGGAAGGGCAGGAGAAAAGTGGAGTGCAATAGAAAAGGCCTTTGTCGAGACAGTCTGCATCTGAAAAGCTGACTTTAGAAATGGTCATTGTATATAAACAGGTGATACAGGTCTGAAAGTTGAGGGAAATTAAAACCACTTTATTAACAGGCAGAATAGTGGCAATGAAGTCACAGGGGAAGATCAATACTTCTGTGGAATATCATCTTTGAAAGGTCATTGGATTTGCAGAGGTCTCTTGTGAGAGAGGACAATCAAGTGTTGGACCCAACTTTGAAGGAGGCCAAAAGTGCAGCTCAGGGAACTACTGGCCCAGAAAGCCAACCACATCCTGGGCTGCATCAAAAGGAGCGTACCCATAATGTGTCCTACAGCCCTAGGCAACAAGGATGCACATAGAGAGCATGTATATAAACAGGTGATACAGGTCTGAAAGACGAGAAACATTAAAACCACTTTATTAACAGGCAGAATAGTGGCAATGAAGTCACAGGGGAAGATCTATACTTCTGTGGAATATAATTTTTGAAAGGCCATTGGATTTGCAGAGGTCTCTTGTAAGAGAGGACAATCAAGTGTTGGACCCAAATTTGACCAAGGCCAAAAGTGCAACTCAGGGAACCACTGGCTGTTCAAACTCAGATTGCTGAGGAGTGTGCCATGAGTCATTGTCCTCTTTTGTGACATTTCTGGGCACCAAAAAGAGAAGAATGTGTCCAAATGCAGTCAGCATGGACTTGCTGAGGCTACATACTGGGACATAGTGGGGCATGTGCACTTTCAGCCCAGAAAGCCAACCACATCCTGGGTTGCATCAAAAGAAGCGTACCCATAATGTGTCCTACTGCCCTAGGCAACAATCCCCGTAGTCCAAATGGTGATCCAGAGAGCTGCTCTCTTTGATTCATCTTGTTGGGTTTCACTCCTGGGGCTGATGGCTGTTCCAGGGCAGCTCTGGAAGGAGGTGAGCTGAGATGTTCCTTCCTCAGGAGTCTGTAATTGGGGTTTCCATCTGCCACTGTGCCTCTGTGCTCTTCTTGATTTCTGGAGATGGGCTCTTGATGAGCTGCTGGCTCTGCTGTGGTGGGTTGGGGAGCAGGACATTAAGTGAGTTACACCCCTGACATTGCTTGTGCCTTCTTCAGTTGCAGATGAGCTTCTTATCACTCAACCTAAAACAATCCAATGAGAACATAAATCTCCTGAGACATCTGTGTTTGGCGGTTACATGCATATTCATTGGTATTATTTAACATAGGAGAGCAGATCATTGGAGTTGCTGTCCAGAAAGGCATCGTGACTGAGGGAAAAGCTATCGTGTTGCACGGGCAATGGCTTCATTCAGGGCCAGTGTCACAGCCTTGTTTCTAAGACTGTAGATGAATGGATTTAAGAATGGGTACAGGACAGTGTTCAGCAAAGCTACCATTCTGTTTGCCTCCAAGGAAACATCTCCTGAAGGATGCACATAGAGAGCAATGCAGCTCCCGTATACAATGGCCAAGGTGGTGAGATGAGAAGAACATGTAGCAAAGGCTTTTTTCCTGCCGGAGGCTGCTGGGAGGTGTAGAATACAGGGAAGGATGCCTATGTAAAATGTCAGAGTTAAACATAAGGAACCGAGAATGACAAACGAAAATAAAACTGAGTCTATTTTCCAAATCAGGCTGGTGTCAGAGCAGGACAATTTGAATAAGGGGGAGTTGTCACAAAAAAAATGATGGATCTTGTTCGAACCACAGAAAGTCAGCTTGTAGAGGAGGACTGGACGGTAAGTCAACAGTGTGATGCCCATGACCCAAGCAGCAAGAACCAGGTGGACGCAGAGCTGAGGCTTCATGATGGCAGTGTAACGCAAAGGCTGGCAGATGGCAACATAGCAGTCAAAGGACATGACAACAAGTAGAACAAACTCTGTACAGCCCAGGGCAAAATAGAAATAGGATTGGGCAAAGCAGCTGCTTAGTGAGATTGTTCTCCTACCAGAACCCAGGATCACAAACAATTTGATGCTCGTGGAGGACGTAAAGCAGATTTCCAGGAAGGACAGGTTGCTGATGAAAAAGTACATGGGGGTTTGCAGGCGGTGATCCACACACACGAGGAAAATGATGGTTGTGTTCCCCATCACTGTTGTCAGGTATATGAGCAGAAGGACCAGAGAGAGAAATAGCTGTAGTCTTTGATCAAGCCCCGAGAAACCCTCGAGGATGAACTCAGTAACTGCAGTTTCATTTTCTGGTCCCATGCTGAATTTCAGTTCATCCTGCCGAGGCAGGAACACGGCACAAAGCCAAGTGTGATAATTTCATGGTCTGGATGACAAGGTCTATCCTTCCTCTTCTACGCCTTTCCTTTCCTGCAGTCTTCCTATAGAACACAGAGATAGTCCTCCAAGCATTTCTCACACCCTGGCTTTTATGTTTTACATTTCAGTCCCCAGAGTATTTGTCATCTTCTTTCTACCTTTTTCAAACACTCACAAAGGGTTCTTTCTGCAGAACAGAAGATTTTAAAGAGGCTTTTAGCCATTTCAGCCCATTCCTGGGAAATTCCAAATTCACTCAGACCTATTGCAAACATCTGTCATACCTATGTGCCAAACTCATCTCTTCTATTGCACAAATGCTAAACCATCAAATCAAATCAAATCAAATCAAATCAAATCAAATCAAATCAAATCAAATCAAATCAAATCAAATGTGTATGTTGAAAGCTCTTTTTTGTACTTTTCAGTACTTGCCTTTTTGGGCTAGGAATCCCTGAGGATTTGTTGATTTCAAACCAAGTAATATCAAGCACCTCTTTTGTAATCCCCTGCTCTCTTCCACAGATTCTGGCTCTCTGTTTCTTCAGGAAAGGGGGAGGGGGTGGAATAGGGACCACATAGAACTTGTCTTCTTCAGTATTCTAAATAATGATTGAAATTTACCATGGTTCCACACACTCTGTCACACGGTCTCCTCTGACATTCGTCTGGGCCGAAATGCAGTGGTTTCCAAACAGCGGCTCATTGCTATTACTACCAAATGTCCTGACCTAAATGCAGGGCAAGAGAAGAGTGTCTGGAAGAGATTTGTAATCTTTCTTTGGCATGCCAGTTATGGGTTGGGAGGACCCAGTCTCTAGCATTTTCTCGTGTCTCCATTGACTGTAGAGGGAGCCTTGGGGAAACAAGTTCTCATAGGCACCTGCAACGAAGTACATGGAACTCATTATTCGAGTCTCAAATCTCTGACTCATTAACATACTGTTTGTTTTTTTTTTCATCAAAATACACATTTAACAGAAGGAAGCACAAGAAAAAATACATGCAATAAAGACTGATGTTTTTCCCTTCATCTTTGCATTTGCTTTTAGACATAGAAAGAAGCAGAGCAGATGACCCCCCCAAATTAGGATGATTCAAAATGGAAGGGGAGGAGAGGGAGGGGAGGAGACGGTGGGTTTGAATCAGGGATGCAAAGCTTCTCCACAGCCTGTGTTGTCCCCGCAGGCTCTGTCCAGGGCAGAATGGGTAGCACTTACCCAAGGAGTAAAATGGGAAGTTCAGTATAGGGCGGTGCCCCATGCTTGCATGGACATTTGAGCTTGGGGCTCAGGCTTCTCTTAGAACCCAATCGCCCGGCTTGTTCTTTGCCTCTAGTCTGGCACAGGGGAATTTCTGCACTGGCTTTGCCTGGAAAACTTTCTGAGGTTAAACCACTGGCTGGATGCGGCTCAGGCTCAGTCACCTACAGCAGGATGAGCATAGTGAGTCAGTGCAACAGAGGTCACAGTCCCAGTTTCCATTTTCTGGGTCAGTTCAAACACCCAAAGGGTTGTGTGTTCTTACTCTGTTGGGTGACACCTAAATTATCTGAAAATAAGAGGAGAGAGCAACGCTAATGTTTCATAGTAGCTGGTGCCCACGCGGGCTGCTCCCGGCAAAGGGACAATGCCGCAGAAGAAGCAGTCTCTACACTGGGCACAGAGGGTCCGATGGCATACAAGTTGGTGGGGCTGAGCATGGATAGAGTTGTCATTCCCCAGCAGCTAAAGATAAGCATGGAGCACAACCAGGAGTTCGTAAGGACAGAGTAGTATGAGGGGTTGCAAATGGCACTGCAGCAAAGGAAACACATCCCAGCACATAGGTTAAACTCACCTGGGCCCAGGAAGACAGAGGAGAAGGTCTGTGACTTGTAAGCAGCCACAGAGACTGCCAAACATGTTAGGGGAATGACCAAAGTGAATTAAATGGCCAAGAAGGACAAGATGCTGAGGAAGGGATCCATGGGGGTGTGGTATAGCGGCAGAGTCAAATGATGGCAATGGTGACTGCATTCCCCGTGACAGTGAGCAGATAAATCACCAGCAGCAGTGTGAAAAGGAGGACTTTCCACTCTGGAATGACTGGAAAGGTCTTCAGGAAAGATGTGGTATGGTTGTGAGGATCCATTTCTGTACCCAGTCAGTTGAACGCATGACAAGGGTAACTAATACCATGTTGTGTTTTTGACCCTTCCTTCCCTTTTCTTGGGCTTCCTCTTCCTTCTTGAAATGGGACACCAGAACTGCCCTCTGTAAGGATTCTGCTTTTCTCTGTGTTTTTACCCAGTGGCATGAAACAAATATTGATCCAGCCCACTTGTCTTCAGACTCAGGAAATGCCTCTCCAGCCTTGCTGGTTTGCATGGGTATTCTGGACTGCCAGCTAGGAACTGATATTTCTGGCAAAAGCTGTATGAATTCTGTTACATTTCTCATGGTGGTGTAGCTGGGCATCAAGCCTGTGCAAGTGTGCAGCCAGAGCACTTCAGTCATTAATCCCCTGGGTGGTCCAGGGACCCTCCCAACTCATCATCTACATCGACAAGAGGAGACACTGGTCTGAGAGAGGGGATTGACATGGAACCAAAGGATTGAGTTGAGTCACCCCCTTCAAAATTAACCAGCTCCAAAATGAGCCAAAATGAGTCACCTTCAAAATTAACTGCTGGACTTGGCAGTGTTAGGTTAACAGTTGGACTCGATGATCTTAAAGGCTTTTTCCAACCTCAATCACTCTATGATTCTATGATCATTTCAGAAGCATCTCTTCTACAGACCCACGCAGCCATTGCAAAAGTCTCCTTGCAATTTCCCTTTAAGCCTTCCCTTGACTAGGATGCCTACAGCACCATAATCCATGTATTGCTATATACATACTGAAATCGGCACTCTCGGATAAGTCCCTGTTGTGTGTAGCCCTGGAAAACTCCTTTTGAGTGTAAAGGAAAACAGAACCAGCAGGAAAGTGGTTTGGCAACAAAATAGGAAAACAGAGCAAAGGGGGAAAAAGGGACCGTGTGAGTGGAAACAGGTTTCTAGTCAGCAGGCTTCTCTGATGGAGCCCTGCAGTAGCCTGTGTCCCGTGTTCTCATTGGAGCCGATTTCCAACTACCTTCTGTGCGGGCGCATCCTCTGTTCTTAGTGGGCATGTGTGAATGGCAGTGAACTTCAAGCTGGAATCACCGGTGAGGAGGATACGAGGTCTGTCTTCCAGCAACTGGAGCAGGGCTGCAAACATCCTGGACTCCAATGCCCGGGTGCAGGCAATGAGGAGACCATGAAGACCAGGGTCCAGCAGCTGGATAGAACCAGTGCCTAAGGCAGACCTGGGTCTTCTCCTAGAGAGACTCATGGGCTGGAGAAGGCTGACTGGCTCTCTCCTGCCCTCTGCGCATGGCTCACAGGGCCCTGCTGACCATAGACCTCAACGTTGCAAGAGCTGAGGAACTCCTGGAGGAACAGCATGGTACAAATTGGCAAAATGGGCTTTGAGTCCTTGCCGGTCCTGGCTCTCCAGACTGTACCTGCACAGCTTGATCAGGACACGGTTCTTCAGCCGCCACCAGCATCAGGTAGGCACCAGTGAGGACCCTCAGCTCCCTTCAGTCAGGGGAGCAGTGTCTGTAAGCAAGTTGTCTTGTGGAAGAAAAAGGGGGCCAAGGTGTCTGGGAGTCACTATCAGAACCCAAGTGGGAAAGGAAAAATGCTCTTGTTTTTGACAGAAAATCTCATCTGGAGTTAAAGCATGGGTCAGACCTTAACTAGAGCCAAGAGTGAACATAAATATCATCCAGGAAAAAATTCCTTCACGTGCACTGGCTCAAACCAGATCACTCACAGAATCCCAGGATCACACCGGTAGGGTTTTGGAGGGGGTCTCTGGAGATTGTCTTGTCCCACCCACCTGCTAAACCCCCCTTCAGCTAGTGTGCCTGAAGGGTGGTGGGATCTGCTCAGGGAAGGCTGCTCATGGGCCCCTCGTCCCCCCGCTCTGGCCTCACACACATCGAAAGCCACCAACAGCTGGGGCACATCTGGAGCAAGGCTTCATGTGTGATCAGAGATGGATCTGCAGAGACCCCCACCAGGAACGGCTACAACCTTACAGTTACAAAAGGACTCTGCTTGTGAAGAAACCATTAGCCTTGGTAACTACATGGTTTCATTCTTATGATGCAAGTGGATGGAGACCTCTCTTATGAAGAGAGGCTGAGAGAGTTGGGGTTCTTCAGTCTGCAGAAGAGAAGGCTCCAGGGAGACCTTACAGTGGCCTTCCAGTACTTAAAGGGGGCCTACAAGAAAGCTGGAGAGGGACTTTTTACAAGGGCATGTAGTGATAGGACGAGGGGGAATGGCTTCAAACTGGAAAAGGGGAGATTTAGATTGGATATGGGAAAAGAAATTCTTCGCTCTGAGGGTGGTGAGACACTGGCACAGGTTTCCCAGAGAAGCTGTGGCTGTTCCATCCCTTGAGGTGTTCAAGGCCAGGCTGGATGGGGCCTTGAGCAACCTGGACTGATGGAAGGTGCCCATGACAGGGGGTTGGAACAAGATGATTTTTAAGGTCCCTTCCAACTCTAACCATCCTAGGAGTCTATGATTCTATAACCTGAAACGGGAGATTCTGACCTGGAACAGGAAGAACATCAGACAAACAGACACTGGAACAAGTTGTCCAGACAGGCTATGGAATGTCTACCCTTTGCAGTTTTCAAGACCCTACTGGGACACAGCCCTGACCACCAAGTCTGACTTCACTGGAGACAATGCTCTGTGCAGTTGCTACCCTAAATGATGTCCCAGGGTCCTTCTCTCCCTTTGCACTCAGAGGAGAGACCTGAGGGGTCCACCTGTCATGAGGAGCAAGTCAGCAGAGCTGAACCTAAGTCAGCTCCCTCAACCTAAAGCTGGAGCCAAGCAGAACCCTGTGCACCATTCCTCTAGGAGGGTGGAGTCCTAACTGTCACTCTAGATCAGCAGCTGAGCTCACTTTAGTCCCCAGCAAGTGAAGCACCTTGGCCTCTGGGGAAGGTTTGGGTTTCCTCTCTCCTTAAAGGGCAGAGCCTGGCACCCCTGTGGGGGACTTATCCTGTCCCACATTCCCAGTCTCCTCAGCTTGGAGGAAATCACTCCTTCCTCCCCAACAACCATTCGTGGAGTCTAGAAGGACAAGATGTGAGGAGCATCTCATTACAGTTCTGCTCCATGAGCTGGAAGAGATCACGGCTCATTCCCCAGCTCGTTTCCCCGCCTCCAAAGAGCACAGAGGTCCAAGGGAGGGCAGCTCAGGGCTTTCATCCCCCCGGGGCTTCACTTGCACAGGGCTCACTTTCTGTGACACAGAGAGTTGAGCTGCAGCAGAAACCTTCAGGAGCCTTTTCTATAAACCTGGGAGGCACTGCAGAGAAGGGGATATTCAGGTGCTGCTGAAGACTCTCAGAAGGAGATGGTGACAGGTGAGTGCAAGGACAAGAGCAGCGACTAAGCCATGGGTCAGGGTCTGCAGGCAGAATTGGAAAGGGGAGGGTGGAATGCGGAAGAGGCAGGAGATAGCCCCCAGACCTTGCCTTTCATGCTCCATTCCCCTCAGAGGAAGGGCTGTGACATCCTGCTGGGGACTACAGGTAGGTGCTGGGTTTGCTGAGGTGGGTGTCATTAATGTGCCAGTGGCTCTTTGCACAGCGGCCACTAGGAAGTGGGGCCATGTGTCTTGGTACAGCCCTGTCCTGCACGTCTTCTTATTCCAGCTCACTCTTTCCTCTGGATACCCTCCCTGGGTCCTTGACGCCACTGAACAGATACAGGCAGCGTGGTTGTCAGTGCAGAGACAGAGCTGCGGGGCATCAGCTGATGGGCACTCGGACACCTCCGTGGACATGAAGAGGTTGGAGAGGAGGGTATGGGGCCAGCGTGCCAACACACGTCCTTTAATGTCTCAACTCTTATTCTCTCTCTGTCTCTTTCTCCATCTTGCTTGTGTCTTAGGGCTTCACCTCAATGCCTCAGCTCTCTCACAGCTGTCTCTCAGCCATCCACATGGGGTGTGATTTACTGAGAGCACTGACTCTGGGGCACCCTCCCCATGGAAGCACCTTCTGGAACAATGCATCCCAGTGTAGGTGCGCTGAATCACTGAGTCAAAGGGCTCCTCCGTCCCAGGAACTCTCTGGGCTCTCCAGGTGCCTGCCTTGGCCATCTCCAACTCTCTGTCAAATGTGTAAAGTTTGAGGCAGAGCATCATCAGGGACAGTGTTTTGTCTGACCCGAGTGTTATGGAAGCCCAGAGAGGTGGTGTGGGCTTTCTCTTTCAGCCACAGGCGTTCCCTGGGCAGGCAACCAGGTGTGTATCAGGCATTTACTGGAAACGTGTGGTTCATGAGGATCCTGCACCGCCTCAGCCCCCACTCACCCCCGGGACACTCTTGTGTCTTCATTGCAGTGCTGAACAGGGAGCCCTGAGCACTCAGGTGGCAATGCTGAGGTCAATGATGTATTATTCCCCTAAAGGCTTTTTTGCATGATGGAGTTTTCCTCCCTGGCCCATCTTTCTGTTGCTTGAAAGCAGGATTTGGTTAAACCTATGCTGGCTAGTCCTGGCAATAACTTCACGCATCATCATCTAATGTGATCAAATGAACTTTCTCTTTCATTCCACAGAAATAGGCACCTCGATGCGGCAACTCACCTCTCTAATCAGAGGAGATTCTTCAAAGAAGAGCAGTTTGGCCCTCTCAAAGAACCTTTTCTTGCCCATAGTGCCCCTAAACCAAGTCGGAATTCAGTCAAATGGGGGAAAACCTCCATGTTGTCTCTGGCAGTGACTTCTTCCCAGTTCATTTTCACAAAAAACACAGAAACGCATGCCCTTCCCCAGGTTCCCTTCCTGCCTCATGGGGAAAACAAGGTCCTACGGCACTTCATGGAGAAAGAAGAATGGGACAACCAGACCTCAGCAGTGGTGTTCCTCCTGCTGGGATTGAGTAACGTTCCCCAAGCTTCAGGTGCCTCTCTTCATCCTCTCTCTCATGTTCTACACGGTGACCATGTTTGGCAACATCCTCGTTGTTGTGCTGGTGGTGGCAGATCGGCATCTTCACACTCCCATGTACTTCTTCCTGGGGAATTTATCCAGTGTAGAAATCTGCTATACCTCCACTATCCTGCCCAGGCTGCTGGCCAGCTTCCTAACCAGGGACAGAACCATTTCTGCTCAAGGCTGCATGACGCAGTTCTTTTTCTTTTGCTGTTTTGCAGGTGCCGAGTGCTACCTGCTGGCCACCATGTCCTATGATCGGTACTTGGCCATATGTCAACCCCTGCTCTATGCAAGCCTCATGAACTGGAAGCTCTGTCTCCAGCTGGCGGCTGGGTCCTGGCTAGCAGGATTACTGATGTCTACCAGAGTCACTGGACAATTTTCCAAGTTACACTTCTGTGGTCCCAATGCAATTGATCACTTCTTCTGTGATTTTGCCCCGTTGCTAGAGCTCGCCTGCAGTGACACCACCGTGCTTAGACTGGTGACTTTCATAATCTGTTTTCTGGATGTAGTCGTCCCGTTTGTAGTCACTTTGGTATCCTACATCTGCATCATAGCTGCGATCCTGAGGATCCCCACCACCATGGGGAGGCAGAAGGCCTTCTCCACCTGCTCCTCTCACCTCATGGTGGTCACTGTTTTCTATGGCACCCTCGTCGTTGTCTATATGATACCCAGGACAGCCTCACTGAGGCAGCTCAATCAAGTGCTCTCCTTTTTCTACACCATCCTCACGCCCATGGTCAATCCTCTCCTCTACAGCCTGCGGAACAGGGAGGTCAAGGGGGCTCTAGGAAATGCACTCAGAAAAACTGTGGCCTGCGTCGAGAGCTCATACTAGTTGAGATCCACCAGGAAGACACAGGTTGTGGGTCTCCTTTGACCAAGCATGGACAATTCGTAAGTGCATATTTTGTGTCCCAGGTCTATCTTTAGAAGTGCAGAATCTGTGGACTGGTTGTGGAATGAGAAGTGGGAGAGGGGAATTTGTGTCTTAAAGAAATACAGGTCTGGTGTTGAAGAGTGTCAAATCTTCCCTGGCTTGCTTCCTTCTTTAAAGTAAACACGATTGTGATCCTGCAGGTGGGAGCTGTGAAATGCCACACCTGCCCAGGAGTGGGAGAAAACTTACGCTAAACATGCTGTTTCCTCTTCCGTTACCCAGCCAAGCTGAGGGCTGCCATTCTTGCATGCCTGGGACTCCTCAGGGCACCTCCCTATTGGCAGTGAGAAGTGGGCAGCTGAATCAAGACCCACTAGTGGACACGTCTAAATTCCAGTAGATGCATGCCAGCCCTCGTGTTCTCTGGGCTTCCTAGCAGAGGACAACTGTGAAAGCTAGTCTGACAGGGTCACCCCCCCGAAAAGAAAAACCAAGATCCATCTTCAGAAGACAGGCAAACAAGCTGGGTCTTGGCTTCCTGATGTTTTAACACAGCAATCATCACTTTCCCCTTTCTTTCCTCCTCCTAATCTGTTTCCCCCTCTCCGACCCTCCTCTCCCAATGTCTTTACTTTTTTGTTTCCCACTGGCTGACTGAGGTATGGCAAACTCAGTCCTCCTGTTTTCTTCTTTCTTGCATGAGAGAACAAGGTCAGCTCATGAGGCATGACTGAGTGAAGATACCCCCAGCAGCGGGCATGCCCCATTTCCTGCCCTGAGGCACGCACACAAGATGGAAATGTCTCCATCATCCCTGATTTGCGCAAGGGCCTTCGGCCCTGACATACTGCCACAACACGCTTATTCCTCCTCCAAGCACAGACGAAAATTCCTTCCCACTTCCAGGCTCAAATCACAGTTGCAAGAATTTGCTGCCCTTCAGAAGAGGCCTTGAGCTTCTTGGATCTTCTTGGTGCTCATGGCAATGTTCTTGGCTGCCTCCAGGGTTGATGGGCTTCTTGTCTATAGCAAGGACATTATGACAAACTTTTAGGAAATGTTTGCTTTTCTGTCATTCCGACATATAGAAAGAGTAGACATAGAAAAGAGTGAAATACACGGAAATGGATGCTGAGCTAAGGGACAGTAAGAACCAGGTGAGATACCCCCATAGCTGTGGCTTCCTGGCAAGAAGCCCATCCTGCGAAGGGGATCCAGCCTCTGCCGCTCTGGAGTGGGGAATCAGCAGTGTCCATGCCACCTGGGGACACATACAGTGACTTTTGAAAGACCACCCTTCCTCTGAACTGCTTTGGATTTGTTCTTGAGGATGGGGTATCACGGCTCACGCTGCAAATACTGATTTCACTGGCACTGCCCAGAGCGGCTGTCCAAGATGCAAACTGCTGCATTTAGATTTAGGCAGATTAATGTTTGTGGGTGACTTTGGATTGTTCTTTTGTGATTGGTGGGGCTTTTGTTTGTTTAGTTTTGGGGGAGGGTGTTACTTTTTTTAGATACTGATAGGGAACTCACACAACCGCCTGAAGGATTGTTGGAGGATTACTGACAGAAGGCCCAGCATTTCTTGCATCTCAAGACATGAGATGCCAGAGGCCAAGGGAAAGATGGTTTGGGCACTACCTTGGGATTTGGGGAACAGATACTCGCTCCCCTCTCGCAACACCCTGCTCTCCTCAGTGAGGGCTGTGAAAAACTCTGCCAACCAGGTCTGAACTCACATTTGTCTCAGGTAACTTATGTCTAACTGCAGCCAATGTGGTCCAGCCAGCTCAGGATTTGAGTTTCCATTGGAGGACAAATCATTTCAATTCACACTTCTTTTCCATCTTCACTCTGACACTGAAAGTTGTGTGACACAACTGTCCTGGCTCTCCGGGAAGGATGGGCAAAAGTTTGATACCTGAACGGGAACTTTTGCCCTTGCTGGAAATAGGAACGCAGCAGGCTCGAGCCAAGAGACCCAAGAAACAAAACTTCCCATAGGGCCAACTAATGAAAACTTCCCACAGGTTGTGGGACCTTCTCTTTACTGACAGAGAATTAGTGAGTCTGGAAAATACAGCTTCAGCTATTTTTCCCTCTCTCTTTGTAACGTGGCTCTCAGAATTTATGTAGAATAGAATCATGGAATCATAGAATCATGGAATCATAGAATCATGGAATCATAGAATCATAAAATCATGGAATCGTTTAGGTTGGAAGGGACCTTTAGGTTCATTGACTCCAACTGTTAACCAAGTCCACCACTAAACCATGTCCCTCAGCACCACCCCAACATGTCTTTTCAATACCTCCAGGGATGGTGTCTCAACCCCTTCCCGGGTAGCCTGGTCTAATGCTTGATAATCCTCTCAGTCAAGACGTTTTTCCTAATGTCTAATGTAAACCTCCCCCGGTGCAACTCGAGCCCAATTCCTCTTGTCCTATTGCTTGTTACTTAGTAGAAGAGACCAAGCCTCACCTGGCTACAACCTCCTTTCAGGTAGTTGTAGAGAGCAATAAGGTCTCCCCTCAGCCTGCTTTTCTCCAGGCTAAAAAAGCCCAGTTCCTTCAGACACTGGCTGAGATCATTGTTGCACATTTGGGCTGAAGCCCCCCAGCTGTGGCACCAGGCAAGCGGTGACTTGCCACAAGGAATCCTGGTACCAAGAGTCCAAGACCCCATGTGTGCTACTGATGGGACAAGAAGAGGGGGTACTCATGGCCAGCTCTTCTTCTGCTGGGAGAAATACCACTGCTGGAAGTAAGTGTCTCTGCCCACCAGAGGGAGGGAACATCAGAGATTGCATCAGCCTTTTTCACAGGCGGTTCCCCTGGAGCCCCAGGGACACCTCCAGGGAGCCCAGAGCGGACAGAGAGAGTGCCACCGCGGGCTGGTCCTCTGCTGCTGAGCTGGGCCGGGCTGCTGGGCCGGAGGGAGCTCCTGGCAAGTGGGCAGCGCTGCAGAGAGACAGCTCTGCCCAGGAGCAGCTCCTCTGCACAGCGCAGCAGGGCTGAGGGCACTGTCTGCAGGCAGCGAGGGCAGAGCAGAGTGTTCACCAGGGGAGGCATCTCCACAGCCCTCGGCACAGTAAGTCTCTGGCTGCGGGGCAGTGCAGCTGCAGCTCCTGGCACCATCTACAGCTGGCACCTTCCATGGCTGGGGCAAAGGAGAAGGACGTGCTCCAGAGCAGGGCTTCCCTGCCCCACCATCAGAGGCACAGGGCACGATGGCTGCCTGCTCCTGGGGACGTCTGCAGGAGGTGACACTGGGTGTGCAGGCAGGGGTGGGCAGAGCTGTCCTTGCCAGCAGGGTCCCTGCCCCCCGGGGGCTGTATGCCGGGGCAGGGGCTCTGCCGCCTGCTAGGGTATGCTCTCAGCCTGCCCGGGGAGCTCCCATGGCGCTGTGTGGAGAAGCTGTGGGTGGAAGGAGTGACCGCCAGTGAGGCAGATTACTTCTGCTTTTGCAAGGGAGCTGCAGGGCTGAGGACTGCTCCCAGCTCCAGATCACCCCAAGGACATTTGCAGAGGGTTCTTTTGAAAAATGATGTCAAGGAACTATTCACCTGCAGGGGAACAAGTCTGTGCTGTGAGTTTTCTCCTCTTGGTCGGCTGGATGGGCAGGGAGAGATGGGAATGGATTTCTCCACCGTGCACAAGGCTCTGAGACCCCATTTGTTGATAGGACTTGTCTGAGGTTCTCGTTAACCCCTGCACACGAAGATGTCCCTGGGCAGTGCCCTGCTGCCAGGAGGGGTCTGCAGGGCAGAGCTGTGCACGCAGCAGGCGGAATGGGGTCTGTGAGCATGAAGAGGGAGGAGATATGGGGACAGAGAAACAGGTCCTGGCCAAGACAAGCTCCAGGTAAGAGAGTCATGGGCAGGGAGGAAGAGAGGCGGGCTCCCAGAAATGCTGTGGGAAGGGGGATACAGGCATCTCCCTGCCCTCCCCGACAGTGCAGATGCCTTCCCTGGAGCAACCCCTGGTCCCCTCGCTCACACAGCAGAGCCTCTGCCCTTCGTGTCATGCGGGTTTGGTCATGAGTTGCCTTTCCAGCAACCTGACCACCACAGAGGAGATTTGCTCAAGTGTCCGACTGTGTCTCCCTCTCCTGCCTGCCCTGGCAGAGGTACTTTGGCATTCCCTCTTCTCCCGTCTGCCCTTGTTCTTACTGTTACACTCCCTGGTGGGGGGGGCTAAGGATTGAAGCGCAGCTGAGACACCAACACTGCACATCCTTTCGTGCACGTATGTCCATGGAGGAAAAGCAGCCAACTTGCATCCTGTCTGCCTTTGGCGCTCTTGGAATCACAGTGTATGTGGCTGGAAATGACCTGATCGTGCCTTCAGGATAAGCAAATTTAAGATAAGTGATTCCTTGTTTGAGGGGTCCTGCTGGGCTGCAGGCTGCCCTCCAGAAGGACACAGTTCTCCCACGGCATCTCTGTGTTATCTAGCAGTCCCACAGAGAAGACATCGTGGTGCTAAAGCCATGGAAACGCTGCTGGGCAGCTGTCTGTGGGCAGCTGTAATGAGCCCTCTGTGTCCCTGGCTGGGAGGGCAGAGCTGAGGTCTTCCTCAGGTATGATTAGAGGGGCTGAGGGCTTTAGAGAGATGCACTTGGAAGGCGCATTCCTCTGCTCGCACCAGTGCCACAGAATCGTAGACTCCTAGAATGGTGTGGTTGGAAGGGGCCTTTATGGGTCACCTAGTCAACCCCTTGCAATGACAGCCCGTTTGTGTCTCAGGACCCACAAGGCGCAGCAGGATTTCTGTCTTAAAAACACTCCTAAGGTGTGTTGGGGCAACTAAAACAGTATGAACACAACAACATCCCCACAGCTCTGCTCTGCAGTCGGGTGCATTGGGAGCCACAATGCTGAACAGCTCTTTGCTATCAAAAGTGGATTTAATCTGAGATCACCCCAAGTTCCTATTTTCCTTTTGCTGTAGGACAGGTCTGAGTCCTGCAGAGCCAACAGCAGAACCTTCTGTTCTCTGGGGCACCCTCAGACAGCACCAATCTCAGCTCACAAAAGGTCTTCCTGGAAAGGTAAAAGTGGTTTGGGGGGGTTTTATGAGAAATTGAATAGATTATACTCAGAGAATTCCAGCTCTGGAGCCCCAAGCAAAAGAAGGGCATGGACCTGTTGGAGTGGGTCCAGAGGATGGCCACAAAGATGATCAGAGGGCTGGAGGCCCTCTCCGATGAGGACAGGCTGGGAGAGTTAGAGTTTCTCAGCCTGGAGAAGAGACGGTTCCATGGAGAACTTACTGCGGCCCTCCAGTAACTAAAGGGGCTACAGGAGAGCTGGGGAAGGACATTTTACAAGGGCACGTAGTGACAGGCTGAGGGGGAATGGCTTTCAACTGGAAGAAGGTAGATTTATATTAGGAAGAAATTTTTCACTTTTATGGTGTTAAGGCACTGGAGCAGGTGTCCCAAAGAAGTTGCGGAAGCTCCAACCCTGGAGGTGTTCAAGGCCAGGCTGGATGGAGCTTTGAGCAACCTGGTGTGGTTGGAGGTGTCCCTGCCCATGGCAAGGGGGTTGCAACTCAGTGATCTTCAAGGTCCCTTCCAACCTAAACCATTCTATGATTCTATGAATTCTACCCTAACTTGTCACTGTCTTTACATTTTGAAAAGGTCCCTGTGCCCCAAAGAGGAAAATGCCCAATGGCAGCTCCATCACCCAGTTCCTCCTCCTGGCATTTGCAGACACACGGGAGCTGCAGCTCTTGACCTTCTGGCTCTTCCTGGGCATCTACCTGGCTGCCCTCCTGGGAAACGGCCTCATCATCACCACCATCGCCTGCGACCACTGCCTCCACACCCCCATGTACTTCTTCCTCCTCAACCTCTCTGTTCTTGATCTGGGCTCCATCTCCACCACTGTTCCCAAAGCTGTGGCCAATTCCCTCTGGGACATCAGGGCTATCTCCTACGCAGGATGTGCTGCACAGGTATTTCTGCTTTTCTTCTTGCTCGGAGCAGAGTTTTCTCTTCTCACAGTCATGGCCTATGACCGCTACGTTGCCATCTGCCAACCTCTGCACTACGGGACCCTCCTGGGCAGCACAGCTTGTGTCCGCATGGCAGCAGCTGCCTGGGGCAGTGGGTTCCTCAGTTCTCTCCTGCACACGGCCAATACATTTTCACTCCCCCTCTGCCATGGCAATGCCATCGACCAGTTCTTCTGTGAAATCCCCCACATCCTCAAGCTCTCCTGCTCACACTCCTACCTCAGGGAAGTTGGGCTTCTTGTGGTTAGTTCCTGTTTAGCATTGGGGTGTTTTGTTTTCATTGTGGTGTCCTATGTGCAGATCTTCAGGGCGGTGCTGAGGATCCCCTCACAGCAGGGACGGCACAAAGCCTTTTCCACGTGCCTCCCTCACCTGGCCGTGGTCTCCCTCTTTATCAGCACTGGAGTGTTTGCCCACCTGAAGCCCCCCAGCATCTCGTCCCCATCTCTGGACCTGGTTGTGTCATTTCTGTACTCGGTGGTGACTCCAGCAGTGAACCCCCTCCTCTACAGCATGAGGAACCAGGAGCTCAAAGATTCCATTCAGAAACTGATTTCATGGTCACCTTCTAAACAGCAATAAAATTACCATCTCTCTCCACAGATGACTCATAGGATGTTCTACGCCAGTCCTGAGCTCTCTTTCTTCTCTTCATTCTTATTTTCATTCTTACTTTTTTTTTTAGATTTTTCCTGCAGAAAGGTTTCGATGCCTTCCACTTCAAAAGAGGCTTTAACCCACTATCTCTCCACTGGTGCCTCTATAACAGTGTCTAACACCAGGTCAGAACTGAAACTCTCACAGCATCCCTATAACAAAATGGGATCTACTTTGTGCTATGCAGAAACACTGGTCCTTTCTTCTAAAAGTTGGTCTCAGGAGAAGGCCTGAGCAATGGCATCCCCAAAAGGACTGTTGCTTTTGTGTTCTTTTAGAGCTCGAGGATTGGATTTAGGACTCACTCGTCAGCATGTAGTGACAGTGGAAGCAATGGCTGGTCACAACAGCCAAGGCTGTCACATACAAGCCGTGACAGACAACTTTATTCTCAAGGGGGAAATGGAGTTTCCTGGAGATCCCCTGGGCTCTCCACAAGCAGCATTTGCCTGGGGTGGGCACGGAATGGAGCCCCACAAAGTGAGAAATCACCCAAGATGGAGTCACCAAGCTGAGTGGTGCTGTTGACATGCCTGAGGGATGGGATGGCATCCAGAGGGACCTGGACAAGATGGAGAAGTGGGCCCATTTGAACCTCATGAAGTTCAACAAGGCCAAGTGCGGGGTCCTGCACATGGGTTGGGGCAACCTCCCATATCAGTATAGGTCGGGGGGATGAAGGGATTGAGAGCAGCCCCACTGAGGAGGACCCGGGGGTATGGGGCAATGAAAAGCTGGACATGAGCCGACAATGTGCACTCACAGCCCAGAAATCCAGCTGTGTCCTGGGTTCCATCAAAAGAAGCATGGCCAGCAGGGAAAGGGAGGTGGTTCTGCCCCTCTATTCTGCTCTCGTGGGACCCCACATGGAGTGCTGCCTCCAGCTCTGGAGGCCTCAGCACAGGTGTCGTGGTTTAACCCCAGCCAGCAGCTAGGACCATGCACCCACCGGTGCAGTTCTCCCCCTTCCCCCAGGAGGAAAGGGAGAAGAGGGTGAAAAAGAGTGGAAAGTGAAAGAAAACGAACAAGCAAACAAACAAAATCCCCCAAAGTCATGCGTTGAGGTAAAGAGAGTTTAATAGAACAATAACAGAAAAGGAAAACAACAACAACAGCAACAACAATATTACTACTGCTACTAATGACAATACAAGTCACTGTCACCACTCAGTGAATTGGTGCCTTCCCGAGCAGCGTTTGCACGTACCCTCCCCCTGGTTAAACCCATCCAAATACCGAGCATGACTTCTGTGGAATGGAATATTTCATTGCCCATTCCATCATTCTCTCTCAGCCCCTTTGAGCTTCTACGGAAAGCTGAAAGAAAAGTCCTTGAAAAATATGAACAACACCTAGCAACAACTAAACCAATATGCATTACTAACATTCTTTTCCTACCAAATCTGAAACACAGCAGCCACTGGAAAGAAAATTAGAGTTGTGGTCAAGGTCTCCCTGTCCAAATGGTGGGCAGTGACGAGTGGCGTTCCTCAGAGGTCCGTACTGGGTCTGGTGCTGTTTAACATCATTGTTGGTGACATGGATGTTGTGATGGAGTGCACCCTCAGCAAGTTTGCCAATGGCACCAAGCTGTGTGGAGCGGTCGACATTCTGGAGGGGAGGGATGCCATCCAGAGGGACCCGGACAGGCTTGAGAGGTGGGCCTGTGCAAACCTCGTGAAGTTCTATTATGCCAAGGGCAAGGTCCTGCATGTGGGTCAGGGCAATCCTGTGAACAAATCCAGGCTGGGTGAAGAATGGCTTGAGAGCAGCCCTGAGAAAAAGGACTTGGAGGTGCTGGTGGATGAGAAGCTCAAGATGAGCTTGCAATGTGTGCTGGCAGCCCAAAAAGCCAACCGCATCCTGGGCTGCATCACCAGCAGCATGGTGAGCAGGGCGAGGGAGGTGGTTCTGCCTCTCTACTCTCTC
Source organism: Vanellus vanellus (assembly GCF_965231255.1). Classification (NCBI taxonomy): domain Eukaryota; kingdom Metazoa; phylum Chordata; class Aves; order Charadriiformes; family Charadriidae; genus Vanellus; species Vanellus vanellus. The sequence continues at coordinate 84,753 of NW_028127111.1, read as the reverse complement.
TGGGGAGACCCCGCAGTGCTTCATCCAGCTGCTGGGCCCCAGCATAAGGAGGACATGGATCTGTTGGAGTGGGAAAAGAGGAGGCCACGAAGGTGATCAGAGGGGTGGAGCACCTCTGCTGTGAGGACAGGCTGAGAGAGTTGGGGTTGTTGAGCCTGGAGAAGAGAAGACTCCGGGAGACCTTATAGCAGACCGAGTAGCTGAAGGGGGCCTAAAGGAAAGCTGGAGAGGGACTTTTTAAATATGGTAGTTGTGGAGCTGGAGCTGGTGGACAGTCAAGGTAGGCCAAAGCATCTCAGCTGAGACTACTGATTTCTCTCCCTCCGGGAGAAAAGGCAGCCTGGACAATTGCACCCAAGCTGTCCATCACTGGAGGAGGATGGGCAAGGAGTGGGTGCGGATGTTGCAGAGTCTGCTTGAAGATGTTCCCGTAACCCAGACCCCTTCAAAAGAGCATGCCGTTCACTTTCTCTCTTTGCTTCCCTCTGTGAATGGAGGGAGCTCGTGACCTTAGTGTGTGACTCGCTGTGAGCCCATGTGAACCGAGTCCAGGGCAGGGAGTGCTTTAGTGTTCGTGGGATCCCAGTTTGGCACAAAAATGTGTTTTCCTTTGGTCTAAGGCTATCCACTGTGGAGAGTGGACTTCAGCAGAGGTAAGGTGGACTTAATGTACAGCAGAGGAGTGTATTTTGCATTTTGTATATTGTATTTTTCTATTCAACCATGCCTTCCTTTGGGCTTGTTTTTGGGTTGCAAAGAAAATTCTGTGTCTGGGTGCAGTTCATTCCCCAAGTGAAACAGGTGGAAACTGGTGCCAAAGGGCTGAAACCTGCAACTCCAGAGTGTAGCAGAGAAAGCTCAGATTTGAGGAAAGGTGCTGTAAGTCCCAGGTGGCTGATGAGAGAAAGGCGGGGTTGGAGGTGGGGACAAAGGCTGCCCATAGAGTGTCTGACATACAGGGTCTTGACTGCCCTACTCAGTCAGACTCTGTTTGGAGAGGTCCAGTTTCAGTGTCATTTGGAAATTGCTGATATCAATAGACAGAGAAATTAAGCAGACAAATAAAAAAAAAGTAAGAAAAATAAATCCTTTCTTCTTGTTATTTACTATTGAAACCTTTTCACTTCTGAAATCTCTCTAATTAACCACAGCAGAATTGTATAATAAGAAAATTATGCCCAGAGCTGTGGCTCGTTATGGCATTTTGCATGTTAATGAGCCCTCTGGTGCCCAGTTCCTGAACTGCAGGTACTGAGGGTGGATTGAAGTGGTCTCTAGAGCAGTGCAAGTCAGCCTCCAAGGTTCTGAGGGCGTCAGCGGTCCCCACTGAGGGCCATCCCTGACTGTCCCTGAAGCAGAAAGCCAGAGGCACTGCTTCCAGTTGGAAATGAAATGTGAAAGTGTCTGTGAAAGCCCTTGCCGTGTCTCATCAAGCAGGATATTCAAGCGCTGACCCCCACACCCTGGCAATGGGGACTTCTTCCTTCAAGGGATGCTCAGGGCTCTTCCTTGGAGCAGTGAGATGAGGGGGTGTGTGTAGGAAACCTCTCGGGCTGTCTGGAGGGTGGGGGAGGAGGCAGCGAAGCAGTGTGTCTGTGAGGAACTGGAGTGCTCTCAGGGGCTCCAGTGGAAGAGTCCACAGCCATCGTGGAAAGGACAAGGATTTCAGTTCTGCTGGGGCAGGGTGGGGGGGATGTCATGCATCCTGACCACAGGCTGTCCTACACTTTCCTCTGCCTGTGCCTGTTTCTCTGCAGCTTTCAACCACCACCCGTGCTTCCCCACCTCACTCCCACCCCGTGCTGGCCCAAGCTTTACCCATGACTCTCTGTCTTCACTATTTCTTCAAACACAAAGCTGTGTTTTTCTGAGCTTTTGCCAATGAGTTCCCCATAACCTGTGCAGCTTCTTCCAAAGCCCTCCTAATGCTCCTCTGTCTCTAGAGATGCAGCCACAAGAGGGAACCCCACCCCTGAGCCTTCCATCCTGTCTGTACTGAGAACTATGTGCCCATCCATTGCAGCACCACAAACTGTTTCATTTCTTCTACTGCACCTTCGCAGTGACTCCATCGCTGTCAATGGCAGGGGCTGTGCGGCTGGGTAGCAGCTCCACAGGAAAAGCTCTGCTGGTCCTGGGGTTTCATTTGGCAAAACAGGAGCCCTCAGCAAAGACAGCCAACAGCATCCTTTGGTTCTCTTGTCATTCCCTGAAATCACAAGTGCTTCTCTTTTATTCTCCTTATACCCTCCCAAAAGAACAGCCCACCTGTGCTGGTTTGAGGTGAAACAGAACCCCTCTTCTGTTCAGCAACTTTACTTTGCAGCTGAGCCTCTTTGAACTAACTGAACTCTCTGAAATTAACAACATATTGTGGTGACACTGTTCAGAGTGATAAAACCTGATTAGTTGTAATGTATGCCGAGGAATGGTATGCAGAATTCTCTTTCTCATACTTATTGGTATAACCCCCAAGGCCAGCTGATTTGGTTCTTTGCCCCATTGGAGGGTCAGAAGCAGAAGAGCATAGAGGAGTTGCACCTGTCGGGAGGAGGGGCCAGGACAGGTGACCCCAAACTGACCATCAGGGTAATTCATCCCATCTGTTTCATGCTCAGTATAAAAGCTGAGGGATCAAAGGGTCCCCTCTTTTCCTTCAATGGCTGTTGTCTTGGGAGATTTCTGGCTGTTTTTCTGCCTTTGATGCCTATCTGTGCATTCCTGAATGCAGTTCCCATCTGTCCCTGAGTTGAGCCTGGGACTTTCCCCAGGCCTGCTGGTGACGTGATTATCATCCTGGGAGTTTGATCCAGTTTAGTATGTATGTCATTATTTCTTTTTTATTTTGTTATTAATATTGTGTTAAAGTACCAGACTTTCTTCTAAGTTCATAAGTATTTTTCTCTTCTTCCTGTCCATGGAGAGAGAGGTAGGGGAGAGCGTCTATTGTTTGCTGCAATGGCCAGTGTGCTCCAAACCACAGTAAGAATAAGGGAACTGTACTGTTGGACTGAAGGCAGTCCTTGATCCTGCACATGGAATTCTGTCAACAAATAACTTGTGTTCATTTAATATTTGGTTGGCTGACTCAGGGAATTGTCCCTGACACTCCCTTGGCTGGACTCAAACAGTGTTTTCTCTGGGAAGCTGTCTGGAGGAACTGCCTCATATCAACTTCATTCCGTGGTCTGTAAACTTAGGGCCACGCGCTGCAGTTGAAGTGGAAGGTTCGTGGGTGATGGTGGTGACTGCAATGACACATCATGCAGCTTTTGGTCTGGGTCTCTGGACACTCCGAACCAATGGAACACTGAAGTGCAGTAAATCTGGATTTGGAGCATACGGAAAACACCATGAAAATGTTTAATCTGGTTGAAGCAGCAAAATTCTGTGAGTGTTTGCCCCTGTAGAGGCAGTATGGGAAGTGCACAGCATCAAATAGATGGTGCAGCTTGAGTGGTGTGAGTAGAATTGTAGAATCATAGACTCATAGAATAGTTTAGATTGGCAAGGAAATTAAAGATCACCAAGTCCCAGCCCCCCTGCCCTGGGCAGGGACACATCCCACTAGACCAGGTTTCTCCAAGCCCTGTCAAACCAGGCCTTGAACACCTCCAGGGATGGGGCAGCCACAGCTTCCCTGGGCAACCTGCGTCAGTGTCTCACTACCCTCACAGTGATATTTTTTTCCAAATATCTATTCTAAATCTCCCCTCTTCCAGTTTGAAAGCAATCCCCTTGTCCCGTCCCTACTTGCCCTTGTAAAAAGTACCTCCCCAGCTTTCCTGTTGCCCCCCTTCAGACACTGAAAGGCTGCTATAAGGTCTCCCAAAGAGCTTTCTCTTCTCCAGGCTGGATGCTGATGGTCCAGGGCCAGATGCCTGGCTGGACATCTGTGCCACCCACCATATGTGCTCTTTCGTAGTCGGAAGCCATGGGCTGGAGCCTGCAGGTCCCTCTGTCACTAGAAGCTCATGACTGTCCTGCTCAATGGCTTGCTGCGGTTCAGGTTGAAGGTCAGCCATCTCCCCTCCCCACAAGGCACTGCATAGACAGCAGGGCCAGGGAACCCTGTGGGGCGTGCGTACGCCTGCCTCTGTTTCTGCTTGAGCCCCACAGGTGAGATGGGCCAGCAGCCTGGGTGCTGGCAAGGGTCTCAGGCTCCCATGTGGGGTTTGGGAAGCTGTGGCGTGGCCACAGGGGACAAGCAGGCACCCTCCAGTGAAGCCCATAAGTGTTGCCCAAGCTCCCTCTCAGAACCTCAGGCCGCTTACCCACTGCTGTCCCATGTGCTGTTCATGGCCCAGCACAGGGCCGTCAGGACGACGACAAGGAGCACATTCATCATTGCCAGAAGCAGCACATGGCAGCTGCAAGAGCCGAGGGGTCATCCCCACCAGTGAAGCAGCCAACGTATTGCCCACAGTCCTCACAGTGCCTGCGGTGCCCTTGTTCCCGGGGCTGATGTCACAGAGTCGCTGGTTCCGGGCACTGGGCACGGTGGCCTCTCAGGGGGAAGGAGGGGCAGCCTGGGGGGTTCCAAGCAGGAGGGGAGGCAGAAGCTGGCATGGGATACCTCTGAGAGACCCCACTGAATGCTCTGCCTGTGGGATGATGGTGTGCAGGCCCCGTGGCAGGCAGCAGTGCCTGTCTCCGAACACTGCCTGCTGACAGCTAGCAGGAACAAACCAAGCGTGGCATCATTGCCCTTTGGGCAGTGCCTGCTGCGACAGGGTTATGGGTAGATGTTTTAAGGCAAAAGAGGGTCGATTTAGACTACATAGACTACATCTTTGGCAGCAGGCTGGCCAGCTTGGTGAGGCGGGCTTGAATAGAGAAGACTTGGGGCTGGGGTGAAGGGGACAATGCTCATGCCATCACAGCTTACTGGGGAATAAGCCCGGCCAACCAGAACAGTGACAAATATTCCTAGGTGGACTCCCAAGGTGATATCCAGAAAGCCAACCACCTCCACGGTGCGTACGACTGTGATGGATCCTCTCGCTCTCCTCCAGGGAAACCTGCATGCTTGATGACCTCTCTGAAATGCCTGAATTGATAAGGCCTTCTACAGACAGCTGGAAATAGTCTCATGGTCACAGGCCCTGGTTCTCATGGGGGACCTCAGCAATTCTGGTATTTGCTGGAGAAACAACACAGCCGGGTTCACACACAGTCCCGGAGGTTTCTGCAGAGCATTGATGAGAACTTTTTGACACAGTTGGTGGGGAAACCAACGAGGAGAGGTGCGCTGCTGGACGTATTACTGACAAATAAAGGAGGACTAGTTGGGGATGTGAAGGCTGGGGGTAGCCTTGGCTGCAGTGACAATGAGACGGTGGAGTTCCGGATCCTGTGTGGAAGAAGCAGGGCAAAAAGTAGAACTGGACTTAAGGAGAGCTGCCTTTGGCCTCTTCAAAGACATACTTGGAGGAAAGCCATGGGCAAAGGCTTTGGCAGGAAGGGGGGTGCAGGAGAACTGGTTAGTAGAAAAGCTTTATTTCCTCCAAGCTCAAGATCGGTGCATTCCTAGGAGTAAGCAATCGGAAAGAGGAGGCAGGAAATCTGCAAGGACCTTCTGGAAAAAAATCAGGTGCAAGAGGGATGTTTACAGAAAGTGGAAAAGGGGACTGGCCACTTGGAACGAGTATATAAACATTGCGAGAATATGTAGGGGTGGAACTAAGAAGGCTGAAGCCAGCCCTCAGCAATCCCAGACCCTGGAGGAAGAGAAAAAGCCTGGAAAAGGGAAGATTTTCCCTTGGTCAAGGTGGATAGGGTTAGAGATCATTTAGGCAAACTTGACACCCACAAATCCATGGACCCTGAAGGGACGCACCCGGGAATGTTGAGGGACCTGGCAGATATTATTGCAAAGGTGCTCTCCATCATCTTGGCTTTAAACTGGAAGAGGGCAAGTTCAGATTGAACATTAGGAAGAAGATTTTCACTTTAAGGGTGGTAAGGCACTTGAACATGTTGCCCAGAGAGGTTGTTGAGGCCCCATCCCTGGAGGTGTTGAAGGCTAGGCTGGACGTGGTCTTGGGCGACCTGTTCTAGTGAGAAATGTCCCTGCTATGGCAGGGGGGATGGAACTTGATAATCTTTAAGGTCCTTTCAAACCTAAACCATTCTATGATTCTATGATCTTTGAAAGGTCACAGGGGACAGGAGAAGTGCCTGAGGACTGGAGGAAAGCCAAAGTCACGCTAGTCTTCAAAAAGGGCAAGAAGGAGGACCCAGGAAATGGCAGGCTGGTCAGCGAGACCTGGAAAGGCTGGAGAGTTGGGTGGAGAGGGACATAATGAAATTCAACGAGGGCAAGTATAGGGTCCTGCACCCTGGGAGGAAAAATGCCATGCACCAGTAAAGGTTGGGGGTTCACCTGCTGCAAAGCAGCTTTGCTAAGAGGGACCTGGGAGTCCTGGTGGACAATAAGTTGACCATAAGCCAGCCCTGGTAGCCAAGAAGGCCTATGGTCTCCTGGGGTGCATTACAAAAGAGCGTGGGCAGCAGGTGGAGGGAGGCCATCCTTCCCCTCTGCTCTGCCCTGGTGAAGCCACATCTGGAGTACTGTGTCCAGTTCAAGAAACACAGGGAACTACTGGAAAGAGTCCAGTAGAGGGCTACAAAGATGTTCAGGGGTCTGGAGCACCTCTCTTATGAGAAACAGCTGAGAGAGCTGCGTCTGTTGAGCCTGGAGAAGAGAAGGCTGAGAGGGGATCTCCTCAATGCTTATCAATATCTAAAAGACGGGTGTCAAGAAGATGGGGCCAGACTCTTTTCTGTGCTGCCCAGCAACAGAACAAGGGGAAACGGGCACAAACTGGAACACAGGAAATTCCATCTGAACACAAGGAAAAATGTCTTTACTTTGAGGGCACCAAAGCACTGGAACAGGCTGTCCAGAGAGGCTGTGGAGTCTCCTTTCGTGGAGATATTCAAAAGCCTCCCGGCTGCATTCCTGTCCAACCTGCTGTAGGTGACCCTACTTTGGCACGGGGGTTGCACTAGACGATCTACGAGGGTTCCTTCTAACACCTACCATTCTGTGATCCTGTGATTCTGTGATCTTCTATGTTTTCTGTTGGCCAAAGGGATTCCCCACCAGTGCCCAGGGATGCTGCCCTGTCTCTCACAATTGCTCCATTAGAGCTTGCAGTTCCCTGCACGTGTCCTGAACCACCTCTGGCACCTCAAATGTCACCCGGTGTTTGCATCGGAAAAGCTCCCTCCTGGCCTCTGTCTCCATTACTCACAGGGCAGCTCAGAGAAGGAGCTCACACTGATTTAGGGCAGCTGAGCTGAGGCAAGAGGAATCCCTCCTCCAGTGGGTCTGTGGGGTGCACTGGAGAAGCTGAATGTCCCTCCGGCCTCAGGAACACTGCTAAGAGCTGAGATGCCTCATGGACTTGGCTCAATCCCTGCCCTGCACCGGCGGAAATGATCCCCGGCCCATCACTGCCTCTATGCCATGCCTGGCAATGGGGCAGGAATGGGGGTTTCCAGAGGGGAACACGGACGCCTCCTGTAGGTCCGTACACCCTGGAAGACAATTCCCACTGCAGGAATCAGTCCATCCACGGTGCAGAAAGAGACAGTCGGTGATGACTTCATTGTGCTTCAAACTCTGCTCCCCAGGAGAGACCCCACTGCCTTGGAGGAGCTGTCAGCCCTGGAGGCGCAGGGACACCTCGAGGGATTGGGGCAGTACGGGGAGGAGGCAGAGAAAGGCCCAGCGGGTCCTCTGCTGCTGAGCTGGGCCGGGCTGCTGGGACGGAGGGAGGTCCTGGCAAGCGGGCAGCGCTGCAGAGAGACAGCTCTGCCCAGGAGCAGCTCCTCTGCACAGCGCAGCAGGGCTGAGGGCACTGCCTGCAGGCAGCGAGGGCAGAGCAGGGAGGCAGAGAGAGGTTGAAGGCAGTCTGGAGAGGGAGGATGCTGAGGGTGAGTGGGGGGAGAACTCTTCCCAAAGCAGAGCAGCTGCAGTAGCTGGAGAGATCTCCAACAGCTGGCACCTCCCACAGCCCGTGGGATCTTTCAGGAGGATGCTCACAACTTCTCTGCTGTGGAAGAAGAGGACATTGTCTAGATTGGGGCTTCCCTGCTGCACCATCAGAGGCACAGGGCATGACGGCTGCCTTCTCCCAGGAATGGTCAAAGGGCTGTGAAGGTGGGTGTGCAGGCAGGGGTGGTCAGGGCTGTCCTTGCCACCAGGGTCCCTGCAGCCCGGGGGCTGTGTGCCAGGGCAGGGACTTTGCCGCCTGCCAGGGTCAGCTCTCCGCCTGCCCGGGGAGCTCCCACGTAGGTTCTGTGGGGAGAAGCTGTGGGTGGAAGGAGTGACCCCTGGCTGGGCAATGTCCTTCTGCTTTGAAGAGGGTGCTGTGTGGGTCAGGGCTCTTTACACCTCCAGATGACCTCTGGTCATTCCTGGAGGGACTTTTCAAGATGGAGTTCCCTTAATATGAAGTTAAATTTCTTTTGCTGTTTCTTCTCTTGGTTGGCTGGGTGGGCAGTAGCACATGTCCAAGAGGAATTTCAAATGAAAGATCAAAGGAGGGTTCGTGTAGAGATAAGGAGCTTTCCTGAGTCTGTGTCTTTGGTTTCCAGCTCTGGGGGCTACAGACAGCACCAGCATCCCCTTTCCAGTCTCACCAGGGTCCGTGGCACCTGCAGACCACACAGAGGCTGCAGGGCAGAGCTGGGCACACGGGGGCTGCCATGGGGTCTGCGAGCACTGGCAGGGAAGAGACGTGGGGGCAGGGAAAAGGCTGCTGGCAGGGAGAGCTCCAGGAAGTGGAGATGGGCAGGGAAGGAGGGAGACTGCTCCTGGAAGCCCTGCTGCAGGGGAGATAGGGGCACCTCCAGCCACCCCTGCAGTGCAGATGCCTTCCCTGAGCCACCTAGCACTGCCCTCAGCCCTCACGGCCATGGGCTCTGGGGTGGGAGTCAGCTCTGTGCCCGGCAGAGCAGCAGGAGAGGCGAAGGGCATCCCTCCTGCCACGTGCCCCATTGCTGCTGCCCAGCGGTGGGGCTGAGGGCACCTGCCCTGCATGATCAGTGTCTGGGCGGTGGTGTGCCCAGCAGGGTGAAGGTATTGCTGCCCTGAGTGCCCGGCTGCCTCTCCCCGTGCCTCTCCCAGCCAGACCCTCATGGGATTTCTCCTGGTTTCTCCACATGTCTCCTTTAAAGTTACCTTTTTATTGCTGTCAGCCTCCCTGGGATGGGAATTTCAGCTGCAGAGTCCCACACTGATCTTGTTCATCCACTCCTGCCGGTGTGTCCATGGGAACCAGTGTCAAAGTTTTCTTCTGACTTGTGGGGCTGTGGGCAATGCAGGTTGTGGGGGTGGGGAAGGAGTCCATTTTCTCTCACTGAGATCCCATAAATTGGGTATGTCCTTTGGGTGTCCGGAAGCTGTGAGCTGCCCTCCAGGATGCCAACCTGTCCCATAGCACCTTTGTGTTATCGGAAAGCCCCACAGAGAAACAGAGACTCTGTGACTGAGGAAATGCTGTTGGGTGGGTGAAATGAGCCGTGGGTGTCCTTGGCTAGAGGTGGGCTGCTGAGACCTTGAGAAAGGGTGAGACATTTCATGGTCTGAGATGGATCCTTCTGCTCTCAGCACTGTCTGGTTTCATAATACAAGAGGGTGATCCCCCTCCATCTCATGACAGTGCAAGATGGAGGGACAAACCATCTCCCTTGACTCTGCTCTCTGCCCCAGGCAATCCTCATGTCTCACAGCACTCACTCTGTTCCCCTGGAGGGCAGCAGAAGTGCTGAGATGTTGAAAAGCCCATCTGCATTAGGTGTGGGTTCCTCAGCCAAAGCAGAACACCAGGACTGGCTCCTGCCACCACCCTCCCTATGAACTCCCTGCTGCAGAGCAGGGCTGACCCCTCGGCAGCCACTGGGCAGCGCCCTGCTCCTCACGGCAGAGGCAGCCAACGCCAACCAGAGCTCCAGCCATGGACGTGAGGAAGGTCTCCTGGAAAATGAAAAGGGACTGTATGCAACAGAGACAGAGCCAACGGGAAATGGCTTTCATTTTTCTTACAGAAGTCTCCATTGACTTACTCTGTTTCCCTCCTTGAACAGGTCCCCCTGCCCAGAGGCAGCAAATGTCCAACAGCAGCTCCATCACCCATTTCCTCCTCATGGAGTTTGCAGACACACGTGAGCTGCAGCTCTTGACCTTCGGGCTCTTCCTGGGCATCTACCTGGCTGCCCTCCTGGGAAACGGCCTCATCATCACCGCCATCGCCTGCAACCACCGCCTCCACACCCCCATGTACTTCTTCCTCTTCAACCTCTCCCTCCTCGACTTGGGATCCATCTCCACCACTCTCCCCAAAGCCATGGCCAATTCACTCTGGGACATCAGGGCCATCTCTTACTTAGGATGTGCCGCTCAACTCTTTCTTTTTGACTTTTTCATTTCAGCAGAGTTTTCTCTTCTCACCATCATGGCCTATGACCGCTACGTTGCCATCTGCCATCCCCTGCACTACGGGACCCTCCTGGGCAGCAGAGCTTGTGTCCGCATGGCAGCAGCTGCCTGGGGCAGTGGGTTTCTCAATTCTCTCCTGCACACGGCCAATACATTTTCACTGCCCCTGTGCCAGGGCAATGCCCTCGACCAGTTCTTCTGTGAAATCCCCCACATTCTCAAGCTCTCCTACTCACACTCCTACCTCAGGGAAGCTGGGCTTATTGTAGTTAGTGTCTGTTTAGTATATGGGTGTTTTGTTTTCATTGTGGTGTCCTATGTGCAGATCTTGAGAGCTGTGCTGAGGATCCCCTCACAGCAGGGACGGCACAAAGCCTTTTCCACATGCCTCCCTCACCTGGCCGTGGTCTCCCTGTTTGTCAGCACTGCCGTGTTTGCACACCTGAAGCCCCACTCCATCTCCTCCCCACCTCTGGACCTGGTGGTGGCAGTGTTGTACTCGGTGGTGCCTCCAGCAGTGAACCCCCTCATCTACAGCATGAGGAACCAGGAGCTCAAGGATGCCCTATGGAAATTGGCCCAATGGACACTGTTTCACCGACAATAACCTGCCGCCCCTTCTCCGCACGTTGCCCAGAGTTTATTTTAGGCCACGAGCCTGCTTTTTTATCTTGTGATAATCTCACTTATTTATATTTTTCTGGGTTTATATTACTTGTCTTGAATCTTGATCCTACTGGGTCTGACCCTTGCACAACTCCGTGCCACATGTGGCCTGACAAATAACAGCTCTTAAATAAAATGGGATGTCCCAGGTAGAATAGGGAGAAAAGGAAGAAAAAGGAAAAAAAGACATGGGCTGAGATAAATATTGTTTAATAGAATAATAACAGAAAAGATGATGATGATGATGATGATGATGATGATGATGATGATGATGATGATGATGATGATAAAGTGATGCAACAGAAATCGCTGTCACCATCCAATGATCAATTGGCCCGCCTGTCCAGAGAAGCGATGATGGATCCCTGACCCTAGGCTGACTCCCATTTATATACTGAGCATGACATCTATGGGATGGAATATACCTTTGGCCAGCTTGTCTTGTCTGTGCCCCCCCACCTTCCACAGGAAGTTGAAAAAGTCCGTGACTTAGTATAAGCATCATTCAGCAACAACTAAAACAGAGGCGGTGACTCCTTGTTAAAACAGCCGGCTCGTAACACATGAATTAATAAACCCCACGGCCTCCCAGCATGGCTACAGCGCGTGCCCAAATTGGTGCCCTGGGAAGGAGGCACAGGGGATAACGGGGTCTGGGTTTAACGCGGCAAAGATGCTTTTCCCCCAGTGCTGCTTTTCTTTTTTCAGTGCTTTGTTTTCCACCCGCTGGAGCAATGCCGGGAAGGTCATCTATAATATCCCCAGCACTTCACCTGAAATGATGCAGCTCATTATCTAGTACGCCTACACCGGCACAGTACCGGTCACAGCCAACAACGTTGAACGTTTGCTGATAGCGGCCGAGCAGTTCAACATTATGGGCATCGTCAGACTGTGCTGCGAGTTCTTAAAGTCCCAGCTGTGCTTGGAGAACTGCGTCGGCATCTGGAGATTCACCGAGTATTACTACTGCCTTTATTATTGACTTTATTATTGACCTGCGAGAAGCAGCCCACGCGTTCATCCCCCATCACTTGGAAAGGGTGACCAGGGTATCGAGAGAGTTTCTGGAGCTCTGTGTCAACCATCTCCAGCGCGTCCTGCAGAAGGAGGATCTCAGTGGGAAAGAAGGGGCCATGTTCAAGGCCATTCTGCAATGGACGGCTCACGACCCGCAGAACAGGAGGCAGCAGGTTGCAGTCTTGCTGGGCGAGGAAGAGTGGAAGGGGGGACACAGGGGATGTATTTAAAAAAAAAAAAAAGTCTAGCTTTGTCTTAGTTAAAAAAAAAATAAACTCAACATTGTTGACAGTTAAGACTTTGCTTGAAACTTTTGAAATCCTGCCTTCGCAAGGGTATGAAGGTCGCAAGGTCGGGCATTGGAATAGACTGCCCAGGGAGGTGGTTGAGTCACCATCCCTGGGTGTGTTTAAGGGATGTTTAGATATGGTGTTGGGGGATATGGTGTAGGGGAGAACTTTGTAGAGTAGGGTAGATGGTTGGACTCGATGATCCCAAGGGTCTCTTCCAACCTAGACAATTCTATGATTCTATGATTCTATGATTCTATGAATTTGTAGTTCATATTCACTGTACAAACACGTCACTCACCCAAATCCCATTGCTTGTTAGCACGTGCATGGTTTCCGAAGGCACACACACTGACACTGACACTATGGAAATGATCAGGTATGTGTTGTCTATGAGTACCCAGGCCACAGTTGTGTGAGGCATTGCACAAGCATCCAAAAAAATGCACCGCTGCAGCAAAGGCCAAGAGGTTCCTGGGCTGTGTTAGGAAAAGCATTGTCTTCAGCTGGAGGGATGTGACCTATCTCTTCTCCTCAGCACTGGTGAGGTCACATCCGCAGTGCTGTGTCCAGTGCTCGGCTCCCCAGTGCAAGGAAGCTCTTGACCTCCTAAAGGACTTCCAGCAAAGGGCCCCAAAGCTGATTTAAGGGGCTGCAGCATCTTTCCTAGGAAGGAAGGCTGAGAAATCAGCAGTGTTCCCAGAAACGTCTGCAAGCTTCAGCGTATCAACCAGCAGAGCTAGACCTCGTCATTCAAGGCAGGATTCCATGCGCTAGGGCTGTGTCAGCAGCAGCTGTGGTGATTGAGAAAGCAAGAAATGGTCTCCTGGGGCACATCCTGATGCTGACGGTTCATTCCTGACTCCTTCGTCCTCCTCCGCAGAGTTCAAGCAGCAACTGTGTGTGTGCCGCGGTTGGGAAGTGCATTGGTTTATGGAAATAAACAGAGGTGGTCGTTGGCCTCTTTGGCTGAACTCTCCGTCCCTGCCCCAAGGTCCTTTCAGAGTCCCCGAGATGTCCCCTGCCTTGGCTGGCCCTGCAGCGTGGGCAGTCGGGTGCCCCAGGGCAAAGCCCGCTGCATCTGCCCCGGCTGGCTGCGGAGAGGAGGGGACAGCGGGGGTGACAGCCCAGGGGGTGACAGCCCAGGGGGTGACAGGAGGGCAGCAGGAGGTGAGAGGCATCGGGGGTGGCAGGATGGGCACAGGGCTGTGGGGAGGGCCAGCACTGGCCCAGGGGCTGCCGGGAGGTGACGCCGGGTGATGAAGGCCCCTGGGGGACAGGAGGGACCCCAGAGACTTGGGGGGACAGGAGACCCATCGGGGACAGGTCACAGGACAGCAGGGACAGCAGCGGCCTGGGGCAGCGACAGGCCTTTTGTCACAATGCATGTGAGGCGTGGCTGGGCGGGGGCGGCGTGCCGTGTCCCCGTGGCCATAGTGACCGGTCAGGCCTGGCAGCACTGCGTGCCAGAGAGGGAGCAGAGGCCGCGCTGGGCTCAGCCAGGTAAAACGATGAGGAAATGTGGGAGGATATCTTATAAGAACAAACTTGCCAGATGTCTTTGAAAGCTGGTGGAGAGCGCTGAAAGGGACAGAAACAGAACGGAAGGGCAATTTGAGGAAAAAGTGGTTTGGGCGACTTAATGTTGTCTTCAACTTGTTTTACTCCACTGCATTGGAGAACTGGTTTTGTGGCAGTTGCAGAAACTGCTCACCAGCAACATTTTGGATCAAGAGTGTATCTGTGAGGTATAATCTACGCAGGCCCTTGAAAGCCATCTTGCACACGAGTTTTCTCTCTATCTAAATGACAATTTGGAATCTCTTTTTAACGTGACTTCTTTTCTACACCAAAGAAATTGTCATTCAAGTGCTACTGAGCATCATTTCATCATTCATTTCTAACTGTATTTTTTTCCCTGGTACTACAAGTTAACCATATCAGGGCAGTACTGAAGTTTTACGGTAGAACATTTATGGTGAATATATGTAAGCAATGTTCTTAGAGAAGTCTTAAATTCTTTTAAATCTAGTCAAAGGTGCCTGTTTCTCAGAGATCATAATGGTTTCGTATTACCCAGTATGATATTTCAGTTTGGTAATCGCCGTCTTGATAAATTTGAATGTGATTAAAGACTTGGGGATGGGACTTCTCAGAAACAGAAAGACCTGTAACGTGTTTTCATTCCTTAAACATTAAATTCCCCCCATCCCAGCCCCTCCCGCCGGTCGTTCTGTGACACTCTTACAACAGTCTTTTCTTTAAAATGGGTACTCGTGGGTGTTTTCCTCTTCCTTTTTCATGTATTAAAAGTTAAAGAGAATAATATGTACGCTGCAGGAACTGTAACTTTGGGCTCTGCTGGGTGGAAGAGGAGACCAGGGCGTTCCTTCAGAGTGTGTGTCTGCACTGCAGGGGATGGCAGGGAGGGTGCCCAAGTGCCCTCTCCCAAGGTGTTTGTGGGAGCAGGTCCCTCCGACTCCCTGCCCACGTCTGGGCTGCCTGGAGCTGTCCCTGCCGGGAGCTGTTTCTCTGTCCCAACATCTCCTCCCTGCCAGGGCTCACTGACCCCATCCCTCCCGCTGTGTGCTCAGCTCTGCCCTGCAGATCCCTCCTGGCAGCAGGGCACTGCCCAGGGACATCTCTGCGTTCCAAGGGCTAAGAAGAGGCTCAGACAAGTGCTAACAAGAACTGGGGTCTCCGTGCCTGCTCCAGAGTGGAGAAAAAAAAATTCCCATCTCCCACTGTCAGGGATGTCACAGGGATGTCACAGTCAGGGGTGAGAAGGTAGAGTTGAGGCTCCTGAAAGAAGGGAACAAGGCCAAGAGGGGGACTTCAGGAGAGCAGGCTTTGGCCTTCTGAGGGACCTGATCAGAAGAATCCCATGGGATAGGGCCCTGCGGAGAAGAGGGGGGCAGAGAGCTCTTTGATAGTCAAGAATCAACTCTTGCAGCTCCAGAACCATCCACCCCATCATACAGGAAATCTGTCAAAGCTGGCAGGAGCCTGGCATGGGTGAGAAAGGAGGTCCTGACTAAAATGAAGCACGAAGGGGCAGTCTAGAGAAGGTGGACGCTGACTGGCTTGTGGCCTCAATGATTCTTTGACTCTGTGGTACAGAGAGCCATTTGTGTGAGCGTGTGCTTGTCTGTGCCTGGGGGGAGCAGGGGCACGAGGGGATCCCGGGGCCAGGTTCTGGATAGATGGAAAGTGTCAGACCAGCTCTTGGAAGGATCCGTTTTTGCTGTGTGTCTATATGGGTAGATATCTTACACTAACATAATACAGCACACAAAGAGCCCACCCTTGTTTCCCTCTCTCCACTGGGCGTGGTTTTGATTGCCCTAGACACCTCTTTGTGTACCACAAGTCCTCCAGTGATGATAATGCATTTGGGGGGGGGGGGCAGGGAGGCTGGGTGAGTAGAGGGACGAGGCTGGCTCTGACAGGGGCCATGAAGCAGCTGCCCGGAGGTGACAGCAAGGACATTACAAGGAAGAAACTTATCCCTATTGACGTCATTGTTTCTAGGAAGGCAAAGCTCCCCTTGAGCCAGTGGTTGCAAGGAAGGTCAAGAGCAGAAAGAAGGGTTACGGGGACCTCCTTGCAGCCTGTCAGAACCTAGGAGGAGGTCATAAAAATACGGAGATAGGCTCTCCAATTTGTTGCATATTAAGAGGATGAAAGACAAGTGTTGGGTGAAAGAGGGGATGTTCAACCTGGAGATAAGGAGATTTTCCGCCAGTGTCAGGGCTTGTCCTGAGCCGGGTGGCCATGAGCCCCGCCTGCCCTTCTGTCTGCCATGGTTGGTCAGGTTGCTGTAACAGAGGTGCCCCCAGGATCAGAACCAAGGTGGGCCTCTTCCACCTGCCTCACCCCCTCCCCTCCCAAAGGACGGAATTCCTCTTGGGTGGGGTCTCTGATGATGATGACCTCAGCATGCCTGCTGGCCAGCATGTCTCCTGAGGGCCAACCAGGCTGCTGCTGTGGAAGTGCCCTCAGAATCATCACCATGCCAGCCATCTCCCCTTGGCCTGCCACTCCCCTTTCCCTCTGCCCCTATCTTGGCTCTGCTGGGAAGAGCGGTTTTGTGATAAACATCTTGTCCCCAAACTGCTGGGGCCAGCTGCGGGCCAGTCATGCTCCTACAACAGTAGTGGCCTCACAATCAAGATCAGAACTTGTCTCACCTTTGCCTGCCTCTCCCCATCCACTCCCTTGACTCCTCATCTCTGCTGGACCCCACCTTCAACATCCAAACCCCGTTACTGGCTTTTGCCTCTCCTCTGCCCCACGGGTTGCCAGAGACAGGGCGACACATCTTACGTTTAGGTTCTGCAGTGCTCATGGATAATTATTGTGATAAAGTGAGTGCTGAGATCAGACTCTATGGTGTGGAGCAGTTAAAACAGCAGATTGGCAGCAGTGACCATCATGTTGGTTTTGTAAGGGGGGGCTTCTGTCTATGTACCAAAAGGATCTCCTACTACCAAGATGTGTTTGGTGTTTCAAGCTGTCACTTACAGAGGTCCCACAAAATTGATCTGCAGTTGTGCCCGTGGGCTTCCAATATGTTGGTGCTGGAGTTGGGCTTTTGATCCAGGGTTGTCTGCATGGGTCATGGCACAAGAAAGGCAGTTCCTACACCAGAGATATATATCCTTCTTCAAGTTAGGCCCCCACCCGCTGCTCAGAGTCTTTGTCTGAGCTCACGCATGAACTTCGATAAACTCTCCTTGAATATTCTGAGGCAAAATCCAATGCTTATTGCCTTCTGCATCTACAGCATAATAAATATTGCTTTCCCTTACTATGCAGGCTGACCTAATGGGTCTTTTCACATTAATCCCTTTCATTGCTTTCTACAGACCGGTTAGTCTCACCTCTGTCCCTGGGAAGGTATTGGAGCGACTCATTCTGGATGTCATCTCCAAACACGTTGAGGAACAGGAAGTTATTGGAAGTGGTCAACATGGATTTACCAAGGGTAAATCGTGCTTGACCAATCTGATAGCTTTCTATGATGTTATGACTGGTTGGCTGGATGAGGGGAAAGTCGTGGATGTCATCTACCTTGACTTTAGCAAGGCTTTTGACACTGTCTCCCATGACATCCTCATTAGGAAGCTGAGGAAGTATGGGCTAGATGAGGTGACAGTGAGGTGGATTGAGAGTTGGCTGCGGGACAGGACTCAGAGGGTTGTGATCAGCGGCACAGAGTCTAGTTGGAGGCCTGTAACCAGTGGTGTCCCCCAGGGGTCAATACTTGGTCCTATTTTGTTTAATATATTCATTAATGACCTGGATGAGGGGACAGAGTGTATCCTCAGCAAGTTTTCTGATGATACCATACTGGGTGGGGTGGCTGACACCCCAGAGGGCTGTGCTGCCATCCAGCGTGACCTGGACAGGCTGGAGAGCTGGGCAGAGAAGAACCTAATGAGGTTCAACAAAAGCAAGTGCAAGGTCCTGCACCTGGGGAGGAAGAATGCTAGGCACCAGTACAGGTTAGGGGCTGACCTGCTGGGAGATAGCTTGGAGGAGAAGGATCTGGGGGTTGTGGTAGACAGTAAATTATCCATGGCCCAGCAATGTGCCCTTGTCGCCAAAAAGGCCAATGGAATCCTGGGCTGCATAGGGAAGAGTGTGGCCAATAGGTCGAGGGAGGTCATTCTCCCCCTCTACTCGGCACTGGTGAGGCCACAACTGGAATACTGTGTCCAGTTTTGGGCTCCCCAGTTCAAGAGGGACAGGGAACTGCTGGAGCGAGTCCAGCGAAGGGCAACTAAGATGATTAAGGGCTTGGAGCACCTCCCTTATGAGGAAAGGCTGAGAGAGCTGGGACTCTTTAGCCTGGAGAAGAGAAGGCTGAGGGGAGACCTTATTATGGCATACAAGTATCTAAAGGGTGGGTTGAAGGAGGATGGAGCCAGGCTCTTGTCCTGTCACTGGGATCCATTGAAGAGGGGCAATGGGCACAAGTTAGAACGTAGGAAGTTCCGTTCAAATACACGGAAACAGTTCTTTACGGTGAGGGTGACAGAGCACTGGCCCAGGCTGCCCAGGGAGGTTGTGGAGTCCCCTTCTCTGGAGATTTTCAAGACCCGCCTGGATGCAGTCCTGAGTAATGTGCTCTAGGCAATCCTGCTTTAGCAGGGGAGTTGGACTAGATGATCTCTAGAGGTCCCTTCCAACTCTGATAATTCTGTGATTCTGTGATTCTGTGATTGCCTTGGTTGGAAGATGACATTTTCCCACCTTGGGTCTAGATTGGTTGTGACTTCTGTTCGTGATGATATGTTACTCTGCTGGAAGCTGAGCTGCTGTTCCAGCTTTCTGTAGCTCATTTTCTAAAACCTTTAGTTCTGTTTCTAAATCTTGTGCTTGTCCAACTTCTAAGTCCAGCTGTTTGATTTGTATCCAGGGTCTATGTCTGTTTACCTTGAGATCTTCCTATCAAATTTTGATTAAGATGATTGTCTTTATTTTGGGAAATTCCTCCTCCTTCAATTTACAGATGGGTTTTTTTTGCACATTCTTTACCTTCTCATCCATTTCTCTCAGGAGATCCTGTGAATCATACATGGTACACCACAGGGTTCCAATGGCACCGGCTTCCTTTTTCACTTTGCAATGACTAACGTAAACTTGACAGGCTGGAGAAGTGGGATCTGCTGCTTTAAGACAGTGGGATCTCCTAGGGCATTTCCCTGGTTCAATCACCTGCTTATTGAGTTTGTAACATCCTTTTCCTCCTTAACGCATATTTTAGCTCAAGCTGCATGGTCTGTTTTATGCTGTGCACTTCCCATACAGCCTTTACACAGGCAAACACTAACAGGAATTTTGCTGCTCCAAGCGACTCAGTAGAAAAGAGTTTTAAATGTGTTTTCTGTAAGCTCCAATTCCAGATTGACTTTCCTTCGGAGGTCCATTGGTTTTGAGCACCCAGAAAGCCACACCAAAGGTGCATTGTGGGTCATTTCAGTCACCACCATCACCCACAAACCTTCCACTTTGACTGCAGGGCTTGCCTCTCCGTTTCCAGACCACGCAATGAAGTTGGGATGAGGCTGTTTGTTAGGAGAGCTTCCCAGACAAGATGCTGCTTGAGCCCAGCCAAGGGTGTGTCAGGGACAATTTCTCGAGACAGCGAACCAAATATTAAATGAACATGAAGTTATTTGTGGCTGGAATTCTGTGTGCAGGAGCAAGGACTGCCTTCAGTCCAACAGTGCAGTTCCTTCACCCTTCTTGCGGTTTGGGTCGGTCTGGCCACTGCGACAAACGACAGATGCTCTCCCTCACCTCTCTTTCCAAGGAGAGGAGGGAGAGAGAGAAAGGACTTGTCAGTTTAGATAAGTTAGTCAGTTTTGGGTCACCTGTCCTCTCTGATCCTATCCAAAGGTGCGACCCCTCTACACTTTACCGCTTCCGACCCTCCAACGGGGCATATAACAAAGTGAGCTGCCCTTGGTTGTTATAGCAAAAAGTCTAAGCAAGAGCCTCTCTGCATACCATGCCTTGGCATAAATTATAGATAATCAGGTTTTGTCACTCTGAGAGCCAACAGCTTATGGACAATATGCATTAAATTTCAGAGAGTTCAGTTAGTTCGAGGAGGCTTGGCTGCAAAGTAAAATTACTGAACAGAAAAAGGGTTCTGTTTCACCTCAAACCAGCACAGGTGGGCTGTTCTTTTGGGAGGGTATTAGGAGAATAAAAGAGAAGCACTCGAGATTTCAGGGAATGGAACGAGAAGCAAAGGATGCTGTTGGCCTTCTTTGCCCCAGGCTCCTGTTTTGCCTAATGAAACTGAAGGACCAGCAGAGCCTTTCCCGCAAAGCTGCCACCCAGCCACACTGCCCCTGCCCTCTGTCATTGCATGAGGTTAGTGCACCTCAAGGGCAGGACTTCAGAGTTCTCTTTATCGGACATCATGATATTACTTTTGGCCCATCCCTCTGGCCTGTCTATGTACCTCTATGTTCCTTCCCTCAACCTCCATGGCCTTTCAATGATTACGGGGTATCATTGAAAACGCTGGGACATTGGCTTACCCTGTCATCTCCCTCAGCTGCCACCCTTCCTGTCCCATAGACTGGTAAGGATTGTCTTAGTTAAGGTGACTTGGGAACAATCCACTGCTGGTGGTGTTCCTCCAGATTCCTGCCCCGAGACACAGAGCCCTGGGAGACCTTGCTGGGGCAGACTGAGGCAAAGAGGATGTAGAGAATCTCTGATATAGCTCCACCTGCTCTCTGAAACTCAGCAGTGGCCACACAGTGGCTTTGATTCTCCTAGATTAGATTAGGTTAGATTGAATTGCGATCTGGACTATAGCAGAGCTTGGAGGAGGCTGTCCTTGAAGACCAGCTGGACTGAGCTCTGCCACCATGTCACAGCTCTGTCTGCCACAGGAACAGCTCCAGCTCCTCCTGTCTGTGCCCCTGGCTGAGATCATTGCTGCAGGTTTGTGCGGAAGCCCCCCGAGCTGTGGCACCAGGCAAGCGGTGACTTGCCATAAGGAATCCTGGTACTACGAGTCCAACACCCAGTGTGTGCTATTAATGGGACAAGAAGAGAGGGCCATCTCTTCTTCTGCTGCGAGAAATAATACTGCTGGAAGTAAGTGTCTCTGCGCAGCTGAGGGAGGGAACATCAGAGATTGCATCAGTTTTTTTCACAGGCGGTTCCCCTGGAGCCCCAGGGACACCTCCAGGGAGCCCAGAGGGGACAGAGGCAGTGCCAGCGTGGGCTGGTCCTCTGCTGCTGAGCTGGGCCAGGGTTCTGGGATGGAGGGAGCTCCTGGCAAGCGGGCAGCACTGCAGAGAGACAGCTCTGCCCAGGAGCAGGGCTGGGGGCACTGCCTGCAGGCAGAGAGGGGAGACCTGCGAGGCAGAGAGAGCTTAAAGGCAGTAGGGAGTGGGGGGTGCTGAGAGCTCAATGGGGCAGAAATCTTCACCGCCCTCTGCGTGGTAAGTCTCGGGGTGCCGGGCAATGCAGCTCCAGTTCCTGGAGGGATCTCCTCCAGCTGGTCCATCTGAGAGCTGCTGGGCTCTGTCAGGAGGACTCTCTCAGTTTCTGTGCTGTAGAGGAGGAGGATGTGCTCCAGAGCAGGGCTTCCCTGCTGCCCGGTGAGAGGGAGGGGGCCCGAGGGCTGCCTTCTGCCGGGGATGGTTGTGGAGGTGTGCATAGGGGTGTGCAGGCAGCGGTGGGCAGGGCTGTCCTTGCCAGCAGGGTCCCTACACCCCGGGGCCGTGTGCCGGGGCAGGGACTCTGCCAGGGTCAGCTCTCCACCTGTCCGGGGAGCTCCCACGGAGCTTCTGTGGGGAGAAGCAGTGGGTGGAAGGAGTGACTGCCAGCAAGGCAGATGCCTTCTGTTGCTGAGATGGACCTGTGTGGGTCAGGGCTGCTCCAGATCCACATCACCCCCAGGACTTTTGCACAGAGTCCTTTTGAAAAAGGACATCGAGGCACCTTTCCCCTGAAAGGGAACAAGTCTGTGCTGTGGGATTTCTCCTCTCAGCTGCTGGGTGGGCAGTGGGAGGTGGGAATGGATTTCTCCTTTGTGGAGAAGGCACAGAGACCCCCGTTCTCAATAGCTCTTCCCTGAACCCCTCCTGAGCCCCCGCACACCCAGAGATGCCCCCGGGCAGCGCTGTGCTGCCAGGAGGGGTCTGCAGGGCAGAGCTGAGCACACAGCGGGTGGGATGGGCTCTGGGGCACTGGCAGGGAGGACACCCGGGGGCAGAGAAGCAGCTCCAGGCAGGGGCAGCTCCTGGCAGCCCAGACATGGGCAGGGACAGAGAGGGAGCTGCTGCCAGACATGCCCGGGCCCCCCTGCCCTGATCCCGGCACCTCCCGCCATACCCTCACCTTCAGACAACTTCTCCGCAGCAAGCCTCTGCTCTCCTCTCCCGCCCGCCCCACAGCCAAAGGGTCCAGAGCCCAAGATGCCTTCTCGGCAGCTGCACCTCCAGTCCAGGAGAAGTGTTTGTGTCCTACAAGTGATGCACAACATAAAAACAAGTGCCCTGCAGTGTCTCTGTCTGGAGACACTGTCACTGAGGAGAAGGCTTCACTGCACGCCTGCCTGACTCCCTCTCCTCGCTTCCTTTTTTCAGAGCACAGGCGCATTTCTCCTTGTTTCCCCACCCCTCTGTTGAACTCTGCATCTAAGGAGTTGGGGAGGGGGGTGCAGGTCAGCTTCTCTTCTGCCTCTGACTCTGGGAGTCCTGCCCCAGAGCTGTCCTCATGGAAAGTAGGTGACGAAGTAGTATTTTACCTGAAGGGAATGTGTCATTGAGTTTGTGGGGTTGGGAATGAGCTGGGTCATTCCTCATTCAGCTGTGGGAGGGGGATTTCTGTGAGGAATGGCATTGGGATTTCCTCAGAGAAGTCTCTCCCAGTTTGTCACTGCCTTTTCCTCCTTGGACAGGTCCCCCTGCCCAGACACAGCAAATGTCCAATGGCAGTTCCATCACACAGTTCCTCCTCCTGACATTCGCGGACACTCGGGAGCTGCAGCTCTTGACCTTCGGGCTCTTCCTGGGCATCTACCTGGCTGCCCTCCTGGGAAACGGCCTCATCATCACCGCCATCGCCTGCGACCACCGCCTCCACACTCCCATGTACTTCTTCCTCCTCAACCTCTCTGTTCTTGACCTGGGCTGCATCTCCACCACCGTCCCCAAAGCCATGGCAAACTCCCTCTGGAACACCAGGGCCATCTCCTATGCAGGATGTGCTGCACAGGTCTTTTTCTTTCTCATTTTTATTTCAGCTGAATATTTTCTCCTAACCATCATGGCCTATGACCGCTACGTTGCCATCTGCCATCCCCTGCACTACGGGACCCTCCTGGGCAGCAGAGCTTGTGTCCACATGGCAGCAGCTGCCTGGGGCAGTGTTTTTCCTTATGCTGTGCTGCACACGGCCAATACATTCTCACTGCCCCTCTGCCAGGGCAATGCCCTGCACCAGTTCTTCTGTGAAATCCCCCACATCCTCAAGCTCTCCTGCTCACACTCCTACCTCAGGGAAGTTGGGCTGATTGTGGTTAGTGCCTGTTTAGCATTTGTGTGTTTTGTTTTCATTCTGCTGTCCAATGTGCAGATCCTGAGGGCGGTGCTGAGCATGCCCTCAAAGCACGGACGGCACAAAGCCTTTTCCACGTGCCTCCCTCACCTGGCCGTGGTCTCCCTCTTTCTCAGCACTGGAGTGTCTGCCCACCTGAAGCCCCCCTCCATCTCCTCCCCATCTCTGGACCTGGTGGTGTCATTTCTGTACTCGGTGGTGCCTCCAGCAGTGAACCCCCTCATCTACAGCATGCGGAACCAGGAGCTGAAGGATGCCCTGTGGAAACAGGCCCAATGGACGCTGTTTCACCGACAATAACCTACCGCCTCTTCTCCGCACATTGCCCAGAGTTTATCTTAGACCACGAGCCTGAATTTTTCTCTTGTCATAATCCTGCTTATTGATATTTTTCTGGGTTTATACTACTTTTTCTGAGGCTTGATCCTACTGGGTCTGACCCTTGCACAACACTGAGTCAGATGTAGCTGGTCAGATAACAGCTCTTAAATGAAATGGGATGTCCCAGGTAGAATAGGGAGAAAATGGAGAAATGGGGAAAAAAAAAGACATGGGCTGAGATAAATATTGTTTAAAAGAACAGTAACAGAAAAGATACTATTACTGCTACTACTACTACTACTACTAATAAACAAAATAAAGTGATGCAAAGCAAATTGCTGTCACTTCCCAATGATTAACTCCCCAGCCTGTCCGGAGACGTGATCACCGATCCCTGCCCCCCTGCTAAGTCCCATTTATATACTGAGCATGACGTCTATGGGATGGAACATTCCTTTGGCCAGCTTGTCTTGTCTGTGGCCCCCCACCTTCAACAGGAAGTTGAAAAAGTCCGTGACAATATAAGCATCACTCAGCAACAGCTAAAACAATATGTGTTAGCAATGTTATTCTCATAGTCAATCCAAAACACAGCAGCTACCAGGAAGGATATTAACTATATCCCAGGCAAAACCAGGACAGCGTCCGCCCCTTATTCTATACCATCTACCTCATGCCCAGGTCTTACACTTTTCCATAAATCACCACCATTTTCCTGTCTTTGATATATGTATATATGCACACAGATATCATTCCCTTAGTCCATGGGCCATCCCACTGAAATGTCCCTTGAGTTCATTTAGTCCATGACTTTGGGCTCCATCTGTTGTAACTGTCTTTCCCGGCAGGAGACGTGGTGTGTGGTGTTGAATTGTTGCGTGCTGCATCTGGAGCTCGCAGCTGGTGTAGACGGCAGGGCCCATGCCCATCATCTGTGGGTCACTCTCACTGTAATATCATGGCTAGAGCATACGACAACTGTAGTAGTGATGGCATATAGTGGTAATTTAGCAATAAATATATAATTTGATTCATTGGCCATTCTCACCAAAATCAAATCCCCTTGAGGAACACGTTGGTCATCCCCATCCTCCCGCATCACCCACCAAGTGCACCAAGGGCCCTAAACAAAAGAAATCCCATGGATAGGATTGCCTTTGCCTGTGTCAGGAATAACCCGGATTTTCTTCCCGAACATATTCTTCATGTGCCCTGCGGGGACTTTATCTCCTTTCACAGTATGGAAAAGTTCTCACTGGGCAGGGACAGCTCCATAGCAGATCCTCAAATGTTACCTAACCAGGTGGCCTTTGCTAAATGGGCATCCCTGCATTTGAAGGTCCCACCACCCATGGCTCTCAGTGTAGTTTATAGCAGTCCGTTGTATCGTTTGATCTTCCCAGAGGCTCGTGCATGGCAGTGGATGTGATACACCCACCCAATGCCATGCTCTTTGGCCCGCTGAATGCTCTGCCTGTGGGATGAGGGTGTGCAGGCCCCGTGGCAGGCAACAGCGCCTGGCTCCGAGCACTGCCTGCTGACAGCTCACAGGAACAAACCAATCGTGGCATCATTGCCCTTAGGGCAGTGCCTGCTGCGACAGGGCAATGGGTAATAGTTCTAAGGTAGAAGAGGGTCGATTTATACTACATAGAAGTCTTTTCCTCTGTTTTACCAGGTAGAGAAGGGAGCAGCCAGAAACGGACTCCTAATGCATGTCAACTCCTGGCTACGTGGCTGGTGCTATCATGAGGGTTTTTGCTTTTATGACAATAAAATATGAACATGGCCTTTTAGAGAGGGATGGGATCCACCTGTCTAGAAGAGGCAAGGGAGTCTTTGGAAGCAGGCTGGCCAGCTTGGTGAGGAAGGCTTGAAACTGTCACATCCAGCTGGGCAATAACCACAGCCAACCAGAGCAGTGACAAATATTCCTTAGCGGACTCCCAAGGTGATATCCAGAAAGCCAACCACCTCCAGGGCGTGTACGACTGTGATGGATCCTCTCGCTCTCCTCCAGGGAACCTGCATGCTTGATGACCTCTCTGAAACGGCTGTACACACGCAGCGTGGTTAATGGACAGGAAGAAGTACAGAAGAAGCCCAGTGTGCAGTCACAGGGCCATGGTTTCATTGCAATTACAGAGACCTGGTGGGATAGCTCGCAGGACTGGAATGCTATCACGGATGGCTATGTACTTTTTTGGAAAGACAGGCCAGCAGGGTGAGGTGGTGGAGTTGCTCTCTATGGGACAGAGCAACTGGAACCATTGAGCTCTGCCTGCAGCTGGATGAAGAACGTGTTGAGAGCTTATCGTTATGAATTAAGGGACAGGCTACTGTGGGAGTCACTGTTGTGGGTGTTTACTACAGACCACCAGATCAGGAAGAGGAAGTTGATGAGGCCTTCTACAGACAGCTGGAAATAGCCTCATGGTCACAGGCCCTGGTTCTCTCGGGGGACCTCAGCCACCCTGGTATTTGCTGGAGAAACAACACAGCCAGGCACACACACTCCCGGAGGTTTCTGCAGAGCATTGATGAGAACTTTCTAACACAGTTGGTGGGGAAACCAACGAGGAGAGGTGCACTGCTGGGCATTTTACTGACAAATAAAGAAGGACTACTTGGGCATGTGAAGGCTGGGGTAGCCTTGGCTGCAGTGACCATGAGATGGTGGAGTTCCGGATCTTGAGTGGAAGAAGCAGGGCAAAATGTAGGACTGGAGCAGCTCTTTTATGAGAAACAGCTAAGAGAGTTGCGTCTGTTGAGCCTGGAGAAGAGAAGGCTAAGAGGGGATCTCCTCAATGCTTATCAATATCTAAAGGACGGGTGTCAAGAAGATGGGGCCAGAATATTTTCTGTGCTGCCCAGTGACAGGACAAGGGGAAATGGGCACAAACTGGAACACATGAAATTCCATCTTAACACAAGGATAAATGTCTTTACTTTGAGGGCACCAAAGCACTGGAAGAGGCTGTCCAGAGAGGCTGTGGAGTCTCCTTCTGTGGAGATATTCAAAAGCCGCCCAGCTGCATTCCTGTCCAACCTGCTGTAGGTGACCCTACTTTGGCAGGGGGGTTGCACTAGATGATCTCCGAGGGTTCCTTCCAACCCCTACAATTCTGTGATTCTGTGATCCCGTGGTTCTGTGATCTTCTATGTTTTCCGTTGGCCAAAGGGATTCCCCACCAGTGCACACGGATGCTGCCCTGTCTCTCAAAAGTGCTCCATTAGAGCTTGCAGCTCCCTGCACGTGTCCTGAACCACCTCTGGCACCTCAAATGTCACCCGATGTTTGCATCGGAAAAGCTCCCTCCTGGCGTCTGTCTCCATTGCTCACAGGGCAGCTCAGAGAAGGAGCTCACACTGATTTAGGGCAGCTGAGCTGAGGCAAGAGGAATCCCCGCTCCGGTCTCCCCAGAGCCTTCTCTTCTCCAGGCTGAACAACCCCAACTCTCTCAGCCTTTCCTCACAGCAGAGGTGCTCCAGCCCTCG
Source organism: Vanellus vanellus (assembly GCF_965231255.1). Taxonomy (NCBI): domain Eukaryota; kingdom Metazoa; phylum Chordata; class Aves; order Charadriiformes; family Charadriidae; genus Vanellus; species Vanellus vanellus. The sequence continues at coordinate 57,408 of NW_028127111.1, read as the reverse complement.
GAGCATCTTTGTGGCCTCCTCTGGACCCACTCCAACAGGTCCATGTCTCTCCTGTGCTGAGGGCTCCAGAGCTGGAGCAGCACTGCAGGTGGGGTCTCACCAAAGCAGAGCAGAGGGGCAGAATGCCCTCCCTCGACCTGCTGGTAATGCTTCTTTTGATGCAGCCCAGGATACCGTTGGCTTTCTGGGCTGCGAGCACACATTGCCAGCTCATGTCCAGCTTTTCACCCCCCAGTATACCCAAGTCCTTCTCGGCAGGGCTGCTCTCCATCCCTTCATCCCCCAGGCTGTATTGATATCAGGGATTGCCCCAACCCACGTGCAGGACCCTTCACTTGGCCCTGTGGAACCTCATGCTGTTTATACGGGCCAACTTCTTGAGCCTGTCCAGGTCCCTCTGGATGACATCCTGTCCGCTGGGAGTTTCAATCGCACCACTCAGCGTGGTGTCATCAGCATACTTGCTGAGGGTGCACTCGATCCCACTGCCTATGTCATTGATGAAGATATTGAACAGTACTGGTCCCAGTACGGATAGCTGAGGTTCACCGCTTGTCACCAGTCTCCATCTGGACATGAGGCCGTTGACCACTACTGGATGGGACCATCCAAGCAGTTCCTCATCCACCGAACAGTCCACCCTTCAAATCCACATCTCTCCAGTTTCACAGAATCACAGAGTGGTCAGGGTTGGAAGGGACTTCTGGAGATCATCTAGTCCAATCCCCCTCCCAGAGCAGGGTCACCTACAGCAGGTTGCACAGGACACGCCCAGGCGGGTTTGGAATGTCTCCAGAGTGGGAGATTCCCCCACCTCTCTGGGCAGCCTGTTCCAGTGCTCTGCCACCCTCAAAGGAAAGAACTTCCTCCTCATGTTAAGATGGAACTTCCTACATTCAAGTTTGTGCCTGTTCCCTATAGTCCTATCACTGGGCACCACTGACAAAAGACTGTTCCCATCCCCCTGGCACCCTCCCTTTAAGTATATATAAGCATAGATAGGGTCCCCCCTCAGTCTCCTTTTCTCCAGACTAAAAAGTCCCAAGTCCCTCAGCCTTTCCTCATAAGACAGATGTTCCAATCCCCTCATCATCTTCGTAGCCCTTTTCTGGACCCTCTCCAGCAGTTCCCTGTCCTTCTTGAACTGGGAGCCCAGATCTGGACACAGTACTCCAGATGAGGTCTCACCAGGGCAGAGTAGAGGGGGAGGATGGCCTCCCTCCACCTGCTGGCCACACTCTGCTTGATGCACCCCAGGATGCCATTGGCCTTCTCGGCCACCAAGGCACATTGCTGGCTCATCGTCATCCTGTTGTCCACTGGGACATGCTGCTGCATGTTCCCCCAAGATCTTCCTTTCTTCCAGCTGGACAAGCCCAGCTTTTTCAGCTTCTTCTCACAGCAGAAGTGCTCCAACCCTGACAACCTTGGTGGCCCTCCACTGAACGGGCTCCAGTTTACCAGTGTCTCTCAGGCGTTGCAGCGGGTCAGAACCTGGGGGAGTGTTCTGGATCTGTTCTCAAATGTTCTGAGCCCAGGGCGGTAATCACTCCCACTGGCTGTGCTCCTGCTCATACCACCCAGGATGCTTTTGGCCTTTGCTGACGGCTCCATATTTTGCCTAATGAAACCAAAGGACCACCAGAGCCTTTCCTGCAGTGCTGATACCAACCTAGGCAGTCCCTGCCCTCTGTCACTTCAGGCCCTTAGTCAACCTCAGCGAAAGAACTTTAGATCTGTCCTTGTTGGATAACATGATGTTACTGTTGGCCTGTCCTTCAAGCCTGTCTAGGTCCCTTGGGATGGCAACCCTGCCCTCTAATATAGTGTCTGCTCTCCTCATTGAGGTGTCAGCTACTAATGTTATGAAAAAAGCATTTTCTCATCTCCTTTGGGTAATTAAAAGCCCTTGAAACATGATGGAACCCGACTAGATACATCACTCTGGGCAGAACACTATGCATTCACCATGTTCTTCCAGGCCCGAGTACTCATCTCAGTTATTACCCATCTACTTATCCACCCAATCAGACCACAATGTCCTAACTGGACACAAGAATACTGTGGGGAATGAGGCTGATAGCATAGTGTTCGGCGCAGAGTCTAGTTGGAGGCCTGTAAGTAGCAGTGCTCCCCAGGGGTCAGTACTGGCCAGTCTTGTTCAACATGTTAATCAACGTCCTGGATGAGGGCACAGAGTGTACCCTCAGCAAGTTTGCTGACATCTGTTGGAAGGGTAACACAGCAGGGCATAGGCAGTCCAGGAGGTTCTTGGATTGTATTGACGACAACTTTTTTCTCCCAGTGGTAGAGGAGCAAAGAAGGAGAGGATCTCTGCTGGACCTTGTCCTTACAACAAGGAAGGGTTGGTAGGCATTGTCTCAAGCTCAAGGGCAGCCTGGGCTGCCATAACCATGAAATGATCGAATTTGAGATGCCCAAGGCAGCGAGGAAGGTGCGCAGCAAGCTGACCACCCTGGGCTTTAGCAGAGCTGACTGTGTCTTCTTGAAGAATCTGCTTGGTATAGTGCCAAGCTTGGATGAAGCACTGGAGGGAAGAAGGGCCCAAGTAAGCCAGTTAATATTCAAGGTTCACCTCCTCCAAGCTCAGGAGTCATGCATCCCTACAAAGAAGAAGGCAGGCAGAAAAGCCAGGAGGCCTGCATGGATGAACAAAGAGCTCCTGGACATGCTCACAAGTGAAAAGGAGGCCTATAGGGGGTGGAAACAGGGGCGGGAAGCCTGGGAGGAATACAGAGAAATTTTTCAAGCAGCCCCGGATCAGGTTAGGCAAGCTAAAGCCCAGATTGAACTAAATCTGGCCAGGGGCATCAAGACAAACAAAAAATCCTTTAAGTATGTCAGCGAGAAAAGAAAGACTAGGGAAGATGTGGGCCCTCTCCGGAAGGAAATGCAAGAACTGGTCACCTGGGACAGAGACAAAGCTGAGGTCCTCAGTGACTTACTTGCCTCAGTCTTCACTGGCAAAGACTGCAGCCACACTACCCATGATACATAAGGCAAAGGCAAGGAGCTGGAAAATGAAGAACTGCCCACTGTAGGTGAAGATCAAGTACAAGACCACCTGAGGAACCTGAAGGTGCACAAGTCCATGGGACCTGATCAGACACATCCGCGGGTCTTGAGGGAACTGGCAGATGAAGTTGCTAAGCCACTGTCCCTCATATTTGAGAAGTCGTGGCAGTCTGGTGAGGTTCCCGCTGACTGGAAAAATTGGAAGAATAACCCCTGTTTTCAAAGAGGAAAGAAATGAAACCCCAGGGAACTACAGGCCAGTCAGTCTCACCTCTGTGCCTGGCAAGATCATGGAGCAGATCCTCCTGGAAACTCTGCTGAGGCAGATGGAAAATAAGGAGGTGATTGGTAGCAACTAAGATGGCTTCAGCCAGGGCAAGTCATGCCTGACAAATTTGGAGGCCTTCTACGAAAGGCCTTGCAGCGGCAGTGGACAAGGGAAGAGCAACTGATGTCATCTACCTGGACTTATGCAAAGTGTTTGACACTGTTCCACACAATATCCTGGTCTCTAAATTGGAGACACATGGATTCGACAGATGGACCACTCAGTAGATAAAGAATTGGCTGGACGGTCGCACTCAAAGTGTTGTGGTCAATTGCTCCGTGTCCAAATGGAGAGCAGTGATGAGTGGCATTCCTCAAGTGCTGTACAACATCTTTGTCAGTGACACGGAGAGGGAGATCGAGTGCACCCTCAGCAAGTTTGCTGATGAAACCAAGCTCTTTGGCGAGGTTGACATGCTGGAGGGGAGGGATGCCATCCAGAGGGACCTGGACAGCCTGGAGAGGTGGGCCCAAGCCAACCTCATGCAGTTCCACGAGGCCGGTGCAAGGTCCTATATCTGGGTTGGGGCAATCCCAAGCACAAATACAGGCTCAGCGGGGAATGGCTGGAGAGCAGCCCTGAGGAGAAGGACCTGGGTGTGCTGATTGACGAGAAGCTCAACATGAGCCAGCAGTGTGAGACTGCAGCCCAGAAGGCCAACCAGATCCTGGTGTCCATAAAAAGCAGCATGGCCAGCAGGTCAAGGGAGGTGATTCTGCCCCTCTACTCTGCTTTCGTGAGACCAAGCCTGCAATATTGCATCCAGCTCTGATACCCTCAACATAAGAAGAACATGGATGTGTTAGGGCAGGTTCAGAGGAGGCCCTGAAGATGATCAACGGTCTGGAGCAGCTCTCCTATGAGGACAGGCTAAGAGAGTTGGGGTTGTTCAGCCTGGAGAAGAGAAGGCTCCGGGGAGACCTTATAGCCCCTTCCAGTACCTAAAGGGTGCCTACAGGGGAGCTGAGGAAGGACTTTATACTAGGGCATGTAGTGATAGGATGAGGGGCAATGGCTTTTAACTGGAAGTGGGTGGATTTAGATTAAATATTAGGAAGAAATTTTTGACTTTAAGGGTGGTAAGGCACTGGTGGAGGTTGCCCAGAGAAGTTGTTGAGGTCCCATCCCTGGAGGTGTTTAAGGCCAGGCTGGATGGGGCTTTGAGCAAATTGGTCTAGTGGGAGGTGTCCCTGCCTATGGCAGGGGGGTTGAAACTTGATGATCTTCAAGGCCCCTTCCAACCTAAAGCATTCTGTAAACCAAGAAGTGCTTTTTTAAGTACATTAATAGCAAGAGGAGGTCTAAAGAAAACGCTGGACCGATAGTTGTTGAAGGTGGTCAACTGACTGATAGGGATGAAGAAAAACCAGCAGTGTGCAATGCTTTTTTTTGCCTCACTCGTTAATCACGCATCTAGAGCTTGGGCTGCCCGGTCCCCTGAATCGGAGGACCACGAGTGTGGAAACAAAGACTTTCCATTTGTGGGACGGAAATTGTCAGAGAACAGCTGTATCAGCTGAATGTTCACAAGTCCATGGGGCCTGATGGGGTTCATCCCAGGGTATTGAAGGAGCTGCTGGATGTGCTGGCAAGACCTCCCACAAATTCTCTGGGCAACCTGTTCCAGTGCCTTACCACTCTCAAAGTGAAAAATTTCTCCCTAAAAACTAATCTAAATCTTCCTTCTTCCAGTATGAAGCCATTCCCCCTCATCCTATCATGTCCTGCCTAATTAATAAATCAGAGCAGATACACTGGACCTCAGCCAAGCACCAGAACCACGCTCAGATGTGTAACAAAGAAAGGCAGTACCAAGTGCCCAAGGTCCCATGCAAGGAAAAAGTTTTCTTCAGAGCATGCAGGGGTGGATGGCAGATGGCAATGGAAAGATGAAATGAGGTGACCCGAAGGAGAGCAAACCCTCAGGACCAGAGAGACGCAGGGCTGGACTGTGCAGCCGTGGCAGGAGAGGGCGTTGCTCTCTGGGATGTCTCTGCAGCCCTGCAGAGCCTGTGGTGCAGGGGAAGCTGATCTCCAGGAAGGACACGGTGCTTTGGAAAATGTCCTCAGCGATGGACATCCCGTGATCCAACAACACTGGGAAAATCATTGCTCTATTCCTTGATTGCATCAAAAAGGGGTGACTAAAGGCTGTTGGAGGAGCAGTGCCGACATCTGCTGGATGGAGATGGGACAGGACTTGCCTCACTGCAGCTGCATGAACAAAGGTACTGAACGTCCCAGAGGTTCTCTTGGGGTGTGTTACACTGCTGCTCTGAATGGCGGTCGTGATCCTGCAGGTCTTGTGCTGTCCCTGCTGGCTGCATGCGGCTGTGCAGGAGAGCCCTGGCACCTCCCATAGCACCACAGGGTGTAGGTCACCTTCCAATGGAGCAGCTGCCCTGAATGAGGTTGGGCACTGTAGGGGTGCCTGTGAGAAACGGGCCATGGGTGCCAAAGGAGATGAGGTAAAGACAGCTGGTGGAGGAGGGAGAGTGTCACCACCATGCCCCACCAGCCTCAAAATGATGACTCCAGACACTGCCCTGTCCCTCTTAATATTTCCATCAGTTACGAGCACGTGTCTTAGACCACCTCTGGCACCTCATGTGTCACCTGTGCTTTGCATGGGTACAGGAGGTACAGGAGACTCCTGCCTTTCACTGCCTGGGTGTGCTGTCTCCTAGTGGGGCAAGAAGAGGGGATTCTTGGACATAACTCTGTCTCCGAAAGGGGAAATGGCACTGCAGGGAAGAAGTTTCTCTGCCCAGCAGAGGGAGAAAAGATCAGTGATGACTTCAGCTTGTTTCCCAGGTGGTTCCCCTGGAGCCCCAGGGACATCTCTGAGGGAGCCCAGAGGGGACAGAGAGAGTGCCACCGTGGGCTGGTCCTCTGCTGCCGAGCTGGGCCGGGCTGCTGGGCCGGAGGGAGCTCCTGGCAAGCGGGTAGCTGCTGGGAGACAGCTCTGCCCAGGAGCAGGGCTGAGGGCAGTGCCTGCAGGCAGCGAGGGAAGAGAAGAGAAGAGAAGAGAAGAGAAGAGAAGAGAAGAGAAGAGAAGAGAAGAGAAGAGAAGAGAAGAGAAGAGAAGAGAAGAGAAGAGAAGAGAAGAGAAGAGAAGAGAAGAGAAGAGAAGAGAAGAGAAGAGAAGAGAAGAGAAGAGAAGAGAAGAGAAGAGAAGAGAAGAGGAGAGGTAAAGGCAGTCTGGGGTGGGAGGACAGGAGAGAGCTCACCTGGGGACAAACCTTCACAGCCTTTCACATGGTAAGTCTCTGGCTGTGGGGCAATGCAGATGAGTTCCTGGCAGTGTCTCCTAGAGCTGGCACATGCCATGGCTGATAGGAGCTGTCAGGATGGCTGTCCTGGCTTGTCTGGTGTGGAGCAGGAGGATGTGCTTCAGAGCATGGATGTCCTGCTGCACCTTCAGAGGGACAATGACGGACAGTTGCCTTCTCCCAGGGATGGCTCCGGGGTTTTGAAGATAGGCATGCAGGCAGGGCTGGGCAGGGCTGTCCTTGCCAGCAGGGTCCCTGCAGCCCGGGGGCTGTGTGCCGGGGCAGGGACTCTGCCGCCTGCCAGGGTCAGCTCTGCGCCTGCCCGGGGAGCTCCCACGGAGCTTCTGTGGGGAGAAGCTGTGGGAGGAAGGAGTGACCCCTGTCAGGGCAGGGTCTTTCTATTGTTGAGAGGGTGCTGCATGGGTCACGGCTGCTCACAGCTGCTGACCACCCCCAGAACATTGGCAGAGCCAGCATTGCAAGGGGAAAGTCAAGTAAGGGGCTACCTTAAAGACAAAGACCTTTCCAGGCTCTGTGCTCGCAGCTTTCTCCTAAGGGAAAGGAGCTGTCACTGTGACACTGAGGGATCAGCAGGTCTGCCACAAACCTCATCAAGTGCCTGCACTCTCTCCTCTACCCACAGACAGCACCAGCATCCCCTTTGCCTGCAGCATCAGGCTGGATCTGCTCCACTCCTCAGGACCCGCACAGAGGGAGGTGGCCCTGGGCAGTGCCCTGCTGCTGGGAGGGGGCTGCAGGGCAGAGCTGAGCACACAGCGGGTGGGATGGGCTCTGGGGCACTGGCAGGGGGAGACCTGGGCACAGAGCAACAGCTCCTGGCAGGGACAGCCCCAGGCAGCAGAGACAGGGGCAAGGGCCGGGGGGAAACTGCCAACACGCCCGGGGGGAGGCTGCCTTCAGCCAGCTCTCCTGGGCTCCTCCATGGAGGTGTCTGCTGGGCGCTGTCTGCTGGGACCTGAGCGCACTCTCTCTTCACATCATCTCCTCTGCGGCACCCCGACTGCTGCTCTGCCGGTCCTGTGGGGCTTGCGAGCTGCCCCCAGCAAGGCACAGCGCTGCCGTCGGGTCCTGGGGAGTGCTGAGCCTTTCCTCGGGGGTGGGCAGTCTCCTCTCAGAGTGCTTTGCTTCTCTCGGGGAGGGGTGGTGTCCTGTTCTCTCCATCACAGCTCCATCTCTGCACTGGGACAGGGAAGAGATTGCAGATCTGCCCTCTCAACCAGTGCTCCCCTGATCCCATATGAGTTCAGCTGTTTGGTATTTTTTAAAAAGTAGTTTGTGTGTGGAGTCATCTTGAAGGCAGATGAAACAAAAGCAGAGGGCAGATGGGCAAAACCCCGATGGACAGTGCAGCTCTCCTGAGTCTCCTTTAAGCCAAAGAGAGCTGAACTCGTCTGTCCCGTCTGAAGAATCGTAACATGATTAGTCATCAAAATGAGGATTTCTACATTCATGAGATGTTATCATGGAAAATAAAAAGGACAGGCAAAAATTTATAAGGACGTGCTAACCCTCTGCTCTGCAGCCCACGCTCTGGAGAGGCATGAGTGCAAATATTGAACTTTTCCATTACAGGTGGATTACATCTGACACCCCTTGTGACGTTTGGAGCTGTCACAGAGCAGCTCCCTTGTACCCACTGCAGCAGAGCAGGTCTGACTCCTCAGCAGCACAGGGGCAGAGGTGCTGCTCCTCACACCACACTCAGCCAGCACCACCCAGAGAGAAAAAATGCATTTCAACTGAGGGTGATATCTATGAAAAATGGAGTATATGGGCTCATAGAATTCTGTCCTGATTTTTTCCTGTCTTTTCCTTCCTTTAACAGAGCCCCCATAAAAGAAATAACTAATGTCCAACAGCAGCTCCATCACCCACTTCCTCCTCATGGAGTTCGCAGACACACGGGAGCTGCAGCTCTTGACCTTCGGGCTCTTCCTGGGCATCTACCTGGCTGCCCTCCTGGGAAACGGCCTCATCATCACCGCCATCACCTGCGACCACCGCCTCCACACTCCCATGTATTTCTTCCTCCTCAAACTCTCTGTTCTGGACCTGGGCTCCATCTCCACCATTGTCCCCAAAGCCATGGCCAATTCCCTCTGGAACACCAGGGCCATCTCCTACGTAGGATGTGCTGCACAGGTTTTTATGCTTTTCTTCCTTCTTGGAGCAGAGTTTTCTCTTCTCACAGTCATGGCCTATGACCGCTACGTTGCCATCTGCCATCCCCTGCACTACGGGACCCTCCTGGGCAGCAGAGCTTGTGTCCGCATGGCAGCAGCTGCCTGGGGCAGTGGGTTCCTCAATGCTGTGCTGCACACGGCCAATACATTTTCACTGCCCCTCTGCCAGGGCAATGCCGTGGACCAGTTCTTCTGTGAAATCCCCCACATCCTCAAGCTCTCCTGCTCACACTCCTACCTCAGGGAAGTTGGGCTTCTTGTATTAAGTTCTTTCTTAGGTTTTGGGTGTTTTGTTTTCATTGTGGTGTCCTATGTGCAGATCTTCAGGGCGGTGCTGAGGATGCCCTCTGAGCAGGGACGGCACAAAGCCTTTTCCACGTGCCTCCCTCACTTGGCCGTGGTCTCCCTGTTTATCAGCACTGCTGTATTTGCTCACTTGAAGCCCACCTCCATCTCCTCCCCACCCCTGGATCTTCTTGTGTCATTTCTGTACTCGGTGGTGCCTCCAGCGGTGAACCCCCTCATCTACAGCATGAGGAACAAGGAAATCAAGGATGCCCTGTACAAATTATTGCAATACAATCTACTCACAATTAATATGGTGCCCATTATCCCACAAGGGCTCCCACAGTATTACAGCAAAGACCAGGACTAACTTTTCTTCAATTGTGCATTTTACCTTACTGCTTTTCTTGTTGCTTTGTTGTTTTGTTTTCTTTTTTTTTTCATTCTGTTTTTTTATTATATACCTTTGATGTTACTGTTTTTGTTCTCATGCTTGTTTTTTTTTTTTTCTTTTCCTGGACCCAAAGACCTCATGTGCATAAGGATCACAGAATCACAGAATGGTCAGGGTTGGAAGGGACCTGTGGAGAGCATCTAGTCTAACTCCTCTGCCAGAGCAGGGGCACCTACAGCAGTGGCACAGGACGGCTTCCAGGCGGGTTTGGAATGTCTTCAGAGTGGGAGACTCCCCCACCTCTCTGGGCAGCCTGTGCCAGTGCTCTGCCACCCTCAAAGGAAAGAAGTTTCTCCTCATGTTAAGATGGAGCTTCCTACGTTCATGTTTGTGCCCGTTACCTTTTGTCCTATCACTGGGCACCACTGAACAAAGACTGTTCCCATCTCCCTGGCACCCCCATTTAACTATTTATACGCATTAATAAGATTCCCCCTCAGTCTTCTTTTCTCCAGACAAAAAGAGCCCTAAGTCCCTCAGCTTTTCCTCATCAGAAAGTTGCTCCAGTCCCCTGATCATCTTTGTAGCCCTTTGCTGGACTGTCTCCAGTAGTTCCCTGTCCTTCTTGAACTGGGGAGCCCAGCACTGGACACAGCACTCCAGATGCGGCCTCACCAGCGCAGAGTAGAGGGGAAGAAAGACCTCCCTCGACCTGCTGGCCACACTCTGCTTGATGCCCCCCAGGATGCCATTGGCCTTCTTGTCCCCAGGGCACATTGCTGGCTCAAGGTCATCGTGTTGTTCACCAGGATTCCCAGGTCCCTTTCCACACAGCTGCTCTCCAGCAGGTCTGCCCCTAACCTGTACTGGTGCATGAGGTTATTCCTCCCCAAGCTCAGTACCCTACACTTGCCCTTGTTGAACTTCATAAGGTTTCTCTCTGCCCAACTCTCCAGCCTGGCCAGGTCACACTGTATGGCGGCACCACCTTCTGGCACGTCAGCCACCTCTTCCAGTTTTGTGTCATCAGCAAACTTGCTAATGGTACACTCTATCCCTTCACCCATGTCATTGATGAATATATTGAACACGACTGCACCTGAGCTAGATCGAAGCTCCTTGTTTAGACTAGCTTAATAAAGAATCCAGCAGAAAATTAGTTGTATCAACTTCTGCATCTTCACATCTCCCCTGGAGCTGGGCCCCAGCATGCAAGAGGGGTTCAAGAGGCAAATGCCCAGCTGCCCCTTGGAGCTTCAGCCTTGGGGGCCCTTAGGGCTGCCCCTGGCTGCCTCGCTGGGCACTCTCTCTGCTGCCTGTGAGTCTGAGCTGCTGCTCCCCTTGAGCCATGGCCAAAGGCAGCAGAATGAGGTCGCCTTTTCAGTGCTGGTATCTCCTCACATCCACAGTCTTCTGTGCTCTTGCCTTTGTGTTACCCAAAAGGTCTTGTGGAACTTGTGACAGTCCTGTTGTCCAGACAGTGGCATCCCTGTGGCTGCAGGCAGGAGCAGGTCACGTGAACCTGTTTACCAGAGCTGGTCTCTGTGCAGGAACCACCATAATCAAAATGGTTTCTTAAGGGAGGGCCCAAAGGCTGAATGCCTCTTCCAAAGCTGGTGTCAGGAATGCACCCAGGGAACTGCTCCCTCAAAGGACCGTTTCTCTTCTTGAGACCTTGATGGATTTAGGGGGACAGGCTCAGAGTGCCAGGGGGATCTGTGAGGGACCAAGGACTGGGTGAAGACCTCCCTTCATGCTTGCACATGTCCACTCAGACAGCAACTGGTCTTTGACTTATTTGCCCGGCGCTGTCCCACCTGCAGTAGGGCTGATGAAAGATGAGGAATCAGGCACTACCAGGAGAGCTCAGGGGATCTTCCGGGACAGTGCGTGAGTCTGGGTGGGCAGTGAGCGGCACCTCATAAAATGAGTGACCGTCCAAGGTTGAAAATGTCAACCTGTGGAGCCCATAGGCTAAGAAGGAAACTTGAAAGCAATGACAGGTTGTGAAGACCCAGTAGGAAAAGGGACATAATACTAGAGAGCAGTTCAGGACACCCTCTCGGAAAGCCTCAAGGGCTGGATCCAGTGCAGCCCTGTCCTGTCCTTTGTGCCGTTGGAGACACCCTTTGGTCCTGCTCAGCCCTGTCCTCTCTTCCTGAGCCAGGAGGGGAGATGGAACGGGGCTCAGCAGCAGTCATCCCTTTCTGGCTGGGTCTGCTGCCCACCCTGACCAGCATGGCCAGTGCAAGCTCACCTCATGGCCCCAGGGCACCACAGCCCCCTCCCTCTGCACAGCAGCACCACCAGCTCAGGGCCATGCAGGGAGCACAGGGTGGGAACCAGGAATGTCCACCTGGGGAAAGGATCTCTGGGGAGAAGGGGTGTCCAGGGTGAAGAGCAAGGGAGCACTTCTGTGCCTTCAGGGAGGAACCCATGAGAAGGAGAAAGCTCTTTCTGCAGCACCCACTTGGGGCAGGCTGCTCCGTCTCTGGAGCAGGACTTTTGTGCCGGCCTGGGGAGAGGGGCTGGCACTGAAGGGGCAGAGGCCGCCTGTTGTGGGCACCTCCTTGGCCCGAGATCAGGGCTCCTGCAGGTTCACGGACCTCCATGTCCTCCCACCACGTGCAGCCTCCAGCCCCGCGGCTGATGGGGAGGCTGAGAGCCCTCTCTGTTCCCCAGCAGCTGCTGTGCCCTTCAGAGGGGCTGTGGCTGTGGGGGGAGCAGCCAGAGCTCTGCAGCACCCTGTGGCGGGCACAGCCATGGGGCCAGCCCAGAGGGGGCTGCTTTGCGGGGCTGGGCTGGGGAGAGGGCAGGGGAGTTGGGGAGAGCCTGGGAGGGGCTTGGCTGGCCTTGGACGTGCCCGGGAGAGGACACACACCCACTGGAGTGTGTGGTGCAGAGCCCGGTCTCGTGGCAGGGAGCTGAGATGTGGATGCAGGAGAGAGGAGGCCAGTCTGTGCCCTCGGTGCCATGGGCAGACTGGGAAGGTGCCCAGGGCATTCGTCACCCCCAGCCTCTCCCCTCGGCTCCTTCCAGCACTGGCCACTCGCCCCTGTTCATGGGGGAGGTTTGCTCTGTGGCCATCTCCTGCCTGAGTCCTTGATAGGCCAGCAGAAGGCACATGGCCTGAATGCCAGTTGTGAGGGTGTGTTGTGGTTTGGGCCGCACTGGGCTCTGAAAGGAAAGACAGACGCTCTCCACCACCTCTGTCTCCAAGGAGAGGAGGGAGACAGAGAAAGAGACACTTGGGTTTAAAAACTAAACTACTGTCGTGAAAATATTAAGAATATAATAATAATTTAAAAGGAAATACTGTTATAGATACACTGTATGTAAAGTGTATTGATCTCTCTGGATGATGATGACATCATCGTCAGGCACTGGGAAAGGCCCAGAATGGACTCAGTGGTGGACGGGAACTGGATTCCGGATCTGGATTCAGGAACACATGGATCGGGGTCAAAGGCAGATGGACAGAGTCCTCCTCAGACGTCGGCAATTGCAGAAAGGGGGCTGACCCTCTGACCACTCAGCTTTTACACTGAGCATGGGGCAGATGGGGTGGAAGATCCTGTTGGTCAGTTTGGGGTCACCTGTCCTGTCCGCTCCTCCGTGCAAGTGGGACCCCTCTATGCTCTTCTGCTTTTGACCCTCCAACGTGGCACATAACCAAGTGAGCTGCCCTTGGCTGTTATAGCAATGAGCGTAAGCGAGAGCCTCTCTGCACACCATTGCGGTATTGTGACTCTGGAAACAGACACAGTCTGAAGAAGGAGCCGTTAATTTCAGAGAGTGCAGGTAGTTAGAAGAGACTTCACTGGGAAGTATAATTACTGAACGGAAAAATGGTTCTGTTTTACCTCAAACTAGGACAGACAGGGATCTTCAGAGCCTGGGTGGGTGCAGCTACACAAACACAGATGTCTTCAGTCACAGGGACACAGACGCCTGGTGCCCGTGCAGGTGCCCTGACACCCTCTATCAGCAGCTCCCAAGGGGCTCTGGTCTCCTGCAGGTCGTGTGTGACATTGGCCTGTCCCAGACCAACACCTCAGCTACACCAGGACCTCTACATGTGGCCCTGGATGTCTGCGGTCAGAGAGCTGAACTCTGCCAGGAACAGCTTGCAACTTCTCAAAACACATGAGCACCTTTTCACCAGCTGCGATGATGGTATCTTTTTTGTAAAATGGCAATTCTTTCCCACCGTGCCAGAATGGGAATTTCCAGGAAGTGTTTTAATCGCAGGAGAAGAAATCTTGGCCTTCCCCTGGACTTGCCTTGCAGGACTTTGCCCGTGCTCCTGTGTATTTAATCTCCTGACGCTTTCCACCTGTCCTGACAAAATGACCGGGTCTAAAGGCACCTTCTCAGCAGACCATCCGGACCGATGTCCTTCCCATTGCTCTCCAGTTTCCCCTTCCCCTTACTGCTCGCTCAGTCTGATCCCTCTCAACTACCCAGGTGCTGCTTGAGAGTTAGAAGCCCGCCCTTGTCTTTCAGCAGTCTAATGGGCTCTTCAGCCAAATCCTTCCGTGTGTTTATACCTATCATTTCCCATCAGTCTCTCTCCAATACTTCTAGTGATGATGATGACCCCCCAAATTAAGATGATTCAAAATGCAAGGGGAGGAGAGGGTGGGGAGGAGATGGTGGGTTTGAAGCAGGGATGCAAAGCTTCTCCACAGACTGTATTGTCCCCGCAGGCTCTGTCCCAGGGCAGAATGGGTAGCACTTACCCAAGGAGTAAAATGGGAAGTTCAGTATAGGGCGGTGCCCCATGCTTGCATGGACATTTGAGCTTAGGACTCAGGCTTGTCTTAGAACCCAATCACCTGGCTTGTTCTTTGCCTCTAGTCTGGCACAGGGGAATTTCTGCACTGGCTTTCCCTGGAAAACTTTCTGAGGTTGAAATGTCTGGAACTTAACAGTGTGGATGACAACACTGAATGTGTATGGATAAGAATTAAGGGGAAGGCCAATAAGGCAGACATCGTGATGGGAGTTTGTTATAGACCTCCTAATCAGGATGTAGAAGCCGATGAAGTATTCTATAAGCAGCTGGCAGAGGTCTCACAATCATCTGCCCTTGTTCTTGTGGGGGACTTCAACTTCCCAGACGTCTGCTGGAAATACAATGCAGCAGAGAGGGAACAGTCATGGAGGTTCCTGGAGTGTGTGGAAGACAACTTCCTAACACAGCTGGTGAAGGAACCAACTAGGGGAAGTGCACTACTGGACCTACTGTTTGTTAACAGAGAAGGTCTTGTGGGGGATGTAAAGGTTGGAGGTCGCCTTGGGCAGAGTGATCACAAAATGATAGAATTTTCAATTCTTGATCACGTAAGGCGGGGAGCCAGCAGAACTGCCACCTTGGATTTCCGAAGGGCAGACTTTAGCCTGTTTAGGAGCATGGTCGAGAGTGTCCCTTGGGAGGCAGTTTTGAAGAGCAAAGGTGCCCAGGAAGGCTGGGCATACTTCAAGCAGGTGCTCTTAAAAGCTCAGGAGAAGGCCATCCCCTTGTCTCGAAAAACGAGCAGACGGGGAAGACGACCAGCCTGGCTAAATAGAGAACTTTGGCTGGACCTCAGGAAAAAAAGAAAAGTTTACATTCTCTGGAAAAGGGGGTTGGCAACTTATGAGGACTATCAAGATATAACAAAGCTACGTAGGGGGAAAATGAGAAGGGCCAAAGCTCAATCAGAACTCAGCTTGGCCACTGCAGTTAAAGACAATAAGAAAAGGTTCTTTGAATATATCAATAGAAAAAGGAAGACTAGGGAAAATGTAGGCCCACTGGTGAATGAGACAGGTGCCCTAGTGGTGGAGGACGCAGAGAAGGCAGAGTTACTGAATGCCTTCTTTTCTTCGGTCTTCACTGCTAAAGCTGTCCCTCATGAATCCCATACTCTGAAGACAAAGGGGAAGGTCTGGAGAGAGGAAGATTTTCCCTCAGTTGAGGAGGACCGTGTCAGAGACCACTTGGCCAAGCTGGACATTCACAAGTCCAAGGGCCCTGATGGCATGCATCTGCGCGTGCTGAGAGAGCTGGCGGATGTTATTGCTAGACCACTCTCCGTCGTCTTTGAACGGTCATGGAGAACAGGAGAGGTGCCTGAGGACTGGAGGAAGGCCGACATCACTCCAATCTTCAAAAAAGGCAAGAAGGAGGACCCAGGGAACTACAGACCAGTTAGTCTCACCTCTGTCCCTGGGAAGGTAATGGAGCGACTCATTCTGGATGTCATCTCCAAACACGTTGAGGAACAGCAAGTTATTGGAAGTGGTCAACATGGATTTACCAAGGGTAAATCATGCTTGACCAATCTGATAGCTTTCTATGATGTTATAACTGGTTGGCTGGATGAGGGGAAAGTCGTGGATGTCATCTACCTTGACTTTAGCAAGGCTTTTGACACTGTCTCCCATGACATCCTCATTAGGTAGCTGAGGAAGTATGGGCTAGATGAGGTGACAGTGAGGTGGATTGAGAGTTGGCTGCGGGACAGAACTCAGAGGGTGGTGATCAGCGGCACAGAGTCTAGTTGGAGGCCTGTAACCAGTGGTGTCCCCCAGGGGTCAATACTCGGTCCAATTTTGTTTAATATATTCATTAATGACCTGGATGAGGGGACAGAGTGTATCCTCAGCAAGTTTGCTGATGATACCAAACTGGGTGGGGTGGCTGACACCCCAGAGGGCCGTGCTGCCATCCAGCGTGACCTGGACAGTCTGGAGAGCTGGGCAGAGAAGAACCTAATGAGGTTCAACAAAAGCAAGTGCAAGGTCCTGCACCTGGGGAGGAAGAATGCTGGGCACCAGTATAGGTTAGGGGCTGACCTGCTGGGAAGTAGCTCTGAGGAGAAGGATCTGGGGGTTGTGGTAGACAGTAAATTATCCATGGCCCAGCAATGTGCCCTTGTTGCCAAAAAGGCCAATGGAATCCTGGGCTGCATAGGGAAGAGTGTGGCCAATAGGTCGAGGGAGGTCATTCTCCCCCTCTACTCTGCACTGGTGAGGCCACAACTGGAATAGTGTGTCCAGTTTTGGGCTCCCCAGTTCAAGAGGGACAGGAAACTGCTGGAGCGAGTCCAGCGAAGGGCAACTAAGATGATTAAGGGCTTGGAGCATCTCCCTTATGAGGAAAGGCTGAGAGAGCTGGGAGTCTTTAGCCTGGAGAAGAGAAGGCTGAGGGGAGACCTTGTTATGGCATACAAGTATCTAAAGGGTGGGTTGAAGGAGGATGGAGCCAGGCTCTTTCCAGGGGTCCCCAGTGACAGGACGAGGGGTAACGGGCACAAGTTATAACATAGGAAATTCTGTTCAAATACACGGAAAAACTTCTTTACGGTGAGGGTGACAGAGCACTGGCACAGGCTGCCCAGGGAGGTTGTGGAGTCCCCTTCTCTGCAGATTTTTAAGACCCGCCTGGATGCAGTCCTGAGTAATGTGTTCTGGGCAATCCTGCTTTAGCAGGGGAGTTGGACTAGATGATCTCTAGAGGTCCCTTCCAACTCTGAAAACTCCGTGATTCTGTGATTCCTGTTTCATCACAGTTATTGACATGGAAAATGGGATTGAGTGCACCCTCAGCAAGTTGTCCGACACCACCAAGCTGTGTGGTGCAGTTGATGTGCTGGAGGGGAGTGATGCCATCCAGAGGGACCTGGACAGTCTGGAGAGGTATGCCCATGCCAACCTCATGAAGTTCAACAAGGCCAAGGGCAAGGTCCTGCATGTGGGTCACGGCAATCCCAAGCACAAATCCAGGCCGGGCGGAGAATGGACTGAGGACAGCCCTGAGGAGGACTTAGGGCTGTTGGTAGTTAAGAAGCTCAACAAGAGACAGCAATGTGCACTTGCAGCCCAGAAACCTAACCATATCCTGGGCTGTATCAAAAGAAGTATGGGCAGCAGGTCGAGGGAGGTGACTCTTCCCCTCTTCTCCTCTCTCGGGAGACCCCACCTGGAATACTGTGTCCATAAGAAGAAGCGGGTCCCGAGGAGGCTGACTAAGATGATCAGAGGATTAGAGCATCTCTGCTATGAAGATAGGCTGAGAGAGTTGGGGTCGTTCAGCCTGGAGAAGAGAAGGATCCAGGGAGAGCTTATAGCAGCTTTCCAGTACCTGAAGGGTGCCTACAAGAAAGCTGGAGAGGGCTTTTTTACGGGGACATGTAGTGATCAGACGAGGGGTAAAGGCTTCAAACTCGAAGACAGGAGATTTAGATTAGATATTAGGAAGAAATTTTTGACTCTGAGGGTGGTGAGGCAATGGAGCAAGCGTCCCAGTGAAGTTGTGGAGGCTCCATCCCTGGAGGTGTTCAAGGCCAGGTTGGATGGGGCTTTGAGAGACCAGGTCCAGCGGAAGGTGTCCTTGCCCATGGCAGGGGGCTTGGAAGTAGACGATCTTTAAGGTCCCTTGAACCCAGACCATTCCGTGATTGTAAGAACAATGTTTGAATGGACTGTCCATGCCCCCTCTAACACTTGGCACAGAGTGAGTCGCACTGGGAGGTGTTGACCACTCTTGTGGTGTGTCTCCCCTGCTCTGCATGTGTCTGAGACGTCCCACAGCATGAGGAATGGACACCATGTCCTGGTTTGAGGTAAAACAGGACCAATTTTGTTCAGTACCTTTACTTCTTAGCCGGGCCTCTTCTAACTACTGAAATTAACTGCATATTGTGCAGACAGTGTTTGCTCTCTCAGAGTGATCAGACCTATGTTTACAGCTGATGCCCAGGCACGGTGTGCAGAGAGGCTCTGCTTATACTTATCGCTATAACACCCACGGGCAGTGAACTTTGGTAATTGCCCCGTTGGAGGGTTGGAAGTGGAAAAGCACAGAGGGGTCACACCTGTGAGGCTGAGCGGACAGGACAGGTGACCCAAAACTGACCAACGGGGTATTCCATCCCATCTGCGTCATGCTCAGTATAAAAGCTGAGGGATCAAAGGGTCAGCTCTCTTTCTTCAATGGCCGACGTCTGAGGAGGACTCTGTCTGTTTGTCTGCCTGTGATCCCGATCCTGAATCCTTTTCATTGGTTCCAAGTGACAGGACGAGGGGTAAAGGGTACAAGTTAGTACACAGGATGTTCCATTCAAATACACAGAAAAACTTCTTTACGGTGAGGGTGACAGAGCACTGGCACAGGCTGCCCAGGGAGGTGGTGGAGTCCCCTTCTCTGGAGATTTTCAAGACCCGCCTGGATGCAGTCCTGAGTAATGTGTTCTGGGCAATCCTGCTTTAGCAGGGGAGTTGGACTAGATGATCTCTAGAGGTCCCTTCCAACTCTGAAAATTCTGTGATTCTGTGATTCTGTGAAAGTGAGAAAAACATGCAACAAGATGAGAAGAGTTGAACGGGTAAAGCAAACACCGTGCCCGCAAGGACAGGAAAGTAGGGAATTCATTCACTGCTTCCCATCGACGGGCAGATATGGTGCCATCTCCAGGAAAGCGGGGCTTCATCATGTGTAATGGTGACTTGGCAAGACAAATCCCATCGCTCTGAAGGTTATTCCTTTCCTCCTTCTTGGCCCAGCTTTTATTGCTGAGCACGATGCCCTGTGGTACGGAAAATCCCTTTGGTCAGTTGGGCTCAGCTGTCCCAGCTGTGTCTCCTCCCAGCTTCTTGTGCACCCCCAGCCTACTCACTGGTGGGGTGGGGTGAGGAGCAAAAAAGGCCTTGGGGCGGTGCAAGCACTGCTCAGCAATGACTAAAACATCGAGGGATTATCAACACGCAAGTTACTAGGAAGATACTTAACTCTTTCTCATAAGAACTCACTTGTAGAAAGGCAGCCTCACTAGAGGTAACTTGTCCTGAGCGTGTAATTGCGGACTGTGTGTTATTGTTTAGGAAATCTGATTATGCTTTACTTTTCTTTTCTTACAAACAGGAAAAGTTCTCCTGCGCCTGGGTGCAGCCAGGGCTCTGAGGAGCGCAGGTGGGAGATGGGGCAATGGAGCTGTGACATCCAGCTGCAGACTTCAGTGGAGAAGTCTGATGCAAGGACCAGTGGTGTCAGTCCCAGGTGGCCAATGTCAGAAATGGGGAGGGTGGGGAGGTGAGGAGCAAAGCTGTCCTACAGTGTCAGACCTCCAGGGACTGCTTCTCCTCCCTGTCCAGACCCCCTGAAGGGACACCCTGTATCCAGAACAATCAGAGAATGCTTCTATCCTAATCGTAAGTGATAATCAGGAGTATAGTATAGTATATCCTTTAAAATAAAAAAGACATTTTTCTTAGGTGCGCTTTGAAATCTCCTCCTTAACTACACTCTGAAACCTCTCTAATTGGCTGTACAAGTCTTGAAGATTTGAAGAAAATTACAAGAACTATGAACACCTTGTTAGGGCTTTCTGTCTTTTAATGAGCCCCACGGTGTGTTTGCTGCTGAGTCCATGAGCCTCAGGCACTGAGAGAAGATTGAACAAAGTGCTCCAGAAGTCCAAGTCAGAAGCAAAGTACCTTGAAGCCTTGATTGGCCCCACTGAGGGTCGTTACTGCCAAAGCCTCCCCAGGGACTCGTTAGAGGAGATAACTGGAGGCTGTGGCTGCAGGTAGGCAAAGGCACTGTGCAGGTGGCTGTAACGCTGAGGAACTCCTTGGTTTGGTTGATGCAGCAGAATGGCCAACCCCTGACCCCCAGGCCCTGGGAAGGCAGGTCCTGCCCCTCACTGGTGGCTCAGGGCTCTTCCTGGGGGCAGTGGGGTGTGAGGGTGAGCGAGGCCGAGTGTAGGAAAATTCTGTGACACCTCCTGCCCTCCCAAAAAGGGGCAAGGACAGAACAAAATCCAGAGTCCCAAAAGAATCACAGAATCATTTAGAATTGCAAAAGCCCTTTAGGATCATAGAGTCCAACTGTAAACCTAACACTGCCGAGTCCACCACTAAACCATGTCCCTGTGTGCCACATCTGCACATCCATTAAATACCTCCAGGGATGGTGACTCAACCACTTCCCTGGGCCGCCTGTTCCAGTGCTCGAAAGCCCTTTAGCTGATGAAATTTTTCCTAATACGCAATGTAAATCTCCCCTGGAGAAACTTGAGGCCATTTCCCTCAAGTCCTCTCTCTCATTACTTGGGAGAAGAGACCAACCCCCACCTCGCTACAACGTCCTTTCAGGGAACTGTAGAGAGCGAGAAAGTCTCCCCTCAGCCTCCTCTTCTCCAGGCTAAACAACCCCAGTTCCCTCAGCCGCTCCTCACAAGACTTGGCCTCCAGACCCCTCACCAGCTTCATTGCCTTTCTCTGGACATGCTCCAACACCTCAATGTCCTTATTGTAGTGAGGGGGTCAAAACGGAACACAGTACTCGATGTGGGGCCTCACCAGAGCCGAGTACAGGGGGACGATCACTTTCCTAGTCCTGCTCACCACACTTTTACTGGTACAAGCCCGGATGCTGTGGGCCTTCATGGCCACCTGGGCACACTGCCAGCTCATATTCAGCCACCAACACCCCCAGGTCCTTTTCTTCTGTACAGCTTTCCAGCCACTCTGCCCCAAGCATGTAGCGCTGCGTGAGGTTGTTGTGACCCAAGGGCAGGACCCGGCACTTGGCCTTGTTGAACCCCACACCGTTTGCCTCGGCCCATGGATCCAGCTTGTCCAGATCCCTCTGCAGAGCCTTCTGACACTCAGGCAGATCAACACTCCCACCTTAATTGGTGTCATCTGCGAACTTACTGAGGGGGCACTCCACCCCCTTGTCTAGATCGTTGATAAAGATATTGAAGACAACCGGTCCCAGTACTGAGCCCCGGGGAACATCACTTGTGACCGGCCGCCAAATGCATTGAACTCCATTCAGCACCACTCTTTGGTCCCGGCCGTCCAGCCAGTGTTTTACCCAGCAGAGTGTACACCTGTCCAAGCCATGAGCAGCCAGTTTCTCCAGGAGAATGCCGTGGGAAAAAGTGTCAAAGGCTTTAATGAAGCGCAGGTAAACAACACCCACAGCCTTTTCCTCATCCACTAAGCTGGTCACCTTGTCATAGAAGGAGGTCGGGTTTCTCAGGCAGGACTTGCCTTTCATAAACTCGTGCTGGCTTGGTCTGATCGCCTGGTTGTCCTGTATGTGCTGCATGATGGAACTCAGGATGATCTCCTCCGTAACCTTCCCCAGCACCGAGGTCGGACTGATAGGCCTGTAATTCCCCAGGTCCTCCTTCTGGTCCTTCTTGTAGATGGGCGCCACGTTTGTTATCTTCCAGTCAACTGGGACCACCCCAGTTAGCCAGGAATGCTGATAGATGATGGAAAGTGGCTTGCTGAGCACTCCCGCCAGTTCCCTCAGTACCCTTGAGTGGATCTCAAGCGGCACCATAGACTTGTGTATTTCTAAGTGATGTAGCAGGTTCCTCACCATTTCCCCTTGGATTGCAGGGCTTCATTCTGCTCCCCAACCCTGTCTTCCAGCTCAGGGGGCTGGGTACCCAGAGAGCAACTGGTCTTACTCTTAAAGACTGAGGCAAAGAAGGCATTAAGTACGTCAGCCTTTTCCTCATCCCTGGTCACCGTCTTTCCCTCCACATCCAATAAAGGATGGAGATTCTTCTTGGCCCTCCTTTTGTTCATGGTGAAACAGTGTTTTCATTGTCTTTTATGGCATGGCCAGATTAATTTCTAGTTGGGCTTTAGTCCTTCTAATTTTCTCCCTGCATAACCTCATGACATCCGTGCAGTCCAACTGAGTTGCCTGCCACTTCTTCCAACTGTCATAAACTCCTTTTTTCCCCTCAGTTCCAGCCAAAGCTCTCTGTTCAGCCAGGTCTTCTTCCCTGATGGCTCGTCTTTCGGCACATGGTGACAGCCTGCTCCCGTGCCTTTAAAAGTTCCTTCTTGATGAATGTCCAGCCTTCCTGGACTCCTTTGCCCTTCAGGACTTCCTCCCAAGGGACTCTGTTAACCACACCCCTAAACAGGCCAAAGCCCACCCTCCAGAAGTCCCAGGTGGCAGTTCTGCTGACCCCCCTCCTGACTTCTCCAAGAATTGAAAATTCTGTCATTTCATGATCACTATGCCCAAGACGGCCTCCAATCCTCACATCCCCCACAAGCCCTTCTCTGTTGGCAAACAACAGGCCCAGTGGGGTGCTTCCCTCCTCTGCTCCCTCCCCACCTGTGTCAGGAAGTTACCCTCAACACACTCCAGGAACTTCCTGGGCTGTTTCCTCTCCACTGTATTGCATTTCCAGCAGACATGCAGTAAGTTGAAGTCCCCCACGAGGACAAGGGCTGACTATCGTGACACTTGTCCCAGCTGCTTCTAGAATATTTCAACTGTCTCTTCATCCTGGTTGGGTGGTCTATAACAGACTCCCACCATGATATCTGCCTTCTTGGTGTTTAACACCTCCCAGTACAGACTGGGTCCTGTCTCAGTACAAAGTGGATTATTTTAACGTGTCCCAGTATAGACTGGGCCCCATCCCAGTAGCAGTGGGATCCCCTGATCCCCTCGGAATGCAGACTGGGCACCATCCAAGTACAAACTGCATCTCCTGGCAAACTCCCAGCACAGACTGGGCCCTTTCAAGTCCAAAATGGGTCCCTTTGAACCAAGCCCAAGAAGACTGGGCCCCGTCCCTGTACAAACTGGATCCCCAATCCAGTACAGACTGAGCCTTCTCACAGTATAAACTGCACCCCTTTAACCCCTCCCACTACAGACTGATCCCCGTGGCAGTACGAACTAGATGCTGTGGTCCCCTCCCAGTACAGACTGGGTTCCCTCCTGGTACAAACTGCATCTCTTGCTCCCCTCCCAATACAGAACAGGCTGTCAACAAATAGAGATTACTCCATTTAACCCCTCCAAGTACAGACTGGGCCAATGCCAAGTCCAAAATGGACTCCCCGGTCCCCACCCACTACCAACTGGCCACCTCCAATACAATCTGGATCCTCTAACTTATGCCAGGACAGACTGGGCCCTGTCCCAGTCCAAACTGCATCCCCTGATTCCCTCCCAGTACAGAAGGGGCCTTGTCCCAGTATGAAGAGAATCCCTTTAATTCCTCCCTGTGGAGAAAGAGCCTCTTCCTAGTCCAAAGTGGATCCCAGCCCAGCTCCCAGTGCAGACTGCTCTGTGTACCAGTACAAAATGGATCGCTTTAACACTGCCCTGTACAGACTGGGCCTCATCTCAGTACAGACTGGATCCCCCACTTTCCTCCCAGTACAGACTGGGCCCTCTCCACGTAGAAACGGGATCCTCTGAGCCAATCCCAGCAGAGTCTGGGCCTCGTCTCAGTACAAACAGACTGGGCCCTGTCCCAGTACAAACTTTATCCCTGTAGACCCTCCCAGGGTACACTGGGCCACCCTCCCAGTACACACTGGAGCCCCTGGCCCCTTCCCACTACAGTCTGGGCTCTGTCACAGTACAAACTGGGTTGCTTTAACCCCTGCCAGTACAAACTTGGCCCCTCCCACTACAAACTAGTCCTCTTTAACCCCTCCAAGTACAGGCTGAGCACGCTCCCAGTATAAACTGCATCCTCTCATCCCCTCCCAGTACGACTGGGCACTGTGCCATTTCAAACTGGATTTCATTAAACCCTTCCAGTACAGACTTGGTCCCCTCCCAGTAAAAACGAGCTCTGTTTAGAATCATGGAATGGTTTGGGTTGGAAGGGACCATTAAAGGCCAACTAGTGCAACCCCCCTGCCATGAGCAGGGACACCTTCAACTGGATGAGCTGTCTCCAAGCCCCGGCCAACCTGGCCTGGAATGTTTCCAGGGATGGGGCATCTCCTGTCGCTCTGGGCAACCTGGGCCGGTGTCTCACCATCCTCATTGTTAAAAGGTTCTTTATATCGAGTGTAAATTTCCCCCCTTTTACTTTAAAGCCCTCACCCTTTGTCCTATCGCAACAGGCCCTGCTAAAAACTCTGTCCCCAGCTCTCCTGTAGGCCCCCTTTAGGTACTGGAAGGCCAAAATAAGGTCTCCCCAGAGCATTCTCTTCTCCAGGCTGAACAACCCCAACTCTCTCAGCCTTTCCTCAAAGCAGAGGTGCTCCAGCCCTCGGAGCATCTTTGTGGCCTCCTCTGGACCCACTCCAATAGGTCCATGTCTCTCCTGTGCTGAGGGATCCAGAGATGGAGCAGCACTGCAGGTGGGGTCTCACCAAAGCAGAGCAGAGGGGCAGAATGCCCTCCCTCGATCTGCTGGTGATGCTTCTTTTGGCTTTCTGGGCTGCGAGCGCACATTGCCAGCTCATGTCCAGCTTTTCATCCCCCAGCATACCCAAGTCCTTCTCGGCAGGGCTGCTCTCCATCCCTTCATCCCCCAGGCTGTATTGATATCAGGGATTGCCCCGACCCAGGTGCAGGACCCTTCACTTGGCCTTGTTGAACCTCATGCTGTTCATACGGGCCCACTTCTTGAGCCTGTCCAGGTCCCTCTGGATGACATCCTGTTCCCTGGGAGTGTCAATCGCAATACTCAGGGTGGTGTCATCAGCACAAGTCTCCATCTGGACATGAGGCCGTTGACCACTACTGGATGGGACGATCCAAACAGTTCCTCATCCACTGAACAGTCCACCCTTCAAATCCACGTCTCTCTAGTTTCACAGAATCACAGAGTGGTCAGGGTTGGAAGGGACTTCTGGAGATCAGCTAGTCCAAGCCCCCTCCCAGAGCAGGGTCACCTACAGCAGGTTGCACAGGATAGCATCCAGGCGAGTTTGGAATGTCTCCAGAGTGGGAGACTCCCCCACCTCTCTGGGCAGCCTGTGCCAGTGCTCTGCCACCCTCAAAAGAAAGAACTTCCTCCTCATGTTAAGATGGAACTTCCTACATTCAAGTTTGTGCCTGTTCCCTATAGTCCTATCACTGGGCACCACTGACAAAAGACTGTTCCCACCCCCCTGGCACCCTCCCTTTAAGTATATATAAGCATAGATAGGGTCCCCCCTCAGTCTCCTTTTCTCCAGACTAAAAAGCCCCAAGTCCCTCAGCCTTTCCTCATAAGAGAGATGTTCCAATCCCCTCATCATCTTCGTAGCCCTTTGCTGGACCCTCTCCAGCAGTTCCCTGTCCTTCTTGAACTGGGGAGCCCAGATCTGGACACAGTACTCCAGATGAGGCCTCACCAGGGCAGAATAGAGGGGGAGGATGACCTCCCTCGACCTGCTGGCCACACTCTGCTTGGTGCACCCCAGGATGCCATTGGCCTTCTCGGCCACCAAGGTACATTGCTGGCTCATGGGCATCCTGTTGTCCACTGGGACATGCTGCTGCATGTTCCCCCAAGATCTTCCTTTCTTCCAGCTGGACAAGCCCAGCTTTTTCAGCTTCTTCTCACAGCACAAATGCTCCAACCCTGACAACCTTGGTGTCCCTCCACTGTACAGGCTCCAGTTTACCAGTGTCTCTCAGGCATTGCAGGGGGTCAGAACCTGGGGGAGTGTTCTGGATCTGTTCTCAAATGTGCTGAGCCCAGGGCGGTAATCACTCCCACTGGCTGTGCTCCTGTTCCTACCACCCAGGATGCTTTTGGCCTTTGCTGACGGCTCCATGTTTTGGCTAATGAAACCAAAGGACCACCAGAGCCTTTCCTGCAGTGCTGATACCAACCTAGGCAGTCCCTGCCCTCTGTCACTTCAGGCCCTTAGTCAACCTCAGCGAAAGAACTTTAGATCTGTCTTTGTTGGATAACATGATGTTACTAGTGGCCTGTCCTTCAAGCCTGTCTAGGTCCCTTGGGATGGCAACCCTGCCCTCTAATATAGTGTCTGCTCTCCTCAATGAGGTGTCATCTACAAATGGTATAAAAAAAGCATTTTGTCATCTCTTTTGGGTAATTAAAAGCCCTTGAAACATGGTGGAACCCGACTAGATACATCCCTCTGGGCAGAACACTATGCGTTCACCACGTTCTTCCAAGCCCGAGTACTGATCTCAGTTATTACCCATCTACTTATCCACCCAATCAGACCATAATGTCCTAACTGGACACAAGAATACTGTGGGGAATGAGGCTGATAGCATAGTGTTCGGCGCAGAGTCTAGTTGGAGGCCTGTAAGTAGCAGTGCTCCCCAGGGGTCAGTACTGGCCAGTCTTGTTCAACATGTTAATCAACGTCCTGCATGAGGGCACAGAGTGTACCCTCAGCAAGTTTGCTGACATCTGTTGGAAGGGTAACACAGCAGGGCATATGCAGTCCAGGAGGTTCTTGGATTGTATTGACGACAACTTTTTTCTCCCAGTGGTAGAGGAGCCAACGAGGAGAGGAGCTCTGCTGGACCTTGTCCTTACCAACAAGGAGGGGCTGGTAGGCAGTGTCAAGCTCAAGGGCAGCCTGGGCTGCCATGACCATGAAATGGTCGAGTTTTAGATCATCAAGACAGCGAGGAAGGTGCGCAGCAAGCTGACCACCCTGGGCTTTAGCAGAGCTGACTGTGGCTCCTTGATGAAACTGCTTGGTATAGTGCCATGGGATGAAGCGCTGGAGGGAAGAAGGGCCCAAGTAAGCCAGTTAATATTCAAGGCTCACCTTCTCCAAGCTCTGGAGTCATGCATCCCTACAAAGAAGAAGGCAGGCAGAAAAGCCAGGAGGCCTGCATGGATGAACAAGGAGCTCCTGGACATGCTCACAAGTGAAAAGGAGGCCTATAGGGGGTGGAAACAGGGGCGGGAAGCCTGGGAGGAATACAGAGAAAATTGTTCAAGCAGCCAGTGATCGGGTTAGACAAGCTAAAGCCCAGATTGAACTAAATCTGGCCAGGGGCATCAAGACAAACAGAAATCCTTCTTTAAGTATGTCAGCGAGAAAAGAAAGACTAGGGAAGATGTGGGCCCTCTCCGGAAGGAAATACAAAAACTGGTCACCCAGGACAGAGACAAAGCTGAGGTCCTCAATGACTTTTTTGCCTCAGTCTTCACTGGCAAAGACTGCAGCCGCACTGCCCATAATGCAGAGGGCAAAGGCAAGGAGTGGGAAAATGAAGAACCGCCCACTGTAGGTGAAGATCATGTATAAACCACCTGAGGAACCTGAAGGTGCACAAGTCCATGGGACCTGATGAGACACATCCGCGGGTCCTGAGGGAACTGGCAGACAAAGTTGCTAAGCCACTGTCCCTCATATTTGAGAAGTCATGGCACTCTGGTGAGGTTCCTGCTGACTGGAAAAATGGGAAAAATAACCCCTACTTTCAAAAAGGAAAACAATGAAAACCCAGGGAACTACAGGCCAGTCAGTCAGTCTCACCCCTGTGCCTGGCCCGATCATGGAGCAGATCCTCCTGGAAACTCTGCTTAGGCAGATGGAAAATAAGGAGGTGATTGGTAGCATCCAGCATGGCTTCACCAAGGGCAAGTCATGCCTGACAAATTTTGTGGCTTTCTACGAAAGTGTTACAGCGGCAGTGGACAAGGGAAGAACAACTGATGTCATCTACCTGGACTTGTGCAAAGCGTTTGTCATTGTCCCGCACAATATCCTGGTCTCTAAATTGGAGACACATGGATTCGACAGATGGACCACTCAATAGATAAAGAACTGGCTGGACGGTCGCACTCAAAGTGTTGTGGTCAATTGCTCCATGTCCAAGTGGAGAGCAGTGATGAGTGGCGTTCCTCAGGTGCTGTACAACATCTTTGTCAGCGACATGGAGAGGGGGATCGAGTGCACCCTCAGCAAGTTTGCTGATGAAACCAAGCTGTTTGGCGAGGTTGACACGCTGGAGGGGAGGGATGCCATCCAGAGGGACCTGGACAGCCTGGAGAGGTGGGCCCAAGCCAACCTCATGCAGTTCCACGAGGCCGGGTGCAAGGTCCTACATCTGGGTTGGGGCAATCCCAAGCACAAATACAGGCTCAGCGGGGAATGGCCGGAGAGCAGCCCTGAGGAGAAGGACCTGGGTGTGCTGATTGACAAGAAGCTCAACATGAGCCAGCAATGTGAGACTGCAGCCCAGAAGGCCAACCAGATCCTGGTGTCCATAAAAAGCAGCATGGCCAGCAGGTCAAGGGAGGTGATTCTGTCCCTCTACTCTGCCTTCTTGAGACCACGCCTGGAATATTGCATCCAGCTCTGATACCCTCAACATAAGAAGAACATGGATGTGTTAGGGCAGGTTCAGAGGAGGCCCTGAAGATGATCAACGGTCTGGAGCAGCTCTCCTATGAGGACAGGCTAAGAGAGTTGGGGTTGTTCAGCCTCGAGAAGAGAAGGCTCCGGGGAGACCTTATAGCCCCTTCCAGTACCTAAAGGGTGCCTACAGGGGAGCTGAGGAAGGACTTTATACTAGGGCATGTAGTGATAGGATGAGGGGCAATGGCTTTTAACTGGAAGTGGGTGGATTTAGATTAAATATTAGGAAGAAATTTTTGACTTTAAGGGTGGTAAGGCACTGGTGGAGGTTGCCCAGAGAAGTTGTTGAGGTCCCATCCCTGGAGGTGTTTAAGGCCAGGCTGGATGGGGCTTTGAGCAAATTGGTCTAGTGGGAGGTGTCCCTGCCTATGGCACGGGGGTTGAAACTTGATGATCTTCAAGGCCCCTTCCAACCTAAAGCATTCTGTAAACCAAGAAGTGCTTTTTTAAGTACATTAATAGCAAGAGGAGGTCTAAAGAAAACGCTGGACCGATAGTTGTTGAAGGTGGTCAACTGACTGATAGGGATGAAGAAAAACCAGCAGTGTGCAATGCTTTTTTTTGCCTCACTCGTTAATCACGCATCTAGAGCTTGGGCTGCCCGGTCCCCTGAATCGGAGGACCACGAGTGTGGAAACAAAGATTTTCCATTTGTGGGACGGAAATTGTCAGAGAACAGCTGTATCAGCTGAATGTTCACAAGTCCATGGGGCCTGATGGGGTTCATCCCAGGGTATTGAAGGAGCTGCTGGATGTGCTGGCAAGACCTCCCACAATTTCTCTGGGCAACCTGTTCCAGTGCCTTATCACTCTCAAAGTGAAAAATTTCTCCCTAAAAACTAATCTAAATCTACCTTCTTCCAGTGTGAAGCCATTCCCCCTCATCCTATCATGTCCTGCCTAATTAATAAATCAGAGCAGATATGCTGGACCTCAGCTAAGCACCAGAACCACGCTCAGATGTGTAACAAAGAAAGGCAGTACCAAGTGCCCAAGGTCCCATGCAAGGAAAAAGTTTTGTTCAGAGCATGCAGGAGTGGATGGCAGATGGCAATGGAAAGAGGAAATGAGGTGATCCGAAGGAGAGCAAACCCTCAGGACCAGAGAGAAGCAGGGCTGTGCTGTGCAGCCCTGGTAGGAGAGGGCTTTGCTCTCTGGGACGTCTCTGAAGCCCTGCAGAGCCTGTGGTGCAAGGGGAAGCTGATCTCCAGGAAGGACACGGTGCTTTGGAAAATGTCCTTGGCGATGGGCATCCCGTGATCCAAGAACACTGGGAAAATCATTGCTTTATTCCTTGATTGCATCAAAAAAGGGTGACTAAAGGCTGGGGGAGGAGCAGTGCTGACATCTACTGGATGGAGATGGGACAGGACTTGCCTCACTGCAGCTGCCTCAAAAAAAGCACTGAATGTCCCAGAGGTTCTCTTGGGGTGTGTTACACAGCTGCTCTGAATGGCGATCGTGTTCCTGCAGGTCTTGTGCTGTCCCTGCTGGCTGCATGCGGCTGTGCAGGAGAGCCCTGGCACCTCCCGTGGCACCACAGGGTGTAGGTCACCTTCCAATAGAGCAGCTGCCCTGAATGAGGTTGGGCACTGTAGGGGTGTCTGTGAGAAACGGGCCATGGGTGCCAAAGGAGATGGGGTAAAGACAGCTGGTGGAGGAGAGAGAGTGTCACCACCATGCCCCACCAGCCTCAAAATGATGACTCCAGACACTGCCCTGTCCCTCTTAATATTTCCATCAGTTACGAGCACGTGTCTTAGACCACCTCTGGCACCTCATGTGTCACCTGTGCTTTGCATGGGTACAGGAGGTACAGGAGACTCCTGCCTTTCACTGCCTGGGTGTGCTGTCTCCCAGTGGGGCAAGAAGAGGGGATTCTTGGACATAACTCTGTCTCCGAAAGGGGCAATGGCACTGCGGGGAAGAAGTTTTTCTGCCCAGCAGAGGGAGAAATAATCAGTGATGACTTCAGCTTGTTTCCCAGGTGGTTCCCCTGGAGCCCCAGGGACATCTCTGAGGGAGCCCAGAGGGGACAGAGAGAGTGCCACCGTGGGCTGGTCCTCTGCTGCCGAGCTGGGCCGGGCTGCTGGGCCGGAGGGAGCTCCTGGCAAGCGGGCAGCGCTGCAGAGAGACAGCTCTGCCCAGGAGCAGCTCCTCTGCACAGCGCAGCAGGGCTGAGGGCACTGCCTGCAGGCAGCGAGGGCAGAGAAGCGAAGAGAGAGAGAGGTAAAGGCAGTCTGGGGTGGGAGGACAGGAGAGAGCTCACCGGGGGAGAAACCTTCGCAGCCTTTCACATGGTAAGTCTCTGGCTGTGGGGCAATGCAGATGAGTTCCTGGCAGTGTCTCCTAGAGCTGGCACATGCCATGGCTGATAGGAGCTGTCAGGACGGCTGTCCTGGCTTGTCTGGTGTGGAGCAGGAGGATGTGCTTCAGAGCATGGATGTCCTGCTGCACCTTCAGAGGGATAATGACGGACAGTTGCCTTCTCCCAGGGATGGCTCCGGGGTTTTGAAGATAGGCATGCAGGCAGGGCTGGGCAGGGCTGTCCTTGCCAGCAGGGTCTCTCCACCCCGGGGGCTGTGTGCCGGGGCAGGGACTCTGCCGCCTGCCAGGGTCAGCTCTGCGCCTGCCCGGGGAGCTCCCACGGAGCTTCTGTGGGGAGAAGCTGTGGGAGGAAGGAGTGACCCCTGTCAGGGCAGGGTCTTTCTATTGTTGAGAGGGTGCTGCATGGGTCACGGCTGCTCACAGCTGCTGACCACCCCCAGAACATTGGCAGAGGCAGCATTGCAAGGGGAAAGTCAAGGAAGGGGCTACCATAAAGACAAAGACCTTTCCAGGCTCTGTGCTCGCAGCTTTCTCCTAAGGGAAAGGAGCTGTCACTGTGACACTGAGGGATCAGCAGGTCTGCCACAAACCTCATCAAGTGCCTGCACTCACTCCTCTACCCACAGACAGCACCAGCATCCCCTTTGCCTGCAGCATCAGGCTGGATCTGCTCCACTCCTCAGGACCCGCACAGAGGGAGGTGGCCCTGGGCAGTGCCCTGCTGCTGGGAGGGGGCTGCAGGGCAGAGCTGAGCACACAGTGGGTGGGATGGGCTCTGGGGCACTGGCAGGGGGAGACCTGGGCACAGAGCAACAGCTCCTGGCAGGGACAGCCCCAGGCAGCAGAGACAGGGGCAAGGGCTGGGGGTAACTGCCAACACGCCTGGGGGGAGGCTGCCTTCAGCCAGCTCTCCTGGGCTCCTCCATGGAGGTGTCTGCTGGGCGCTGTCTGCTGGGACCTGAGCGCACTCTCTCTTCACATCATCTCCTCTGCAGCACCCCGACTGCCTGCTCTGCCGGTGCTGTGGGGCTTGCGAGCTGCCCCCAGCAAGGCACAGCGCTGCCGTCGGGTCCTGGGGAGTGCTGAGCCTTTCCTCGGGGGTGGGCAGTCTCATCTCAGAGAGCTTTGCTTCTCTCGGGGAGGGGTGGTGTCCTGCTCTCTCCATCACAGCTCCATCTCTGCGCTGGGACAGGGAAGAGATTGCAGATCTGCCCTCTCAACCTCTGCTCCCCTGATCCCATATGAGTTCAGCTGTTTGGTATTTTTTAAAAAGTAGTTTGTGTGTGGAGTCATCTTGAAGGCAGATGAAACAAAAGCAGAGGGCAGATGGGCAAAACCCCGATGGACAGTGCAGCTCTCCTGAGTCTCCTTTAAGCCAAAGAGAGCTGAACTCGTCTGTCCCGTCTGAAGAATTGTAACATGATTAGTCATCAAAATGAGGATTTCTACATTCATGAGATGTTATCATGGAAAATAAAAAGGACAGGCAAAAATTTATAAGGACATGCTAACCCTCTGCTCTGCAGCCCACGCTCTGGAGAGCCATGAGTGCAAATATTGAACTTTTCCATTACAGGTGGATTACATCTGACACCCCTTGTGACGGTTGGAGCTGTCACAGAGCAGCTCCCTTGTACCCACTGCAGCAGAGCAGGGCTGACTCCTCAGCAGCACAGGGGCAGAGGTGCTGCTCCTCACACCACACTCAGCCAGCACCACCCAGAGAGAAAAAATGCATTTCAACTGAGGGTGATATCTATGAAAAATGGAGTATATGGGCTCATAGAATTCTGTCCTGATTTTTTCCTGTCTTTTCCTTCCTTTAACAGAGCCCCCATAAAAGAAATAACTAATGTCCAACAGCAGCTCCATCACCCACTTCCTCCTCATGGAGTTCGCAGACACACGGGAGCTGCAGCTCTTGACCTTCGGGCTCTTCCTGGGCATCTACCTGGCTGCCCTCCTGGGAAACGGCCTCATCATCACCGCCATCGCCTGCGACCACCGCCTCCACAGCCCCATGTACTTCTTCCTCCTCAACCTCTCCCTTCTGGACCTGGGCTGCATCTCCACCACTCTCCCCAAAGCCATGGCTAATTCCCTCTGGAACACCAGGGCCATCTCCTATGGAGGGTGTGCTGTCCAACTCTTTTTCTTTCTCATTTTTATTTCAGCTGAGTATTTTCTCCTCACCGTCATGGCCTATGACCGCTACGTTGCCATCTGCCAACCCCTGCACTACGGGACCCTCCTGGGCAGCACAGCTTGTGTCCGCATGGCAGCAGCTGCCTGGGGCAGTGGGTTTCTCTATTCTCTCCTGCACACGGCCAATACATTTTCACTACCCCTCTGCCAGGGCAATGCCCTGCACCAGTTCTTCTGTGAAATCCCCCACATCTTCAAGCTCTCCTGCTCACACTCCTACCTCAGGGAAGTTGGGCTTCTTGTATTAAGTTCTTTCTTAGGTTTTGGGTGTTTTGTTTTCATTGTGGTGTCCTATGTGCAGATCTTCAGGGCCGTGCTGAGGATGCCCTCTGAGCAGGGACGGCACAAAGCCTTTTCCACGTGCCTCCCTCACTTAGCCGTGGTCTCCCTGTTTATCAGCACTGCTGTATTTGCTCACCTGAAGCCCACCTCCATCTCCTCCCCACTCCTGGATCTTCTTGTGTCATTTCTGTACTCGGTGGTGCCTCCAGCAGTGAATCCCCTCATCTACAGCATGAGGAACAAGGAAATCAAGAATGCCCTGTACAAATTATTGCAATACAATCTACTCACAATTAATATGGTGCCCATTATCCCACAAGGGTACCCACAGTATTACAGCAAAGACCAGGACTAACTTTTCTTCAATTGTGCATTTTACCTCATTGCTTTTCTTCTTGTTTTGTTGTTTTGTTTTCTTTTTTTTTTCATTCTGTTTTTTTATTATATACCTTTGATGTTACTGTTTTTGTTCTCATGCTTGTTTTTTTTTTTTCTTTTCCTGGACCCAAAGACCTCATGTGCATAAGGATCACAGAATCACAGAATGGGCAGGGTTGGAAGGGACCTCTGGAGAGCATCTAGTCTAACTCCACTGCCAGAGCAGGGGCACCTACAGCAGTGGCACAGGACGGCTTCCAGGTAGGTTTGGAATGTCTCCAGAATGGGAGACTCCCCCACCTCTCTGGGCAGCCTGTGCCAGTGCTCTGCCACCCTCAAAGGAAAGAAGTTTCTCCTCATGTTAAGATGGAGCTTCCTACGTTCATGTTTGTGCCCGTTACCTTTTGTCCTGTCACTGGGCACCACTGAACAAAGACTGTTCCCATCTCCCTGGCACCCCCATTTAACTATTTATACGCATTAATAAGATCCCCCCTCAGTCTTCTTTTCTCCAGACAAAAAGACCCCCAAGTCCCTCAGCTTTTCCTCATCAGAAAGTTGCTCCAGTCCCCTGATCATCTTTGTAGCCCTTTGCTGGACTGTCTCCAGTTCCCTGTCCTTCTTGAACTGGGGAGCCCAGCACTGGACACAGTACTCCAGATGCGGCCTCACCAGGGCAGAGTAGAGCGGAAGGAAGACCTCCCTCGACCTGCTGGCCACACTCTGCTTGATGCCCCCCAGGATGCCATTGGCCTTCTTGTCCCCAGGGCACATTGCTGGCTCAAGGACATCCTGTTGTCCATCAGGATCCCAGGTCCCTTTCCTCTCCAGCAGGTCTGCCCCTAACCTGTACTGGTGCATGAGGTTATTCCTCTCCAGGCTCAGTACCCTACACTTGCCCTTGTTGAACTTCATAAGGTTTCTCTCTGCCCAACTCTCCAGCCTGACCAGGTCACACTGTATGGCGGCACCACCTTTTGGCATGTCAGCTACATCTTCCAGTTTTTTGTCATCAGCAAACGTGCTAATGGTACACTCTATCCCTTCACCCATGTCATTGATGAATATATTGAACAGGACTGCACCTGAGCTAGATCAAAGCTCCTTGTTTAGACTAGCTTAATAAAGAATCCAGCCCAAAATTAGTTGTATCAACTTCTGTATCTTCACATCTCCCCTGGAGCTGGGCCCCAGCATGCAAGAGGGGTTCAAGAGGCAAATGCCCAGCTGCCCCATGGAGGATCAGCCTTGGGGGCCCTTGGGGCTACCCCTGGCTGCCTCGCTGGGCACTCTGTCTCTGCTGCCTGTGAGTCTGAGCTGCTGCTCCCCTTGAGCCATGGCCAAGGACAGCAGGATGAGGTCGTCTTTTCAGTGCTGGTATCTCCTCACATCCACAGTCTTCTGTGCTCTTGCCTTTGTGTTACCCAAAAGGTCTTGTGGAACTTGTGACAGTTCTGTTGTCCAGACAGTGGCATCCCTGTGGCTGCAGGCAGGAGCAGGTCACGTGAACCTGTTTACCAGAGCTGGTCTCTGTGCAGGAACCACCATAACCAAAATGGTTTCTTAAGGGAGGGCCCAAAGGCTGAATGCCTCTTCCAAAGCTGGTGTCAGGAATGCACCCAGGGAACTGCTCCCTCAAAGGACCGTTTCTCTTCTTGAGACCTTGATGGATTTAGGGGGACAGGCTCAGAGTGCCAGGGGGATCTGTGAGGGACCAAGGACTGGGTGAAGACCTCCCTTCATGCTTGCACATGTCCACTCAGACAGCAACTGGTCTTTGACTTATTTGCCCGGTGCTGTCCCACCTGCAGTGGGGCTGATGAAAGATGAGGAATCAGGCACTACCAGGAGAGCTCAGGGGATCTTCCGGGACAGTGTGTGAGTCTGAGTGGGCAGTGAGCGGTACCTCATAGAATGAGTGACCATCCAAGGTTGAAAATGTCAACCTGTGGAGCCCATAGGCTAAGAAGGAAACTTGAAAGCAATGACAGTTTGTGAGGACCCAGTAGGAAAAGGGACATAAGACTGGAGAGCAGTTCAGGACACCCTCTCAGAAAGCCTCAAGGGCTGGATCTAGTGCAGCCCTGTGCTGTCCTTTGTGCCATTGGAGACACCCTTTGGTCCTGCCCAGCCCTGTCCTCTCTTCCTGAGCCAGGAGGGGAGATGGAACGGGGCTCAGAAGCAGTCATCCCTTTCTGGCTGGGTCTGCTGCCCACCCTGACCAGCATGGCCAGTGCAGGCTCACCTCATGGCCCCAGGGCACCACAGCCCCCTCCCTCTGCACAGCAGCACCACCAGCTCAGGGCCATGCAGGGATCACAGGGTGGGAACCAGGAACGTCAACCTGGGGAAAGGATCTCTGGGGAGAAGGGGTGTCCAGGGGGAAGAGCAAGGGAGCATTTCTGTGCCTGCAGGGAGGAACCCATGAGAAGGAGAAAGCTCTTTCTTCAGCACCCACTCGGGGCAGGCTGCTCCGTCTCTGGAGCAGGACTCTTGTGCCGGCCTGGGGAGAGGGGCTGGCACTGAGGGGGCAGAGGCAGCCTGTTGTGGGCACCTTCTTGGCCCGAGATCAGGGCTCCTGCAGTTTCACAGACCTCCATGTCCTCCCACCACGTGCAGCCTCCAGCCCCGCGGCTGATGGGGAGGCTGAGAGCCCTCTCTGTTCCCCAGCAGCTGCTGTGCCCTTCAGAGGGGCTGTGGCTGTGGGGGAGCAGCCAGAGCTCTGCAGCACCTTGTGGTGGGCATGGCCATGGGGCCAGCCCAGAGGGGGCTGCTTTGTGGGGCTGGGCTGGGGAGAGGGCAGGGGAGTTGGGGAGAGCCTGGGAGGGGCTTGGCTGGCCTTGGACGTGCCCGGGAGAGGACACACACCCACTGGAGTGTGTGGTGCAGAGCCCGGTCTCGTGGCAGGGAGCTGAGACATGCGGGTGCAGGAGAGAGGAGGCCGGTCTGTGCCCTTGGTGCCATGGGCAGACTGGGAAGGTGCCCAGGGCATTCGTCACCCCCAGCCTCTCCCCTCGGCTCCTTCCAGCACTGGCCACTCGCCCCTGTTCATGGGGGAGGTTTGCTCTGTGGCCATCTCCTGCCTGAGTCCTTGATAGGCCAGCAGAAGGCACATGGCCTGAATGCCAGTTGTGAGGGTGTGTTGTGGTTTGGGCCGCACTGGGCTCTGAAAGGAAAGACAGACGCTCTCCACCACCTCTGTCTCCAAGGAGAGGAGGGAGACAGAGAAAGAGACACTTGGGTTTAAAAACCAAACTAAACTACTTTAGTGAAAATATTAAGAATATAATAATAATTAAAAAGGAAATACTGTTATAGATACACTGTATGTAAAGTGTATTGAGCTCTCTGGATGATGATGACATCATCATCAGGCACTGGGAAAGGCCCAGAATGGACTCAGTGCTGGACAGGAACTGGATTCCGGATCTGGATTCAGGAACACATGGATCGGGGTCAAAGGCAGATGGACAGAGTCCTCCTCAGACGTCGGCCATTGCAGAAAGAGGGCTGACCTTCTGACCACTCAGCTTTTACACTGAGCATGGGGCAGATGGGGTGGAAGATCCTGTTGGTCAGTTTTGGGTCACCTGTCCTGTCCGCTCCTCCGCGCAGGTGGGACCCCTCTACGCTCTTCTGCTTTTGACCCTCCAACGTGGCACATAACCAATCGAGGTGCCCTTGGCTGTTATAGCAATGAGCGTAAGCGAGAGCCTCTCTGCACACCATTGCGGTATTGTGACTCTGGAAACAGACACAGTCTGAAGAAGGAGCCGTTAATTTCAGAGAGTGCAGCTAGTTAGAAGAGACTTCACTGGGAAGTATAATTACTGAACAGAAAAATGGTTCTGTTTTACCTCAAACTAGGACAGACAGGGATCTTCAGAGCCTGGGTGGGTGCAGCTACACAAACACAGATGTCTTCAGTCACAGGGACACAGATGCCTGGTGCCCGTGCAGGTGCCCTGACACCCTCTATCAGCAGCTCCCAAGGGGCTCTGGTCTCCTGCAGGTCGCGTGTGACATTGGCCTGTCCCAGACAACAACTCAGCTACGCCGGGGCTTCTACAGGTGGCCCTGGATGTCTGCGGTCAGAGAGCTGAACTCTGCCAGGAACAGCTTGCAACTTCTCAAAACACATGAGCACCTTTTCACCAGCTGCGATGATGGTATCTTTTTTGTAAAATGGCAATTCTTTCCCACCGTGCCAGAATGGGAATTTCCAGGAAGTGTTTTAATCGCAGGAGAAGAAATCTTGGCCTTCCCCTGGACTTGCCTTGCAGGACTTTGCCCGTGCTCCTGTGTATTTAATCTCCTGACGCTTTCCACCTGTCCTGACAAAATGACCGGGTCTAAAGGCACCTTCTCAGCAGACCATCCGGACCGATGTCCTTCCCATTGCTCTCCAGTTTCCCCTTCCCCTTACTGCTCGCTCAGTCTGATCCCTCTCAACTACCCAGGTGCTGCTTGAGAGTTAGAAGCCCGCCCTTGTCTTTCAGCAGTCT
Organism: Vanellus vanellus; assembly: GCF_965231255.1. Classification (NCBI taxonomy): domain Eukaryota; kingdom Metazoa; phylum Chordata; class Aves; order Charadriiformes; family Charadriidae; genus Vanellus; species Vanellus vanellus. Next base: position 19,063 of record NW_028127111.1, on the reverse strand, counting down.
AATGGGCTCTTCAGCCAAATCCTTCCGTGTGTTTATACCTATCATTTCCCATCAGTCTCTCTCCAATACTTCTAGTGACGATGATGACCCTCGCTGGAGGAGTTTCACCAGGTTGAAGAAGCCCACCTGCCTCAGCGTTCCAACACAGGGCACGTGCTTTAGGCCCCAGGGCTCAAAACCAGGAAATTCCACCGGAATTAAGAAAACAGGTTGTGGCACCAAGGGTGCAGGGCACTGGCCCAGGCTGCCCTGAGAGGCTGTGGAGTGTCCATTCATGGAGATATTGAAAACAGACCTGGGCATGCTATTGAGCAACCTGCTCTGGCCAACTCCCTTTAGGCAGGGGATTGAAGTAGATGATCTCCAAAGACCTCTCTCAATCTACATGGTACTGTGAGGACATGAAAGTCCAGCGAAAGGCTTTATGTCTAGGGTAGATGCTTCTGAGGTCCCTTCTGCCTGAGAAGGCAACAGGCCAGCAGCAGCCCAAGGCCTGGCATGTTATTGTGAGGTCACCTCTGCCAGAGTCCCAGATACCTGAACAGCCGGCGTCTGCTTTGGATGCTCATTTTGGGGCCACTGCAGTCTCTGCAGGTGACAGGCCAACCCCAGGCTCAAGGCTGGGTTCAGTGCCCATGACGTCCTTCCTTCATGAGTACCAGACAGCCCAGCAGCAGGCCCATGGTTTGGATGTTAATTCTGAGGTCAGTGCTGCCACAATCTCTGACAGGCCAGAAGCAGGCAGATCACCTGCATATGGATTTGGAGGTCAGCGCTCTCTGAGTGCCTGAGAGGCCAGCACCAGCATCACGGGTGAGCTTGGTGTTTGCAGGTCCTTTCTGCCTGAGTCCTTAACAGGTCAGCAGCAGGCAAATGACCTGAATGCCAACTGTGAGGGTGCTGCTGCCGGAGAACCTGAGAGACCATGAGCAAGCTCAGAGGTGTTGGACGTGCTGTGTTTCAGAGCACCTCTTAGGGCAGCAGAGGGTTGATGACCTGGCTTGGTACTTGTGAGGTCCCAAGTATGAAACATGCCAGCAGCAAGAGGTTACTTGTGAGGTCACGACTGCTTGGACACTGGACTGGCCAGTAGAAGGCCCGTGACCGGGATCTGTGTTTGTGAAGTCATTTCTTTGTGAATATCTTTTTAAGCAAGGATCAGGTTTGTAGCTGTGTTAGGTGCCTGTGAGGTCTCTTCTTCTTGGAAACTTTTCTGGACTCTTCCCTGGGTGGTGGGATGCCTGCAGTAGTGTTCCCAAGGTTTCAGACAGCTTTTGCCTTCTCATCAGTGAAATGTCTCTGCTTTTCTCTCCCCTGGGTTGGGATTTCTGGACTCACTGGAAAGACGCCCAGCAGAGCCAAGGTGCCTGGTCCCCTAACCCCTGTCCTGGATGGGGGTCATGATGGGAGGTGTGGCACTCAGCATGCTGTGTGGTCCCCATCACTGCCTGGTGGGCTTGTATCCCCCATCCTCTGGAAGCCATTGTATTTCCTGCAGCAGCAGGAGCCCTTTCCCATTGCCCCTTAGATGGTTCTGTCAGGCTCCAACCCCCGAACGAGATCTACACTGGGACACAGGGGCTCCTTTCTCTTTAGTCCCCACCCATGCACACCACAACCTGGACGTCAGATGAACACGCAAGGGTGCATAAATGTGGGAGCAGTGTGACCACCACATCGGCAAAGATGTTTCAAGGGTGCACCCAAACCCTTGGCTCAGGATCTGCCTTCCCAGGGCCTGGGGCTCAGGGCTCAGCCTTTGTGCTTCAGAAAGCCAAGGCAGGGTTTTCTCAGCCACGCAGCTGCCTCCACAGGGCCTTTGCCTACCCGCAATCATGGCCTCCTGTTGTCTGCTCGAATGAGTCCCTGGGGGATGTTGGTCAGTATCCACCCTCAGTGGGGCTCAGTCATACTTGAAGGTGCTTTTTCTCTGCTGACTGTGACTTCTTCATGAGAGGTTTGTGCAATCTCCTCTCAGTACTTGAGGTTCAAGGGCTCAGCGGCAAAAATGCCATGGGGCTTGTAACAGTGAAGAAAGTCCTGAAAAAACATGTCTCTTCCTGCCATTTTCTTCTACTGTTGTACAGTTAATTGGACAGTTTCCCAGTGTACTTATGGAGAAAGGTATCAAAGAGCTTCTAAGAAAAAAGACTTTATTTTCAAAATAGAGGAGAGGCTATAGCTGCACTCTCTTATTGATGTTGATCCAGGGTCTCTGCTGAGGAGATCTGGACTGGTCAGAGAAGCTGTCCCTTGAGGTCTGACACAGCATGGACAACCTTGCACCTCCCCAACCCCACCACGTCTCTCCTCAGCCACCTGGGACGTGCCTCCTTTTTCCTCACATCACACTTCTCCACCACAGTCTGCAGCTGGAGGTTACAGCTCCTTTGCACCAGCGCCCACTGCTTTCCTTAGAGACCTGGAGGCACAACGGCAAAGAGGGACTTGTTCTTATTTCTAACAAACCAAATAAGTTATAAGATTGCCTCACAAAACACACTCAAAAACTCTATGTCAAGTACAAGCTGTCCCAAATGGAGTTCACCTTCCACAGTGCATAACCATGCAAAAAATGATTTAGACAGATGGAAATTATAAAATCAACAAAACTAAAGAGGTTCCTGAAGACTGATAGCCATAGATTTTGGAAAGACCCACAAGCTTTTAACTGCCTGAAGCTCAAAGCTGCAACTGGATTGTTGAGAGGTGTCTGAATGATGAAAGAAAAAGGGGAAGAGAGATCTAGAGAGCAATCACAAGTGCTTCTGTGCAGATGCACTGCTGGAAAGGTGCCTTCAGACATGGTCGGTTTAGTTAAGAGAGGTGGAAATAAGTGAAAGATGAGGGAGATGAAATTCAGAGCCTGAGAGAGGGAGTCCTGACAAAGCAAATAGAGGGGAAGGTCCATAGGTCTCCTCTTGCTATCAATGCACATCCTGAAAACTCCTCAATTCGATCTCATGGGAAAACATTGACACTTTATCAAAAGTATTCACTTGATTCAGCTGATGAGGTTATGCTCTTACACGATGGTTGGGATCTGGGCTTGGTCATCCTGCTTGACGAAGCACATTGAGGGCTTTAACAATGATCTTCACATTTCATTTTCCTCCAACTTCCTGCTTCACCAGCCCCCAGGGATGGCAAATTATCTGCTCATTCCCTCCATGGTCTCTTCAGTGAGGGACGTCAGCAGGGCCTGCCAACACCCTCAGAAACCTCCAGGTTTGCTGCTTCTCCAGAAGCTTGGTCAGTCTTTCAGGATCTGCAGTTCAGGAACTCGGCACCAGAGGGCTCATTCCCACAAAAAAAACACCCGAAGGAACCAAGTCGGGGCCTAATTTTCCTTTAGTCTTCAGGTCTGATGTGGCTCATTAAAGAGATTTTGGGAGTGTAGCCAAAGTGAAAAGATGTCAAAGCAGAGAGACAAAGGGAAGAAAAGGTTTGATTTTAACTAGCCAGTTTTGCATTAATGCCAATGCGTTTGGCTTAGAGGAATGACTTCAAGTAGAGTCGGCACTATCCAGAGCCATATGGATGGACTGGCACAGCCCCCGCACCATCCCTTGCAGGAGACACCCCCCTCTCCTAGGCTGAGGCATGCATTCAAGATGCAAACCTCTGCAGTGCCCACTTGTCACAGGCCTCCCGGCAGAGGCTGACTCATTCCCCATGACCCTCCAAGCCTGCATCAGCTCATTGGGCTTTTGCTCCCCAGCACTGCAATTCTCCAGCCCATGGCAGCTTTGGCTTTGACACCCTCCCTCCATGCTGGGCCAAGGGTTCCCAGTTCCTCCTTGGCAGCTGCCCCTGCTTCCACCTCCTGCCTGCTGCCTTTTGGCCCTGGCGCTCACTCACTTTACACCAGCAGCCTCCTCGGAGGGATGTTTCTCTTCACGGCTATTCAGAGAGATCCTTCCTGCCCTTGGAGGAGGCTGTCCTGTAAGGCCTATGAGATTCCCTGAGCTCCTTCACCCTTCAGAGCTGCTTCCCAGGGCACCGCTTGTATCAGTCTCCCACGCACGTCAAAGTCGTCTTCTCTGGAGCCACCCATCTGTGCTCCGCTGCTGCCCTTCCTCACTCCTCTTTGGCACCTGGGACACCACTATTTCCTGGTCACGACCGCCAGGGCTGACACTGTTGATCACATCCTGACCAGCTCTTCCATGTTGGCCAGTACCTGGTCTAGGTGAGCACCACCCTTCCTGGCCCACCTGGCAGCTGTGATAAGAAGTCATCCCAAGATCCTCCAGACTGTTGGCACCCTGTTGCTTTGCCTGGCCACTGAATGCCAGGATACTTACGGTTCTTCATGGGAACCTGCTCATGAACCTGGAGGCTTCTCTGGGTAGATGTCAGAAGAGTTTCAAAGGTCCCTTATGGAGGCTGAGTGCCTTTCTTTCTGGGATCATCACAGAGCAGCACCTCCTGGTGAAAAAAAAAAAAAAAAATACCCTTGGATGCAAACTCTCTGGTCCTACGCACTGGTAAGTGTGTAGTTGGCTCATGGCTAGTTCCCCATCCACTGCAGGTTGTTCTCCTCTGGAATCCTGCCTCAAAGCACAAAGGCCTGGGAGACCTTACTGGTGGTAACCGAGGAAAAGAGGACATCAAGTGTCTCAGATCTATCTACACCTACTCCTACTAAATTCAGCAGTGCTGCTACATTATCCCTTGGGCTTCTTTAACTGTTCCCGAAGTAGCAAAAGCTCATCTTGGTGCCCTGGAATTCCTTTTGAGTTTCAATTGAGTTTTGATATGGACCATTGCTGGGCCTGGACAGTGCTCTCCTTTAGGACAAGATTTATCCAGGCACACTGTTCAAGTTATTGGTCTTTTCACCAAGGGAGTGAGTGAAGATGCCTGTGTGATGTGCTTCATGTCCATGCAACGCGTGTCACTGTGGGATAGAGAGGGGTCAGACCTTGCCTCTGAACAGACCTGGTGACTGATGCCTCTGACTGATGCCTCTGAATGATGGCATCAGACAACAGAACAGACACCAAATAGCACTCTCTGCGATGCTGTCTGGGGCATCTGTGATGCATCCACCCTGAATGGGAACCGCTTTCTCGTAGGTCCCGTGTGGCCCATGCCAGCCTTGGCATCTCATGTAGCTCTCTGGGCCAAGGTTTGAACATGAAATTGAGTAGCTGCCCTGAATTCTGTCAGGCAATGTGGGGCTGAACAGGGGAACAATGCCATTATTGTCACTGGAGATCTCTATGATTAGAGAGAGAACACAGAAAAGAATATAGGAGTTCTCTATCATAGGTTCTATGATTCTGTGGTTCTGTGAAAGGGCGGTCGATTGGAAGCTTGCTGAACACCTGGGGTCAGAAGGTTGTGACCAGAGGTGAGCAATCCAGCTAGAGGTCATTTACTACATCTGTACGTGGGGAGTCGACACTGGGACCAACGCTCTTTAACAACTTGGTTAATGGCCTGGATGGTGGGGCAGAGTTCACCCTCAGCGGGTTGCAGACGATATGAAACTGAGAGGAGTTGCTGCTACACAAGATGGTTGTGCTGCCCTGCTGAGGGACCTCAGCATGCTGGAGAAAGGAGCAGAGGGGAACTTCACCGAGTTCAACAAGGGGAAATACCCAGGCAGCAATAACACCATTCAGCAGTACATGTTATAGAATCATAGAATTGCTGAGGTTGGAAGGGACCTTTAAGATCATCAAGTCAAACCATTAATGTACCCTGACAGAAACCACTTCTAAACCATGTCCCTAAGTACCACATCTACCCTGTTTTTAAACACCTCCAGGGATGGTGAATCCACCACCTTCCTGGGCAGCCTATTCCAATGTTTAAGAACCCGTTCAGTGAAAACGTGTTTCCTAATATTCAGTCTAAACCTCTCCTTACATAACTTAAAGCCATTTCCTCTCCTACTATCATTTGTCAGCAGGGAGGTCAGCCCCCACCTCTCTGCAACCTCCTTTCAGGTAGTTGTAGAGGGTGATAAGGTCTCCCCTCAGCCTCCTCTTCTCCAGGCTAAACAACCCCAGTTCCCTCAGTCCTTCCTCATAAGATTTGTCCTCCAGACCCCTCACCAGTTTTGTTGCCCTTCTCTGGACACGCTCCAACACCTCAATGTCCTTGTAGTGAGGGGCCCAAAACTGAACGCAGTACGCAGGCATGACCGGCCTTTCACAAACCCATGCTGACTGGGCCTGATCACCCTATTCTCCTGCATGTGCCATATAATGGCCCTGAGGATGATCTGTTCCATGACCTTCCCAGGCACCGAGGTCAGACTGACCGGCCTGTAGTTCCCTGGATCCTCCTTCCTGCCCTTCTTGTGGATGGGTGTCACGTTTGCCAACCTCCAGTCAGCTGGGACCTCCCCGGTTAGCCAGGACTTTTCATAAATGATGCAAAGTGGGCTGGTGAGCACTTCCACCAGCTCCCTCAGTACCCTTGGGTGGATCCCATCCAGCCCCATAGATTTGTGTACCTCCAGGTGCTGAAGCAGGTCCCTCACCATTTCCCCTTGGATTACAGGGGATGCATTCTGCTCCCCATCCCTGTCTTCCATCTCAAGGGTCTGGGCACTCAGAGAACAACTGGTTCTACTGCTGAAGACTGAGGCAAAGATGGCATAAAGTACCTCAGACATTTCCTCATCCTTGGTCACGATGTTACCGGTCCCATCTACTAGAGGATAGAGATTATCCTCAGTCTTCTTTTTTTGCTAATACACTTATAGAAACTTTGTTTGTTGCCCTTGACAACAGAAGCCAGGTTTAGTTCTAGCTGGGCTTTGGCCCTCCTAATTGTCTCCCTACATAGCCTCACTACCTCTTTGTAGTCCTCATGAGTGGCCTGCCCTTCCAAAGGCCATAAATCCTCTTTTTCTCCCTAGGTTGCAACCCTAGCTCCCCGTTCAGCCAGGCCGGTCTTTTTCCCTGACAGATTGTCTTTCGGCACAGGGGGACAGCCTGCTCCTGCACCTTTAAGACTTCCTTCTTGAAAACCATGCAGGCTTCCTGGGCTCCTTTGCCCTGGAGGACTGCCTCCCAGGGGACTTTGTCAACCAGGCTCCTGAAAAGCCCCAAGTCTGCCCTCCGGACGTCCAGGGTAGCAGTTCTGCTGACAATTATGATAGATGGGACTCCTCGTTTTGAACGACAGAAATTCAACAGACCTCTTAAAGGAATAGTTCATCACTTTAGAGAATTATATTTTTGCGTGTGTGTGTATATATATTTTAGAAGACAAATATAACAGTAATTTGAGTGAGACTGCACTTTTAGAGGACTCTAGTGTCTGAATTTGTGACTATATTTACTTTATAGCCAGCTGTGGTGTGTGGGTTTCAAGGTCTCAGTGTTTTCGAGCTCACCCGGTGTGGGGACCTCAGGAGGGAGACCTCAGCACTTGACCCAAGCTGCCACCACGGTTATTTCATACCATGAGCGTCGTCACATTCAATATAGATTAGAAAGTTTGCTGCAAAGTTCATTCTCTCCCTTGATGGCTGCCATCCTGAGAACTTCTTGCCCCAGTGCCAAATCCCTGAGATCTTCCGCTCCTCCCGAAGCTGTAGCGCTCGCAGTGTCCCACATTTACTGCCCACTGCTGGGAGTGCACAGCTTCCGACTGATATCGTTGGCTGAGTGTAGTCTTTGTATATTTTGTATTGGTATCTGGATCCGTATTGGTTCTTTGGTGTTAGTAATGTAAATTATCCAATCTTTGTCTATTAAATCTGTTGACATTTCCACCCATGTGTTTGCTTGTTTTTTGCCTGATTCCCCTTCCTGGGTGGGCAGGGGTCATCGGGTGACAGAGTGATTGTCTAAAGGACAATAAATTGTGAGGGATTTCTCAAACCATAACACAGGCACAACTTTATGGTGAAGCTCTGGACTTGGTTTCTTCTTCTTATTCCCCATTGCTCGGGGAAGCCGGGAGGTGGTGTGCGGTTTTCCTACACTCAGCCTTGCTCACGCTCACACCCCACCACCCCCAGGAAGAGCCCTGAGCCACCAGTGAGGGGCAGGACCTGCCTTCCCAGGGCCTGGGGGTCAGGGGTTGGCCTTTCTGCTGCATCAAACCAACCAAGGGGTTCCTCAGCATTACAGCCACCTGCACAGTGCCTCTGCCTATCTGCAACCACAGCCTCCAGTTATCTCCTCTAACGAGCCCATGGGGAGGCTTTGGCAATAACGACCCTCAGTGGGCCCAATCAAGGCTTCAAGGTACTTTGCTTCTGACTTGGACTTCTGGAGCACTTTGTTCAGTCTCCTCTCAGTGTCTGAGGTTAATGGAGTCAGGGCCAAATACACCATGGGGCTCGTTAAAGTACAGAAAGGCCAAACGAGCTATTTCTCTCCCTGTAATATTCTTCAAGTATTCAATAAAGCTAATTGGAGATGTTTCATACTGTAATTTAGAAGGAAGATTTTAAAGAGAACCTAATAGAAAATATTATTTTTTTTTATTTCAAAGGGTTTTTTTATTAACAGTTCAGTTAGAGAAGAGGCGATAGAAGCAGTCAGCAGTTGATATTGATGCAGAGGGTCTCCTCAAGAGGTCCAGGCAGCCAGGAAAAGCAGTCCCCTGAGGTCTGAGACTGTATGGACAGCTTTGCTCCTCACCTCCCCTTCCTCCCCATCCCTGCCATTGGCCAACTGGGATTTGCATCACTTTTCCTTACCTCAGACTTCTCCACTGAAGTCTGCAGCTGGGTGTTACAGCTCCATTGCACCATCTCCCTCCTGCGCTCCTCAGAGACCTGGCTGCACCCAGGCGCAGGAGGAGTTTTCCTCTTTGCAAGCAGAGAAAAGTAAAGCATGATCAAGTTTGATAAACAATAAAACACCCTCTACAACCAGATGCTCAGGACAAGCTGCCTCTAATGCGGTTGCTTTGCTACAAGGGATGATCTTATCAGAAATGCTTTAGATGGACAGGTACAAAAAGAGAGATATAAACGTAGTTACAGACTTGGCTAAAGGAGATAATTAGACAACTGAAAGACAGGCAAACTTGTAACTCCCTGAAGCTCAAAGCAGCAGCTGGATAGGTGACAGGAATCTGAGTGACCAAAGAGGAAGGGCAGGAGAAAAGTGGAGTGCAATAGAAAAGGCCTTTGTCGAGACAGTCTGCATCTGAAAAGCTGAGTTTAGAAATGGTCATTGTATATAAACAGGTGATACAGGTCTGAAAGATGAGAGACATTCAAACCACTTTATTAACAGGCAGAATAGTGGCAATGAAGTCACAGGGGAAGATCAATACTTCTGTGGAATATCATCTTTGAAAGGTCATTGGATTTGCAGAGGTCTCGTGTGAGAGGACAATCAAGTGTTGGACCCAAATTTGACCAAGGCCAAAAGTGCAACTCAGGGAACCACTGGCTGTTCAAGCTCAGATTGCTGAGGAGTGTGCCATGAGTCATAGTCCTCTTGTGTGACATTTCTGGGCACCAAAAAGAGAAGAATGTGCCCAAATGCAGTAAGCATGGACTTGCTGAGGCTACATACTGGGACATAGTGGGGCATGTGCACTTGCAGCCCAGAAAGCCAACCACATCCTGGGCTGCATCAAAAGAAGCGTACCCATAATGTGTCCTACAGCCCTAGGCAACAATCCCCGTAGTCCAAATGGTGATCCAGACAGCTGCTCTCTTTGATTCATCTTGTTGGGTTTCACACCTGGGGCTGATGGCTGTTCCAGGGCAGCTCTGGAAGGAGCTGAGATGAGATGTTCCTTCCTCAGGAGTTTGTAATTGGGGATTCCATCTGCCACTGTGCCTCTGTGCTCTTCTCGATTTCTGGAGATGCGCTCTTGATGAGCTGGATGAGCAGATGAGGGAAAAGCTGTGGATGTAATCTACCTGGATTGTAGCAAAGCTTTTGACACCGTTTCCCACAGCATTCTCCTGGAGAAACTGGCTGCTCATGGCCTGGACAGGTGTAATCTTCGCTGGGTAAAAAACCATCTGGATGGCCGTGTCCAGAGAGTTGTGGTAAATGGATTTCAGTCCAGTGGTATCCCCCAGGGCTCGGTGCTGGGGCCGGTTGTCTTTAAGATCTTTATCAATGATCTGGATGAGGGGATTGAATGCACCTTCAGAAAGTTCGCAGATGACATTAAACTAGGTGGGCGTGCTGATCTGCTTGAGGGTAGGTTGGCTCTCCAGAGGGATCTGGACAGGCTGGACTAATGGGCCGAGGTCAATGATGTGAGTTTCAACAAGTCCAAGTGCCGGGTTCTGCACTTGGGTCACAACAGCCCCATGCAGCACTACAGGATGGGGGCGGAGTGTCTGGAAAGCTGCCCGGCAGAAAATTACCTGGGGGTGTTGGTGGACAGCCGGCTGAATGTGAGCCAGCAGTGTGCCCAGGTGGCCAAGAAGGCCAACAGCATCCTGGCCTGTATCAGGACTAGTGTGGCGAGAAGGACTGAGGCAATGATCATCCCCCTGTACTCGGCCCTGGTGAGACCCCACCTCGAGTACTGCGTTCAGTTTTGGGCCCCTCACTACAAGGAGGACATTGAGGTGTTGGAGCGTGTCCAGAGAAGGGGAACGAAACTGGTGAGGGGTCTGGAGGACAAATCTTATGAGGAAGGACTGAGGGAATTGGGGTTCTTTAGCCTGGAGAAGAGGAGGCTGAGGGGAGACTTTATCACCCTCTACAACTACCTGAAAGGAGGTTGTAGAGAGGTGGGGGCTGACCTCTTCTCCCTGGTGACAAGTGATAGGACCAGAGGAAATGGGTTCAAGTTATGTCAGGGGAGGTTTAGATTGAATATTATGAAACACGTTTTCACTGAACGGGTTATTAAACATTGGAATAGGCTGCCCGGGGAGGTGGTGGATTCACCATGCCTGGAGGTGTTTATAAAAAGGGCAAATTTGGTACTTAGGATCATGGTTTAGAAATGGTTTTTCTCAGGGTAGGTTAATAGTTGGACTTGATGACCTTAAAGGTCCCTTCCAACCTCAGCAATTCTATGATTCTACAACATATACGGCTGAATGGTGTTACTGCTGCCTGGGCATTTCCCCTTGTTGAACTTGGTGAAGTTCCCCTCTGCTCCTTTCTCCAGCCTGCTGAGGTCCCTCAGAAGGGGAGCACAACCATCTTGTGTAGCAGCAGCTCCTCTCAGTTTCATATCATCTTCAACCCGCTGAGGGTGAACTCTGCCCCACCATCCAGGCCATTAACCAAGTTGTTAAAGAGTGTTGGTCCCAGTGTCAACTCCCCACGTACAGACATAGTAAATGACCTCTAGCTGGATTGCGTATCTCTGGACACAACCTTCTGACCCCAGGTGTTCAGCAAGCTTCCAATCGAACGCCCTTTCACAGAACCACAGAATCATAGAACCTATGAGAGAGAACTCCTATATTCTTTTCTGTGTTCTCTCTCTAATCATAGAGATCTCCAGTGACAATAATGGCATTGTTCCCCTGTTCAGCCCCACATTGCCTGACAGAATTTGGGGCAGCTACTCAATGTCATGTTCAAACCTGGGCCCAGAGAGCTACATGAGATGCCAAGGCTGGCACGGACCACACGGGACCTACGAGAAAGCGGTTCCCATTCAGGGTGGATGCATCACAGATGCCCCAGACAGCATCGCAGAGAGTGCTATTTGGTGTCTGTTCTGTTGTCTGATGCCGTCACTCAGAGGCATCAGTCAGAGGCATCAGTCACCAGGTCTGTTCAGAGGCAAGGTCTGACCCTTCTCTATCCCACAGCGGCACACATTGCATGGACATGAAGCACATCGCACAGGCGTCTTCACTCACTCCCTTGGTGAAAAGACCAATAACTTGAACAGTGTGCCCGAATACAACTTGTCCTAAAGGAGAGCATCGTCCAGGCCCAGCAATGGTCCATATCAAAACTCAATTGAAACTCAAAAGGAATTCCAGGGCACCAAGATGAGCTTTTGCTACTTCAGGAACAGTTAAAGAAGCCCAAGGGATAATGTAGCAGCACTGCTGAATTTAGTAGGAGTAAGTGTAGATAGATCTGAGATACTTGATGTCCTCTTTTCCTCGGTTACCACCAGCAAGGTCTCCCAGGCCTTTGTGCTTTGAGGCAGGATTCTGGAGGAGAACAACCAGCAGTGGATGGGGATCAAGCCAGGGTTCACATGAGCCAACTGCACACTTACCAGTGCGTAGGACCAGAGAGTTTGCATCCAATACTGTTTTTTTCACCAGGAGGTTCTGCTCTGTGATGATCCCAGTAAGAAAGGCACTCAGCCTCCATAAGGGACCTTTGAAACTCTTCTGACATCTACCCAGAGAAGCCTCCAGGTTCATGAGCTGGTTCCCATGAAGAACCGTAAGTATCCTGGCATTCAGTGGCCAGGCAAAGCAACAGGGTGCCAACAGTCTGGAGGATCTTGGGATGACTTCTTATCACAGCTGCCAGGTGGGCCAGGAAGGGTGGTGCTCACCTAGCCCAGGTACTGGCCAACATGGAAGAGCTGGTCAGGGTGTGATCATCAGCGTGAGCCCTGGCTGTCGTGACCAGGAAATAGTGGTGTCCCAGGTGCCAAAGTGGAGTGAGAAAGGCCAGCAGCTGAGCACAGATGGGCAGGCTCCAGAGAAGATGACTTTGATGTGTGTGGGAGACTGATACAAGCGGTGCCCTGGGAAGCAGCTCTGAAGGGTGAAGGAGCTCAGGGAATCTCATAGGCCTTACAGGACAGCCTCCTCCAAGGGCAGGAAGGATCTCTCTGAATAGCCATGAAGAGAAACATCCCTCTGAGGAGGCTGCTGGTGTAAAGTGAGTGAGCGCCAGGGCCAAAAGGCAGCAGGCAGGAGGTGGAAGCAGGGGCAGCTGCCAAGGAGGAACTGGGAACCCTTGGCCCAGCATGGAGGGAGGGTGTCAAAGCCAAAGCTGCCATGGGCTGGAGCGTTGCAGTGCTGGGGAGCAAAAGCCCAATGAGCTGATGCAGGCTTGGAGGGTCATGGGGAATGAGTCAGCCTCTGCCGGGAGGCCTGTGACAAGTGGGCACTGCAGAGGTTTGCATCTTGAATGCATGCCTCAGCCTAGGAGAGGGGGGTGCCTCCTGCAAGGGATGGTGCGGGGGCTGTGCCAGTCCATCCATATGGCTCTGGATGGTGCCGACTCTACTTGAAGTCATTCCTCTAAGCCAAACGCATTGGCATTAATGCCAAAGGGGCTAGTTAAAATCAAACATGTTATTCCCTTTGTCTCTCTGCTTTGACATCTTTTCACTTTGACAACACTCCCAAAATCTCTTTAATGAGCCACATGAGAACTGAAGACTAAAGGAAATTTAGGCCCCGACTTGGTTCCTTCAGGTGTTTTTTTGTGGGAATGAGCCCTCTGGTGCCGAGTTCCTGAACTGCAGATCCTGAAAAGCTGACCAAGCTTCTGGAGAAGCAGCAAACCTGGAGGTTTCTGAGGGTGTTGGCAGGCCCTGCTGACGTCCCTCACTGAAGAGACCATGGAGGGAATGAGCAGACAAAGCACCTGTCTCTGGGGACTGGTAAAGCAGGAAGTCGAAGGCACTTGGTACAGGAGGAAATTTAAATGTGAAGACCCCTGTGAAAACCCTTGATGTGCTTCACCAAGCAGAATGGTCAAGCCCAGAGCCCCATCCCCTGGGAAGGGGTATCCTTGGCCTCTTAAAATACTCTGGTCACTTCCTGGGGGCAATGCAATGTGGGAATGTGTAACACCAGGTGCAGATCAGCAGTAGCGCAAGTCCCAGACTCTGTGGAGGGCAGGTGAGGAGAAAAAATGCACCGGAGATGTCAGAATCTGGTGTCCTCTCATGGCGCACAGTGGGAGAGACAGAAGCCATAGCTGAGCAGACAAGGCTCTCAGTTCTGTTTGGGTGTCAAAGCCCCACCAAGGCCCTTGGCCGTCCCCACCACAGCTGCACACTCCTACTCCTGTGCCTGCTTCCTTCCTGCCAGCACTGGGGTTTTCTGGGGCTATGCCAATGCCTGTGACTTCCCGACAATGCATGTGGATTCTTCAGTCATGATGACCTTCCAAAATGTATCAGAGCGGCCCTCTTGTGACATTGGGCTGCTCTCCCAACATCTTTAGATTCATCCCATCTGGTCCAATGGACTACTAAGGGTTGACCTTAGCTAAGTATCCCCAGACTTGATCTCCATCCACTGCTGGGTTTTGCATGGGGTTTTGCCTCTTAGGCGCATGGAACTGGGAGGCCTTGCTGGTGAAGAAGGAGGAGAGAAGAGAACACAGAAAAACTTGGATCTACACATGCTCTTACCGAATTCAGCAGTGGTCACACACGATGTTCAATTCTTCTTTCAAAGTTCCTGGAGTAGTAACAGCTCATCCTTATGCCCTTGAACTTCCGTGCAAGTGTCAGCTCTATAGGACCTGCGGCTTTTCTAAAACCAACCGTATTTCTGAATTCTTCCTTTGTTTTAACACATGCCTCCTCATCTCGCATGCTTCATTTTCTCTATAGAGCTTCCCCATGAATTTTCTGTTTCCCCAAGCTCCTCTCCTGACAGCTGGGCTTGTTTTTTTCTGACTATTGGTATGACTACACTCTCATACTTGACACATGCTGTCCTTGCAGATGAGGTATACTGAGCTCTGCTGCCCTTCTGTGCTGCTCACATGGGCTCCCCGACTAAAAGTCACAAGACGAGGCCAAAGGCTGCTCCTCTGAGGTCTAGCATCTACATTCTTCTATTCTCCTTCCTTTTGGGAGGAGAGACCCCACTATTTCATGGACATGATAGCCAAAGCTGACATTCTTTACATGTCCATGTCCAGCTCTACCTTCATGGAAATTAACAGATGCAGATGAGCATTACCATTGTTGGCCAATCTGGCAGCTGTGCTATAAAGACTGGGGTCCTCAGCTGTGTCTTGACCAATATTCTCGAGAAGCCTCCAGGACAGTTTGCATGCAGTTGTGGTCCCCTTCCAGTGAATGCCAGGGCAATTAAAGTTGACAGGGTGATGTAAATAGGTTTGTTGTCTCCCACCACAATGTAACCCTTATCAGTCTCTTTTCTGACCCTTACTGGTTCACCCAGCTTATTTATCACCTAGAGGAGCTCCACAAATCTAAGCAGGTCCTTCACCCTGAGGGCAAGCCTCTCTCAAAATTTCTGGCCTCCTGATCATCCTGCACCCACCCATCTCAGCACCCCAGTCATGGGAGATGTCCAAACACCCCTCAGCTCTTCTTCCCTCCAAGTGGAATGAAGAGATGGCACACACAGCTCCAGCCCCTCCTCTCTGTGCCCAGGCTGAAGGCCCTGGGGCATGGCTGGGCTGCGGCACCTGAGCTGTGGCACACTTGGGCTGAGAGCAGACTCACAAGACCTGCTTCCAAGGCCCCAAGACCTCAGTTGCGCAAAGGATTTGCTTCAGAGCAGAGACATGCTGGAGTGGATGGCAAAGGGCAGTGTGAAGAGGAACTGAGGTGCACACAAAGGGAGCAAACTCTGTGGTGGAGATGAAGCTGGTCTGAGGAAGAACAAGATGGTGTTGAAAATGTCCTTGGTGTGAACATGCTGTGATTCAGGCCCACTGTGAAAATCATTGGCCTGATCCATGATTCTATCATCAAGGGGATGGCTAAACAATTCAGGAGAGAAGAACCAGCATAGTTTCAGAGTGAAGGATCACGAGAGGAGACCCTGGTGTGATGTGCTTGCTGTTCAGGTGTTGCCCAGTATCTACTGGAGAGAGAAGGGACAGAACTTGCGCCAGTGCAGGGGTGGGACTCAGTCAGTGGCCCAAAGGCACCCACTCTGTCTGAGATGCTCTGGGTGATGGCTGTCACACAGCCAGGCTGGATGGGGACGGGGTTCCTGTACAGGACCTCGGCTGTCCCTGTCAGGCACATGCAGTTGTGCTGGAGAGCCCTGGCACCTGCCCTACCACTACAGCCCTGAATTTGTAAACTAAATTGAAGTTCAGCTGCCCTGAATTAGGTCAGGCAATGAAGGGATGCACGTGAGACACCTGCCATTCTACTCCAGGGACATGTGGAAAAGACAACTGATGGAGAAGAGAGAAACTTAACTCTGCCTGTGCCACATGACTCCATTTGGTCAGCTGAATCCCTCTATGGGCTGCCCTGGGCAGAAGGAAGAGTTACAGGGGCACTTGTCCTCCACGTGGACACCTTCTGTCATTGAAGTTGGCCAAAGGGATTTCCCTCCAGCCTCCACCAAGATGCCCCCAGATGCTGCCCTGTCTCTCTGAACTGCTCCAATAGAGCTTGCAGTTCCCAACATGCCTCTTGGTCACCTCTGGCACCACAGATGTCCCCAGGTGTCTGTGTCCGAACATCTTCCTCCTGCCCTCCCTCTCCATTCATTCACAAGTGAGCTGAGACCAGGAGCTCTCATGCAGGAGCTGCTCTTGTGCCCATGTGAAGTGAGGCCAGAGGAATGCCACCTGCTGGGGGTTTGTGGTGGGCATGGGATGGAGCTAACTCCTCTTGTAGCCCCAGGGACTACAAACCCAGGCTGAGAAGTCTCCATTGACTCAGCTGAATCCCTTCCCTCCAAAGAGTAAAAGGAGGTTGCTCCCTGGCATTATCCTGCTGTCATGTCTAATACTAAAACAAAACAGTTACTCTTAGACTTAAATTTGCAACAGCTAGAAATAAGTCTCTCTCCGCATCTGAGGGTGGGAACACGAGGGACTCCTTCAGGCTGTTTACCAGTAGGTTGCCTTGGAGCCCCAGGGACACCTCCAGGGAGCCCAGAGGGGACAGAGGCAGTGCCAGCGTGGGCTGGTCCTCTGCTGCTGAGCTGGGATGGGCTGCTGGGCCGGAGGGAGCTCCTGGCAAGCGGGCAGCACTGCAGAGAGACAGCTCTGCCCAGGAGCAGGGCTGGGGGCACTGCCTGCAGGCAGAGAGGGGAGACCTGCGAGGCAGAGAGAGATTAAATGCAGTTGGGAGTGGGGGGTGCTGAGAGCTCACTGGGGCAGAAATCTTCACCGCCCTCTGCGTGGTAAGTCTCAGGGTGCCGGGAAGTGCAGCTCCAGTTCCTGGAGGGATCTCCTCAAGCTGGTCCATCTGAGAGCTGCTGGGCTCTGTCAGGAGGACTCTCTCAGTTTCTGTGCTGTAGAAG
This sequence comes from Vanellus vanellus, assembly GCF_965231255.1. NCBI lineage: Eukaryota > Metazoa > Chordata > Aves > Charadriiformes > Charadriidae > Vanellus > Vanellus vanellus. The sequence goes on along the minus strand of NW_028127111.1, from coordinate 1,962 downwards.
AGGAGGATGTGCTCCAGAGCAGGGCTTCCCTGCTGCCCGGTGAGAGGGACAGGGCCCGAGGGCTGCCTTCTGCCGGGGATGGTTGTGGAGGTGTGCGTAGGGGTGTGCAGGCAGGGTTGTGCAGTGCTGTCCTTGCCATCAGGGTCCCTGCACCCCGGGGCTGTGTGCCGGGGCAGGGACTCTGCCGCCTGCCAGGGTCAGCTCTGCGCCTGCCCGGGGAGCTCCCACGGAGCTTCTCTGGGGAGAAGCAGTGGGTGGAAGGAGCGACCTCTGGCAGGTCATGGTCCTACTGCTGTTGAGAGGGTGCTGCGTGTTTCAGGGCTGCTCACAGCTGTAGATCACTGCAGGACATTCCCAGGGGACGTTTCAAGAAGCACAGCAAGGCAGGGGTGACCTGAAAGGAAAGGGTCCTGTTCATCCACTGTGCTAGTCTGGGTTCTCTGTGTGGGCAATGGGACATAGAATTTCATCTCTCAGTGCAGGAGGAGGCACTCAACTCCCAGTCTGTTTCCCTTAGTGGTGAATAAACCGTGTGGTGTCAGGAATCACCAATCCGTTGCTCACAGGCAGCATCAGTGTGGCTTTTGCAGCCCCGGAGGTGTCTGCGCTGTCCCTACGGGAGACTGCCCAGCCAGAGCTGGCCCTGGGCAGTGCCCTGCTGCTGGGAGGGGGCTGCAGGGCAGAGCTGAGCACACAGCGGGTGGGATGGGCTCTGGGGCACTGGCAGGGGGAGACCTGGGCACAGAGCAACAGCTCCTGGCAGGGACAGCTCCAGGCAGCAGAGAGCTCCTCCACCCTTCTGCATCCCTCTGTGCTCAGCTGCACCAGGAGAGAAAAAACTGTGTGGAGAAATGGGCTTTGAAACTGCACTCTCAAAAAAGTCTCTTCTTATTTGTTTTCTTCAAGTACATTTTTAGGGAGACCATTCTCCCATGGAGGCAGGCATAAGGAGGGCTACATATGTAGAGACCAGCAGGTCACTAGTGGGCAAACCAGTGCTCCCGACTCTGCTCTAGGGCACACAAAGCCCTTTTGTCCCTCAGGGCTCAGCAGGGTTCAGGCTAAAAGGATGGGAAAGAGAAGGCTTTCTACCCCTTCAAAGGAAGGGCCCTCAACAGCAAAATCTGAATGAAATTCTTACAAAGAAAGAGAAGTCATTTTGGAGGAATCTTTTAGGAAAAAGCACAGGAAAGGCTCAAAGAAGTCTGCCTTAACTTGTCAATGTCTTCCACTCCATCAGCAGGTCCCTGTGCCCAGAGTGAACAGCAAATGTCCAACAGCAGCTCCATCACCCACTTTCTCCTCCTGGCGTTTGCAGACACTCGGGAGCTGCAGCTCTTGACCTTCGGGCTCTTCCTGGGCATCTACCTGGCTGCCCTCCTGGGAAACGGCCTCATCATCACCGCCATCGCCTGCGACCACCGCCTCCACACCCCCATGTACTTCTTCCTCCTCAACCTCTCCCTCCTTGACCTGGGCTCCATCTCCACCACTCTCCCCAAAGCCATGGCCAATTCCCTCTGGGACACAAGGGACATCTCCTTTTTGGGGTGTGCTGCACAGGTTTTTATGCTTTTCTTCTTGCTTGGAGCAGAGTGTGCCCTTCTCACTGTCATGGCCTATGACCGCTACGTTGCCATCTGCCATCCCCTGCACTACGGGACCCTCCTGGGCAGCAGAGCTTGTGTCCGCATGGCAGCAGCTGTCTGGGGCAGTGGGTTTCTCAATGCTGTGCTGCACACGGCCAATACATTTTCACTGCCCCTCTGCCAGGGCAATGCCCTGCACCAGTTCTTCTGTGAAATCCCCCACATCCTCAAGCTCTCCTGCTCAGACTCCTACCTCAGGGAAGTTGGGCTTCTTACATTAAATTGTTTTTTAGCTTTTGGGTGTTTGTTTTCATTGTGGTATCCTATGTGCAGATTTTGAGGGCGGTGCTGAGGATGCCCTCTGAGCAGGGAC